>NC_091687.1:42575000-43775000 GCF_041296265.1 Equus caballus
CTTTTGAGGCTCTTGGCCTCACCCTCTTTCTTTCTCTTTCTTTCTGAGAGAGAATTGACATATAACACTGTGTAACTTTAAGGTGTACAACATATTCATTTGATACATTTATATACCGCAGTAGGGTTCCCACTGTGGTGTTAACTCACATCTCCATTGGGTCCCATAATTATCATTTCTTTTTTGTTGTGGGAACATTTATGATCTAGTTTTTTAGCAACTTTGAGGAATATAATACAATATTGTTGACTGTAATCACAATGCTGTGTATTCGATCATCAGAACTTACTCATCTCCTAATTGCAAGTTTGTACCCTTTAGCCAACATCTCCCCATTTTCTCCACCCTGCAGCTCCTGGTAACCAGCATTCTCTCTGTTTCTGTGAGTTCAACTTTTTTAGATTCCATGTATAAATGATATCATATAGTATTTGTCTTTCTGTCTGACTTATCTCACTTAGCATAATGTCCTCAAGGTCATTCCATATTGTCGCAAATGGCAGGATTTCCTTCTTTCTCATGGCTGAATATTCCATATATATTCCAATAATATTCCATATGTGTATATATACCACATCTCCTTTATCCATTCATCCACTGATGTATATGTGGGTTGTTTCCATATGAGAGCTATTGTGAATAATACTAAACATAGGAGTGCAGATATGTCTTTGATATCCTGTTTTCATTTCCTTTGGATATAAAATTGGAAGTGGAATTGCTGGAACATGTGCTAGTTCTATTTTTAGTTTGTTGAGGAACCTCCATACTGTTTTCCATAGTGGCCACTTCAATTTACATTCCCAATAGCAGTGCACAAGTGTTCCCCTTTCTCCATATCCTTGCCAACACTTATCTTTTGTCTTTTTGAGGATAGCCATTTTAATGGGTATGAGGTGATATCTCATTCTGATTTTGATTTGCATTTCCTTGATGATTAGTGATATTGAGCACCTTTCCATGTTTGTGTTGGCCATTTGTATGTCTTCTTTGGAGAAATATCTATTCACTTTCTCTCCCCATTTTTAAATCAGATTATTTCTTTTTTTGTTATTGAGTTGTATGAGCTCTTTATACATTTTGGATGTTAACCCTTATCAGATATGTGGTTTGCAAATAATTTCTCCCATTCTGTGGGTGCCTTTTCATTTTGTCGAGTGTTTCTTTTGTTGTGCAGCCTTTTAGTTTGATGTAGTCCCACTTGTTGATTTTGGCTTTTGTTGCAAGAGTTCACAGTTCTCTATTCTTTTTGTAACTAGCAGGTGAGTGTATATAACTTTGGAATCCTTTTTATGTAGTAATCTGTAGTATCATGGTGGTGTTCCCCTGGGAGTGATTGTGGGTCACTCGAGAAACAAACTAAACCATAACCAAAAAAAAGGTGCACTGAGAATTGTTCTAACTTGTAGAAGGAATGATCTAGTTGAAGTATTTTATTTGTATTTTTTTTTGTTGAGGCAGACTGGCCCTGAGCCAACATCTGTTGACAATCTTCCTCTTTTTGCTTGAGGAAGATTGGCCCTGAGCTAACATCCGTGCCAGTCTTCCTCTATTTTCTATGTGGGATGCTGCCACAGCGTGGCTTGATAAATAGTATGTAGGTTTGCAGCCAGGATCTGAACCTGCAAATCCTGGGCCACCAAAGTGGCGTGTGCAAACTTAACCACTATGCCACTGGGCTAGCTTCTAATTGAAGTGCTTTTAACATCTCTTTAGTCCTATGAACTTTGTTCATAAAATGAAATTTTCAGGATTTTTAAATTGGTCAAGATCCAAGAATTCTTTCTTCCTCTCCCAAGTTCTTCCCTGTCTTTTATCCTCATCATTTCATTTAAAACCTGATGAGGGGCTGGCCTGGTGGCTGAGAGGTTCGTGCTCAGCTTCAGTGGCCCAAGGTTTCGCCAGTTTGGATCCTGGGCGAGGACATGGCATCACTCATCAGGCCACGCTGAGGCGGCGTCCCATATGCCACAACTAAAAGGACCCACAAGTAAAATATACAACTATGTACTGGGGAGATTTGGGGGGAAAAAGCAGGAAAAAAAAAAAGAAGATTGGCAACAGTTGTTAGCTCAGGTGCCAATCTTTAAAAAAAAAACAGCAAACACCTGATTTAAAGCTCTGCCTTGAAGGAAGCCTTTTGTCATTAAAAACTCCCCTTACGCTGTTTTCTTGCATACTGATTTGCAAATTATTACCCAGTTTGTATTCTCATAATGGATTGGTTTAAAATAAAAATATGGAGATATTTCTGACCTGGCCATGATGATGGAGGCACACACAGAAGGTGACTGCAGGACGTGAATGACAGCATTTAATTTTAGTTCATAAATGCAGTTATTTGTTTTTTCATAATCCTTGGTTTTGTACTGTACCTGTTATTTTAATAAAGTCTTGTTATTTTAATTAGGCAGGTTGTCTCTTCTAAGTTTTATTTCTACATCTATGAGTGCATAAGATTCATGTTGACCTCACCTTTCCTGATTTATTACCCTGATAGAGATCAAACGTAGAACAGAGAGAAGGGAAACAACCTTTCTTAGATGAAGCAATGCATTCTTAAATTATGCTGTTAATGCTTTTTTTTTTGCTACAAATGTGACAGGCTGCTCATTCTCTGGCAGTGACCTCTACCTTGGCCCTGACTCAGCTGGTATGATGGCTCTTTGTGCAAATATTTTCTCAACCTTCAATTTGTCACAAGTAGCTAAGCATTATCCCAAGAATAATAGATATATGATTTTTCTAGCATTAGCAGAGAGGCTGCAGGACTAACTCGTTCCAGCTGTGTTCCTTGGATTTGGTTTTTCTTCTCAGGAACTGGCCTTTCTGAGCAAGAAGAAAATGAATGGTCAGTTAAATGGATTTGAAATAGGTGTGTACTGGCCTTGCTGTGAGGAAGATTAATCTGAAGATAGGTTGAAAGCACCTGGAATACCTTAGGCTTTTGCTGATCTGAACGTAAAGTGTCATCAAGTCGTGGGGCCAGGTAGCTACCATGTTACCGATGGGAAGACTGAATCTTAGAGAGAGAGAGGGACTTACCAAAAAATTGTTCCACTCTAAATTTAATACACACTTTCTGACTTTAAGTTCCATGCTCTTTCCATTTCTTTGTAGTATATAAAGACCAATGAAATGAACAGATTTTTAATAGTGAGAAAAGAACTACTTCCCAGTCAGGCTAATTAAAAACAAAAAGAAGTAGAAATTACTTAGTACATTTCCTGAATGTTTCAGTTATTTAAAACAGTGTTGAGATTTCATTTCCTTTACTTTTTTCCCTTATGAGATTTTTGTCCCTTTTCTTAAATGCTGTGAGCACAGGGAACCTCCACTAAACATAAAGTAAAAAATATATCCACTGCATCATAAAAACAATATATGTGTTTGTATATTTTGTTTGTTTACTAAGATAATTTCTACCTTAGATCGTGAACTCTTACAGATAAAAGGGCCAAACTGTTCATTTAATCTAATGATGCTGCATCTTGTACTGTGTATTGAGAGAAATACAGGACTTTGGATTGGTAGACTGGAAGGAGAAGATCCTTCTAGGTAAGAAGAGTAGCTTGAATAAAATCCTGTTTTGGGAACAACTCAAGTTGATTCATTTAGTGTAGTTGATGGGGCCTTGTATGCTAGCCCTGGAATTTGGACATAATTAAAGGGGTAATAAAAGCCAGTATTGGCTATTATTGAGTAAGGGAGGGATTTTTAAAAAGTGCTTTAGTTAAGATTGTTGTTTAAGAGAGGTAGAATGAATAAAAGGCTAGAAAAATGTCTGAAAGCAATTGTAATAAAGTGATGTGTTGAGAGCCAAGAAGGGAGATTGGGACTTAAGCTTTCCCTTGAGGAGTGCGTAGATCAGAAAGGAGTGGACACTGTAGATTTTGGGGAATTGAGTTGGTGGTGGTGTGGTATGTCGCACTAAGATGAGTACAGTCATTGAAGTAGGAATTAGCATTTTGAATGAAGGTTTGTGACTGGAGTAGAGGGTTCATGGAGGACGAGAGAGAGATAGCTTGTGATTAGGTTATACACAGTCTCAAAAATTAGGAAGATGAATTTTAATTACGGCATGTAAGTCAAGGCAAGTTATAGAGCAGAGAAAACGAAAGTGGTGTTTTAGAAATTTCAATTTGAGGAACTGTTGACACTGTTTAGGAAATCCATTGTGGATTTAGGAGCTTGGACTCTGGTAGCAATAGGATTTCAGAGAGGAAGGATGTGGTAATGGATGAACTGAATGAGTTAAGGATGAATTGAAGGTAGAGGTTTTCAAACTTGAATGTGCACTAGAATCACCAGAGGAGCTTTTCAGCATTCCTAGGTAGCACACTTTGAGGTTCTGATTTTGGAAGGATGGGTAGAGGGCAGAAATCTGTATTTTTAAAAAGTTCTTTAGGTAATTCTGATGTAAGTGGTAAATAAAAGTTCCCAGCCAGAGACACTGGGAAAATCACAGATGAAGAAATGGAAATTAGGGGAGTAATTTTGCGAGGCAAATGGTGAGTTTGGTTTTGGACAAGTTGAGTGTGATCTTTGTATGCTCAATGAGTTTGATGGTAGTACATCCAAGTGGAAAGAGCTGTCCTGTAAAATAGATCTTTGCGTTCGACAGAATACATCTGTCTGGCTGTGAGAGTGGATGACGTATCAAGAGGAGGAAGGGTGTTGGAAAAAGAGCAAGAGTATGACCTTTTCTTCTGATTAATTTACCTCAGAAGCATCAGGGTGCTGATGGATCTCTTCAGTGAAGTCAGCTCAACACAGCTTCATTCTTGTTTTTCTTCTAAAAGAAACTGACATTTCTTGTTTTGTTTTCTCACTCTGGGAAATATACATAAATGTCTTTGGCAGAGTCAAGCTGGTCTTGACATAGCTAACAGTATTTTCCACCACTGTAGACAGCTGTTTGAACTATTCAGTTGAGGCACATTAAAATAGTTCATAAGTAAATAAAGCACTGTTCATAATTATAGCGCTTATCTGTGACAGTATGTCAGTAACTTCTTTGGCTCTGTGCCCTCTACTCCTTACCTATTTCAGTGTAGGCATTGATGTGGTTATTATGTTAATAATATGAAGTATCCTCGCTTATGAATGATTCTTAATCCGTATTTTTCAGGACCCCCAGAAAGCTTATCAGATAATTTTAGCTAGTATTTTGAAATTCTCAAAAGTTAATTCTAATTTCTCCTAATTTGGAAAACAAATGCTCTGTTGCACTGTTTAGAAAAGTCTGAGGATATAAATTGCTCTGGTCCCTAAATCAAATAACTAGTGACATTGTACTTCAACCCCAAAATTGATATGAATCACTGTGATAAAGGAAATTTAGTCCAGTCCATTCATAGCGGAAAAAAAGTAGCCTGGTAGCTTCAAGCCCTTCTTTTGGCTTTGCTGCAGATTTTATAAAATGTTAAGCAAGCTCATTCACCTCTGGACAAGCTGGAGGTCTTTGAATCTGCACCAGCTGAGTGGAAGAGGCCTAATATAAAGTGACTTATTCTTAAACATATTCAGAAAAGCCATGGGCCAGATTGAATCCCATGAAACCTAACCTATATACAGATAGTTTCCAGCATATAAGCCAGTTGTGTTTCAAAAGTTTATGTGTAAGGCAGCTGTTTGGAACTCAGAACACATTTTTTCCCCTCTTACTGAAATAGTATAAAATATATTGGCTGTGTTCCCAGGCCAGCTCACAAACCTTTTTAACCCAAAATGTATGTTAGTACGTTAAGTTCTAACTGTACAGCTTCACTTTGTTAAGTTGATATTTTTGTTTCTGTGGGAGAATACATCCTAAATCAGTTTGAAAGAAACACATTATCTTTGCTTAGCTAGGTTGGGGTCTTCTCAGAAGACGTCACTGGTCAAGCTGGGAACTAGTAATTTATTAACTGTACATTTACAA
Organism: Equus caballus; assembly: GCF_041296265.1. Lineage (NCBI taxonomy): Eukaryota > Metazoa > Chordata > Mammalia > Perissodactyla > Equidae > Equus > Equus caballus. The sequence continues at coordinate 42,580,924 of NC_091687.1, forward strand.
ATAGCTCTCCTCTCCCCATTATAAGTGTCCATTTCTAGATTATTCGTTCCCCAGGCGATTACTGCTTCAGAAAGATGGCCTCAGTTTTTCACTCTTCTCTTTCTTTACTTTCTCCTCTTCTCTCCCTAAATGTGGATCATTATTAAGTGCATTTTCAGAAATCAGGGGTTGCTTGTAACAGATTTGCCTGTGAAACATCTCGTGCTCCTGTATTTTATACCAGCATTAATTAATAGGATTGATCACCTTCTGTCTTAAGGCTGGTGAGGGTTTTATGGTGTAAAACTTCTTTGGGAAATTATCTGTGATCTGGCAAGGATGGTGATGATTGGTTGTCCAGGGCGAAAAACTGAAATACCTACTAAATTATCAATGACGTAAAATTACATGAGATATTGTTATAGCATTGTCTATTAGATTGGATTTTAATGCTTTGAACTTTGGTGAGCCATACATAATAAATTATCTCTATTATAATTAACATGTTTTATTGTTAATCCGTATTTTGTTTTAACTGGTCATGGTTGGTGAATATGTATTTGTTAAATGAAAGGGGCTCTGTAGAAGAATGAATAAGGCTGTTTTAAGTTCATCCTTTAGGAATATTTTACCTTGATGGGATTGCTATTGTTTTGAGCAGAATTGAGGATCTGGAACCTCTCTTTCATTCATTCAATTATTCACTCGACATATGTTTATTGAATGTCTACTATGTGTTGGGGTCTATTCTAGGTACTGTGGATACTGTGGTGACCAAAACAGACAGGATTCCTTTCAGTATGTAGCTTTTATTCTTGCTGGAAGTACAGAGAACAAACAAGAACTGAATAAGTAAATATATAGTCTATCTGGATATATTGTGAAGGCAGATCCCCTTGCTGACAGATTGGCTGTGGTGTATGAGAGTTAGGGATATAAGCAGAGATTTGGACCTAAGCAACTGGAAGCCTGTAATTGCCTTTCTTTGCTATGAGGAAGATGCAGGAGATGCCAAGGTAAAAAATGTTTCAAGGAAAAGGGAGTGATCAGTTCTGTCAAATGTTGCTTATGGTTCAACTCATGAGAATTAACCATTGATTGAGCAACATTGAGGCTATTGGTGACTTTTTTTTTTAATATGCTTTTTTTTTAGTGAGGAAGATTGGCCCTGAGCTAACATCTGTTGCCAATCTTCCTCTTTTTTATTTTTATCTCCCCAAATCCCCAGTACCTAGTTGTATATCCTAGTTGTAGGTCACTATAGTTCTTCTGTGTGGGATGTTGCCACAACATGGCTTGATAAGCAGTGTGTAGGTCCACGCCCAGCATCCCAAGTGGTGAACTCCAGGCTGCTAAAGTGGAGTGTGTGAACTTAGCCCCTCTTCCATAGGGTCAGGCCCATTAGTCACTTCTGACAAGTCATTTTCGTGGGTGGAGGAGACAAAAGATTGAATGGGGTAGGTTGAGGAAAGAATTTAATGGAGAGAAATGAAAGCCAGATCTACAGACAATTGACAGTGAGTTCCAGAGGGCACAGTGGCAGCATCTCAGGAGCTGAGGAAGGATGGGAGATGGGACCAAATCAGGAAATCTAGAGAGCATTATGGGGTTGAGAGACAAGGTGGTGAGGGTTGATTTGCGCTCCTTGGGCATCTTGTGGGGACTGATGTGAAGTGGGATAAAGGACGTGATGCATTTAGCCCTAATAGTCTTCAAAGCAGATTGTGATGCAAAGCAGACGAATATGAGGCATAGGACCTGGTGGGTGGTGTCTGGCCAAGGTCACCTAGGGCTTTAGGTTGCAGCCTTGATCTTGGCCAATAAAATGGTTTCTTATAGAACATTTTGCCAAAGAATAATCTAGAAAAGTTAGTTACTCCAGTTTAGCTGAAATTGAATTGTACCAAAAAGCCAAACTATGGCTATTTAGTAAATATAGAGCCTGGATGTTTTTAATCAAGTTATGATTATAAACTAGACTAAATTTTTGTGTGGCGTGTAAATAGCTATTGAAAGAATAAGTGCTTATAAAAATGCATAAATGTTGCAAGTTCTCCTTTCAGTAAATTTCTAAAGGCCTGATAAATAATTTTGGGTGTGAATAGTATTTTTCCTATACTTTTACTCCTTTCCTCAGAGGTTGCTAATCACTTCTACATTGCCACTTTATTCCTCAGTATGTTTTCTGTCTTGGTCTTTTTTTATGAAGCTTCACTTATTTTCATTCAGTAAATTTTTGCTGAGTACTTTTTTCCAAAATAAACACCAGTCATGTTCAGAATGAAATCATGATCCAGTGTAAGTATTCTGAATACTGTTTCAACTTTTCAGTGTTTCTAGAAATTCTAGACTAATTCGTTTTTCAGTCTTCATCTGATTTAGATGTTCAGAGTAGTGTTTCTTTCTAAAACATCAAAATTGTTAATGACAATTTGAGTTTAAGTTTATGGAGCTTTCTGGGCAAAATCTTAAGGAAGAGATGGTTCTTGTACTATTAAAATTTGTTTGAGGGGCTGGCCCCGTGGCCGAGTGGTTAAGTTCGCGCGCTCCGCTGCAGGCGGCCCAGTGTTTCGTCGGTTCGAATCCTGGGCGCGGACATGGCACTGCTCGTCAGACCACGCTGAGGCAGCGTCCCACATGCCACAACTAGAGGAACCCACAACGAAGAATACACAACTATGTACCGGGGGGCTTTGGGGAGAAAAAAAGGAAAAAATAAAATCTTTAAAAAAAAAAAAAAAAAAAAAATTTGTTTGAACAGACTCCTATTTTGTAAGTCAGATATGTCATGTGTTTGTAATTTCAGATAAAATTTTTGGTTTTTCTGCCATAAAGTACATTAATTTCAGTGTAATAACGGCCAGGCACGTTCCATATATCTCCATCAGCGAGTCATTGTAGGACAGTGCAGCCGTGAATCAGTGCCGTCTCATGTGAATTTTGTTGGAGATCTCTCAATGGGACGTATCGTTTGAGTGTATCACCCTTATATTTTTACGGAAGATAGTAAGCACTAATGTTAAATGCTAGTTAGCAAATGGATGCAAAGGGTTGACAGTAATTTTAGGTTACTTTCAGAAAATGTGGGCTTAAAAAAATTTTCTTTTTAGAAAGCTATTTTCAGTTGACTTGCAGTTACTTGTAATCTCTCTTTATCAAGGTCACCACACAGAAGATCTCAGAATACTCTTTGAACCATGTTTAGTTATTACATCTTAGTTTTCCACAGAGAAGATATCAAATTCTGTGATGGTTTATGTAGAAAAGTAAGGCTAATTACTCAGTTTTTGTTTTGAATGGTAATTGTGCAGCTGTCTGCTATATCCTATGGCCAGTGATTTAACATAGTGGAAGCTAAATTCTAGCTTGATGTTATGTAGGTGTAACTCTCAATTATCTAATAAGAGGAAGAGAATAGTTGTATATGATTCATACTAGTTGACCACGTAAAAATCATTCCATTGGCTTCGGAATACATTTTAGTACTTACCTGTGAAGACTGAAATATTAGATCTGAAAACTAATACTTGTGAAGAACCATTGGTGTAATTGTCTAGATCAGTGTTGTTTAAAAAATTTGACAACAGCTTATAACTCATGGTAACAATTCATTCTATACTCTAACCCAGTGCACAGTCTTACACGTTTATCTGTGTATATATGTCTGTGCATGTATGTGTTAATAATTACTTATTGTAGGTATTACCTGAAATATATAAAAGTTTAGTTATGTAATATTTACCTCTACATCATGCAGTACCTTGAATGTTTCCTATTCTAATTAACTTAAAAAAATTTTGTAGATAAACTAAACTGATTTCATAACCCATTCCTGGGTCACGATTGGCTATTTGAATAATCCTGGCCTGGCTAATCTTCCAGGTGGCCCACACCTGTGGAATGTTTTAGTGTGACAGTGTACAGAAAAATAACTTATTTTTTTGTTTTTGGTTCTTTTGAGAAGGATGGTAAAAGTGTTGAATATTTACTTAAAGTCCACTGATCCTAAGCAAGTGAGCTTCACCATCAGATAATGTAAGAAATGCTATGACAGAGTCATTTATTCATACAATGAATCTTTATTAAGTGGCAAATGTGTGTCAGGCTCTGAACTAAACACCGTGTAGTCCAAGGTGAAGAAAGAGGCTGTCTCTAGCTTTGAGGAACTTCCAGTGTAGTGGAAGAGAGAATAAACAAGTAGATAAATATTTATAAATTGCTATGGAGCTGTGGTAGAGAATAAGGAAAGATGGTTGCTTGCTCACGTTTTTTGAGTTGAACTGTGTGTTGTTTTTTTTTTAAGATTTTATTTTTCCTTTTTCTCCCCAAAGCCCCCTGGTACGTATTTGTATATTTTTAGTTGTGGGTCCTTCTAGTTGTGGCATGTGGGATGCCACCTCAGCATGGCTTGATGAGCAGTGGCTTGATGAGCAGTACCCTGTCCTCGCCCAGGATCTGAATTGGTGAAATGCTGGGCCGCTGAAGTGGAGTGTGCGAAAACTTAACCACTTGGCCACAGGGCCGGCCCCTGAACTGTGTTTTAAAAGTTTTTTTATTGTGGTCATAATAGCTTATAACATAGTGAGATTTCTGTTGTACATTATTGTTTGTCATATACCATATAAGAAAGCCTCTTCACCCCTTGTGCCCACCCTCCACCCCCCTTCCCCTGGTAACCATGAATTTATTCCCTTTATCTGTAAGTTTGTTTATATTCCACATACGAGTGAAATCATACGGTGTTTGTCTTTCTCTGTCTGGCTTGTTTTGCTTAACCTGATGCCCTCAAGGTTCATCCATGTGGTTGTGAATGGGCCGATTTCATATTTTTTCTGGCTGAGTAGTATTCCATTGTCCATGTACACCACCTCTTCTTTATCCAGTCATCCGTTGATGGGCACTTGGTTTGCTTCCACGTCTTGGCTATTGCTTGCTTACAGTTTTTAATCACCTCATTTATGGTGAGTGAAAGAAGGAAAATGGGAACTAGAAGCTTAGGTTTTTGGTCCCAGATGTCAGATCCTGTTTCTCAGGTAGGGTTCTCTCCATTCCATATGCCCTCTTAGGCAGGAGGTCTAATGTACAATTTTTAAAAAACTTATTATTAAGGAAAATTTTCTTTTGGGCATCTTTTTAACTTTATATTAGAGATAATTTTCTTTCGGGAATTTTTTGCTTTGTGTTACAGATAATTTTCTTTTCAGCTCCCAGTTTCTGTTTAGTATTTTTTTTACTTTTTCTTTTTTTAAAGATTGGCACCTGAGCTAATAACTGTTGCCAATCTTCTTTTTTTTTTCCCCTCTGCTTTTTTCTCCTCAAGTTCTCCCAGTACATAGCTGTATATTTTTAGTTATGGGTCCTTCTAGTTGTGGCATGTGGGACGCCACCTCAACATGGCCTAATGAGCAGTGCCATGTCCGCACCCAGAATCCGAATCCTGGGCCACTGAAGCAGAGGGCGTGAACTTAACCACTCGGCCATGAGGCCAGCCCCACTGTTTAGTATTTTCAAGTAAAATCCTCATCTCAGGTGGTTTACCATGGTTAACTTATAATTGTACACACACATATATATATTCTAATACAAACCATTTTCTATTTTTAACGTTTTCACACTAATGTCTATATTTTCATAGCTGTCATGAAGAAAAATTGAGGTTGTTGCTAATTGTCCTAGTTATTACAGAGGGGGGTTTCTCATGAATGAGAGTGTTTCCCCAAACTCCTCTCTACTTTTGTATATGAAATGAAATCATAAAATTTTCTTATTTTCCAGTTTAATTCTAATAGCTGATGGTATTGCCGTGTTTGGATATATATGAGAAACTTTTGAGAAGCATGAGATATTTAAGAAGATTTGGCAGGCGGGAGGAAGGGACCTGATAGCTCTTTTCAGATTTTCAGTGGAAGAGGAACTGCACAATTTTTTAAAGTTTTGGAAACTAACTTGAGATCAGCAGGTAGAAAATACCATGGGGCAAATTTTGATGGATAGAGAGGAAACTTCATAATCTTTTTTTTAGTTGAATAGTATTGGATCTGTTGGATAGGTTCTTTCAAGGTTGTGCACTACTTTTACCACTGCCATTACCTTCTTTTTAGTTAAATCTGTAGTTCCATAGGTCAAGTTCTAGAGGGACCTGGTCTCTTTTCTCTCTTTTCCCCTATATTCTGGCCCACGTGATTTCTTGCTCTTTTATAATAAAATAATTAAAATTGTTGTCACAGATGTTTTAAAATATTGATATCCAAAGGTGAGAGTCATGATTCTGACTTGTGGATAGATTGTATACTTTTATAAAGATGATGCTTGTAGTTTTAGATAATTTTGATTTGTCTTTCTAGAAATTGGATTGGCTATGTCATTATATTTAATGCTCTAAAGTATCCACTGCTTTCCAACTACGCATAAGATGGCAAGTAGGGATTGAGCAGCAGTCTTTGGCCTGGAGCTGTTTTCTTGTCTAGGAATCACTTGAGCCACTTTCCACTTTTTTTTGGTGAGGAATATTGGCCCTGAGCTAACATCTGGGGCAGTCTTCCTCTGTTTTTTGTATGTGGGATGCCACCACAGCATGGCTTGATGAACAGAGTATAGGTCTGTGCCTGGGATCTGAACCTCTGAGCCCTGGGCCGCTGAAGCAGAGGGCACACAGTTAACCACTATGCCACAGGGCAGGCCCCGAGCCACTTTCCTTTTAACTGTGAACTGTAATGACTGACAACATGAGCAGTCTGGTTCCTTGGTGAGCTCAAAGTAAGAGGCCAGTGAGGTTTAGCAGTAAACGTAAAATATTTGCAAGTGGACAGAAATTGATAAAATATCAACTAGAAGACAATATCATGTGGTTGACTAAGGAGTATTTATCTGAAATCTTTTTCTCTTTTAAATCTAGCTTTGTCTATGCCTCTGCTGTTTATGTTAAATGAAATAGCAGCATTGTGAACTTTGTTTAAAAGGAAAAAATTATAAATTCAGTGAAACTACAAAAATAGTTGAAGATTTGGAGATTAAATCCTGTTAGGGAAACAGTATCTTAGCTGTAGAAAAAGTAATACTCCTTTTGTATTAAATATGACAGCAGGAGAAGAGGTATTTTCTCCAGTATGAAGGATATGAAGACATGTTCATATCCTTTGAGCTAACAGGCCTACTTCTTGTAGGGTATCCTATGTAAATAATCCAAAAGGAGGGGAATGTTCTTTGTAGCGTTATTTCTACTAATGAACATATATATGCTCACCCTTATGTATATATCCTTATCCTAAAGTGTAATATTTTAGGTATCTTTCCTGAAAGCTTTACTGTACAATCATTAGAAGGCATATTTATGGAATTATTATAGCAACATGGGTCATGTAAAAATGTTTTACACAATGAAATTTATACCACTTATGTATGAGCCATTTTTAAAATTTTCAAAAAATGCCCTTACCTTTTGCAAACGTCTTTAGAATAGTTTTTTCCCTTTTGACGTATTTGCTAATTTACTTTTTTACCAGTTGCTCCTTACCGTATTGCGTATATATGTGTTGTTATTCAGAATTCCAGCCTTATTCTTATAAAATATTAATTGTCCTTTGAAGTACAACTCTCTTGGTATTTCAGATTATCTACTATCCTATCTTAAAGGTGAGAAAACACATCCTTATGTGTATGTTTTTGTTTGTTGGATTTAGAAAATAGCTAACAATAAATACTTGCAATTGGGTCAAGGGTTCATTACCCTGGATATTTGTGGGCAAGAGGCCTAGGAATTTGTCATCTATGTTTCCAGATGGGAAACTCTTACCTTCTGATATTTGGTTTTCATTACAACTAAAATGCCAGAAAATTTTTGTTAGAAGCAGATGTTGGGAATATGTAGACATAACCCAAATGTGGATATTGCAACTCTGGAGGAAATAGCTCAGTTAAAACAAGCAAACAAAAATCAAGGATATTAAAGCCCCTTTATAATTTGATGATAGAATTTTCGTATCTTCTCAAATTCTAGTATTTATTTTAGACCTTTGTAATTTTAACTATTTAAGAAGAGACCTATCCAATTTTTAAAAAATTGCTGGATAAGAGACTAGCTCAGCAGTTTTGTAAGTTTTTTTCCTTAGTGTTTCTAAATGGTAACACTGAGTGTATTTAAGTAATTAATGAATTGGAGAGATGAGGCAGTTTCCTGCAGCTTTGATTAGATTAGAAAGCCAGGCTAAATAACTCCTATTGAATATAAAAACAGGATTTGAGTATCTGAGTTATGTAGGTAATTATTTCTGTTACATTTTTTAACCTTTGTTGAAAGCAGTGGAAAAGTGAAATGAGAAACTTCTACGACTTTATAAAAAGTAAGGGAGAAAGGGGAGAGATGAACAGGCAGAACACAGAGGATCTTGGGGCAGTGGAAATGCTCTGTATGATACTATGATGGCTGTATGTGATTATATATTTGTCCAAACCCATAGGATGTACACCAAGAGTAAACCCTAAGGTGAACTGTGGGCTTTGGGTGATTATTACGTGTCAATGTAGGTTCATCCTTGGTAAAAATGTACCATCTGGTGAATGATGTTGATAATGGGGGGAGGCTATGCATGAGTGGGGGCTGAGGGTATATGGGAAATCTCTGTACCTTCCTCTCAATTTTGTTGTTAACCTAAAACTGCTCTTTTAAAAAAGACTTTAAAAGTGAAGATAAGAAACTATGAGTCAAAATATATGTTGAGAGGAAACTATTCTTTAGGTGTAAAGTAAAATAGATATAACTCAAATCTGAGTACTTTTCCTTAGCCCACCATCTTGAAGTGACTGACAGCCTGCCTCCCCAGCTCCACCCCCTTGGGTGGTGGTGGTGGTGTATTAATGTGTATTTCTAATATTGCATAACTCCTGATTTAGCCAGAGTTTTTCAATGCTTAGCTGTTCAGGACTTTGAAATTTACATTACATCTTTTAGGTTATTTACTTCTTTATAACACTAATGATTAAATATGATGATCCCTTGACCTTACAGGGGAAAACAATCAAAATAAATATAATTAACCCCAAACAAAGGTTATTTCAATTTTAAGAAATCTTCTAGCTCAGAGTTTTCAAATTTTAGTTTTTGTATCAGAATGACCTAAAAGGCTTGTTAGAAAAGATTGCTGTCCTTTATCCACAGATTTTCTGCTTTAGTAGGTCTGAATGTGGCCTGAAAATGTGCATTTCTGACAAGTCTCCAGAAGTGCTGATGCTGCTGGTTTGGGCACCACACTGAAAAAACTACTGCTTTAGCATATGTACTATACAAGTCATTCTTAAAGTTTCAAGAAAAGGTAAAATTATCACTCTCATACAGATATTCAACAATGAATTTTATAAATATTGAACACATGTTAAATCATTCTTTAAATCGTTAGTGAGGGAACCAGGCAGATGTTCAAAGGAGAAATCAAAGAAATACAAATTGGTGTATGGAATAAAGGAATATTGAAATGAATTTACAAATGGTCAGGAAATTGGCCTTTTCTATTTACGGGACTCAGTTGAATCTCTCCTGGACAGAATGTCTATAGACAAGAATAATTTGCATCGCTCTCAGTTATCTATGAAAGTCAGTTGTCTACAACTTACTCTGAGTTGTAAAATAGTTTAAAGTCAACAAAAGACTAGAATCGGATAACAAGGAAGGGTGTGCACTATAAAGTACAGAGTCCAAGTTTCTCCTTTGGAGCACTCTGTAATCTTTTTTCTCCTTCACAATTTCCTTATAGTGGTTTGTTGTGGATCTTGCTCTTAACGTAGTAGTGATCGCCTTTTAAAAAATAAGCTGTCCAGGTTATTCTGATGCACTCCAAAATTTGAGAACCGTTATTTAATGTAACAGGATAAAGATTTAGTAGATCCATAATGCTTATTTACTAAATCCTGTTTTTGCCCATACAGATTATTCTGTATGCAGTACAAATAATGTATTTCATTATTTGAAACATCTAGGTCAGATTGCTTCCATTAGCTGAAAATTTTAACCCATTTATGGACTGTAAAGGAATTTAACATGCATTTATGTAATAAAGTAGTTGTGGAGTTTTTGAACATAATTAGAAAAAGGGTCTGTTTTGGTCCATTGTAAAATGTGCTTCATAGAGCATTTGATTAATCAAAATATCAAAAATTTTTGTTGAAGATCTTTGGATAGGGTATATGTTAAATCAGCCTTTTATATATAATGTGTCTCATAATTCTAAAAGGATCCAGTTGTTTTAAGAGGCCAAGCAGTGTAATGTAAAGAGCACTGAGTTGAGGAGGTGAGACATCGTCTAGTCCCCTTTTAGAGCTAGTGAATTATAGAACTTATAGTTGACGATGCTGGTGGGAACGTAAAGATAATTGCATGAAGCCTCTTGTGATGATAGGAGCTTGCTTTTTGGATCTCGGTTTTCTCAAGTTCAAAATTGAGATGATAGAATCAATTAAGATCCAAGGGTTTCTTACGCACTAACGTTATATGATACTTTGGGTGTTGCACAGTGGAAATTATTCAGTTAATTGTGTTCTAAATTGTAGTTGTTCGCCATTTCTCTTTCTCATTTTCCCCTTTGCTTTTCAAAGCCTGCTTGGTTTAGTTTCTTCTTTTAATAGCTTTGTTGAGATGTAGTCAGCATCCAATAAACTGCACATGTTTAAAGTATACTATTTGGTATACACCTATGAGATCATCATAGCATTGAAGATAATGACCATCTGATCACATTGAAAAGTTTGAGTCCCTCTGTAATCTGCCCCCTCCTACTCCAGACAACTACTGAGATGCTTTCTACCATTTTTGACTAGTTTGCATTTTCTAGAATTTTATATGAATGGAATTATAGAATATGTACTCTTTTTTTGTTTGACATTTTGTTCAACAGAGGTATCCATGTTGTGCATGTATCAATTTTTTATTCCCTTTTATTGGTGAGTAGGATTCTATTTTGTGTTATACCACAATTTGTTTATCCATTCACCTGATGACAGGCATTGGGATTTTTTCCAGTTCTGGGTATTACAGGTAGGGTTGCTATGAAACGTGTGTACACATGTTTTTGTAGAAACATACGCTTATCTTTGGGGCAAACACCTAGGAGTGGGTTGATTGGATCATATGGTAGGTGTGTGTGTAACTTTTTAAGAAACTGCCAGGCTTTTCCAAAGTGGTTGTACCAGTTCACGTTCTTACTAACAGTGTATGAGAATTCCAGTTCCTTTATTTCTTCACCGATGCTTGATATGGTCAATCTTTTTAATTTCAGTCATTCTAATAGGTATATAGTAGAATGTTGTTGTGGTTTTAATTTGAATTTCTCTAATGACAAATGATCTTTTAATGTCCCTTTTTGTTTGCCATCCATATATCTTATTCTGTGAATGTCTGATGAAATATTTTTCCAATTTTAAAAATTAAGTTGTTTGTTTTCTTATTGTTGGGGTTTTTTTTTGGTGAGGAAGATTAGCCCTGAGCTAACGTCTGTTGCCAGTCTTCCTCTTTTTCTTGCTTGAGGAAGATTGTTGCTGAGCTACCATCCGTGCCAACCTTCCTCTATTTTCTTTTTTGTATGTGAGACACCACCATAAAAAGAACTTTCAAAACTCAACAATAAGGGGCTGTTCCATTGGTGTAGTGGTTAAGTTTATGTGCTCCGCTTTGGTGGCCCAGGGTTCGAGGGTTCGGATCCCAGGCACGGACCTACACCACTCATCAAGCCATGCTGTCTGGGTGTCCCATATACAAAATAGAGGAAGATTGGCACAGATGTTAGCTCAGCGACAATCTTCCTCACCAAGAAAAAAAGTTCTTTATATATTCTGAATACAAGCCCTTTATCAGATACATGCTTTTGCAAATACTTTCTCCCAGTCTGTGGTTTGTCCTTTTATTCTCTTAACAGTGTGTTTTGGATAGAAGCAGCTTTTTAATTTTGAAGTTCGGTTTAGCAATTTTTTCTTTTATGAATCTTTTGGTGTCACGTCTAAGAAATCTTTAGTTAACCCAAGGTCACAGAAATATTCTCCTCTGTTTTCTTCTCGATTTTTATAGTTTTCAGTTTTACTTGTAAGTGTATGTTACGTTTTGAATTAATTTTATATATGCTGGGAAATATGGATCAGTTCTAGTCTTCTTCACATGGCTATCCACTTGTTCCTGCACCTTTTGTTGAAAAGACTACCCTTTTTCTGCTCAGTTGCCTTTCTCTTGAATCAGTTGTCCATATATATGTGAATCTATTTCTGGATAGTCTTCTGTTCCACTGATCTTTTTGTCTTATGTTAATGCCAACACCACATTGTTTGTCACTGTAGATATTAGGTCTTAAAATCAGAAAGAATTGCCTTCCAAATTGTTCTTCTTTTTCAAAGTTGTTTGGCTCTTCTAGGTACTTTGTACTTCCATATGAATTTTAGAATTAGCTTGTCAGTTTCTACGAGAGCTTGCTGGTATTTTGATTTGAATCTGTAGATAATTTGGGGAGAATTGATATCTCAACAGTATGAGTTTTCAGGAAGAAGATGTAGCTCTCTGTTTATTTAGGTCTTTAATTTCTGTTTTGTAGTTTTCAATGTACATTGTTGCACATTGTTTGCCAGATTCGTCCATGAATATTATATTTCTACTTAAATTTTTGACCATTTCGTACAGTTACCATGGTGGTTTCAAGACTTTATCTACCATTTCTAAAATTTGTCAGTTCTAGACTGGTTTCAATTGATTGATTTTTCTCAGCATTATGGTTTGAGTTTTCCTACTTCTTTGAACTTCTTATAATCTTTGATTGGATGCCACACATTATTGGGTGCTAGATATTTTTGTAATCCTACAAATATTTTTGAGCTTTTTTTCTAGGATGATGTTAAGTTGCTTGGAAACAATTTGCTTCTTTCGGATCTTGCTTTTAAATATTTGTTGGAGGGGGCCGGCCCCGTGGCCGAGTGGTTAAGTTTCCGTGCTCCACTTCAGCGGCCCAGGGTTCAGGTCCTGGGTGCGGACATGGCACCACTCATTGGGCCATGTTGAGGTGGTGTCCCACGTGCCACAACTAGAAGGACCCACAACTAAAAGATACAACTATGTATTGGGGGGATTTGGAGAGAAAAAAGCAGGAAAAAAAAAAAAGAAGATTGGCAACAGTTGCTGGCTCAGGTGCCAATCTTTAAGAAAAAAAAATTTGTTGGGCAGGGCAAAAGCAGTATTTAGTCCATGGCTCATTATTCTTCGCTAGGGAGGCAAGGTCCTTCTGAGTACTCTGTGCAATGCCCCATAAATTATGGTGTTTTCCAGTCTGGCTGGAATAACTGGACATATCTTTGGGGAAAAAAATGTACCTTGACCTCTAGTTCATGATATATACAGATATTAGTTTGGGATGGATCATAGGAGATCATAGGAGAGTATTTTCATGGCCTGGAGATAGGAAATAATTTATTATACAGGTCATAGAAAGCGCTAAGCGTAAAAGAAAAATTGATAAATCGGACTTGATAAAAATTAAAATCTTCTCATCAAAAGTCACAGTTAAAAACTGAGTAGGAATACTAGAGACTAGGAGAAAATATTTGCCATACATATATCAGATAAAAGACTCCTACGCAGACTGAAAAATTCCTACAGCTGCTTGAAGATTTTGTCTTTATCACTGGTTTTTAGTAATGTGATGTTGATGTATTCTAGTGTGGTTTTCATTGTGCATGTGTCCCACTTGAGCTGCTTCTTTCTGTGAGTTTATTATTTTTATAAAAATCTGGAAAATTATTGGCCATTACTTCCTTAACTGCTATTTCTCACCTTTCTTCTTTCCCTCTTGATTCTAGTTACACATATGTCAGACTGTTTAACATTGTCCCACAGATTACTTAGGCTCTTTTCAATTTTTGCAGTCCTTTTTTTTCTCTCTTCCGTTTTTGTTAGTTTCTTTTGCTGTTTTTAAATTTACTGATCTTTTCATTCAGATATTGTGTTTTTCATTCTTTATAAGTTCCATTTTTATGCCTTTCGTTTTCCTTTTTATCATAATTTGTTTTAAATACTTGCGCCTATTTGTAAAAATGGTTTTAAAATTTTCTTGTTTGCTAAGTTTATTTTTTGCATTTTGGGATCTGTTCTGTCTCCCCGCCACCCCCATTTATGGATCACATTTTAATCTTTTTACTCATGCATGGAATTTTTTATTGGTTGCCAGACATTATGACTATCATGTATTTTGTTTCGTGTATAGATTTTATTGTGCTCCTTTAAATTTTCCGAAATTTATTTCGGGTGGCAACCAAGTTACTGTGCTTTAGCTTGATTTTTTTGAAACTTTTTTCAAAGTTTTGTTAGGGTAGGTCAGGCGATACCTTCATGTAGGCTAGTTTGGCCTTACTACAGCGATGCGACCCTTCTGGGGTGTTCAGTGAGTGTCTTCACTCATGGCCACCAGGACTCGAAGGTCTCCCAGCCCAGTGAAACCACTGGGAATTATTTAGTGTCCAGCTTCCCAATACTTTGCCCAACCTCATAGAGTTTTCTTCCTCCATATGGATGGCTTACTAGTCAGCCATAGACTCACCGGACCTCGGGGCAGATTTCTGGAGCCTTTTCTCTGCCAAGCTCCCAACTCTCTGGTATCGTGCCCCACAAATTCTAGCCTCTTTAGTCTCGCTCTCCTCAGCTGAGTGAGACTGCCATGGTCTCTTTTAGGAAGTTCCCCTCCCTGCGCTCTGGTGTAGAAGCGCCTCCTGGAGGAAGAGTTCCATTCATCTGTCTGTTTTTCTTCACTCATGGATCACAGTCCTGGGCTGCCTGTTGTCTCAATGTCTGAAAAATTTTTTTTTTCTAGTTTTCTAGTTGTTTACAGTGAAAAGGCATGATCAAATCTACTTGTGCCGTTGTGGTAGAGGTGGAACAGTTTCTGTTTTTAATAGAAGTATTTATTGCAATCATGATTTTGAAAAAAATGTGATCTGAGGTTATTTATTTTGTTGTTTTCTGTGTAATTCTTTTCAGCAGCAGAGCCTTCCCCACTTTTTTCCAAGTGAAATTCTAGACAGGACTCCAGTATAGAAAATAGTTAAAACTTCATCTGCTCTCATTTAAGTGAGGTTTGGAGCTGGCTTGGTTTCCGCCTAACCCTGAAACAATCTGGTACTCCTGAAAATAAAACTTGAAGACCAGTGAACTATTTACCTCTCTCATTTTACATATGAGGAAACTAACTTCCAGAAGGGTCAAATGTTTTGTCCTAAAGTAATGAATCTTAAACTTTCTTGCTCATATGGGTTTTTCTAGCGTTTGTAATAAGACCTCTTATATCCAAACTCTGTCTTATTGTCCTTAGGTCAGCTTGATTGGGAAAAAAAAATCTCTTTGATTTTGAGCTGTTTCAGCCTGAGATTCTTCGAGAACTCCATTTCCTATTAACCTTTGTGTAGGGCATTGAGCCCCCATGGGCTCTATTGTAACTTCTAGCTGTTGAAATAGTCTTAGAATAGTTTTAAAACCAGTCCAGCATTTTGCTGTGTTCTCTTTCTCAGTTCTGTGTGTTAGATTTCTGCTTGTCATTTTACAGGAGCTCCATCTAAAGATGACCGCATGCAGTTGTTTATTCCTCCTTCCTCTTCAGTTATTGTGGTTATGTTATTTAATCTCCTGGAAGCTACTTCGACTGTATTCTAGAGATTGCTACACTTTGAACTCTAAATAGTATATCATTGGTTGTGACCTTGAATTGTTGGGGAAGTTTTCATATTGAAGGAAGCAGAGTGTCAACAGCTTGCACTGTATTTCTTGGCAAAAATATGCTTTGTGTGCATCTGGGACTGTCCGCAAGCAGAATCTAAGAGCTTCCACTTTAATTATTTCATCCTGAAAGCCATTCTGTGTTCATTCACTGCTTTGTTAGTGTGGGCTATAGTATAGAAATGGAACAATCACCATAGATGGATGAGAGGTAGACAGGCAGGATAGATGTAGCATTAGTCCTCTCCTTCAATCTGCTGGTTACAGATAGACCTTAGTATTGAAGAACTATGTTGCTGCTATTCTGTTCTATTTTTTTCTTCTTATTGAAAAAGGAAATCAAAAGAAAAAACCAATTAGTTATGTAGTGTGTCCTTGTTACGTAGTCTTAGAGTTCAGATTTCCTTTGATACACATCTGTAGTGACTGTTAGGGCCTCTGAATATCTGTCCAATGAATAAGTGAACTAAACCCAATAAAACCAATAACCATCCCAAGAGAAAATTGTTGATGGTGTAACTATTTGAGTTGCGTTACTTTACAGAACAAGAAGAATATGATCAGTGTCTGGCAAAGCCATTCGAGTTACCTTGCTTGTTTTTATATGAAGGCTAATCATGAGGTGTTGGTATAGCTCTTCTCTGAGTAGTGCCGGAAAACTTCCTCTTACTCATCTTTGTGTCCTCAGCACCAGCCCAGTGCTTTCACAGGATGGGCGTCCAGGAATTGTTTGTGGAATGAGATAATAAATCTGTTCTACCACATTTCACATTTCAGTGGGCTCATGGACAGGCCTAGCCGATCTTGAGAGAGCCGTTTTTTCATGGCTGTAATAATCTCGTGGATTTTTGCATGCACACTTCACATACACATACATTTATTCTCTAATTGTAATGTATATTAGTAGCCATTTCCTTTCTAGCATTGATTAGAAATTTTGATTTTTAAAAAAATCTATTTTTAATGTAGTATTTGATACTTTTTGTGTGTATACTCTTCTTATAGCCTAAATAACATGAATTTATTTGATTATTTTTTCCCTTTTCCCAGCTGAAAACTTTCCATCTATTGGAAATAAAATCTGTAGCTTTTGGACTCATTCTGCCTTACATTTATAAAAGAAAGCAATTTAGGAAGGGTTTTATGCATATTGTTTCCTTCCTCGACTTCTTTATAAGGTAGGTAGGCAGGTAGTGATGCAGGTAGATTAGTTGTCTGTCTCAGTGTTACACAGCTAGTTAAGTTGCAGGGTTAGGACTCTGAGGATAATGTTCTTTCTGTTGATTCTAAACTGTGTCTGAATATTGTGTTTCAAAAAGAGGCTTAATCTATTTGCTTTAATTAACCTCTCTTAGAATTGACTTGCAATTTTAAGTGAAGAAAATGATCAGGAAATGACATTGTACTTAGTGGAGATAATATAATTTCAAAGGTTGATTCTCTCATATATATATATACATGTATTTTATTTAATCTGTAATTATAATTCTCTGTGTCTTAATATCTTCAGTTCAATAATTTGTTTCTGATATAAGCAGGTGGTGAGAAAACAGTAATTCCCAGACCTGTTATTTCTGCTGTGGTAATCTGATATTTTACAGATAAGAATTCTGACTGGTGGGAGGCTCGCCTGGAACTCTCATGTCTCAGGGGACCCATATTGTTTAGATTTGGAAGTATTCTTGCACTACAACAACTGGGCTTGCATTATAATTAAAATTTGAATCTTTATGTAGCTATTGCTTTGTGCTATTAAAAGTAAAAAAAGAAAAGCTTTACCTAATTTTGAGATAAAAATGTGAAGCTTTTCAAAATGATCTTTTCTTCTCTCTTGCTGAATAACCATCACAGTGATAGGCATGTATTTGTGTATAAAGATAGTAAAGTTGAAAGTGAAGAGGTAGGAAATCTGCAGTGAGTAAGAACCTCTGTGTCATATAATACGTTGAAAAGAAGTTCTGGGGTTCTTAACAGATTTAATTGCCATGTGACTCCCACGATGGACTCTTGTATGAGGAGAATAAAATGATGCCTTGAGGGACTTTTGCAACATTTAAAAACAGTTGAAACAAATTTTATTTTGATTTGCTAGCCTTATTTAATTATCTTTCATTTTCCATATTCCCCATCTTTTTGGTTAGTGTTTTTTGTTCACCAGGACAAAAGGAGTTAATTTTTAATGCCTTCTGAAAGCTGAAATCTACCTACATCTGAAATTTTGTGAATGTATTGAAGACAAAGAAATTCATTAAAATGTGATACTAAACTCTCACCTTCTAGAGGCAAAATTCTAAAAACAAATAAACAAAGGAAACTTTAGTGTTCTTTCTAAGTGGCATTAATTCAGGTGTGTCTACTCTAAAAGTTAATCGTTGATAAAATTACATGAAATGTTTTAGTATTTGTGTGAACATCACAAGCCATGATTTTTTTGAAGAGAACTTTGTAATAATCCCAAATATAGCCCAAATACCTTCTGATTTGTGTGACCTATGACACTGGTTTGCAATCCTGGCTGCCCTTTAGAATCACATGGGGAGCTTCTTACAGTTACCAATGTAGTCTCTCCCCCAGAGGTTCTGAGTTTTTATTGTTCTGGAGTGGGGCTCGGGAATGGTTGAGTTCCATAGGTAGTTCTAATTTGTAGTCAGAGTTCAGAACTGCTGCCTTGAAAACGTACAGTTGATCTTTCTTTTGTCTTCATATGAAGTCCAAAGAGGAAAGAAGAAGAGAAGGAGTGTCCTGTAGCGTTAGCTACCCATCTGTATTTCTAAGGGATCAAGGTAAGGGAGCAGCGAAGGCCTGGATTTTGCATCCTGTGTGCCAGGGCACGTGTGCTAGTGCAGTACAGGAAGAAATGTTCTTGAATGTTGCAGTGTGGTGGCATTTCTTGCCAGGTGTGAAGGGAATGATAGATTATTTTTGCCTCTCTGCTTCTGTTCGACTGAGTAAAATGTTGATCATCTCCTGCTTTTTTAGCATTTTAGGAAAAAGATTACTGTGCCAAGAGTATCAGGTAGTCTGTCAGAAAAATATATGAATGGAACAGATCTGTGTGTATCGCTTCAAGCCAAAGAAGTTTAAAAGCATTCCTTTTTGCTATCTGTCTAAGCTATGGCAGTGCAATTGCTGGTAATTTTGTAAAGAAATTTATTTTAAAGCAGCATGAGAGCCAACAAAAAGCTATTAGAGGGAGAGGGAGAGAGGACACACCTGGGTTACACTGAGTCTCTAAAATCTGTGAGAAGAGTTTAAAATCTTTAGAGAAAGCTCACTTTGTCATTATCCATTTCTGCTACACTTTTTGTATAAACTTAATTACATATTTCTAAATTAACTAATTTATGAATACGTATTTATTGAGTTCCATCTATATGGAACTGTTTAAAGGCTCTGAAAAGAAGAACAGGGATCTGTCTTGTTAATAGCAATTCTGGACGCTAAAGACCTAAATTAACTTTATTTTTCCCAATCCAGAGTAGAATATAGTATAATTGGGGTCTTGTTAGGAATTGCTACGCTGTAGTCATTGTTCTAATAAACATATTAAACCCTCATTTCATCCACCATTTGCTGCTGCACATGGCCATGTTAAAGGGAAGGTCACGCTAGAAATGATGGCCCTCTCCACTGGCGACGGTACCGACCCTGTAAAGATCTTAGGCTCCATCGGGGCTTGGATTTTATCTGTTTTGCTCTCTATTGTATCCTCAGTAAAAGTTCACTGTTTTAAATTTTGATGAAGTCATTTAATTAGTTTTTAACTTTTCATTCTTATTTGTTATTTCACTTTGTAATTATATGATATAATCTACTTATAGTTTTCTCCACAGGGCTAAATATGGTAACATTTTACAATTTGTTAAAGACAGTAAAACTGATGATTTGTGAATAAACTAATGACTTGGACATTAGAGTTGAGCCTTTCTCTTATAATAAGCTTTTATAAGAGTTTGAATAAGATTTTAATATTTCCAAGACATGTAATCACAGCTATGAAACACATTAAAGAATTCCATTCAGAATTATGCTGGTTTATTCACATTTTGAAACACTTAACTGTGTAAAAAAGTTTCTGCAGGGTGGTTTTAATTACTCACCTAGTGAGTTTAAACCTAATTTTATTTTTGAAAACTCAAATTTCAGATCATTTTAGAGCTGTATATATTGTAAACTGTGATATATACGAGCATCTGGTTATGGTCAACATCTACCAGAAAAGTTAATACAGAATTTCTGTGAGATCTCTGGTTCAGAAAAATGCCCTGGCTGTATGTATAGAAGCCTGTATAAATAAGTGCTATAAACTTATGAGCTCCCGGTATTTGTGAATTCTTTTCCCCTGATGAACAGATGCTAATAGAAAAATTAATTAGCTTTTTTTCTTTTATCTGCCATAAATCATTCTCACACCTAAAATACACGAAAAATTGATGACGTGCAGAATCATATAATTTTAGAGATGGAGAGGGTCTTAGAAATAATGTAGACTTATTTTTAACATCTTGATTATACAAAAAGCTTGGTGGTATTTTTATGGAGGGATATTTTTATTAAGCTTTTGGTGCCTTAATATTCTTGCTGTGGCCTTATGTGTTAATTTTTGCCAAAAATCCCGCTGAGAGATCTGAACCCCTTGCTCCAATTTGCGGCTTACATAAGGATGAAAATAAATTGAGATCTTAAGAACATTTTTTGATGCTTTTGACTTTTGAAAAGAAAGCCCTAAATAAGGTGTACAACCTGTTAAAACTGATGTTTAAAAATATTTTTATAACGCAAGAAACTTACTTTTTGTTCAGTAGGATAATGCCTTCTTGTACCCTTTTGAGAAAAAAATAAAAGTTATTACATTTTAATTTTAAAGAGTAGTTTGCCAGAACCCTCCCTCTTCTTAATTCTGATGTGGTCTTCCTGAGGTCAGACAAGATTTGTTTACTTCTCCAGCAATTCCGTTATCTTACCACTGTCCCCTTCTCC
This sequence comes from Equus caballus, assembly GCF_041296265.1. Taxonomy (NCBI): domain Eukaryota; kingdom Metazoa; phylum Chordata; class Mammalia; order Perissodactyla; family Equidae; genus Equus; species Equus caballus. The sequence continues at coordinate 42,601,607 of NC_091687.1, forward strand.
CATCCTTTGAGAAACAACAGTTTCAAGGTCTAATTTGTGTGTGTGTGTTTATTTTATGTTATTTATTTTTACCCAGAAAAGGACTTTTTTTAATTTCTTACAGCATAATATGTAAATTTTAAAGAGGACCAGTGGAAAAAAAAAGAATAAATGCTGTGTAAATGAAATTTGCACAGTCTGTAACGACAAATACAAGAATATTTGCTAAGACTAGATCACTAGCATTTCTTGAAGTGCCTAACAGAATAAGTATCTTCTTTTAGTGGGAAATCAGTTTTTACAGTATGTCACTGGGTTTATTATTATGCTGGTTTATTTTCCCCTAATACTTTTACGTGGTGTTTGAATTTCACTTTATGTTTAGTAATGTGTTCAAAACATATTTTTAGACTGTTTTCAGTTTGGTACTCCATCTGATTTTCTGACTACAGGATAGCGTTTGTTGAGGTAGGCAGGGAAACATTGCATATCAACACACTGTAACTTTGTCAGGGTCAGACAGAATTACTTTTCCAGTGTTCCTGCTCTCGCTGCACAATGGCATTTTTGTGTCCTAGGCAGTTGATGTCTCTAATCACTTGACAACTTCATTCATTCACAAGTGAATGACTCCAATGACTTTCTGCTCAGCCTTGACCACATGGTCCGCTTTCACCTAGTCTGTTTGGAAAATCCTTGATTTCTCTGTTCTTTTTTCTTTACATCTTATCCAGTTTTCCAATGTCCAATCTAAGGGAGATCATAAATATGTATTTTTTTTGGTTCCTACTCCCAATATTCCAAACATGAATGGATATAGTCATGAAATTGGCTTAATTAATGTTGAGTTTTATTTCTCCTACCAAGTATAGTCAATTCTAGAGAAATCAAAAGGATGCTATAGGGGCCAAGCTGGTGGCTTATTGGTTAAGTTTGTGTGCTCCGCTTCAGTGGCCTGGGGTTTGCGGGTTTGGATGCTGGCACGGACCTACACACTGCTCATTAAGCCATGCTGTGGTGGCATCCTACATACAAGATAGAGGAAGATTGGCACAGATGTTAGTTAAGGGACAATCTTCCTCAAGCAAAAAGAGAAAAATTGGCAATAGATGTTAGCTCAGGGGGACTCCTCCTCATTGCAAAAAAAAAAAAGGACACTATAATATGTTGAGTTCCTATCATTTCACTGGCCTTGAGTTAATATTTTACATTATTTTCATCGAGTTCTACCTGCATGATAGCTGTAAGATTTACTTCCTCTTCTTTTCCACCCTTTACTCAAATTAAAGAGCCCAATTATTCTTGAATTACTGGCTTATTGCAAAAAAAAGCCCTAACAAATTGCCCTATTTCCAGTATATCTATTTAAATTCATTTTTGATGTTGCTCTCAGATAGATATTTCTAAGCTACGGTTCTTGGCATATTATGCTCTTGTTTAAAAATTTGCAGTGGCTTGTCATTGTCTTACAGTAGATTCTAAAGAGGGGTGAGTGTGTTTAAGTGAAAATGCAAGACGATACACTAGATATAGGAAGAACAATATTAGAATATTTTTGTATTACTATGGTAATGAAGAGTATATATTTTATAAACGAATAAATATAAAAGTGTGGAATGAATTATTTTTCTAATAAAGGTACTTGATTATTAGTAATTGCCAACCACTGGTGTGTACAATGAAATCCAGGTTACTTAGCCAGGCATTCATTTCCTCCAAAACCTTTACCTCAACCACTACTTTCATACTTTTTCTTTATTCATGTTTTTGGATGAATTTAGGCATTAATTTTTTTCATTCGTTGATTTAACAATGGAGCACTTACCATCTTTTTTTTTTTTAATTGAAGTATAGTTGACATACAATATTATATTAGTTTCAGGTGTACAATAGTAATTCAACATTTATATAATTATGAAATAATCACCATGACAAGTATAGTAACCATCTGTTACCATACAAAGTTATTACAGTAGTATTGACTGTGTTCCCTATGCTGTACATTACATCTCCGTGATTTATGGTTTGTACCTCTTAATCCCCTTCACCTGTTTCACTCAGCCCCTAACCCCTCTCCCATCTTGCAATCACCAGTTTGTTCTCTGTATCTACGAGTTTGTTTCTGTTTTGTTTTGTTTTTTAGATTCCACATATAAGTGAAGTCATACAGTATTTGTCTTTGTCTGACTCATTTCACTTAGCATAATAACTTCTAGGTCCATGCATGTTGTTGCAAATGGGAAAATTTCATTCTTTTTTATGGCTGAGTAATGTCCCATTGTATATGTACCACACCTTTATCCCTTTATCTATTGATGGACATAAGGTTGCTTCCATATGTTGGCTATTGTAAATAACGCTGCAGTGAATAAAAGAATGCAAACTGTATATCTTTCCGAATTAGTGTTTTTGTTTTCTTTGGGTAAATACCCAGCAGTGGAATTGCTGGGTTCTATGGTAATTCAATTTTTAAGTTTTTCAGGAACCTCCATACTGTTTTCGAAAGTGGCTGCACCAATTTACATTGTCATCAACAGTGTACGAGGGTTCCCTTTTTCTCCACATCCTTGTCAACACTTGTTATTTGTTGTCTTTTTGATAGTAGCCATCCTGGCAAGTATGAGGTGGTATCTCATTGTGGTTTTGATTTGCATTTTCCTGATGATTAGTGATGTTAAGCATCTTTTCATGTGCCTGTTGGCCATCGGTATGTCGTCTTTGGAAAAATGTCTATTCAGGTCCTCTGCTCACTTTTTAATCAGATTTTCTTTGATATTGAGTTGTATGAGGTTTTTTTAATGTATTTTGGATATTAACCTTTTATCAAATGCATCATTTGCAAATATCTTCTCCCATTCAGTAGGTTGCTGTTTTGTTGATGGTTTCCTTTGCTGTGCAGAAGCTTTTTAGTTTGATGTAATCCTATTTGTTTATTTTTGCTTTTCTTACCTTTGCCTGAGAAGACAGATCCAGAGAAATATTGTTAAGATCAGTGTCAAAGAGTTGACTGCTTGCGTTTTCTTTGAGGCATTTGATGGTTTCAGGTCGTACATTTAAGTTTTTTTCTGCTTTTTTTTCCTCCCCAAATCCCCCCAGTACATATTTGTATATTTTAGTTGTGGGTCCTTCTAGTTGTAGCATGTGGCACGCCGCCTCAGCATTGCCTGATGAGAGGCACCATGTCCGCACCTAGGATCTGAACTGGTGAACCCCTGGGCCTCTAAAGCGGAGCACATGAACTTAACCACTCGGCTACGGGGCTGGCCCCTACATGTAAGTTTATAATCCATTTTGAGGTTATTTTTGTTTATGGTGTAAGGAAGTGGTGTGATTTCATTCTTTTGCATGTAGCTGTCTAATTTTTTCAACACCAGTTACTGAAGAGACTGTCTTTTACCTATTGTATATTCTTGCCTCCTTTGTCATAGATTAATTGACTGTAAAGCATAGGTTTGTTTCTGGGCCCTCTATTCTGTTCTGTTGATATATGTGTCTACTTTTGTGCCAGTACCATACAGTTTTGAGTACTATAGCTTTGTAGTAGAGTTTGAAATCAGGAAGCATGGTACCTCCAGCTTTGTTCTTTCTCAAGATTGCTTTGACTGCATTTTAAAAATATATGGTCTACTTTTCCATCTTTCTGGAGCAATCTTTTTCCTTTGAATGGTCATCCTAAATTTAAATGCTTCATTGGAGCATAGAGTTTTGCCTTAGATTGTAAATTACTTTAGGGCAGGGTTTCTCAACCTATATACTATGACCTTTGAACCAGATACTTCTTTTCTGGGGGGCTGTCTTGTACATTGTAGGATGGTTAACAGTATTCTTTGCCTCTACCCACTAGATGCCAGTGGTGCCTTCTCCCCCAAATTGTGACAACCAAAAATGTCTCCAGACATTGCCAAATGTCCTTTGGGAGGCAAAATTCTGGTTGTTTTGTTTTGAGAACCACACAAATGCACCTCCTAATTATATCTAATATTTAAAAAAAACACACTGAGAAATGTTTACTGAATTAAAATAGTACCTTTATTTCAAGGCCTGATTATGCTGTGTTGAAATGGTAATTTTTATTTTATAGCTTATGTGTACCAACAAATACGTAAAAACTTGGAGAAGAAATATAGTTTAATCCAAGTATAGTATAAATAAGAGTTAGCTTTGGGTGTCCATTAGGTTAGTTTTAAATTTCATGCTTAGTTTTCCATATGTGGCTGTTACCAAGTGATGGAAACTAAGTTTCAGGGTTTTTTTTCCTGTAAAATGGAGATAATATCTGTTTCATAGTTTTGTTGTGAGGATCAAATTAGATGATTAATTTAATAGGCTGAACCCAACTGACAGTCAGATGCCCTTGGTGGATGTAGTTTGGTGGTACCTCTTCCTCCCTTTTAACATTTGCATTCTCTGATTTGCATAAAGGATTTCTATGGGGAAAACCTACTCGAAATCTCCCCACATTTGGCGTTTAGATATATATGAACTTTAAAAATGAGTTATAGGGACTCCTTATAGATTTCTGTACGTATTTCTTTATAGAGTAGACAGCGGGAAGGGACAATGGATGAGAGGGAATCAACCTTAGTGGGGGATCTTGTTTCATTTAGGGTAGTCTGCAGTAAAAACCCAAATGTTTAATGGCTCAATTCAGTAAAGTTTATTTCCTACTTACATATTTGTCCTGGCTGCTTCAGGTTGGTAAGGCATTCATTTAGGAATTGAGGCTCCTTCCATCTAATGGAGTCACCATCCCCATTGTAAGCTTCATTGTTGTCCAGATGGTGGAAGAGGTAAGAGTGTGGGAGAATTCACCGCTGCTCCCCTGAAAACAGTGATCTGGAAGTAGGAAGTATAAATTCTGCTCATATTCTATTTGTTTTTCTTTTGGTGAGAACTTGGTTTCATGGCCACCTCAGTGGAGACTGAGAGAGAATGGATTTGACTTTTGCTGTAGACTCTTTTCCCAAAGAAAGAGGATGCTGCATACTCTCTTGACAAGAACTATAGCATTGTTCTCTAGCATTCAGCTGTGCTGGAATTCTTACCCTTTGACAACAAGATGTGGTGGCTTTCCAGTGCTACCAGCATCTAGGTATTAGGGAATTTATGGTTGCCTCTTTGATTGGCACTTCTCTAGACCCATCAGGACTGGATCTGGATGACCTGTGATGGGAAGTAGAAATCAGGAGTAATCCATGGACTCTTTCAAGTACTCCTTTTGATTCCTGAGATTACTGGGGAGTTGTGCAAATCTACCGAATAGTGGGCTTCTGGTAGTCAAGTACTTAGGGCTTAGAGTCATTGACCAAGCAGCTAGGAGCTTGGACTTATTGAGAGCCAATTGAAATGAGAGAAATAGATATATATTCATAGACTGGTAAAGTTTGGAAAATTCTGTTTACTTAGATTTGAAGAGGCTAGATACATGGCATATGGCTCCCTTCTTCAATAGGCCATGTAGCTCAGCTAGGTAGAGAGGAGGATAGAGGGTACAATGACTTAGCAAGTAAGTAGTGCTCCTTGCTAGATAGGGTAAATGGCCCATCAGTTTTATAGGGATGGTCAGGTGGGCAGCAAATTATTTGATTATAAGAAAAATTGAGACCTTTGTATTAAATGACTCATTTAATAAATGATATATCTTGTTAAGACCCGTTCCATGCTAGAGAGCTTATAAAAAACATATTTAGCATTTATGATACTATACGTACTATTTAGAGGGTACAAATGTTTACAGTTCCAAGAATGTTCATCTCGAAAACTATTTGCAGACGTTAAATTTCATACCTTCCTCTAAATGCAATCTCAAAAACTATTTACAGATGTTAAATTTCATACCTTCCTCTAAATGCAATCTAATTTCTGAACTTCTCCCATTTTTTCTTTGTAAGTTTGATAATCATCTCCGCTGTTAAATGAAAGGGAATTGGTTCTTTTAATTTCACTCTAACTTTTTGGTTTCTGTCACTGAATCCCACTCATAATGAATTTGTAGCAAGCAGCCAGGGGGGTCAGGTTATGTAATAGTTAAGTTGAAGTTTGTGTCTTTTAGTTTAGCTACTCAGATGAATATCATCTGTTCTTAGTAGGTCTTGGAACAGTTTTTGTCATCTCCTTTCGTTTACCTTGAACTATATAATCAAAGTACGTAACTAAGAAAAATTTATATGCTACTCTTTTAAAAAATTATAACTATTTTAACCAGGAAGAAATAGATCAAATTGCAGAGTGATAATATTTTAAATACCTCTCATTGGTAGAAATAAAATATATATATTTCAGGGACTTTGGGGGAAATTAAAGAAGAAGTTCATTCTGAGCTTCTGCCTTCTTTCGCTATAACAGATAGCATTTTCAAAATTTGAAGATAAACAGGAGGATTTGTTAAGGGACCAATATTCTTGTATTGATGTTGTGTGTTGGTTGTATCTGTTATAGTCCGTAAAAATACACAAGTTCCACTGATGTCAGTATTGAACAGAGCAAGTGGATAAAAGTGATGAACTGGACGATCTGCCTGAGAAAGGAATTCTCCTCTTTGAATAGAACTCTTTTTACACTTGGCCTGAATTTCTTTAAGATAACAATACTGCCTTTCAGAATTCAGCCTTTCTCTAAAGATACTTTTTGTATCAGCATATTACATGCAAAATAACTCATGCTAAACGTTGTTAAATTTAAAATGAGAATCATTCAAACATTAATATCTGAACTAAGCACATCAAAATTAATCTTTTGCTTTTAAATATGGACATTACAATAGAGCATTCTTTTATGAGGTTGATTTTTAGATTATCTTACAAGTAAAAGCATCTGAAAGATTTTGGCTCACTTGGTCTTTTTCAGAGTGAGTATTACTTTCTCTTTATAGGAGCGTCCTGGCAGACTGTGGGTCTGTTTTGTGAACGGCTGATTGTCGGGGAAATACAGATGCTATTTATGTTTTTGATTTTCTTTAAACTGAGCAATCAAGTTAAAACCTACGATAATGTTTCAGAAGTAATCAGCATAGATGTGTTTCTATCCTTTTATCTTTATTTTCTCTGTAAACTATTGCTTTTCTTAGAATTTCTTAATATTTTTAACTTTATTCAATTAAAATTTACTAATCACATTACTACTAGTCAGAAATTATCATGAGGGCTAACATCTACTCTTTTAGAGGGAACAACAGTTCAGTTAAAATAATTCACAGCTGGGTGGCTGAAGATTCTGAAAGAAAGTGGACTAAGTGAATCAGTGTCAGCTTGGAAAGAGAGCTCTTTCTTTAACTCTGTTCCACGTTTTTTTTGAATGACTTAGATGACTCTCAAATCATGGCGTTTAAGTGAAACCCAACTCTTGGCATGGAGTTCAACTTTGCAACTCCAGACAAAGTTGAAAGGAATAGCTAATATGTTGGGTGGAGAAATTGGAATTAAAAATGATCTCAATGGGCTGATATGCTGTCATAGCAAAGAAATGTAGTTTAATATGGATAAATGTTTTTGCCTGCATTTAAAGATATACAAAATAGTCACTTAAGGAAAACTGCAAAATGGTTTTAGTTGACTACATGTTTTATAAGAACCAACAAAATGAATAAACTGCTAAAATTGACAAAGTAGTAATGGGCTATAGTAGTTACAGTTTCAAAATGAAATTTTGCAAGGGGCTCCATGAACTCTGATAGCTGCTCCTCAGGAGTATTTGTTCCTTCTAGACGGCATCTATTAAGGAATAATAGGGCATCCAGACTAGTGAACAAGGTCATGCTTTGAGGAGGAGACACTTTATTTGGAGGAGTGGCATGAGAAGTCTAGAGAAGAATACTGGGGGACTTGGTCTGAAGGAAAGATTTCTGGCAATGAGTATAATCCTTCTTATGGAAGGCGGAACTAGGATCATTGAGCTGGTAGAAATTTTAGGGAGGTTGGTTTTTAATGTAATAATTTCAAAATTTTGAGTCATTCAATATTGGTTTGATCGGGCTGCTTCACAGAGTGACTGGAATTAAAAAATGAATCTCTGCAATTGCAAATTACAAGGTTAATATACTAAAATGAGTAGTATTCTTATACTGTAACAGCAAATGATTGAGAAATGAAATTAAAAAGGATTCTACTTATAGTAATGCCAAAAATTGTAAAATACTTAGGTATAAATACAACAGATAATGTTCAAGACCTCTATGCTGAAAAATACAAAATATTGCTAAAAGAAACTGGTGAGGCCTAAATGAATGGACAGATTGAACCATGCTCATGGATTGGAAGACAGAATATTGTTAGGATGGGCATTGTCCTCAAACTGATCTATAGATTCAGCATAGTCCAAATCAAAATTCTAGCAGGCTTTTTCTTTTTTGGTGGAAACTAATGAGCTGATTATAAAATTTATAATGGAAGCTCAAAAAAAGAAAACAGAATAGCCGAAGCAATTTTAAAAGAAGAACAAAATTGGAGAACTTACCCTACCTGAAGACTTCCTGCAGTAATCAGTACAACTTGGTGTGGTGAAACTACATAGAACAAAGAATCTGGAAATAGACCCACCCGTGTATGATCAATTAATTTTTAATAGAGGTGCCTTTTGTGAGATAATTTTCCTGATTGTCTGAAATTTCTACACATCTTCTGAGCAAGAGGCATTGACATCTTTGTTCCACACTATCTTTGCATAGATGTTTATATAGCAAACAGCTTTGAGAGATTGGGAATAGTGCCTTTCTCTGGGAGAGGCTGGCTTTGTTTTTTTCCAGGATAATAAATGTAATGTCTCCCACTCAGGCAAAGGCTGGGCAGATTTGCTAGCAACCCCTTTATAAGAGTTGGAGTTTCCTAAGTTTATGGTTCCTCAGCTGTGACCCATACCTACTACATGTGTCGCCTTCACCTGAGTTCACCTCTGCATTTCTCCTGTGAGACTTGGGGGACAAGGGGAACCAATGTAAGCATGAAACTTGTGCTGCCTAACCTGCCGAGAGTAATAAAGTGCTTTGTTTCTGACCCAGGAGTCTTGGGTCTTCTGCTAGCATCAAGGGAACCATGGGAGGCTATCTGGTAGCTTGCAAGTAGGGTAAAATCTCAGACCTTTCATAGTTCTTGACAGTACTAAAGTAATTAAAAGGGGAAAGGAAAGTCTTTTCAGCAGATGGCACTGTATCAGCTGGATATACATTTGGGAAAAAATGAACATCAACCCTCACCTCATACTAGACATAAAAATTAAAATGGCTCATGGACGTACATGTAAAACTTGAAACTATACTACGGATAAAAGAAAGTATAGAACTTAAACTTTGCAACCTTGGGGGGTGGCACAGCAAGTCATATCGTAAAAGAAAATATTGATTAATAGGATTTTATCAAAATCATAAACTTTTTCTCTTAAATCCACTAGGGAGCAGAAAGAAGAGACTGGGAGGAAACATTTAAAAGACATGTATCAGACAAAAGACTTGTGTCCAAAATATAAAAAGTACTTTTTCGATTTAATAATAGGAAGACAAACAATCCAGTTGAAAAATAGTGGACAAATATTTGAAGAGATATTTCACAAAAGAAAATATATGAGTGATCAATAAGCCAAGAAAAAAGATGACCAGCATAATTTGTCATCAGAGAAATTCAAAATAAAAATCACAATTTTATCTTACTACTCATCCATTAGAATGGTGAGCATGTGGGGCAACTGGATCTTTTATACATTGCTGAACGTATGGACATAATGTAAAATGGTATAACTACTTTGTTAGATAGTGTGGCAATTTCTTAGTTAAATATACGTGTACCCTATGCCAGCCATTTTACTTCTAGTTACGTACACAAGAGGAGTGAAAACATGCCCACACAAAGATTTGTACATGAATTTTTATAGTGGTATCATTTATGGTAGTCAAAACTGGAAACAACCTAAATGACATCAACGGGTGAATGGATAAACAAAGTGTCATACCCATACAGTGGACTACTACTCAGCAGTAAAAAAAAAACCCCGCACCGCTTATACATGCAACATTATAGATGAATCTCAAAATAGTTACACTTAAAGAAGCCAGACAGAGAATACACATTATATAGTTTTATTTATATAGAGTTCTAGAAAGCCTAAATGAATTTGTAATGACATAGTGCAGATCAGTGTCAGCCTGGTAACAGCAGTAGAGTGAGGGATGGATTTTAAAGGGTTGCAAGCAAGTGCTTGGGACTGGTAGAAATGTTTGTTATCTTGATTGTAGTAATGATTTCATGGGTGTATATAGGTCAGAACTCATCAAATTTTACACTTTAAATATGTGTAAGTCATTGTATGTCAGTTAAATCTCAATAACATTGGAAAAGGGGGAGAATTTCAAATTAAATATTTTCCTGTTATTTTTTAGAACATTCAGTTTTCTAAGTGCAGCTTTGTCATACAAAAGAGCTACATTTTTATTTGCTTCATGCATTTTTGATTGAGGCCTCATGAATGATTTGCCTATGTATTTATTTTTAGGTCCATATATCCCATATGTTTAGGTTTGGGGATAACATAAAAGTAGTTTAACTTCAGTTGGCCTCACTTTAAACTTAGGCTTGCATCAGATCACCAAAGATTCTTCTGTCACTGAAATTCTGTAAGTGTAATTGTGGATAACTTGGTCTTTTGGGATTCAGATTGCCTCATAAAAGAACACTGTAGAGAGATCAGGAATATCTAATCATAGAGATCCCATTAATTCTTTCAAAGAATAAGTATTAGGACAAGGAATAAGGAAAATTATTAGGTACCCTTCTTAGGGATAGGGGAAGCAATGTGTGTTCACTTGGCTAAATAGAATGTGGAGCATGGGTGTAGAGAATCCAGAAAAAGCATCTTTGTTTTTAACGTTAAGAAAAAATGCTTTTTATGAAGTTTAATGTTCTTAGAATATGCTTATAAGTTTTACTCTAATATATTTCTTACATAAAGAACATCCTGTTTAACACATAGAATTTCATAGGCAGATGTTCCCTGGTGACAGAATGAAACACCTACAGAAGTTGTGTGTATCGGGGCTGCATTGATAGAATGCCCTCTTTGAGTGGAGCCTGAAGCAGGAAGAGAGCTTTACTGACCAAATGTTGTGGTTTCACTCGTTAGGCCATGCTTGGACAAACAAGGAGGTCAGTGTGAACAGTCTATTTGTGGATTGGTCTCAGAAGAAATTCTCAGAAGTTATTTTTAAAAAGCCAAGGAAAATAGAGCTCCTGTTTTTGGTGCATATGTCACAGCTGGGCCTCTCTGTGAAGAGCTTCATTTAATATTTTTTGCCTTTTGGAGGGTAAGCTCTAGACTGCATCCTAGACACTGCAGCATTGATGAAATGCTAATGTACAGAGGTTCTGTGTATTCTTTGCACCAAATGCTTTCCTTTCTCACACTGCTCTGCCACAAATCTTTTTCATAGGGTGAGGAAGTGTTTCATGGAGGGCCAAGCCAATTTTAAAAGATGGTGTGAAAACATCAGTTGAAATTTATTATTATTATTATGTTTATTGTTAGTAAGTCTTACATTAATGGAATTTTCTAGTTTTCTGGACATGTAAGCAGATTTTGAGCCCATTGGAAGTAGGCTAGATTTTGATTTAGAAAAATATATCAGGAAAAAAATTTAGGAAAACTGTGATTGAGATCATTGATATCAGGCAATAACTTACCGTGTTAAAATTCTAAGCAATTTGATAGAATGCATATTGAAATGATGATTAACTATTCAACCATCAGTGAAAGAAGGAGCCCAAAAGGCCTGTTTAGTCTTAAGAAATTATAGAAGAAGCTTTGCATATGTAAAATGAAATAGTTTTTTTCTCTTAATAAGTTCAGTAAAGAACTATTAGGTATAGCAGATTTATAACACTCTACTGCTGAAATTATTATAATTAATTTTTAAGTGAGAGTTTTATCTAACAAGTCCCAGGGAAGAAAATCCTTTTTTTTTGTGAGGAAGATTGGCCCAGAGCTAACATCTGTGTGGTGCCATTCTTCCTCTATTTTCTATGTGGGGCACCGCCACAGCATGGCTTGATGAGCTGTGTGCATGTCCGTGTCCAGGATCCAAACCCATAAACCTGGGGCTGCTGAAGTGGAGCGTGGAAACTTAACCACTATGCCACAGGGCCAGCCCCCAAGAAAATCCTATTTTGAAGCATGTCCTTTCTATCTTACTCATTAGTTTTTTCCTTTTTGGAAGATTATTTAGATGTGTATTTGATTTCTTATTTCTGACACATATTTTACTGAATCAGAACTGACACATGTTGCCGTTTTAGTTGGTATTTGCTGTATTAAATGATTGATACCTGTCCTATAGTTTTTGAGTTACGGTCTTAAAGTGACAGGGGGCCTAGCTTGAGCATTGTGGCTGGTACAGGCACTAGGACTGATTCCATTGCTGCTTAAGAGCCCGTGTAGTAGGGCAAATAAGGTTATGACAATGCAAGAGATTCCCCATGGTCATATAGCCCTTCTCAGTATCTCCTTTATTTTATCTCTCTGAGCTTGTTGTTTTGTTAGAACTTTAAGCTGCTTTAGGGAACTCTTTAGGCTGCTTTTGTTCTGTACACAGTGTCTGGCCCTGTGCTTGTCTCTTTTTCTAAATGTTAGTCTTTCAGTGTTCAAATCCAGCTCTCGCTCACCAGCCAAGTGTTGGGCAAATGTCTCAGAGCGTGTTTCCTCATCTGTGAGACAGAAATAATATGTATCTCGAGATAAAGGGTCAGGTCCAAATAAGATAATATTTAGAAAAAGCTTTTAAAAAGCATTATTCAAGTGTTATTTATTGTAACTCACTGTTTAGTCAGTAAATTCAATTGAACTGATAACCTTTTTGCATTTGGTGGTATTCTAGGTAGCCAGTAGGACTATTTTATTAAGTTCCTCTGAGACTTTAGTTAGAGAAAAACTGTATATTTTAATATGTTTCGTTCAAAGCCTTTTTCTTTTTTCTTTTTTTTTGCACAGATTGAGGTTAGGGCATGAGACTGACATATACTTTTAGATGTCTGATTTCCTAGAGGCAAATACTTTGTACTCAGCCTAGTAGAGTTTTCTCGTTCAAGTGTTGGTTCTGAATTTGTTGTTATTGTAATGATAACAAAGGAGAGAGATGTGGCAACCCAGAAAAGGACGAAGAGTGACACTGTCTGCCTACATAATGCTGCCAGTAATCTGACTAGTTAAACCAATGAAATGGTAAAATTTGGTGTCAGACCCATTTAACTTCTTGTTTTTCCTTTAGAATGCAAAAAATATCTTTTACTTACTGCCAGTTTACCTGAGTGATTTTCCAAATATTTAACAACCAGTATGGGATAGACCCCAAAAAGTTAGGACTGGAGCAGCGAACTGGAGACACCCTGTTCTACTAGGGTTTAGATGTTTAGTTGTGGAGTTGTGGGGAGTTTAGGCCAGGTGGCCCATGCAGGGATTGTGGCTGAGGGGACTGGCCTGCTGGCCAAGTAGTACAGAAATCTGTACGTAACTGTTGAATATCAGCCTCGAGTTTATCTGAATGTGTGTATCTAAAACTGGTTCATTATACCTGGTTTTCAATTTTGTTTTACAGAAACTTGTTCTTCCTTTTTTTTCTTTAGTCAGCCGTGGGATGTAGTTGTAGGTATAACTTAAGATAACATAATTGCCTTTTTTTAGGAAGATATATATATATATATATATATATATATATATATATATAATGTTAGCTTTAAGAAATAGAAATATGAACTCTGAGAAAACTATTTAAAGAAAATTTATTTTAATCTTTTCATACAGTGATGATTTTAATTTATCTTAGTTATAATATTGAATTTTTATTTATTAGGTTTGCTATAAAGGCAGTAGTAAGAGAGCGTAGAACCCTAGATAGTATATAGTTTTGGAAGGACTAATTTACATATAATCATAGAGTTGGGAAAAGAACTGTAAATGATTTGAACTGGCTTGGTCCAACTCATCTGTGATAAACACCCGAGCCAGAACATCTGATTCCTATCTCTTATTTCTACTGTACCCTATTTGTGTTAAGAAGCAATGACTCTTTACAGTCTGTTTCCTCCAGGTCACTTTGGCAACAATTATTATTTATGGGCTTAAAGATATGTAGCATGGAAGTTATTGTTTCTATTTGAAATTTGGGACAAGCGAGGCCCAGAATTTCCTGATCTTTCTAATTTCACTGTTCGTACTGGTTGAGCAAATATGTAGCCTGTCACTTTTCCTGCATAGCCAGCCAGAGGCATCCTCTATATTCTCTTAGTTGCTTAGGATCAGAACGAGAGTTAATAGATGGGGCAGATCTATGCACTTCTCAAATATGTTAGTTGTGAGAGCATATCACCAGGGAGAGGAAACTTGATACTAGCGTTTTTACTAAGGCATAATGCTTTTTTAAAAAAAAAAAAATTAAATGAGAAAACGGAGATCCAGGGAAGCAATCTCACTCAGGAAGATTAACTCATCAACTGACAGTAGGATTAGTACAACTAATTGAATTCCTTGTCTAATCTATCCCTGTCTGAATCTTATCCCTTAAGACCAAATGATACTTCTGTGTGTAGCCTTCTCTGGAGAAAGTGATGTATGACCTACAATGGTCAGTCTGACTCTAGAACCACAAAATGGGAAAAATCTGAATCTGGAAGTTATATTTTTAAGGAAAATCTTTATTTTTGGGTATATAGCCTGGGTTCTCTGGAAAATTGTTACCACATCATCTGACTGAATTCTTTCATTTAAGAAAATCTGCTTTTGTTACAAAATATACAGAAAAGCGTGTGAAACCAATGTACAGTGTGCATAATTATGAATAAAGTAAACACCCATGTAACCATTTCCCACATGAAGAAATAGAATATTGTCATCGCCTCAGAAGTCATTCTAATTTTTGGAGGTAACTACTATCCTTGACTTTAATGGTAAGCACTTTGTTTCTTTTTAAATAAAACTATTTTTCAACTTTTATGTTTCCCTAAATAGAACACTTTGCTATTTATTTTTTGCCTACTTTTAAGTACATTTTCAAGTCCTTTGTTCATTTTTTCATTCTTTGGCACTGTCTTTTCCTCTCAATTTGTAGAATTTCTTTTTTGTAGTGTTTTACTGGAAACTCTTCGTTGCTTATATGAGCTACAATATCTTGTCTCTCTCTGTGCCATGTCTTCTCACTCTTCATTATGTTTTTTACTTACCACCAGTTTATTATTTTTAATTTAGTACAGTTTATCAATTATTTCCTTTATGGTTAATGCTTTTAGTATGTTGTTTAGGAAATTTTTCCTTCCCCCAAGATCGTGAAGATATCCTCCTATATTTTAAAAGCTTTATAGTTTTTGTCTTTCACATTAAGACCTGAAAATTCATCTGAATTTCTGTTTTGGGGGTAGTGTGAGAGAAGGATTCAATTTTATTTTTTTCTCATATGAATGAATGTCTTATTGTTCCAACATGGTTTATTAAAAAGACTGTTTTTTCTCTACTTCCATGAAGTGCTACTTTTGTCCTAAATCAACTCTACATATATTATGGGTCAGTTTCTAGCTTCCCTACGCTGTCCCAATTATCTTTTGTTTTTGTGGTGCTGTACCAATACTGTGCTGTCTTAGTTGCTATTTATTTATAATAACTCTTCACATCGGGTAGAGTTCTCACACTTTGTTCTTCTTCAAGATTGTCTTGTTTATTGTTGGTCTTTCGCATTTCTGTATACATTTTAGAATCAGCTGGTCGATTTCCACACAGACCCTTTTGTAATTTTTGATTGTGATTACATTGAATGCATGGAACAATCTGGAGAAAATTGACCTTTTAATCACATAAATAGTATATCTCTTCATTTATCTAGGTCTTCTTAAATGTCTCAATAAAATTTTATAAAGTTATTTTTAGATGTTTATATATGTCTTGTGTTAGATGCGTTTCTGTTGAGCAAGGTTTCTTGTATAGAAAATTAAAATAAAAATTAGTTGTACCTGGCAGCAACAAACAAAATAAAATGTAAAAAGATAGATTTTGTGAAAACATTTGTTCTAAATATATTTCAAATTAAGGTTTAAATTTACTACCTTATTTTATGCTTTCCACTCTAAAAGTTTATGCTATTCGACTCTACAAAGATAGTAGTGCCCCACTTACCCACCAGTTGTTTGTACAGTTATATCAATTATTCAGAATTATGAAATATTCTGATAGCAGAAGTAACAAATATTTGATTTTATAGTGTTAATGGCATTACTTACATATACTCATTTAATCCTTCTGACAACCTTGTGAGCACAGCAATGTGGTTTCTCTTGTATAGCAGACGAAACTTAGATGTGAGCATTTAGTTAGTTTGCCCATTATCACAGGGCTAGAAAGTGTGAACACCTGGATCTCAATCAGATATTTCTAACACAAATGTCCATGATGTCTTCACTTTTAAGATTTTGTCACATATCAATAACTCCTGAGGGCAGCACAGTATTCCAGAATGGGATGGTAATTGATTATAATAATGAGAAACCTGAAGCATCAAAAAACTAATTAATATTCATTTTATTTTACTTCACTAAGCAGGAAAGAAGATAATATATTTTGGAAAGATTTCCATTCAAAACATTAAAATCAAAGTTTAAGCCTACTGAGCTTTGTGATTCAAATTAATTCAAATCATTTTTTCCTATAGAAGGGAGGATATGTAATGCATAAATATAGTACTCATTAATGCTATCTATTTGCTAAAATAGAAAAATATTTTATAGTTAAGAACTCCACTTTTTACATGAAGCTCAATTTTTTCGGATAGAAAAATGTGAAACTTTAGCTTATATTTATATATCTTTTCTCCTTCTGTCAGTGACTGCCACCTTGCCAAATCTGTGGGAGTTTTATGATCTGTTATCCTCTGAGATCTGTGGATTCATTTAACATTTTGCTGTGATTTTATTGGTTTTGGAATCAAGACCTGAAAACTGAATATAGTTCACTATTCATATAACCAGATTTAAGGATGCTTAGTTTTTAAAAGTTCCTTTGGTTCTCATTAGATTTATTTCTGTTTGACTAATGAGTAGATGGAGGGAAAAATCAAACATTGCATATGGTTTCTGGAGGTATGTTTTAATAACAAAATCAAGCTGGTCAATGAAAGCTTTCAGAAAATGATTTTATGAAAAACTTGCATTCTTTTAAATCAAGAGCAGTTTTCCCCCAAACCTAAATGTCAGTCATTCCACTTTTTCCCTTGTTCTCTGTTCCCCGTTTTCGTCTGTTTCCTAAAACTATTTCTCAGCTATTTGGAGACTTGCCTGAGAGCTGTCTCCTTCTTAGGTAGAGGTCAGTAAAATGATAGCTGGAAAAACTCCAGATTGTCTACAATAAACACTAGGATGCAATAAAACAAAAATAAGTAAATGCTGTTATGATTTTCTACAATATACTCATGGCTCTCTTAATAAGACTATGGTGTAAACAGTATCTTTTTAACTGAGGCAACCCATTGGTGGGTCATGAAGTAGGTTTTTAAACATCGTAATCAGCATTTTATTTAATGAATAGAATAGCATGGACATTTAAATTAAAAGTGAATATAAATTGAAGGGAATTTTACATGGGACAGGTAAAATAGAAAAATTAGTGTAACACCTAATAAAGTTAAGTATTAGTTCATGAAAATTTACTATCAGTTCCACAGACACACAGATATATCAAATAATGTATGTCAGGATTTAGTCCAGGAAACAGAGTCAACATGTGTTTTAAACAGGAAGATATCTAATGCAAGGCAATCAGGTGCTTATAAAATTGATGGAAGATATAAAGAATGGGTTCTAGGCTGTTTCTACTGGAATGACTTCCAGGGAGTATAGAACTAATCCACCTAAGAGCTGTTTACATCTGAGACTGTTGCCAGCGCTGTAAGGTTAAGAACCTATCCCCATAGCTGCAGTCCAGTAATCAGGAAGTCACAGCAGCCACAATTGCCTCTTTACACCCAGAAATTGGAAAGTGCCACTATAAGCACTGCTGTCGAAAACCTCACATTTTCTTCTCTTTGTTTACAGTTGAAACAGCCAGAAGGGTGCAGGAAAATGGCTTCTGGTTCATTTTTGCTTTTTTCTTCTTAGATGAGTTGCTTCTATTTGCAGAACTAGTTGTCATCCAGAATTCTAAGTACAAGAGAAACGTTCTTAGCTTATTGACCTGTCCAGTTATCTAGATGGAGGGTAGAAGGGCAGATAAGAGAATCAGTACAAACTGCCCAACTTAGTTCACTTTTTTGATTTCTCAACACTCACACCTACTCTTCTACTCACACTTAGGTTTCCACACAACAACACTGGTGGCAAAAACATGCCGCCGGCGTTCCTGTATAGGAAATGAACTCACTTCTCCCCTAAAGGGGTTAGAAGAAAGTCACTGTACCCAGTCTGTGGACTTTCTTATCCAGCAGAGATGCTTACTGAAGTATCTGTGTGTTATCTGGGATTTGCTTAAAATATTCCGGAAAAAAAATGGGAGAAAAGATGAGGCAAGATTGGCAAAAGTGTTGATAATTACTGAGACTAGATTGTGGGTACACAGTGGTCCATTATTTGTCTGTATTTTTGCATATGTTTGAAAATTTCCGTAACTAAAAATTTAAAAAAATGTTTAAATGTAAATCTTTGCTCATACTTCTTTAACTTAAAAAATTGGCTGTTGCTTTTGGGAACGGTAATAGATGGAAGCAGTGAAACAAGGAAACAACAGCAATAAAGAACTATACAAAGGAGAATATTGATTCTCCTCACTTTCTGAATTGTTTTCATTAGTGATTGCATTCATAAATATAAAGGATTGTCACACTCATCTTCTTATTTTATTTTTTATTTTATTTATTTTTTGGGGGAAGTTTAGCCCTGAGCTAACATCTGCTGCCAGTCCTCCTCTTTTTGCTGAGGAAGACTGGCCCTGAGCTAACATACATTCCCATCTTCCTCTACTTTATATGTGGGATGCCTACCACAGCATGTCTTGACAAGAAGTACCATGTCTGCACCCGGGATCTGAACCGGCGAACCCTGGGGCGCTGAAGCCAAACATGCGAACTTAACTGCTGCACCACCTGGCCGACCCCTCATCATCTTATTTTAAAATGAAAATACTACCTGGGGTTTTGATAATAATAATTAATACCCACATATGTTATGACCAAAATGTGACTTCGTATCTAACGTTGTAATATATTATCATCATTAGCATTTTTGAATGTGGTCTATATATGCATTTTCTTCCCTTAACACTTGCTGAGAATAGAGATTTGAAAGAATGGTGTGTGCATGTGTATATTTTAACACTGGATTAATATGAAAAATGGTTGTTGAGACTTCCAGTTTCAGCTCTGACATTTAAAGATCTTGGAAGATTTTATTCCCATCCTTACAACAACAAAAAGCCAGACAAATTAAAAAATCAGTGTCTTCCATCATAGAACTGAGGTTATAGGGCAAACCACTACCCTGAAACCTGGAGAGATGGATGTATCTAGAGGATGTGTCAGCCAAGATCTGCTTACCTGGAGCAGAAGCTGCTGAAGCAGCAACACTTAAGTGGTAATTTTGAGAAATTGCTGAAGGCTAAGTGTACACTAGTGTGAGAGTTAGAAACTCCTAGCGGCTGTAGTCTTAGGATGGGCTTCCAGCCCTCACGTGTTCATGGGTCTTACCTATTGGAACCCCACCAAGTTCTCGCTGAGAATTATCCCTTCATGGCTCTGACAGGAGAGTTGACGAGTAACCACCATAAAATACATCCAGCGCCTTCTCCATAAAAAGTCTATTCTCTAGGGTGAAAGACTTTATCAGAGCCTTGTCCTAGAGCCATGGGAGTAGGGCATTCCTCTCTAGTCCCCTGTAGCTTTCCTGTCTCAACCAGGGAAGTAGGGGAGAAGTTATTCAAGAAGAAACACTTGTAAAGGTCGCAGACCATAGACACAGACCTGCTAAAAGAGTGAAATTTAATCAGAAGATTATAGAATGCTGCCTCTGACCCACATTTTACCACTGCACCAACAGGTCTCCAGTTTAATAACAGTGAATTACAGCTGAAAGAGCTGCAAGACACAGATTCCCTCTGAGGAGGAGTACATAGGCAAGCTAACGTCAAGATGGGAGATAAAAACAAGGACACCAGAGGAATTTGATGTGTCTGGCAACTACAGCTACAGCAAACGTTAAACACAACCCAGTGCACAGCCAGTGGAACATAAATCCTCACATGGAAGGCCTATTTACTTCAGTTTCTGTTTCTCAATACAACATGCCTGCTTTCAACAAAAAATGACAAGACATGCTAAAAGTTAAGAGAAACAGTCTGAAGAGACAGAGCAGTTATCAGAAGCAGACTGATAGGACACAGATGTTAGAATTATCAGACAGGCAATTAAAAATAACTATGATTAATATTTGTGGGGCTCTAATCGAAGAAGTAGACAACATTCAAGAACAGATGGGTTATATAAGAATGGAGATGGAAACAAGAGAGAATCAAAAGAGAATGCTTAGAAATCAAAAACACTGCAACAGAAATGAAGAATGCCTTTAATGGGTTCCTCAGTGGACATGACAGGGCTGAGGGAAGAATTGGTGAGTTTGAAGATAGGTCAATAGAAGTTTCCTAAATTGAAATGCAAAGAAAAAAAGTGAAGAAAGAGCATTCAAGAACTGTGGGACAATTTTTAAAAGATGTTACATACCTGTAATTGGAATACCAGAAGAGATAAAAAGAGAAAGGCGAGAAAAGGTACTTGAATTGATAATGGCCAAGACTTTCCAAAATTAGTGACAGAAAACCACAGACACAGGAAGTTCAGAAAACATCAGGTAGTGTAAATACCAAAACAGTCAAGCAAACGAAAAGGAAAAACAAAGACCAACAATCCTCACACACCTGAACTCATTGTCTTTAAACTGCTGAAAAACCAAAGGCAAAGAGAACAATCTTGAAATAAGCTAGAGGGAAAAAATACCTATGTAGGAAAGAGGATAAGAGAGGTGGTTGTTGAAGCAAGATTACATATATTTAATGACACACGTATTCATACCTTCAATTTAACAAAAATGTTTTAAATGCCTCTAAATGTCATGTTTTATAAAAGGCAAAAGAGGTAAGACCTAATAACCATTCTCTCCCCAAGTCAAGTAGTTAAAATCTAGTAGCAGAAAGTAAGAAAAGTATATAAATAATAATACTACTAATAATACACGGATTTTAAAGTTATCACAAGGGAGGTACCAGAGAAAGTGTTATAGAGGATTAAGGGAGGAAAAGAGCACTGGCTGGGTGGGTCAGGAACAGCTCCACGAATCATCATGGTCGGCGGTTATTTTACTTATAGGTAGCCAGCTTCCTTTCCTTTTGCCCACAGGAGTTGACCCAAAGCTTCAGCTTCATCATTTTCCTCACATCTCTTTAGATTTTCATCTGCCCCTCACTCAGGTTATCTTGCCTTCTATTTCATTGAGAAAATTGTGACAGTAGAGAACATAGGCCATCTTGATTTCCATTCTTTTCCTTATGCCACGTCCAGTTTTCGTGAGGCACTTATTCTCTGCAGAAGTTGTTTAATATGCTGCCTCCTCTCTATTTCTACAGTTACTGCATCAACCCTGGCCTATCTTGCATGATTATTTTGATGACCCCTTTACTCTTCTTTCCAAGACCATCTTTCCAGCATCCTGTAAATACTCCATGAAACAGATTCATCATCTCTCTCCCATGCTTAAACTCTTCTATGCTTCTTCCAGTGCCTACAGAGTAATAAAATCTACCTCTTTAGCCTTTCAAGGACCTTCATATTCCTCCCCAAACTGTATTTTGTGATTTCTGAGAGGAGATATCCCATGAAGTATTTTCCAGACTTACTTGACAGAGAGATCTATTTAATGTCTCCCGGGTCTCTAATGTTTTGCAGAGTACAGTTTGGAATTGAATGAAGAATGTGAACTTTTGGGAATGGGAACAGGAGGGAAAAGCATGACTAAAATCAGCTTGGTAGTAATGAGCATGGAGAATAGGCCAGCTGCATATGAGGTCATGACATACATTAGTGCATGATTCTCAAAATGCTGATTTCTTCTCCAAGATTTTTAGGAGTGATCCTCTGTGTCTGTTTATAATCTGCAAAGGCTCTGTCATGCAGGAAAATAGGAGGAAAAACCTTTCCACTCTTAATCTCAGGAGAAAAAAAGATTTTAACCATGTTTCTGGAAACTTGCATTGGCGGAATTTAAAGTCTTCCAGAGAGCTCAGTTTTATTTCATTTGTGGTTCTATTTTATTTTAACAATATGAGTGTAGGATTATTTGGCAAATTTGAGACTAATGCATTTTCATTTCTTAAGAATTTTTGTGCTGCTTTTTTATGGCCTTCTTAAAATATTATTTACATTTATTCAATTGTCACCCTAAAATCTGAATGTATACTTGATAATGTTGCTATCACAAAAGCTGTGGTTCGTTGAGTATTCTTTTATTTTTGTTTGCAATTTCTTGTGACTGGAAATCTCTTGCTTTACTGAAATAGAGATAATTAACTATTGTCATCTCTTTAAGGAGCACTAAATCACTCTGAAGTGACTTATGACACATCAAAAATATTAATTATAGTTCATTATGTTATGTATTATGTATTAGTTATTATGTTATGATAATTTAAAAATTCATTGTTTCTTTAAACTCTTTTCAGTGAGACTTCCAGGACCTGGGCTGGAGGGCCAATTTGAGAGACTGACCACTCACACTGAGTGTCACAAATGGAAATCATAAGTCTTTACGTAAGACCTTTATATAGTTAGAGGGCAAAATTCATGGCAAGTCATGGAGTACATCCCTGGGAAGAGAACACTATTTCTAAGCCTCACTTATGGGTGGGGAGAGGGTTCTCATATCCAGGCCTGGATGTGGCAGAGCCTGTGGGTCCCAGATATCACCTGGGCTGTCAGGGAAGGCAGTAGCCAGGTGCTCTCTTCCTGTCCCATGGGGTTCCCAGTCTAGTTGTGCATGAAATGTACCTACACCTAAGCATTTATCTTTAGGATTATACCGTAAGTATTAACTTTTTCAAAAGATGTAGAATTAGGAGTGGAGAAAGAGGAAAAAGTGCTTAGGGAATCTATGATACTAATGCATCATGGCAGTGAAATGGGTCTCTTTCTGAAATTTTGGCTTAAAACCCTGAAATTCCTACTTGTGCTACTGTTTTTTGAAACCCGTAGGCTTTTATTAGAGAGGCCGAGGGCTCGTCTCTTTAGAAGATAGAGAACATTTTACATCACATGAATTTAAGAATGCAATCTTAGGATCCTGTTTTTGTGTTAAGGTATCTATATCATTTCTCGTCTCACCACATGAAACTATGCTTCATTTATGATGCCTTGGAAAGTAGCCATACACTGTGATTCATTTAAGTTTTAGATCATTGGCAGTGTGTCAATTTTCTTTATTATATAATCTCTAAATATCTCTGCCTGTACAGCATACCTGTTCTTCACAAGTATATAATAGTGGAAACCTCATGATGTCTTGATGTAAAGTAAAACTTCTTATTGATGTTGAATTCAGCCAATAGGTTGTCGAATGTTATTTTCATGATCAAGATGAAGAGACAGATACCAGGCCACCAGAATACAATGCTTTTAGCATCATCCACGTGTTGAAATAAATTCCAAACAGTCCTAGACTGTTAGCTGATAACTCTCATTTTGGAATATTATGTTTCTGATACATATAAAAGCATACTTTTGCTGAAAAATGTTCCATTAAGACATATTTTAGGTTTTTTGTTTGCTATACAATTTCACTAACTTAGAACCATATTTAAAAATGTTTTCCCTTCATAGCCAGACACTTGGAAATTTTGCTACTGTGCAGTAAGAGTAATGTGTAGAAAAAATGAGACTGCTAAATTGTCTTCTTTACTTTCTTTAAAATTGTATTATTGTATTCCTTTGTGATATTTCTGTCACTTAAGGGAATGAGATTTCAAATTTAATTCTAGAGGGACTTAAATTCCCCTTGGGTTCTTTTTCACTAGAGGTATGTGTATGCTGTGAGGTAATTAGCGGTGCATCATTTGGATAATACAGGCAGAGTGGTAAGACTTAACTTCTGCCTTGAATAACTGTGCTGAGAAAAAACAGGCACACACCACTAAATAAACACCCTTGCTTGTGCTTTCTATAAAATTAAAATTCTTTGAGTAGTAACATACAACACCAATGAGTGAAAAACTTTTAAGTGATGTACTCCTCTAATAATAAACTATTAAAACATCATTTTTAAACATGGACTTAACTTCTACCTACCACAGGCTGCGCCAAGCCATTTGTTTTCTACTCCTAATTCTACTTTTTGTCTTAATAATTCTCCCCAGTTCTGTCCTTAAATAACTAAGCCTCTTATTCACTAATTTTCTTAGGTTTTGAAGTAATTCAGGGATAAGATTTAGTGGATTGCTCTTTAGCTTGGCCAAGATTTAAACTCCACTTATCTTACAAGAAAAATAACACATCTCTGTTTCAGAATTTGACTGAAAGGGAGAAACACCAAAAGAAGGCTTAGGCTAAGTGAGGGGGAGATGAGGCGGTTACTGCTTTTACGGTTATTGGTAGTTAATTTCTGGTCACTGTCCCCTAGTGGCTGTTCTAAACTTCTTCCTCTTTCCTTAAGTCCTGAAAGCCACACTTATCCATCATTCTCGCCCCTTGTTTACTGAGAAGATTGAGACCACCTGAAATGAATTCCCTCTGCTTGCTTCTCTTCCACCTTAACTGTTGCTCTTCATCGTCACTCATACTCTTTTTTTTTTCTTTTTGTATCCTCCCCAATATGTGAATAATTGCAATGTAAAAGAAAAAACATGAGCATTTACCCCTGCAGTATCATTTGAAAGACCATAATGTTCCCTTCTCTCTTTTTAATTTGAAAGGTTCTAATGAGTCTAAAAGAGGAAAATAACATGAAAATGCTTGAAAACTATAAAGGGCTGTACAATAAATAAGTTCTTATTAATATTTTCGTTGTTGAGCTTAATATAGTTTGATTCAATTTTTGTTAGTGGTATAGATTTTTCAAAGGATGTAGCAACAAAATTTGAATGGATTCAGTAAAGAGCAAGGATGAAAAGAATAGAAAGTAGGTCCTGAGAGTAAAATTGAAAAGACTTGGGACTTTATTTTGTCCTTATAAAATTAGGTAAGATGACTAACTCCTTCTGTCGTATGAAGTATTATTATATTGACACATACTATGTCTCTTCAAAAATCAAATGGAGAAAATGGTCTTAAGATGCAACAACAGAAAATAGTTAATTATAATTTCTGAATTAAGGGGTTATTAAACACTGAAAGGAGGCTCCTAAAGGAAGCTGTAGAATTCTCAGCATTGAGTATCATTAAGATTAGGTATTATTTCTATTAAATGATTCAGCTGTTTTTTCTAAAAGCAGATGACGTGATGACCTCTTTCATTGCCTGTAGCGTGTTGGATTCTACTATTTTATAACATCGGAATTTGGAGCATCATATGAAGCACTTCTTTGTCTCTTCTGTTCTATTTAAATTTTTCCTTAATATGCACATTTTCTAAGAAGATACTTTTTTAGAAAGAAAAGTTGGAGGCCTGCATGGGTAATGGTCGGATTGAGTCTTGAGGATTCTCTGCCATGGATTCCAGATTATGGAGATGTCAGCTGCTGTTTATTTGCTACTGACTTCTCACCTCCTTCTTTTTCATACCAGTTTGAAATTACTTGTTTCTAAGTAATCCATCATCTTTGATTAAATTAGACCAGAAATCAAAGCCCACGGATCCTCAAATAAAAAGCAAGCATTCAGGTCTTCTTGACCCTGCAATTCCAAACTTATTTCTGAGTGTTTATAACCAGCGTGGTTGATGAACTCTTCTTTCCTTGTTATTCCTCAGAGAAACAATGATTTGCAGCCATCTGTGAGTGCTGGCCAAATGTATTGTGATATTTGTAATGGAAAGCTTTTGTATGTCTTAGTTTTGGTGCTGGCCTCTCTCTTGGATTTGTTGATTTCAACAGTGAAGTAATTTCGGAGAGCAGAGAGGGACCAGTTAGAGCTCCCCAGGTGCTGTGTAACACACACTATTGTTGGCAGCAGCTGAGAGTTACTTCAC
Source organism: Equus caballus (assembly GCF_041296265.1). Lineage (NCBI taxonomy): Eukaryota > Metazoa > Chordata > Mammalia > Perissodactyla > Equidae > Equus > Equus caballus. The sequence goes on from NC_091687.1 coordinate 42,627,745, forward strand.
GTTTACCTCCGTTGGAGTTTTGGTCGTTCCAGCCCTAAGATTAAAGTCAACGTGTCATCTCTTTGCATTATTTTTAATGGCTTTTTATTGCTATAGTATAAATGAATGACTTGTACCAGTAGAGACTATTAAGTGTGTTTTTTGGAACAAATGTTTTTATAGTACACTTTTTAGTTGTTGTGTACCATTTATATCTCATTATAGAGAGCCATCAATATTGTTTAGTCTTCGATGACATAATCTTTAACTGTCTTTTTCCAACTCACTGTAAACCTTTCCTTTTTAAAATTCACTTCTTGAGCCATAATCGCTTCAGTTCTCCAGGATCTTTTTTTGCCTCTGTTGAATGAGCTCATTGTTTATTCACAGTAGAGAATGTTTCTGGTACTGCTTTGTTGTGAATATAGTGAGTGCCCTAGCTGACTGTTCAACCCAAAAAGTCGATTCTGAGTACACTTTCTCTCAGGCTCTACCTTTGCTGAAACTGAAGGAGATTTTGAAGAATTTCCCCAACCTCACTAGGTTATTTTAGCTGCCTTTGGTTTTCCTTTTGAATTTGCAATAACTTTTGCCAGCTATGGAGATTGATTCACTGGGGACCAGTTTCTCTGTTTGCACTGTGGTATGAGGCATAGATTTAAAGGGGGCACATTGTGGAGGCAGCTTATTCTTTTAGGCTTTGGGCAGTTGGAAGTAATCCATATAGAAGGTGTTTGAAGGTTTTTAAAAAAATGTGTACTATAGACTAAACAGATGTAACAAAATATAAGTATAAAGGCGTGCTGGTTAATAAATATTTGCTGTTTTTCCTTAGACAGAAGACAGTTTTCTTTGTGTGATCAAATTAAAAATAAGACTTTAGTTACATTTTTCCAGGTTGAATATTTATTTTAAGAAGCAGCAGCTATTAATAGAATAAGAAAGAGGACTTTGCTATGTTTTTAATTCCTCATCTAATTTTATATAAAACAAAATGTGTATTAAATGGTAGTACAGAAAGTATAACATAAAACCAGCTGTAGTACAAAACATGGACACTTATTTTTAATTGAGTAAGATGATAAAAATTCAGGAGCATTTTCTTAATAGCATCCATTAAATCTTTTTTTATGACTTCTTTTATTATAACCTATTCATTTATTTTTTAAGTATTCATTCAAAAAAATGATATGATTGGTAGGTTTTTAAGATAAATAGGATAGTCTTTTCCTCAGAGCTAGCTTGAGAAACTTGGATGTGAAAGATAAATATTACGCAAGAAGTGCAGTAGTAGATATATTATTATAGAGCAGCCCATTTTACATCATCCCTGCTTCTTTAGAAAACCTCTGGGATAAGTGATTTCCAGCTTGTATGTGTGTAGCAGGTGAGTTTAAGAGTTCTGCAAATCCCAGCATTGAGTAATGGTTGAATTAATAATATATGACTCACAAATGTATTGCTATTTTCCAAATGTCTGTAGACGCAGTCCAGTTCCATGAAATATGAATTCATTTATAAAGTTATCAAATTCATAGACGCCTTTTGGTCACTATATGTCCTTTTGGTCAGCTGATACTAAAAGTGCATCCACTATTGTATGATGGGTCTCTGAAAGTTGTTGATTTTGAAAATGAATGTTCAGAGTCTTGCTGTTGGATTTACATTTCTGAGAGCACGTGTTGCCACTCTCAGGGTTGTCATAGTTTAAAAGAGAAGTTTGAGTCTTTGGTGAAAATGGGTCTTTGGTTTGGCCTCCTCTAATGATCACATCCTTAATTCAGTGATATTGTCAACTCTTTGCATAATGTTTTGATTTGGATCCACCTTCTACATTTCTATTAAGCCCCTCCTAGAAAACTACTTTGAGAGTTTATCCTGCCTATTCTCACCTCATGGTCAGAATCTGATTTTTCCTGGGTATTGACTTCTCTTTCAGAACAAAAGTTTTTCGAGCATTACTATGTTGACCAGCTGCTTTTGACAGGGGCCCTTCTGCCTTTTTATTTTCATCAAAGAATTTTCATTTCGCTGTCTCAGTGGAGCTTAAGTATGATGCTAGCTTGTGTCATCTTATTGACTCTGATATTTTTCTTTTTTTGCTTTAAATAAGTCAAATCCCTTCTGGATAATTAAAAATTAAACATTTGAGACTTAGTCAAAGGAGTAGCAGTCCATAAAACTATAACAGAATTTTTTTTTCCTGAAAGGATGCTATCTAATATTTCTGCAAATTCTGCGTGGAGTCATTTTCTATAGGTACCAGCATTCATAAAACTTTGCAGTAGGTTTTAATTTTCTTTATTGTTTTAGGTGCCTGTGTTGGCATTTGGAGAATTAGCAGTACTCATAAGGAATTTGAGGGGGGAATGTTTGTCAGAACCTGTTATGTGGTGATGATGGGGAATTAGAATATCCTCTTTTTATTGAAGAAACCTCTTTGCTGCACTGCTCTTTGTGTACATACAGTGACCTTGTATTTCTTTCTTTGCTTAGGACAGTGGAAGATGAGTTACTGTTTTTTAATTATTTGATAAGTAGCCAAATTAAAGATATTAAAGTGAGTAAATATCCTTTCCTGAAAATCTTGGAACTCAGCTATTTTGCTAAACATAGCAGGTCACTGAGGAGCAAACTACAGAATTCATGTTTCAACTATTATGTATTTTTTCTGTTTTATTCTTTTTCTATTGTAATATACTTGAGCCAGTGAAATACCCAGATCAATGTGAAAGTCCTCATTCTTGGACTTGCACAGAAATTTTTAGATGTTTACAGCATTAATGTAGTTAAGTAAATGCTCACAAGATTTAGCATCTGTGGTTTTTTTGCCTATGATTTGAAAGTATTGTATATAATCTGCTCATGTGGCTTTTCTCCTTTGATTCTCAAACTAGGGGTGTTAAAAGCACCTGAAGGTGTGGATGTTTTTTAGATTTTATATCATGGACTTATATAATATTAAGTCATTAGATTTTCCTCTTCCTGCTGGATATCTCTACATGGATGGCTGGTCAGTGCCTCATCTTCTCTCTAAAGCCTAATGTGTTTTCTGCGTTCCCAGTTTTAGTTATTGACATCAGCCAACCATCAGGAACTCAGGCTGGCAGTCTCGCAGTCGTTTTCAATTTTCCTCTCCCTTCACTTCTGTGTTCGGTTAGTTGCCAGGTGCCGTCAATTCTAAATCTGCAATCTCTCTTTTACCTCCACTCCTTTCTCTTGTCACTGCTCCTGCTCTGTGTCATGCTCTCATCATTTGTACTCTGGAAAACTGTTAAGGCCTCTTTGCCTCTGGTCTCCCCCTCTGCTAACTCATTGACCAAACCCTTAGAGCAATCTTCATGCGTGATAAAACACGCTGCCTTCATAGAAGCTATTTCATTGCTTTCTAGCAGAGTTGGTGGGACTATTGCCCCTCTGTCCTCATGCTCCCATTAAAATGTTTTCATAGTTTGGGTCTCTGTATGTTGAGATGGATGTGAAGGATCTTACTGTTGAAAGAAGAACAAACAAAATGATTAAAGTTTTCACAAAATCAAATCTGAGGGAAGGTAATAGAAATGGGTTACATATGGCTCTTATCAATAAGACTGGTGTGTGCCTTTCAGTAAATTACAAAGCAGAGGGAAATGGGAGTAGAGTAACTGTGGAACTTGAACCTTACGCTAAGAAAATAAATCTGTGTTTGTCTTACAATACAACTGGCTCTGGGGGAATCATCTTCATACACGAAAGAAATATTGCAGCAAAACTCAACAAGTTTTTAATAAAAATACTAGATAACGGTGAAAACAATATTGAAAACGGCATGGAAAGGCTAATGTTAGATGTACTTTACTTTTAAACTCTGGTGAGAGAGAGAGGGAGGAGTCAAGTCCGGCACACTCTTTTGGAGACAGCTCTTAACAACTTGGATCTCTAAAGCTGAGAAGACAGCAGCGTAGTCCGAATCTCTTTGTGAGGCGCTTGCCAAATTGTTCTGTGTGGTGGTTTGTAGTGTAGGCCACAGGATCTTTTCTTGTTTAGATTTCTGCTGCCCTTACCCAACTTTGGAAATCTTATCAGCTGCTCCATTTGGCAGCAGGCAGTAGCCTGGAGAAATGGAACCACGCTTGTTTAGAAAGCCCCCTAAGAAAATACCTCATAGCCTGCTGTCTAGAAGTATAGACAGTTCAACTCATTTAGATACATTGGAGACAGGAAAGATTTGAAGCATAATCACAAAACTGTGTTTAGCCTAAAAAGACAAATCTGATGGAGGAGAATGTTAAGAACAGCTATAATAAGCCTATATAGATAGCTTATGTTGAGTAAGTACAGAAGCATGACATTTTAGAATGGATACATCGATCATTTTGGATTAGATTATGGCTTCCTCCAATGGTTTCTCATTGTATTTGGGATTTAGTTCTAAGTTTGTATCATGTATTGCCTGGAACTAGGGTGACCATTTAATTTATCATCGAAATCAGAACTCTTTTGAGAGTGAAAGGAAGTGCCTTTACTAATTGCACTTAAAGAACAGGATGACCTAGCCCTTTCCGAGGGAGTGAGGATGTGTGTCCCTGCTTTCCCCTCCCACCTCATCCATCACTTTCACCACATTCCACACTGGCCTTTTTTCTCCTCCTTGACTTGTCTCGGTTTGTACTTGCCTTACAGCCTTTATACTTTCTCTTTGCCTGAAACACTTTGCCCCCAGATCCTCACATGGCTAATTCCTTGTCATTCAGGTCTTCAAGGAAGTATCATTTCCTTGTCCATCCCTCTGAACGAGCACTTCTTCCCAGCACATCAACCTTTGTTTTTCATAGCACTTAATGCTACCTGAAATTTTGTGCGTAGTTGTTTCCTTATTTGTCTGTCTTTCCCCATCAAGTAGAAAGCAGAGACTGTGTTTATCTTGTTCATTACCATACTTTCAGTGCTTAGGGCAGTGCCTGCTATGTAACATTCAAAAATAGTTGTTGAATAAAAGCAAGTTAATTATTATAACTTAAATGACCCACTCTTGATGAGTTATAAATCATGGTGTTAAAAACAAAAGTTATTTCGGGGAAAGGAACCCTGGTATAGGAGGCAGAAGGGACTGTTTCATTGGATTACCTTAAACTTTCACTGACTGTCCTTGCCTTCCTAAAGCTCACTTTCCAACTTGGTTAAGTGTGGGTAACACCTGTGTTGCCCATCTCACCATTGGTAGTATAAAATAAATGTTTGGGAAACAACCATACAAACTGTTAGGGGGCTTTTACAATTAAAAGGTGTTACCATACATTTTCTGCTTCTCTCCCACTTAAAATACTGCTGTTTTCCAACTCCCCAATTCTATTAATACCTCCAGGCTAGAAAGCTTAGAAATATTTTTAAGTCTACCCATTCTTTTGTTCTTGACATAGAGTTAAGTCTCTAAGCTGTTAATTCTTCCTTTGAAGCGGCTCCAGTTTCAATTTTTATTACCACTACTTAACACCCAACTCTAGTGCCCCATCACTTTTTCCTAGATTACTATGATAACATTTAACCTGTTTGTTTTCTCTTCCCCATGTAGCTCATCAGCAGGTTAATCTTCCTTAAAAGAGGTGTTTGCCCTTAACCTTCAGTGATCCTCCAAGGCCTGTTTGAAAACATCCACATTTCTAAGCCTGGCCTTTGAGGTCTTCAGAAGTCATACATTGCATGTTAATTTTTGCTTCATGTCTGTCTCCTCAGTTTCTTATTAATACTCTCATTTCTGTGTTTTTTCCCCTCTTGTTACTCACTCTAACCTAGAACGCCCTTCTACTCAAGTACCTTATCCTCCAGGAAGCCTTTCCTGACAACACAGCCCACGTTTAATCTCAACATAGTTAAAAAACTTCTTGCACTTATTTTCTGTTGGCTAAACATTGTGCACCTATTCTAGCGTCTATCTATTTATTATTACCATATGCCAGGAATAATATTCCAGATGTTTTATTTAATAGTTACAAAAATCAGGGGCCAGCCCCGTGGCCGAGTGGTTAAGTTCCCGCGCTCTGCTGTGGTGGCCCAGGGTTTCACTGGTTTGGATCCTGGGCGCAGACATGGCACTGCTCGTCAGGCCACGTTGAGGCGGCGTCCCACATGCCACAACTAAAAGGACCCACAACTAAAATATACAACTATGTACCAGGGGGATTTGGGGAGAAAAAAAAAGAGGAAGATTGGCAGCAGTTGTTAGCTCAGGTGCCAATCTTTAAAAAAAAAAGTTACAAAAATCAATACAAAGCAACCTTAATGCATTTATTTATTAACTTATGTTGTTATTTAACTGTTGTATATAAATGTGTTTTCATCATAAAAAATTCCAAAGCTTTCAGAAGGCAAGACTCATGTCTCATACTTCTTCACTTGCATATCCTATTAGTAATATTAAGTTCTTACTGTTAAAATTGCATATACATTTTATGTAGACTGACATTTCTGATCATCACATACACTTGATACCTGTGAGTTTGTGTGCCAGAGAATTTTAATGGTCCAACGAGTTCTTATCTAAACAATTAAATTGGGGGGATAGAAGTTCAGTGAATTTGCTAATTGCTTTGTAATCATTTATTATGCAGGAACAAGTTTATAACCATGGGATTTACGTGGTATTTACCCTTCCCCCCACCAAATCAACACACTGGTTTATAGTCATGCAAAGATGATTTTAGTGTAACAGTGGAATACTTTGAACATAATAGCTTATTTCTTTTTCTTTCTGTTAATATTGATTACTTCAAACCCTGGAGCTCACAGTGGTCTGAGGTTAAAGAAGTGTTGCATTCTTATTAACTATGGTGAGCTTATGGTGTTACAAAAGAGCAGGTTTTTCTTGCCATATGATTTTGCTAAATTTTTCAGTTTGTGAGTACTGCATGCCTTATATCACGGTATTCCCAGAAATTGCTTGGTGATAGCCAAGTTTGCCTGAAGTAATACTAATGGCATTTACAGCTGTGTATAATATCAGTTCACCTCATGAAACTTATCACTGATCTGTTTAAACCGGGTATTTTAACTAGTATATTTTTGCAGGTATTTGCTTTAACAGCAGCTCTTAAGAAAAATTGAATTTGTACACTACTGAATCTTGAAAAGGCCAAAATCGAAATGAAATATTTATATTTGGACATTTGCTATGTAATTCAGCCAGGGCAGTTCTAAAAATAATCAGACACACCATTACTAAAATTTATGAGATAACTTCAAGTTACATGTAACCATTGATTAAGTTGTTAATGTGATTTACTGCTTTCAAAAAATTGTTGTTTTGGTCTCTCGCTTTGTGACACATGTATTGTTTGGAGACTTAGAAAAGAAAAAGGAATTTATGACTTCATCAAAAGCCTCATTCGAGAATATGTTTGGCTTTCATGCTGAGTTTTTTCTTTTTTTCTACTGTTGTTTTTCCCCAAGAAATTCAGTCTTTGCACTCACATAATTTGGGAGATTTCAAATGCGGTATCATTCAGCCACAGCTGTTTTAGATATGCCACAAATTGTAGTTGTATGAAATTGATTTTTTTTTCTGAATATGGAGAAAAGCAAAGAATACAGAAAAGAAAACAAAATGGAAAATTTAAATTGTCTCCATAGTAATCAAATAATTCATGTAGGCAAAATGTTATAGTTTAGTAAGTAACCACCTTGCTTTTAATGCAACATCACATACTGGTGGGTTTTTTTTTTTTCCCTCGTTCAGTGGAGTTGTGGAATATTCTACATCTCTAGGGTGGTTTACAAGAAACTGTGGTCATAGTAGAAAGGTTTAATTTGGGTTCATTCCATGAACTTGAGGCGTTTTTCCCAACAGGGAACTGGCAGATGAATTTTAGGTACATTATAGAAATAAGTACAGACAGGTTGCACATCTCTAAAACTGTGTTTTATTTTTTTCTAATCCTCTCTGAGCTCATTTGTTAATAACCCTCTTCTTTACTTACTCATTTTAATTCCGTCCACTTACTCAGTCTCCTCCTTGGAATAATTTTCTGTGTAACAGAATCCATTTGATTCCGTTTTCCTGTACCTTTTCAATACAGTATTGAAGAGAAATTAATTATATCGAACAATTGTTCTCAAATTTGTTTCACTTATTTCCTCATTAATCCTCTACTTTTCTTCTCATTTTGAACTTTAGTTATGGGTAGTAGATCAGGGATTGGAAAGGCGTTTGTTCTGAGTAATTGGAGTCTCCATGTATGCCAGTTAGAGAGATACATGAGCAAGGTTGTAAACCTGTCTGGGTGCTAGAGACTCATGGAGAACATTTGGAAACGTGTATTCTCCTTTGTACCTCAAGATTCTGACTTAGCCCAAAGTGGCTCTGTGAATAAGTGCTAGAAATAATTGCAGCAGTGTGGTTCGTAAGTCACCTTAAATGATACTCTACAGATTGATTTACAGTGAAAAAGAAAAAAAAGATCTTTTGTTCTTCTGTAGATTTACTCTCAAAAGTCCTATCTTCAGCTGGACTGTTTAGTTGGCTTGTAAGTAAAGCAGAATGGTTTAAGATAAATTAAAATAATTAACTGGACTGTGAATGAACCCATGACTAGGTATTAGATGTTATACTGGGTAATGTAGAAAATGTGAAGAATTATAAGCTGTTTTTCCTGGAAAAAGAAAAAAAAATATATCAGAAGATACATATGTTTGGGCTGGAGATGGAACCAGCCTAGTACATGAGACTTCTTAAGGGAGAATGTAAACTCAGAAGAGAAGAAGCCTACCATGGAGTTCTTAGGAATAGAGTCTTTAGCCTTTGGTTAAAGGGGAAAGGGTCTGAAAGGGAGATTGTGAAGCAATTGCTAGAGAGGTGAGAAGAAGACAGGAAGGGTCTCATGACAGTGAGGGCAAAAAAAACATTTCAAAGAGAGAATAGTCAAATGTTTTGAAGCTGCTGTAAGAGGTGAAGTAAAATGAGGACTAGAAAATTGGTTTTACTGAAGAGAAAAAAGGATGAAGGGGTGGTGGAAGGTTCTTGTGTCAAAGAGGTATTTTTCAAACTTTAGTTATTCGTGTATCATATCCATATTTTTTTCATTTCTAATTGCCATCCTATTTCTTTTTTTTTTCCTGAGGAAGATGAGCACTGAGCTAACATCTGTCATCAATCTTCCTCTTTTTTTTGCTTGAGGAAGATTAGTGCTGAGCTAATATCTATGCCAGTCTTCCTCTACTTTATATATGGGTTGCTGCCTCAGCGTGACTGATGAGTGGTGGTAGGTCCATGACCATGATCTGAACCCATGAACTTGGGCCATTGAAGTAGAGTGTACCAAACTTAATCACTACACCACAATGCTGGCCCTCTTTTTTACTTTTGTAGGTGATATCACATGGTTAAAAATAATCAAATTTTCATGAAAAGGTATATTTAAGATTCACTTCACAATCATCCCAGGCCTTTTCTACACCTTTCACCTCACTCTTTTTTTTCCTTTGTGAGGAAGATTGGCCCTGAACTAACATCTGTTGTCAATCTTCCTCTTTCTTTTTTCTCCCCAAAGCTCCAGTACACAGTTGTATGTCCTAGTTGTAAATCATTCTAGTTCTTCTATGTGGGATGCCACCACAGCATGGCTTGATGAACAGTGTGTAGGTCTGTGCCCAGGATCTGAACTGATGAACCCCGGGCTACTGAAGCAGAGCACGTGAACTTAACCACTATGCCACTGGGCCAGCTCCCCACCTCACTCTTTGTAAACAACTGTTATTATTAGTTTATTGTTTATCCTTTCATATTTCTTTTTATAAAGTCCCAGAGAAATCTGTCACAGTAGCTTTTTAATTCTTATGAAAATCCCACCCTTTCTAAAGTATGAGAGAATAACAACACAGTAACGGCCTCTAGGTCTCAGCCCAGAATTCAGAGAGCCTTGAGCCAGTCTGCTGTGTGTGTGCGATTAAACTGCCTAGACACATGTCCCAAATAGTCTATGGCCTGAGTGCTAGAGGTAGTCCTGAAGTTCGTATTTTATTACTTCATCTTTCTGTATCTGTGGATCCTAGAACATAAGCAATTTCACTTTGTATGAGGTTGAACATGACAGAATTTATGTACATTAAGCATGGGTTTTAAGGACGAAAATTTCTGTGATGTATTAGCCCCCACAGACTAATTTTTTTCATTAATTTTTTTCCCCACAGACTAATTTTGCAGCTCAGTACTCCACCATCCAGACTTGGATTTGAGTTGTGTTTAGTTACCTTTGTTCACAATGTGCACTGGTCCTTTTGAGACTGTGGAGACCGTGGATCCCGATCCAGACCCCCTTTTTAGCCCCTTTGTTCCTGTCCTGCAAGAGTGGGAGAGGAGACAGGAACAAGGAGTTTCTGAACAATGCTGTCTGAGGTTTTGCCTCTGATGTTGGGAGGGGTTAAGGTTCGGGAGGAGCTACAGTCTGAGAGAGATCTAGCGGACAACTTGGAAATGGTCCTGGAAATGGAAAAAATCCAGGATGTAGACTGGTGGTTCTCTGCAGCCCACCATCCCGAGTTCTCCCACACAGTACAGGGTACAAGTCTGACTTTAAAACACCGCCTCTGTAAGTGCTGTAGTACCTTGAGGCCCAGCCTCTTATATGTCCAGGCTTGCTTAAGAAACTGAAATCCAAGTATCTGAGTTCTTGCCACGCAATTATGTGAGGCTGACAAATAAGTGTCTAGGTAGGCTGAACACCCCACGTGGGACTCCTCCGACAGTGGGAGTTCAAGGCAGCCATGCAGTTCGGCAAGGAAGCAGGGGAGGGTTGGGGATTTATAGAAATAGGCTTTATGGAGCAGAGATTAAGGTACACGTTAGGAATTAAACTTAGAGGCTAACTAATAAAGAGCAGATGCGTAAAAGAAAGGTGAAGTGTCTGTCATCACTCAGGCAATGCCCCCTTCACCAGTGCCCAGTGAGAGGGTCTTTCATAAGTACTATAAACTGAGATCAGGTTTTTACATAAATTCGCTGATGGAATCATGCAATCTTGATTTGTTTTGTACCACAAAGAGATAAGATCAGAAGCTCTCAAACTTTCCCAAAAGTTATAATTAGATTTATATGCTGGCATATCTAAGTGTGGTTTTGCCATCTCAGAAAGTTGGCACTTTTATCCTATCCAAACTTCATGGGCTCAGGTGCCCAGGTTGGCTGTAGGGGATTCATATTGCAGTTTAGATATGACTTTAACATAATAAACTTGTACCGTGTGACAGCAAGCTCATACGTACGTCACCTAACTGTACTCTCGCCAGATGAGGCCTCTTAGCGAATATAAACATTCCAGAATCCCAGTGTAACTCAGGCAATGAATGTACAGTGGTTAGCCTAGGAGATATTCCTAGTTTATGGTGTAGGTGACCCGGGAAAGTTGGGAGCAAATAGTAGTCCTGGGATATGGAGTGGTGATGGGGTGCGCAGATGAAAACTTTACCTTCATCTTTTAATATGTATATTGAGATGTAAATTTATTGCAACAGAATTCTATAATAGCATGGGATTTAAAAAATCATTTGCATTATAAAGGGAGTCCTAGTCCAGAGAATGAAAACACCTGGACAAACAAAACACCCGGAATTTTCTGGCCTTCTTGCCTTCCTGGGTGTGTGCTAGGCTCAACACAGTGCTACCAATGGGAAGTTCTCTATGGAAATCTACAGGAAGTTTTAAACATGTATGAGCTAACATCTATAAAGTATATAAGTATTAACTGACTAGGCAAAAATTCTGTAGGTGATATTCTAATAACTACAGTTTGAAATGCTATCACTTATGTGATAAAGTAATATGAAAAATATAACAGCCCTTTAAAAATATGAGTTGTCATTGTTCTTTGAAAGATGTTTAATAAGCTGTGGCTTTGCCTCTCTGTTATCAACATGATGCAGAGAATGTCACCATTACCTGAGATACTGTAAAACTTTGTTAATATAGATCAGTGCCCCCGAAAATGGCTTATAAATTAATGGTTTTAAAAATAAAAACAGTGACATCCTAGGCTAGTGAATATAAGTTTGCTTAAAATACCTTAGTTATTTGAGCAAACCTGGATTACCATGAAAAGATGCTGTCTGTGCTAGGGTCGCCAGTTCTTTTTAAGTTAAACCACCGTGGCAGTTTAACTAAAGAGAGTCTCATTAGCTGTATCCTCTGGTAACTGGTTCTCATTTTCGTTCGACAAGGGCAATTGTGTGTATCTTGAAGAAGGAGGAGGTATTCCTTTGCACAGCTGACAAGGTGCTTGGAGGCAGGGGTGTGAATTAGGGGACCTTTCAGGGTGAGTTGAACCGTCTGCCCGAGACTTTGTCTGTTACTGTACAGATTCAGAAACCACTGTCTTCAGACTCCAGCTCTCACTCTTGTTTTTATGACAAGCACATGACAGTGAACGTTTGAAAGGGGTAAGAAGGGAATTGCAAACCCCAGCTTCCCCAGATCCCTGTTTGTTGGTGTGAAAGAGAACCAAAAGTGTCCTTTGTGGGTCCTTTTTCCTCCTCTAAGAAGCAGCTCAGGTCATAAGTAAGTGATTTTTTCCCCCCTTTCGGCCTTGATTCTCATAGTATGATTATAAAACTATACTTTTTCTTTACCCTTCTTTCTGCTTCTAGCAGAGCCACTAAATGTTTTTAAAGGAAAGTATCCACAACAGGCTTTGCTGTCACAGAGCACTTGTCTCGGTGCTTCTCCGTTTATGGAAGGAGGAGCGTTGCTTAGTGGCGGTAGGGGCTGTGGGTGTTCCGTGGCAGATGGGGGACTGCAGGGCTGCCGATGGGGGACTGCAGGGCTGCCGATGGGGGACTGCACGGCTGCCGATGGGGGACTGCACGGCTGCCGATGGGGGACTGCAGGGCTGCAGCTGCAGTCTTGCAAATATTGTTAAAATAAATTTCCATTGCAGACTGACTGGTCAAATAGAGTGTCACTGTGATGAAGCAGAGTTGAAAGTCTAATGTGAAAAAGAGCAAAAGCATTTATCTGAGCCGTGGAAACTTTTATGCTGAGTGGTGTCGATGAGCTCTCTTGGCAGAGAATTGGTGGGCTGTGATCCTAAGAGGCCTCTAGGAAATGATTGGAAAAAGTGTCACTAATAGAGCGTTTTGAGGAAAGAGAAATCAATTCCATTATTTACTCTAAGGTTTCGTTTCACAAACTAATCTTGTCTAACCCTGTAATATGTGCCTTACTCGATTAAAGACACGTTTTGCTTGTATCTGCTCATTCACCACAGAATCTCATGTGTTTGTAAGGTGAAGGTTGGAGGCGGTCACTTTGTGTGTTAGGTGTTACTTTGGCCTTCACCGGACACGTCAGTCACAGTTTTCTTAAAACTGCAAAAGAGCCAAATGAATAAATGGATGGTTGTTATCAGGAGAGTTGCGGAAATTTATAGAGATTTATCTTCTAGTATAGTTGAATCTGAGGTATATGTGTAATGCAATGTATATTATTTTATCATAAGTTATATTTTTATTTTTCCTTTATATTTTAATTATAGCATAAAACATTATTTTGAATGTGTAGGGGTAGGTTTTATCATGTGAAGTCATTTCAAAATAGTAAAGAGGGCAGGCATTACAAAATTTATTATAAAAGGGGGGACTTTGAGACCCACATTATCTCGGTAATAGTTAACTTGGACTTCTTAAATTGTTTATATGTTCAGCAAGGTTTCTTTTGTTTTATCCTTTAAGGAAAAGTCTGTTACTGTTATTTACAGTAGTGGTGTTCTGTGAAGTTTCAGCAAATACTGTAGTAGTGAATTCTGAGCCATTGTTACTAGGGGAAATGGAGCGTTAGGTTCCCGTGAGCCTCTCATCACAACATTTTCATCAGTCAGTTTTCATCAGTCATCATCAATATAACTTGTTTTCTATCTGTTTCTGTTGAGGGCCAGTCCCATGGCCAGGTGGGTAAAGTTCCACATGCTCTGCTTCAGTGGCCAGAGTTTGCAGGTTTGGATCCCAGGTGGAGTCCTACTCCACTCATCAGCCATACTCTGGAGGCATCCCACATACAAACTGGAGGACAATTGGTATGGATGTTAGCTTAGGGCAAATTTTCCTCAAGCCAAAAAAAAAAAAAAAATATATGTATATATATGTATATATATATCTGTTTGAAGTGTGCAGTAGGAATAAGATCAGGAGATTGGTTTGAAGGTTTGAATGAGGACTAGACCTTGGCCCTAATAGTGTAACCAGGCCCGTACTTTCTAATCTTCCTTTTCACCACCAGGAGAAGATAAGAGTCTTACTACTTAAAGAATTTGAGCAAAACCAGATATTGGCGTACCGAATAGTGAGATGGCCAGCCTCCTTCCCTCCTGTTGTTCTTAGCAGGAGGAGGATTCCTCTCTGAGAAGCTTTTTAAGCCCAGAGGAAAATTGCAGCAGATTTTTAGAATCTACCAATTAGGCAGTTGGGTTATCACTTTATCAACATACATTGAGATTTACCAGTTAATAAGTCTTATACAAGGGCACAACACTCTAATCAGCTTTACAGAAGTATGCTATTAAGGGCTGAGTTGTGTCTCTTCCCTGCAAACTCATATCTTGAAGCCTTAATCCCCATACCTCAGAATGTGACTATATTTGGAGATAGGGCGTTTCAAGAGGTGATTTAAAATGAGTCCATTAAGGTGGATCCTAATCCAGTCTGACTGTGTCCTTATGATAAGAGGAAATTTGGACACACATGGAGATGCCAAGGGCACACACACAAAAACGGAAAAGACCATGTGAGGACACAGCCAGAAAGTGGCCATCTGTAAGCCAAGGAGAGAGGCCTTAGGAGAAACCAAACCTGCCCACACCTTGATATTGGATTTCCAGCATCCAGAACTGTGAGAAAAAAATTCCTGTTGTTTAAGCCACCCAGCCTGTGCTATTTGGTTATGGCAGCCTAGCAAACTAATACATGCACTCTTAAATAATTCAGTGTGCAGAGCCAAATGTCAAAGGTCGATAATCAAACAGAAAATGGGAGTAGAAGAGAGTGAGGACAATGCAGGAAGGAGAAAGAAGCAATTAAAGATACTATAAGTAATATAAGAAGAGACAGCATATTTATGAAACAAGAATAGTGTGTTAAAAAAGCGATGTTCAGAGAACGAAAAGGAGCTTTTAGACAGTGAAAATGATACTGGACATTTTAAAAATCAGTACATTTTTGAAGATAGGGTTGAGGAAATTTCCCAAAGAAGCAGAAGAAGTAGATATGGAAGATAGGAGGGAAAAACTAGACAGTAAAAGATAATCAATCTAGGAGGTCCAACATCCAACTAATAGGAGTCCAGCAAACTACAGGACAGAAGAAAAGGAAAAAGAAGTTATCAAATAAATAATACAAGGAGATTTTCTTAGAATTAAAATGTGAATATTGAGATAAAAGCATTTATTAAATGTGCAGTGAAGAAAAAGACTTTCACCAAGGCACCTATCATCATGAAATTCCAAAGTGCAAAGGAGAACTCGAAAACTTTTGAGGGAAAGAAACAGGCCACATCAATGGTTTGGAAATCTGGATACCATCAAATTTCTCACTTATAACAAAGAAAGCTCAAAACAGAGCAGTGTTTTAAAAATCCTGAGGGAAAATAATTTCCATCTTAGAATTCTACACCAAAATTATCAATCGTATGTGTGAATAGAATACAGGTATTTTCATACATGCAGCATTTTACACATATTGTTCCTCTACTTTTTCTCAGAAAGCTACTGGAGCTGTGTACCACAAAACTAAGGAAATTAATGTAGAAGAAAGAATGTATTGAATCCAGGAAGTGGGATCTAGCAGACAGAAAAAAAGGGAATTCCCAGAATGATAGTGAAGGTGAGGAAAATAGTTGGCTAGATGCCTAGAGAGCATACTCTCCAGATTAGAAGACTCCAGGAGGGTATCTCAGGAAAATAAACAAGTGTGAAACGGATATATTTTTTTAAGGTATTGCGATGGAGTGAGGGAAGTTTGTATTTCTTTTGGAATGTCTGGGGCTGATTTAGTGAAAGTACACACAAAAGTTATCCACAAAAACAAAGGCAATGATTAACTTCAGAGTTAACAAAAAGTTGTGCAAAAAAAGAAAGGGTAATTATATGTGCGAAAAGGCTCAGGTATAAACAACTTTTAAATGATAGTAATAATACTGAATATTGATTTAGCCCAACATGTGAGAGTGATGTGTGTGGGCCTACCTAATAGGAGGTGGGAGGGGCCAGGAATCCAGAGAGTGGACCAGCAGGGCAGAGGATTACTCTTTGTCATAAACCAAACCTAATAGTACTGTTTGGCTTTAAAATTTTTATACTTACATTCTTTCGGCAAAAATAGTAATATTAGTAAAGGAAGTCACTACATTTTAGATGATACATTCAGAAGGGGGGAACAGTTAAAGTGGAAAGAAAGTGAAGGAGGAGAACCATCCAATGCAGTATGAGACTTTTAAGTAGTTAGGGGAGTGAGAAGAAAGGAAAAAATCAGGGCATCTTCGAGACTCTTCATCAGGTGGGCCAATTTTATTTAGGTTATGTATATAAAAGCTAATATACCCCGGCATTTTTATTGTTTTATAATTATATGCCCAACAGTCAGCCTACAGTTCTTTTCAGTGTTGACATATGTAGCTAAATTAGTAGCAGCCAGGCTTCTCCACTTATACGCTATTTTTTCTTGTTAGATGCCTGCCATATAATGAAACCCCTTTTGTTTGTAGGGCCTTTTCTTTTCTTTTTTTTGTTCCTGGGAATCCTCTTGTCACAGACAGAGTGAACAAACAGCCAAGATACAAGAGAGTAAAATTAACAGTTATTTCGTACCTTGACACTGGGTCCTTCAGCTTCGTACAGGCAATGCAGGAAATACTATCGTATGCTGTTGTTACCAGATTAAAATGGTCTCTTCTTACCCTCTGGGGCTACAACCATAAAATTCCTTTCCATCTTACTGCCCTCGGGCACCACTTTATACATGATGACTTCTCTTTGTGGGTACAAATATTATGTTATTGCAAAGGAGGTTTTTTTCTAGCCCAACTTACACCAGGGTTTCCCAAGCTGTTGGCTTACTTGCTTCTCTTTGTTAACCTTGATGTAACATTCTGTGGCACTCGATTTTTTCTAGAAATTGTTCCACAGTGTGTAAAAAACAAGATGCCAACCTCACATCCTTGTAAGCCAGTTTTCTTGCATCATATGTCGTGGAAGGATGTAACTGCTGGTCTTTTTTATGTCAATAAGAAATGCTTTATGATTTGGTTGCGTTTCAAAATAATATTGTTGAATGGAGGTACAGTTTAAGAAATAGATGTTGAAATAATTACTTGAGTAAACATAGACCACCATGACCTTGTAACAGTTTCCCTTGAAATCATTCAATAAACGCAAATGTGGGGAGTTCCTGAAAACCACTGGTCAGAGAGATTCCTCTGTGTCACAATTTTCTATTTCATAGGTCCAGAAAAAGCACCACACTTGGCTAATGCTAAAATTTAAATTTCAGTCATTTTCATTTCTGCTAGATATGTATAAGATGTTTTTGCTTATGAAATAAGACTATTTTGTCATAGTTCTTGTGCTTATGAAATTATAGGTTCAGCATCATGATGAGTAATACTTTCTGTTATTTCTTTGGAATATTTTGTCAGATCCTGCTTTCTCCCACCCTGTTCCTCCCACCCACCCCCCCCCCCCACCCCAGTCATTAGCTATTTCTACTTATAGGTATTAGAATCTTTGTGCTTTTCAGAGTATTATAAAATCATTATTTGAATTCTACCTATGATAAGAGAGAATGTTAGTGAACTAATATGGCTTCTACTTTGAAACCTTGAACAGCAAAGGAGGTGGTCCTTAGATGACCAGGATAATGATAATTGCCAAAAAAAACGGAGAGAAAAATTCTTGGAATGTCGAGGAGAAAAAGAGGAAGTAACTTTTCATAAAATACTAGAAACATTTATTTATGATTCATCTCAAACTGGAAGCTGGTTTTCGATTGTGACTGTAAATTAAGGTTTTTACTTGATGCGTTTACATTGAGTGCTCACACAACTAAGCCATCGTTCTTAGAGATGGTTTGATACTGTCACAGCCTCTGGGAGAATTAGCAGGCAGGATCTCATTAGAGTGAATTCCCAGTATATCAGTGATTTAAGCAAACTATAATATGATGAGATTTTAGGATTTGGAGACTAGCCTCTTTGTTGTGAATTAGCAATGGCATAAAAGTACTCATAATATAGTTGGGGTAACTAGGAAGAGGGTGAGATTGGGGACATATAATATAGATAAATGTATTTTCAGAGTTCCTTGCAGAGGTAAATAGTATCAGATCTTTGGGAATTTTTGAGTTTTTAAATTTTATTTTTCCTGGGTACATCTAGTTGAATATGTTTTATGTGGTGGTTCTAGGACTACCATAGACTGTGGGAAAATCAGAATTGTGAATGGCTTGGCTCAGCTCACCTTCTACTCTGGTTCATTCTAAGTGAACATCAAATAGAACATACAAAAATGTTAGGTGTCTAGAATCATTATTTTGAATAGCCAGGATTTTCAAATAGTTGAGGATGCAGTACTCTTAAAATTAAAGGAAAATATTTTATTATAAAAACAATGATTGTAGAAAATACAGAAATAGTATAAGCAAGGAGGAAATAAAACTTATTTGTAGCTCTGTTACCCAGTGTTAATTACTATTACTTTTTTTTTCCTGAGGAAGATTTACCCTGACCTAACATCTGTGCCAGTCTTCCTTTATTTTGTATGTGGGTCACTGCCATAGCATGGCCGCTGCCGAGTGGTGTAGGTCCATGCCCGGGAACAGAACCCCGGCTGCTGAAGTGGAGTGCGTCGAACTTAACCACTAGGCCATGGGCTGGACCCTACTATTACAATTTGAAAGTGGGTTTCCAGGTTCTTTGCTATGAATACATAGACATTTATTTTTTAAAGGATCGTATTTTATCTACCTTGTTAGCATCTTTCCTTCACCTTACCAATATATTTTAAATAGCCATCCATTTCGTTAAATATTATTCTGCAGTATAATTTTAATGGCTGCAAACTATTTTATGGGTGAACCATAATTTCATGTTTAAGTGAATTAATTTTATTTACTAGATTTATTATAAAAGAAATATGAATATTCATATTAAAGTCATAATATATTAACTATCATTTAGGGAATTTTTAGGAGAAACTTTTCTTTTTATTATATTTTATATTTAAAAAATTGCATAATATACTCAACTTTTGCCTTAGTAAAAATAAAATCTAGGGGCTGGCCCAGTAGCGCAGTGGTTAAGTGCGCATGTTCTGCTTTGGTGGCCTGGGGTTTGCTGGTTCAAATCTTGGATGTGGACATGGCACCACTTGGCAAGCCATGCTGTGGTAGGCATCCCACATATAAAGTAGAGGAAGATGGGCACAGATGTTTGCTCAGGGCCAGTCTTCCTCAGCAAAAAGAGGAAGATTGGCAGCAGATGTTAGCTCAGGTCTAATCTTCCTCAAAAAGAAATCTATAATCATTTTGATGTTTCAGGGTTTATATTATTAATTAATATTGTTTTAGTTATAGCTGCATATAAAGATGCACACATACCTGAAATATAACATAGGTTTAAATTTGGATTTGGCTTTCTTAATCATTTCAGTATATGTGTTTCAAGGGCAGGCTTATTCCAAAACTTGAAATTTTTTTCCAGTAAGAAGATGGCAGAATTCTCCAAAAATAATACAAGCCGTTTTCTGTGTTTGACTTTGAACAGAATCATATGCACAAGAAATATTGCAAATTTTAAAAATGATTACATGGTAGGGGCCAGCCTGGTGGTGCAGTGGTTAAGTTCGCATATTCTGCCTCAGTCGTGTGGGGTTCACTGGTTCAGATCCCAGGTGTGGACCTACACACTGCTTGTCCAACCATGCTGTGGCAGGTGTCCTACACATAAAGTAGAGGAAGATGGGCATGGATGTTAGCTTAGTGGCCAGTCTTCCTCAGCAAAGAGAGGAGGATTGGTGGCAAATGTTAGCTCAGGGCTAATCTTCCTCAAAAAAATAAAAAAATAAATAAATAAAATAAAAGGTGAAAAGGTCTATGAAGTGTAGCCTAATGTTCTATGTTCTCATAAAATTTCTTCTCTACTTGAGTGTTAGAATATGAATAATACCCTATTCAGTGGGGTGAGTTAAAGAGGTAACTTGGAGGGTAAAGGCAAAAGAGACTAAAAAGTACTAAAGTACTAAAAAGACTAAAGTACTTAGAATAGTTCCTGGCAATACAGAGCCATACTATGTTAGCTGGCATCTTTCCATGTCAGGGTGTATAAATTTATTTTATTCTTTCTAACATTTTCAGATTATCCCAATTTTGTATAATTTATTGATCCACTATGGGCCTTTGATCTGTTTCTCCATTTTATATTATTGACACAATGCTCCAAAGACTTTGTTCCTGTGATTTTGCACACTTGTAAATATATAGAATAAACTCCTAGAAGCATAATTTCTGTGTCAAAAGTCTGCATATTTTACTGCCTTGGATATTGCTAAATTGTCCTTCAAATTGTGTGAGACTGCTTTTCTCTGCCATCTTCTCCAATACTAGACATTACTGATTTTTCAGTTTTTGCTAATGTGATTGGTGATTGATGATGCTAATTTTTATTTTAATTTACATTTAATTATAAATAGATGTGAATAGCTATTCATATTTTTGGGCTATTTGTATTTATTTTTCCATGTAATTGACTCATTTTTCTATTGGCTCAGTAATGTTTACCATATTGTTTTGTAAGAACATTCTGTCTGGAAAGGAAATAACCATTTGTCAGCCCATTGCGATATAAATAATTTTCTTAGTTTATTAGTAACTTTTGAATAATATGTTCATGGCTTCCTTTTTTTTTTTTGCCATAATTATTCTAGATTTTGTGTACTCAGACTTACATATTTTTACTTTATTTCTTCTGAGTATTATGTCATTCTCCAGAAGATCTTTTGCAGCAGAGGACTACATTTAAAAAGACTCACTCATCTATTCCTTTAGTGCCTTTGTAATTTTATTTTCACCTTTAAATCTTTAATCCGTTGCAGACTTACCTTGGCATAAGAAGGGAAGTTGGATTTAACTTTATTTTTCTTTCTCCACATTGTTAGCATGTTTTACCATACCATTAATTTATAATCCATCTTCGCTTCACTATTTTGAAATATTATACTCCATAAACTAAAGTTTCACGCACATGTATATATATATATATGAGTATATATATATATATATATATATATTTGAGTATATATATATATATTTGAGTTGGATCTTTCTAGATTCTATTTTGTTTCATTAATCTGTCAGTCTACTATGTTACGCTAGTAATAAGCAATCTTAATTATTGTATGTTTGTAATACTTTAAAATTTGTCTTATATGTAGCTACCCTTCCCCAACACTGTTTTTTTCTTTTTTTTGAATTGAGGTAATATTAGTTTATAAGATTATATAAATTTTCATTGATCTATGTGTTTCCCTAACACTATTTTTGTCCGGAAATTTCTAGTTCATCCTTTAGTGTGTATTTTTCCCTGGTGAACTTAAACATCTTTATCATATTTCAAAACAAAAGTGCCGTAAAATTTGTAGGTTATTTTAAGTGAGAATCCTTTGAGTTCAGTGGGACTTAATATCTTAATATTCAGTGGACTTAATTCCTGAAATCATCATAAATAGGATTTTTTCATTAGATTTACATAATAATAATGAGAAAGCCTTCAGTTTATGTATACATATTAGTTTTATTTTTGTATTTATTTTATGTATATATATTAGTATTATTTGTATATATAATATTATATATTATTATATATTAGTTTTATAACCTGACTCCTTACTTGATTATAATGTTGCTAATATTTTACAGTTGATTTTTTGTTTTAGTTATATCATTTGCAAATTATAGTTATATCTCTTTCCTTCCACTATTTATGCTGTTATTCCAATGTTTATACTGTTTATGTCTTTTTTTTGACTCATTTCATTGAATGATTTTTTCCAAAAAGTGCCATTTTACTTTCAACCTTTTTGAGTCACTTTATTCTAAATGAACCTTTTGTGTAAATATATAGTTGGCTTTTAGTTTTCAAACCAGTCTGAAATTCTTATCCATTTAAATGGCTGACTGCTCAGTAAGCAGTTATTGTTATGACAAAAATGTTTGATCTTAATTTTACCGACTTGCTTTGTTACAGTTTTTGTTCCCAGGGCTTCCTTTTTTTATCTGATTTTTGCTTTATGGTATATGTTTTTATTATTTACCCTTAATAGTGATCTTTAAAATTTTAAATGATATAATCTGTGTGTATTTTTAATGAAGTAGACGCTATATCTTGATGCGTGCTCGGTGAGCCAAGAGTCGAAAGATTTCTTGGACTCTCAAGGTGTGGCAGTAATGCTCCTTTGTTCAGAGGATAGCATGGGGACAGGACCCATGGGCAGTAAAGAGCTGCAAAGTGTTGAAGGTTAGGGCTAAAAACCTAAGTTTATAAAGCATGGATACGTGACTTATTTTTACCAGACAAAGGAAAGATGATGTAAAAAGTCACTAAAATGGTATCAGTGCAGGTGGGGTCTGGTTATTGTGTGGTGTATAACTTTAGATGTGAATTGGGTCATATAGATCGGCATGTAGGCCAGGATACCTTGGGCTTCTCTTCCTGGGGCAGCCTTGATCCACATCATTACTAACTTGTTAGTGAATATGAAGATATTAGTATACTTTGAAGGGGATCAGAATATGCCATCCCCAAACATGCCACTTTGGCATAAGGATTATTTTGAGCTGAAGGCAACTGAGAAACAGCAGACATAGGAGGACCTCTCTGCCCTCCCTGTTACTGCCTAAAAGCAGGGCTTGAATTTTCCTTTGTAAAGGTGAAATAAATGTCCATTTGTAATGGTGCTTCCCCCCCACCCACCTTTTCCTGTACCAAGAAGAGGAGACTGATTGTTATCACAGGAGATGACTTGAGTCTGCATAACAAACCTCACTAAATAACCCTTATCATACATTTCCTAGTCCCACAGGTTACCACCTCCAGGATCCCCAATCTCCTTTTTCTTTGTTTAGTCACTTCTCTGCAATTTATTGCCCTTCGTTAAAATAGTTTATAAGCCCCCAGGTTTAATCACCTCTTTGGGTTTTCAATTCTTTTCTGTGAAGCCCCCATGCGTTTCAAGACATCAGTAAAATTTGTGTGTGTTTTCTCCTGTTGATATATCTTCTGTCAGTTTAATTCCTAGTCCCCAGGTCCAGAACCTAAGAAGACAGAGAAACAATTTTTCCTCTCCTCCAACTTCTATTTCCTTTTGCCTTGACTTCTCTCTCTTTTTGATTTTTATTTTCTGTGTTAAAAGATAATTTTCAGAAAAAGGTAAAATCATGTCTTTTATATAGATTTAAGGATGAACACATGTTAAAGAATTTAGTTTACTCATATGAGCTGAGAGAACCGAGTAACAGGTTCATGGAAAGTCAAAACAGCACAGATTTATATGACGTAAAGAAATGTTGAGATGACTTGTAA
Organism: Equus caballus; assembly: GCF_041296265.1. Lineage (NCBI taxonomy): Eukaryota > Metazoa > Chordata > Mammalia > Perissodactyla > Equidae > Equus > Equus caballus. Next base: position 42,651,305 of record NC_091687.1, read on the forward strand.
ATGAAGGCAAAACTGGTTTTTCTGCAGGAGGTAGGAAGTCGATTAAAAACCTATCAGGGGACCCGCCCCCGTGGCTGAGTGGTTAAGTTCGTGAGCTCTGCTTTGGCAGCCCAGGGTTTCGCCAGTTCGGATCCTGGGTTGCAGACATGGCACCGCTCATCAGGCCCTGCTGAGGTGGCATCCCACATGCCACAACTAGAAGGACCCACAACTAAAAAAAAAATACACAACTATGTACTGGGGGGCTTTGGGAGAAAAAGGAAAAATAAAATCTTTAAAAAAAAAAGAAAAAAACTATCAAGAAGGTCAGAATTTACATACCCATTGGTTAACTATAATTTACAAAGCATTCCAAAGTAGCTGAAATACAGTAACAGGACTAGACTTTGTTAATCCAGAACGATATGCTATGTAAGCTGCATGGTTTCCATTAAAACACAAAATCTTTTTCTTTGACTTTACTTTTACATAGCAAATGTTTATGACATTTATTTTATATATTGTATAATTTAGAATTGTTTAGCTTTCGTTCTCTATTTCAAGGGTTAGGGAAATTTTTCTTTAAAGGGCCACATAGCAAATATTAGGGGTTACGGTACACATATGGTTTTTGTCATATATTCCTTGTTTTATTATTTTTATTTTCTCTCTACAACCCTTTACCAATGTAAACACCATTATTAGCTTGCTGTCTGTACAAAAACGGGCTGTGGGCCGTATTTTGCTGACCTTTGCTCTATACAAATGATTTGAAGTTCAACACCAGTCTTTTCTTGCCATCAATTTTCAATTCTTGCGATCTTTGTTTTGATAAATCTCTTGGCTGACTGGTATTCATGCATAAATACGAACACATTTTTCCTGAGAAAGCTCATTAGTGCACTGTAGTTATTTTCCATTAGTCTCTGCTTTTTTCTCAGTGCTTTTATGTGGATCAGTGGCCCACCAAGGGCAAGGCAGTGGGAGTCATGAGCTCTGGGTACAGGCAGAGGTGCATTGCCTGCAGAAAATTTTAAAATAATAAAAAAGTTGAATAAAAGTTGGTCTATCCAAGTTCACTTCAAGAGTAAGTTCAACTTCTGCTTCCATTCATGATGTATTAACAAAGGTTGGATTTACCCTCTTCCTTGAAACAACAAAAAAAATGGGCAAATTGTACGAAACGCTGGCAGTGAAGACATTGGATATCAGACAGTAAAGAACAGTGATCCCTGAGAGTTGGGGAAAAAACAAGGTGAGTCCTACAGTTGCCCTGAGGGAAGTTACCAGACCATGCTGTAGTTAAGTGGAACCAATACAGAGCTTGGCACTATCACTGAGAGGAAGTGACAGAGCTGAGAGTCTGGGGAAGCCAAGGCACCTGGAGTACATAGGACGGAGAACTGATGAAGAGAGCTCTGCACAGAGAGAGAACTCTAGGGATCTCCAGAGGGTCCTTCTCAAGGATTGAGTTGCATCCTGATCGGTGCATGCATGTGAGAAAACTACTCAAGATGAGGAAATGAGCCCCAGAAAGGACTGCGGAAACAGTGCGCAGATGTCATAGCCATTGTTGAAGTGCTTATTCTCAGCAGCTAGAGTAGAAAACTTCATTGTTCTGTAGCTATCAGAGTATCAGAGAAGGATTTCACCTCCTTATTGAGGAAATAAAATGAAACCTGGGCTAAATACAGCTCCATTCCTTCTTAACAAAGCTTAAAATCAAGATCTGAATGGGTCAGTTTCCAAGCAACTTAACTATATCCCAGAAAACAAGCTCAGGAATATTTGTAGAAATACAAAAATATTCCGCACCCAGGAACATAAGATTCACAGTATCTGGCATTCAGTTAGAAATTTCTAAGCATACAAAGAAGCAGGGGGAAAAAAAGCATAATGTGGAGAAAAAGCAATCAAAACTGACCCTGAAATGACACAAATGGTAGAATTACTACTTAGCTATATTAAAATAGTTATTTTGACTGTGTTCCCTATGTTTGAAATGGTAGAGAAAAGATTGAAATTTTGAGGTAGAGAGGTGGAAGTTATAAAAAAGATCCAAATTAAACTTCCAGAGATAAGCAGTGTAATGTTTGAGATGAGAAAATGCACTGGTTGAATTTAACTGCACATTAGACAGTCGACAAGTAAAGATTAGTGAAATTGAAGACATAGCAATAGAACCTTTTCAGAATGAAGCAGAGGGGAAAAAAAGACTGGGGGAAAAAATCTTGAAAGGTGCACCAGCAAACTGTGAGATAACTTAAGTGGCTAAATATACATGTAGTGATGTCAGTGGGAATGGTGGAGTAAGGACCTCTGAAAATCCTCTCGTCTGTAAAAGCGGTACTGGCAAAAATGGTCACAATCCACTTTTTCAGAAATTAACCTCAGGAAATTAACTAAAGGCTTGCAGCAATTATGAAGCATTTATTCAAGGAAAATGACTGAATCTCGGTAAAATAAGCAAGATTTGCGGTGTTTTAACTTGCTCTAACCTCCCTCACAAACCGCCTAACTTCCTGGTAGCCTTGAAAACCACCACTCTGGCAGCCACTGGAGGGGGCGTATGCTGTTGGAGCTCTTTCAAAACCTGATTCCATAGACTTGTCATTATTTGATCTGCCCGTGATCCTCCGGAAGACCCTGCTCACATAGATTGTCTTTATTGACCTGACTCAGAGCCCTTCTAGTGCAAGCAGTCTTTTGAGGTGGGAGTGTCTGTGAGTGTTTGTCACAGACAATTGTTTTATATACCTGCTGCGTTGTGTTAAATATCACTGAAACAAACAACAGGCTAACCCGAAAGTCTGAATGGAAAGCTTGGGAATAAGATGTACATAGGAGGCTTTAAAGAAGCTCCGACATATTCCAGGGAATCTAGAAGCCTGCACAAATGTGTAGGGCAGTGAGCATGCTCAGGAAGTACCTGGGAAAGCCCTAAGCTCTCACCTTGCGCTGACCTCAAGGCTCTGTGCACGCTGGCAGTGAAGGTGAGGGCAGAGTTATTTACTGCCTGGTAGTGTTGAAGGCATGCTCCTACACGCACAGAGTTCCGCTGCAAAGACTCGAAGACTTATTGGTTCCAGGTGGTTAAAGAAATCTTGTCTAATTATTAGCCAACTTCTAAGCTAACCAAACAGACTTAAGTGGCCATACAACACGAAGAATATAGACTTTACAGAAATCGATTAGGAAAGTCACTAAACAAACCACCACCACTGCCGCCAACAGCAGCAAGAAATCTATGTGTAAGTGGATTCCGAAAAGGAGGTAGAGGATGACAAAATATTTGGAAAAATAATGCTGAAAAATTTCAAATTTGATGAAAACACTAAGTTCATAGATCCAGGGAATCCAAAGAAACCAACTACAATAAATATGAAAAAACTACACTAAGTTGGATCATAATCAAATTACTTAAAACCAATGAATAATAATGAGAAAAATTGAAAAGTAGCCAGAAACAAAAGGAACATTACGTATAAGGGGCCTAAAACAAAGGTGTCAGATTTCTTATAAGAAACAATGAAAGCTAGAAAACAGAGCAAAGCCATCTTTAAAGTCCTTACAGAAAAAGCTGTTCACACTTACGTAGCATGAATATGCCAGTCATCACTTTCTTAGAAAAGAAGAAGGAGTTCCTGTTCACCAATGAACAGACACAGAACTTAAGGCTTTGTTAAAAGAAAAGCTTAGGGAAAAATTCTGTTTATTAAAAGTCAGATTGGACAGACAAATCAGAAGGATGTGTACATGAGGGCAGAGAACAATTAAAAGGACAAAATGGAATAAGAAACTGTAGCGAAAACTTGGGAACTAGGCTAAAAGTCACTAAAATTATTGCCATCAAGTTTTGTTTTTACATGTTTTTATTATAAAGGATTTTGAACATATAGAAAATATATAGTGTAACCACTTGGACACCCACCGCTCAGCTTTGTAAAATTTTGTGGTGTTTTATCATATTTGCTTTGTATTTTTCTAATTGAGGAAACAGAATATCACACACTCACTTGATGTCCATATTACACACTCACTTGATGTCCATATTACACACTCACTTGATGTCCATAGTGTCCATGACTCTATACAAAATCATTTGGCAGCCCTTCCCAGAAGGGCTGAACTTTTCTGAATTTGGTGCTGTTAGTTACCAAGCTTTTTTTTTTTTGTTATTGTTAAAGATTGACCCTGAGCTAACATCTGTTGTCAATCTTCGTTTTTTTTCCCTCTTCTTCTCCCCAAAGCCCCCCCAGTACATAGTTGTATATTCTGGTTGTAAGTCCTCCCAGTTGTGCTATGTGGAACTCCACCTCAGCATGGCTTGATGAGTGGTGCCATGTCCATGCCCAGGGTCCGAACCATAGAAACCCTGGGCTGCCAAAGCGGAGCACGCAAACTTAACCACTTGGCAACCAGGCCGGCCCCTACCAAGCATTTTTTATTTTATTTATTCATTTATTTTTTTGCTTGAGGAAGATTAACCCTGAGCTAACATCTCTGCCAGTGTTTCTCCATTTTATATGGGGGTTGCCACCGCAACATGGCTGATGAGTGGTGTAGGTCCTTGCCTCGAATCCAAACTTGTGAACCTGGCCTGCCAGTGTGGAATGCCCTGAACTTAACTGGGGTTGGCCCCAGTTACCAAGCATTTTTATTCTTTTAAAACATATGTATAAATATTATGTTTTATGTATTTAAACTATACATAAATACTATTAAATAAATGCACTCTTTGGAAACTTTTTTCTCAATTTTTAAATTTTGAGATTTGTCATTATTGATATATCTATAGCCCACTTAGTTATAGCCTTATATAGTTAGTACATGTATTCTGTTGTATGAATTTTCCGGAATTTATTCATTTTCTTATTATGGACACTAAGACTCTCTTTAATTTATCGCTATCACAAACAGTACTGCAGTGTACATCCTTGTACATATCTACATATGCACGCAAGCAAATGTTTCTCCCTGCTGGGTTCCTCTGTGTGGACTAGCCATGTTTTAAGTATATGCATCCTTAACTTTAGTGTCTGTTGCCAGATTACTTTTCAGAGGGCAACACCAACCCCCACATCCCTCACCAGTTCCTGTTTCTACACATTCTCACCAATTGTTGGTCTATCTGATGGATGTAAAATGGAATTCACTTTTTTTTGTTTTTTTCTTGAGGAAGATTACCCCTGAGTTAACTGCTGCCAATCCTCTTCTTTTTGCTGAGGAAGGCTGGCCCTGAGCTAACATCTGTGCCCGTCGTCCTCTGCTTTACATGTGGGATGCCTGCCACAGCAATGGCTTGCCGAGTGGTGCCACGTCCGCACCTGGGATCTGAACCAGTGAGCCCTGGGGCCGGCGAAGCAGATAGTGCGCACTTAACTGCTGCGCCACTGGGCCGGCCCCTCGTTGTTTTAATTTATATTTTTATGATTACTAGTAAGTAGGACCCATGTGTTTATTAACCATTAGATTTTCCTTATCTGTGAGTTGTATGTTCATGTCTTTCCCTCATTATTCTATTTCTTATATTTTTATTAATTATTTGTATGAGTTTTTAACTATATATTGAATAACAATTTATCAGTATCTTCCCCTAGTTTATAACATGTATTTTCACATTGTATATGGTATCTTATAATGCAGTTGTTTTGAATTTTTTTGTTGTTGTTGAGGAAGATTCACCCTGAGCTAACATCTGCTGGCAATCTTCCTTTTTCTTTCTGTTTTTTGCTTGAGAAAGATTTGCCCTGAGCTAACACCTGAGCTAGTCTTCCTCTATTTTGTGTGTGGGTCACCGCCACAGCATGGCTGCCGATGAGTGGTGTAGGTCCACGTCCAGAGCCAAACCTGGGCCACCAAAGTGGAGTGTGCCGAACTTAACCACTAGGCCACAAGCCAGCTCGCAAAAGTTTTGAATTTTAGGGGCTGGCCCCGTGGCCGAGTGGTTAAGTTTTCGCGCTCCCCTGCAGGCAGCCCAGTGTTTCGTTAGTTCGAATCCTGGGCGTGGACATGGCACTGCTCATCAGACCACGCTGAGGCAGCATCCCACATGCCACAACTAGAAGAACCCACAATGAAGAATACACAACTATGTACCAGGGGGCTTTGGGGAGAAAAAGGAAAAAATAAAATCTTAAAAAAAAAATTAAAAAAAAGTTTTGAATTTTAATATAGTCATAATTATTAATATGTTATTTCTGCTTTTTTGGGATACTTTTGAAAAATCTAAAGTTATAAATATCTTCTCTTGTATTTTCATCTGAAAGTTTATATTTGCTTTTCACTTTGTGTCTTTAATCCACTAATCCATTTGGAATTGTTGAAATATATTTTACATATGATATGAGGTAGGGATAGAATTTAATGTGTTTTTTCTTTGTTTTCCCTTTTTTTTTCATGTAAGTAAGAAATTGATTTCCCTAATGTTTTTTTATCAAATAATTTTTAAAATTTAGATTTAGGCTTGCAGGAAACTTGCTGAGATAGTACAGAGAATTCCTATGTACTTCATACCTAGGTCACCAGTTGTTAACATCCTGTGTTAGTGTGGTTTTGAACTATATAACAGGTTGTCCTCTACAATCTAGAAGTGTAGAAAGAAACCTTGTCTTTATATAGCAAAAACATGGAAATTCAGTTTGGGGCTCTTATCTTTTTTAAAGAGTATATACATATTTTAAAGGTGGATCAAATCAGAATAGGGTGATTGTGTCAATAAATATGGACACAAATATAAATAAATGTTTTCAAGTATAATATTAAATATATTTTACACTGTGGGTGAAATAGATTTGCAGTAATGTTCTTCAGACTGAACTCCACTGAGCCATCCAGATTAAACTGTATTAAATCGTAGTGGGAAGTGAGAGGAGAAGAGGAAGCTATGGGAATTGGGACACCCAGGGATCACGGAAAGCTATGGAATGTAACATAGTTTAGAGATGCCCAGATATGTTCTCCGCTTTCTGCCTTCAGTATGGATATGGATTTATTGATGTGGAGTCAGGCTCAAGAACCACTGGTGCTCAATATTTGTAAACATTCCGCTAAGTGGAAGCTTATAGGATGTTTTTTGGTACTTGTTTTCTAAGTTAAAGTTTAAAAACATTGTGATACAGCAAGAAATGGGCTTCTTGGTTCTAGCAAACTCTATCTTGTAGAAGCAATTTTGCCTCCTGCTAGGGAACTTTGGGGGCAGTGGGATCTAAACTGTGCTATGTGGCATTTATTTCTGTCTATGTGGTCACCTCACTTCTAATAATAATCTATATTTTGGCTAAATAAGTTTGAAATCTAATATAATCTTATGGTATGTGTATGTTTTTTGGGAGAGGTCATAAGTTTTCTTTCTACCATTTCATACACCTGAAATGATTTCTTCATGAACTAAATTTGAGGTATTTGCGAATGTCAGAATTAAACAATAAGAATCCCAGACACTATTCCTTCATGTTTCAATTATGTTTTGTATAACCTTCATTCTATTTATCTGAGAAAGGATAACCTAATAATTTGTATCTTTAATTAATTAGTGAAAAACTGAACAATAAACCAATAGCAGCAATAACAAAATAATAATAATAATGTCAAAAAGCAACAGGCGTTAACCTAAATTGGGTAACCCCATTTAGGACCACAGAGAGTTTACACTGCAATTCAGAAAAATATAAGCTTGTAAAGATCAGTTGTAGACCGCTTAGTGCCTTTGAATGCCTCTCTCACATTAGCCTTTTCTCATCCTTGTGTATGCATGTGACCAGGTAGTACCTGCATTTTCTTACTGCTGGAGACCTGAAGATCAGTTTGCAGAGAGGTAGAAGAATGCATATTCCAGGTTGTAATTGGAGGTTATGTTAGAATTCCATCGGTGGGAGGGATCTGTTGTCTTGAATCTGGCATTTCCAGGGGGTTAGAATCCAGGAATATGGAGAAGCCTCCTGATCTTGGCAGTGACTCTCAGTTTCTCTCATTTAGAAATTAGTGAAAGCCCCAGGACATAGTAATGTAATAGAATGTTTTCAGGAAATTACTAGGAAATGTGGAATCATTTGGTAAAAATGAAAAATATGGGGAAGAATTTAAATCAACGTGGCAAGTAGTGTTTTGTTTCAGCCTGTCGTCTTCTTATTGCCAAAATAACATTTGAATTATTTTGCAGCATTTACAGCTGTACAGTTTGTTTATATGAGAAGTTGGTTGAATATCACCAAGGGCCATCTGTGAACATTTCTAAACACTAGAACAAGAAGTAGAGGTTTCTCCTAAAACCTACCCCTAGTTTTGCTGCACTAGGGCAAGCATTCTTTTGCTTGCTCTTTTGCTTTTGTACTGCACTTCACTAATAAAACATACACATTAAAATTTGAAGACTCAAAAAGGGGTATATAGTACATTTGAACTTCAGCTCAAAAGCAGTGAAAATAACATCAAGGAAAATAGTGAATTTATAAAGTAGTTGATACTTTAGATAAGAAGTCAGTGCAATTCATGGCAATGCTGTTTCAGTTCAAAAAAAGAGTTTAGAATATGAGAGGTCCAGAAGCCTAAGGCTGATCAACTTACTGTCATTCTATCCTGTGATGCCGCTTACCACACCACTGTAGTTCTGCCGAGAGTGTGAATCTCACCTGCATCATTTCCTCACCCTTTAAGATGTAGGAGGAAACATAATTCAGATGTGAGTGTATGGCACTCAAGTGTTGCTTTTATCCCATTGAGAATCTGGTGCTGTGTTTTGAATTTCTCACTCTCTAATCAGGTATGGTCTCAATAATTTATTTAAAGATAAATGCTCTGCTTCTTGAAATGTAACATTAATTTTTGCTCATTAGAAATTTTAGTCTCCTTACTCTAATTTTATTTTAAACTACAAATAAGATAAAATAAATTTCCTCTGTTCATAGTACTATTGAATCCCAAATATGGGCAGTCTCTTTGCTGGATCATGGGCTATAATGCTTGAAGGACTCATAGTTTCATGGGAAAAGTGAAACATGAAAAAGTATTTATAGTGAAGGGTTAGATGGTCTAATATATTTGTGTTTCCCATAGAACACTATACTTTAGGATGGTTACGTTTGTGCTGCAAAAAAAACTTCATAAAACTAAATAAGTTAAAAATGAGTTTGGCCAATCCTGGGCTTTGCAGTGTTTTTCTTTTTCCTTTTTATCATCCTCGTTGTTTTGTAATCCTAGGCCTTCTCTGCAGCTTTAATCTGATAATACTCATCTCGCATGTAGTGTTTGATTTTTCCCCCAGGTGTATATAGCCAGGAAATCCTATTTTAGGCAACACTTATGAGCGTCTTCTGGAATGGCACCAAGGTGACCAGGTGGTAGTTCAGAGGAGACTCTGGAACTTGAGTGGAAGAACTCACTCCAGCTGTGTCAGTAAAGCCATTGCTTAAAAACTGAAATAGCAAAAAAATGTTTGGGCTGTTAGAGCAGAGTCCTGATAAAATTCATGTTTTTAGAAGAGTATTCTAGTGACAATGTGCGGTGATTAGAGTGGTACCTGAGTAATAGCTGAGAATTAGTATGCAATAATCAATATAATTTATTAGTGAGAAGAGCATTTGTCACTATGAAGGAGAGGAAAGAACTCAAGCTATTTAAGAAGGTGGGATATACTGGACCTGATCCTCTGATTTCTACTTGAAGAGACTTCAGTGGATGGTGGGGCCCTTACATGAGCATGGCATTCTATATTACATGCTTTCTGATTTTAAATTTTGGAAGTTTCACTGAAGTTTGTAAGTACTTAGAAAATACTGTGCAATTAGGGAACCTTAAAGATAGAAGAGGACGAACTACACCCGTAATTGCCCATGTTCCTGAACAAACTATTTTCTTTGGAGGTTTAGAGTTTGAGGAGCCTAATGAACAATATTTCTCTTCTCTGATAAATTCTGAAGCACTTGAGAGAGAACTTGAAAGTTAGAGCTGTAGAGATCAAAGTATCCCCTGTGAAAGACTGGATATGAGGTGCTTAGCTTTGTAGGAACAACAGGCTTCCTAAATTCTGAACCCCAAAATTAGACTTCCCCACTCACTCCTGCTGGCACTTGAAAACAGTGGGTCTCTCCATCCAAGAGAAAGCCCTAACACTTACAACACTGAGGAGCAGACCAGATTATGCGCTCTCTGCAAACAGCCTGTTTCAGGAACAGAGCAGTTCCACAGGCCTAGTTTCTTATCCCTAAAGGACCAGCCAGATAGGTCAGTCATCTTCCTTGGGGTGGTGTGAGTGAGTGAGGGGGCCTGGAGGCGTACACTAATTAATGTCCTGTCCCATGAAAAATAAAGCCAGGGGAAAGGTGGTTCCTTTCTCCCACGTAGTTGGTGGCCCTGCTAAAACTGGAACTCACTAATGGAGTAGTATCATGCTACTTTCAAACGGCAGATTTATTGTTGGTACAGTTTTGGAATTTCGGAGCTGAAAGTGATCTTGGAGACCATTTACTTCACTCCTCTCATTTTTACAGATGAGGAAAATATGGGCCTAAAAAGGTCAAGATAATTAAGATAACACAAGTGGAAGAGTAGATATTCTGAGTCACCATGCTGACGTCTGTTTATAAGTAGGAATGCTAATATATTGCTTTTTCAATAGAAAGTTAAGTGAATTTCCTAATTCCAGTTTTTAATGCAGAAAACCAAAAAATGGAAATATTAAAGACCATAAAGCAAGTTCATAATCCAGCTACATTAAAACAGCTTGTGTCATTTTTACATACTTTCTTTTGGATGCATTTAACGCTAAGACTTGTATATGAAGTATAACTGCGCCATCCAGATTGGAATCATTTCTCAGGAGGGCCCAATTTGGTTCATGTGCAAGGGCTTATTTTGCTACTTGTCTTTTTTATACAGAACCATTCTGAGGGATTACAAGGTAGCATCAAGAATACTCTATAACACATCTGGAAATTATTGTTCTAACATCAGCTTTGATTAACTACGTGATCTTGGATTGCTTCCTCTGAACTAAAGGGAGAGATTAGACCGGATATGGCAAATATTTATATAAATTTTGTGTCTTTCCCCTAACTCGATCAATTCACAGTGACTGCATTGAAGATGCTGGGAAGATGACTGGACTTAGCTATCATTATTCATCTGGTTTATCCACTGTAAGAAGGAGGGGGAGTGGCATGTGTGGTGTTTATTTGTATCCCTATTTGAGCAATTGCCAAGATCCCATCTGGTTGTAAAATTCTGTGATTGTATACTTTAGAAACGAATTTTCTTTTTGAATTAAACTGATTTATGATTTTACTGATTTTAAATTAAATTGTATTCTTCAGCCGGACCAATATGCTATACTTATCTATAGACATAACTCAAGGGACCAGTTCTTCTGTTTTCATATGATGAAAAATTATTCCACATAAAAACACACACACAAAGACAGTGCAAACAGCCCAGAAAACTTCAACTGAAGCATAGTATTAGTTTTTTGCTCAGCATGAGCAGTGATTTTCCACTGAGCAGACCCTCAGCCAGATGTCTGGAAGAAGAGAATGTACAGTAGACTTCTGTGTAGCAGAGTTAAACCAGAGTGTTACAGTAACTAAGCTCTCTTGATCTGGGTTGGGAGCTAGATCTTTGTTATTAGGGATCAAGGCTTTGGTAATGTTTTAGTATTTAAAGTCAAACTCACAAATTTTTTTTGGTCAACAAGACTTTTAAGTGTAGAGCATAGTTTATAAAGTACTTGGCACCTATATGTTATTACATTAAAAAAAAAACTGGACATGGTTTTATTTTACATGTAAGATAACGAAACACAAAGTCTTTTTGTTCCTTAGTCTCATCATTACAAACATCGTCACTTAATCACTATATAAATTAACACTGGAAATGCTATTAAAATATATTTTAAATTAATATAAAGCCAGACAAGCTTGCTTTTACAGTATGTAGAAAGACTTATGGTCATTGAGCATTCAAGATTCAGTAATGAGTGTTTTAAAAATATTTAGTATTTTTCATTTATTTACCAAAGCTCTATATTAAAAAAGCCAGAAAAACAAAAAGAAAATAGAGTCATTTATATCCTAGTACCCAGAAATTATTGTGTCTATATGTGTATATATAATTGGGATCATTCATATTCTGCATGTGTGTACACACACATGTGGTTTTATAATCCTTTCACATACTTATATTTGAACATTTTTTATATCATTAAATAATCGTATGGAGCATGATTGTTATGGTATATCTGTAAGAATCAGTGTTTTCATCTTATGGCTCTACCATTATTTATTCATCTTTCCTTTCTTGGACATTTAGATTACTTCAAGTTGTTTTTCCCCTTTTGTAAACAATACTGTGATTAATACTGTGTACATAAATATTTCTGTGTGTCTATGATTTTATTAGGTTAAATCCTTGAATCTATTGGGTCAATTGATGCTAAAGTTTTCAAAATTTTTAACATATTGCTCTCCGAAAAGTTATGCCAGTTTAGTTTATCAACAATGTATTGGAGTGACAATTTGTCTACCCCTTTGCCTGGTTTTAAATCTTTATAGACAAAAAATGACTTCTGTAATTTACATTTCTTTAGTTACCAGTAAGTTTGATCCCCCCCAATTTACTGGCCCTTTGCCAGTGTGTGTTGTTTATTCTAATGGGGTGCTTATTTTATATTTTGGTATTTTTAATAACGCCCGTATGGCATAGGGTAAAGAGCATGAACTTTTTTTTTTTAAGATTGGCACCTGAGGTAGCAAATGTTGTTAATCTTTTTCTTTTTTTCTCCCCAGAGTCCTCCAATACATAGTTTAGTTGTGGGTCCTTCTAGTTGTGGCACGTGGGACTCCACCTCAGCATGGCCTGATGAGTGGTGCCGTGTCCGTGCCCAGGATCTGAACCGGTGAAACCCCCGGCTGCGCGCGAACCCAACCACTCAGCCACAGGGCCGGCCCTGAGCATGAACTTTTAATTCAGCCAGACCTGGGCTTTGATTTCAGTTGTCACGTATATTTTCCACGTGCCTTTGGGCAAACTACCTGTCATCTATGAGCCTGAGGTTCACTGATCTGCAAAATAGGACCTTTATGAAATTTAAATGAGAGATTTATCTCAGAGGAGTCACTCAATGGTAGCTACAGTTATCCTCCTCTTCCTCATCATCACCTGCCTGTCATTTCTCTATTTAGGTATTTTTGAACAAAATTGAAGGAAAGGTCCATCAAAGTCTGGTGTTTGCCTGTAAACAGCGTGGGTAGGTTCTCCTCATGGGCACTGTTGAAATCTTCTTTTCCGTTCTTAAGATGGGGGCTGATTGATGTACAGTTACATTATATAACTGTGAGAAAGGAGTAGTAAGAGCCAGCAATGGAACAGGCCCAGCCACTGGAGGACCAGCTTTTTCCCTCCTGTGTCCAATACTACTACTTTTTTATTAAGGGCTGGCTCCCTGTGTTGCATTTTTATGCTGCTTGTAGTTGCTGCCGTAATTTCAGTGCCCTAAATGGCAGAGCTTGTAGTGGAAGCCAGCAGAGTGGACCAGACCATGAGGAGGATTCCTTTGCTCATGTTGCCAGCTTATCTGGAAAACTTGAACAACTGTTTGAACGAATGAATGGAGTACCTATTCAAATGAGTTTAGTTACAGAATTTCCAAAACAACTGCATTTTTCAGACAATCTCCCTTGTAAGGCACTTCCATCAACAAACATCTGTTGAATAGCTTTCCTGTGTGAAGCATCATGCGAAGTTTTGGAGATGCGGAGGGGAATAAGACAGTAGTCTTGTGTTGAAGATGCCAGATAACGATAAGATTTAAACGCATGAAACATTATTAACAAATAGGAGGCAGGATGTAAATAGTAAATGATTAACAGAGGACCTAAGGAGTTCTGGAGAAGAAGGCAGTGATTGAATGTTGGAGGATATTGTCATAATGAGGCTCCAGAATATTCAAGAAATTGAGTCCTATATTTTGAAACAATGTTTTTTGTTTCTTCCAAAGTGAAAGGGTGAAGCACAGCTCTCCTTTGTATTAAACTTTCCTTCAAGTGCCTTGGTTATGTCAGGTTGATTCGCAAGAGGCTAATGGGCATTTGAGTACATCAAATTGAGGACAGTTACATAGACATTTACCCTCCCACTGTCAGTGTGGCAGGGGGAGATGACATGCATCTGCTTTCAGCAGACTTGAGCTCTCATGCACTGGCTTGTTTGTGTTGTTTGAGCTTGGGAGAAGACAGGCACCAGCAGATGGAGTTTCTCGTGGATAGACCACCATGACCAGAATGCAAAACTGTGAAAGTGCCTGCTGGATTTTGATCGGCATCTGCCACAGCTGTAGGACAGGAGGGCCCTCACTGACCCCTTATCACCTAGGGACAGATTCTGCGCTCCAGGCTGCAAAGGGACCCACCCACTTGTATATATTTACATGTTTAAATCCACTGTCTAACTGCAATTGAATACTTTTAAATCCCTTCTACAGGCTCCTCATTTCAACCAGAGAACCCAATATTAGATATTATCATCTGTCCCAAATGATAGATTTTTATAACCAATAAAGCTAATTACCCTCGACTGCCCTATTCATACCAATACGCTTTTTATATGAGGATTTCAAAGTACGTTAAAGAAATTATCAGTTCTATCAAACTGACTTCTCTTGTCAGTCACACTAAACTGATTAAAGGAGAGCACTATAAAATTTATTGCCAGGTGCTAACTGGCCTTTAACAAAGGAGGGTAGTGGTCTTTTATTGTATTATCTACAATAGGATATAAAATTAATCTTTTAAAAATTTTTTATTGAGTTAATGATAGGTTACAATCTTGTGAAATTTCAGTTGTACATTAATGTTTGTCAGTCGTGTTGTAGGAGCACCCCTTCACCCTTTGTGCCCAACCCCCACCCCCTCTTTCCCCTGGTAGCCACTAATCTGTTCTCTTTGTCCACAGGTATAAATTCCTCATATGAGTGGAGTCATACACAGATTGTCCTTCTCTATCTGGCTTATTTCATTTAACATAATTCCCTCAAGGTCCATCCATGTTGTTGCAAATGGGCCGATTTTGTTCTTTTTTACGGCCGAGTAGTATTCCATTGTGTATATATACCACATCTTCTTTATCCAATCATCTGTTCATGGGCACTTAGGTTGCTTCCACATCTTGGCAATTGTAAATAATGCTGCAATAAACATTGGGGTGCATAGGACTTTTGGAATTGCTGACTTCACACTCTCTGGATAGATAGCCAGTAGTGGAATAGCTGGATCATATGGTAGTTCTATTTTTAATTTTTTGAGGAATCTGCGTACTGTTTTCCATAGTGGCTGCACCAGTTTTCATGCCCAAAAGCAGTATATGAAGGTTCCTTTTTCTCTACAACCTCTCCAACATTTGTTACTATTTGTTTTAGTTATTTTTGTCATTCTAACGGGTGTAAGGTGATATCTTAGTGTAGTTTTGATTTGCATTTCCCTGATGATCAGCGATGATGAACATCTTTTCCTGTGCCTATTGGCCATCCATATATCTTCTTTGGAGAAATGTCTGTTCATGTCTCCTGCCCATTTTTTGATCGGGTTGTTTAATTTTTTGTTGTTGAGTTGTGTGAGTTCTTTATATATTATGGATCTTAAGCCTTTGTCTGATGTATGAATTGCAAATATTTTTTCCCAGTTAGTGGGTTGTTTTTTTGTTTCAATCCTGTTTTCCCTTGCCTTGAAGAAGCTCTTTAGTCTGATGAAGTCCCATTTGTTTATTCTTTCTATTGTTTCCCTTGTCTGAGAAAGCATGGTGTCCAAAAAGATCCTTTTACTACTGATGTCATAGAGTATACTGCCTACATTTTCTTCTAGAAGCCTTATGGTTTCAGGTCTCAGCTTTAGGTCTTTGATCCATTTTGAGCTTATTTTTGTGAATGGTGAAAAAGAATGGTCAATTTTCATTCTTTTACATGTGGCTTTCCAGTTTTCCCAGCACCATTTGTTGAAAAGACTTTCTTTTCTCCATTGTATGCCCTCAGGTCCTTTGTCGAAGATTAGCTGTCCATAGATGTGTGGTTTTATTTCTGGGCTTTCAATTCTGTTCCATTGATCTGTGCACCTGTTTTTGTACCAGTACCATGCTGTTTTGATTACTGTACCTTTGTAGCATGTTTTGAAGTCAGGGATTGTGATGCCTCTAGCTGTGTTCTTTTTTCTCAGGATTGCTCTAGCAATTCAGGGTCTTTTGTTGCCCCATATGAATTTTAGGATTGTTTGTTCAATTTCTGTAAAGAATGTCATTGGGATTCTGATTGGGATAGTGTTGAATCTGTAGATTGCTTTAGGTAGAATGGGCATTTTAACTATGTTTATTCTTCCAATCCATGTGCATGGAATGTCTTTCCATCTCTTTATGTCATCATCCATTTCTTTCAGAAAAGCCTTGTAATTTTCATTGTATAGGTCTTTCACTTCCTTAGGTAAATTCATCCCGAGGTATTTTATTTTTTGTCACGATTGTGAATGGTATTGTGTTCTTGAGTTCTTTTTCTGTTAGTTCGTTATTAGAGTATAGAAATGCTACTGATTTATGTAAATTGCTTTTATACCCTGCAACTTTGCTATAGTTGTTGATTACTTCTAAAAGTTTTCCAATGCATTCTTTGGGCTTTTCTATATATAAGATCGTGTCGTCTCCAAAGAGCGAGAGTTTCACTTCTTCCCTCCCTATTTGGATTCCTTTTATTTCTTTTTCTTGCCTGATTGCTCTGGCAAGGACCTCCAGAACTATGTTAAATAAGAGTGGTGATAGAGGGCATCCTTGTCTCGTTCCTGTTTTCAGGGTGATGGTGCTCAGTTTTTGCCCATTGAGAATGATGTTGGCTGTGGGTTTGTCATATATGGTCTTTATTATGTTGAGGTAGTTCCCTTCTATGCCCAGTTTGTTCAGAGTTTTTATCATAAATGGCTATTGGAGCTTGTCAAATGCTTTCTCTGCATCTATTGAGATGATCATGTGGTTTTTATTCCTCAGTTTGTTGATGTGGTGTATCACGTTGATTGATTTGCAGATGTTGAACCATCCCTGTGTCCCTGGTATGAATCCCACTTGATCATGATGTATGATCGTTTTGATGAATTGCTGTATTTGGGTTGCCAAAATTTTGTTGAGAATTTTTGCATCTATGTTCATCACCAATATTGGCCTGTAGTTCTCCTTTTTCGTGGTGTCCTTGTCAGGTTTTGGTATCAGCATGATGTTGGCCTCGTAGAATGTGATAGGAAGTGTTCTATCCTCCCTAATTTTTTGGAATAGCTTGAAAAGGATAGGTATTACATCCTCTCTGAAAGTTTGGTGTAATTCCCCAGGAAAGCCGTCTGGTCCTGGGGTTTTATTGTTTGGGATGCTTCTGATGGCTGTGTCAATCTCTTTCCTTGTGATTGGTCTGTTCAGATTGTCTGCTTCTTCTTGAGTGAGCTTTGGGAGATTGTAGGAGTCCAAGAATTTATCCATTTTCTCTAGGTTATCCATTTTACAGGCATATAGTTTTTCGTAGTATTCTCTTATAATCTGTTGTATTTCTGCAGAGTCTGTTGTTATTTCTCCTCTTTCATTTCTGATTTTGTTTATTTGAGCTTTCTCTCTTTTTTTCTTTGTAAGTCTGGCTCGGGGTTTGTCAATTTTATTTATCTTCTCAAAGAACCAGCTGTTTGTTTCATTGATCCTTTCTACTGCCTTTTTTGTTTCAATAGCGTTTATTTCTGCTCTGATTTTTATTATTTCTCTCCTTCTGCTGACTTTGCACCTTGTTCTTCTTTCTCTAATTCAGTTAGGTGTAGTTTAAGATTGCTGATTTGGGATTTTTCTTGTTTGTTATGATGTGCTTGAATTGCGATGAACTTTCCTCTTAATACAGCTTTTGCTGCATCCCATGTGAGTTGGTATGGCATGTTATCCTTTTCATTTGCCTCCAGGTATTTTTTTATTTCTTCTTTAGTTTCTTCTATGATCCATTACTTGTTCAATAGCGTATTGTTTAGTCTCCACATCCTTGTGCCTTTCTCAGCTTTTTTCTTGTAATTAATTTCGAGCTTTACAACATTATGATCAGAGAAGATGCTTGTTATTATTTCAATTTTTTTAAATTTGTACAGGCTTACCTTGTTTCCCTACATATGGTCTATCCTTGAGAATGTTCCATGCGCGCTTGAGAAGAACGTGCATTGTGCTGTTTTTGGTTGAAGTGTTCTATATATGCTTATGAAGTCCAACTGTTTTAGCTTTTTGTTTAGCTCCACTGTTTCTTTGTTGATTTTCTGTCTAGATGATCTGTCCATTGATGTGAGTGGGGTGTTGAGGTCTCCTTCTATTATTGTGTTATTTTTGATATTTTCTTTTAGGTTTGTTAATAGTTGCTTTATGAACTTTGGTGCTCCTGTGTTGGGTGCACAGATATTTATAAGCGTTATTTCTTCTTGATGAAGTGTCCCTTTGATTATTATATATTGGCCCTCTCTGTCTCTCTTTACCTGCCTTATGTTGAAGTCTGTTTTGTCTGATTTAAGTATTGTGACACGTTCTTTTGTTTGCTATTAGCTTGCAGTATTGTCTTCCACACCTTCACACTGAGCCTATGTTTTTCCTTGGAGCTGCGGTGTGTTTCCTGGAGGCAACGAATTGTTGGATCTTGTTCTTTAATCCATTTTGCCACTCTGTGTCTTTTTATTGGAGAGTTCAATGCATTTACATTGAGGGTGAGTATTGATGCATGAGGGCTTAATGCTGTCATTCTCTTGCCCATTTTCCAGTTTTCCTGTGTTTCCTTTGTTTCTCATCCTGTGTGTTTTAGCCTACTCATTGACTTCTGCAATTTCTTATGCTGGTTTCTTAGATTTTTCCTGATTTATGTTTTGTGTCTCTGTTCTGTCTTTTAGTTTAGTAGCTACCCTGAAGTTTGTGTTCAGAATCTCCTGTATACCATAGTCCATTTTCTGGTGATCTCTTACTTCCTTAGCCTAGACTGTTTCAATCCCCTACCTCCTCCCCTCCTAAATTATTATTTTCACCTCTTATTCCAACATGTGTTGTGTTTGTGGTTAGAGTGATAAGATTGTCTTTGCTTTTGTGATTTCCTTCCCTTTATCCTAATGCTATCATTGAATATTTGCCATCCTATTCCGATTCTATCTGTCTCCCTACTCTGTGTTTTGTGACCCCTTACTTCCTTTTTTTCTTTTTGATGTAGGAGAGCCTTCTTGAGGATTTCTTGTAGTGGAGGTCTTGTGACTACGAAGTTCCTTAGCTTTTGTTTGTCTGGAAAAGATTTAATTTCTCCCTCATATCTGAAGGATACTTTTGCTGGATAGAGTATTCTTGGCTGAAGATTTTTATCCTTTAAAGTTTTGAATATGCCACTCCAATCTCTCCTTGCTTGTAAGGTTTCTGTAGAGAAATCCTCTGACATTCTGATGGGAGTTCCTTTGTAGGTTATCCTCTTATGCCTTGCTGCCTTGAGTATTCTTTCTTTGTCCTTCCTTTTTTCCATTTTCCTTCTATGTGCCTTTCAGTAGGTCTTTTTACAGTGACAAATCTAGGAGATCTGAAAGCTTCCTCCACACACCTTTCTCTCTCAATCCCCAGATTTGGGAAGTTCTCTGCTGTTGTTTTGTTGAGCACACTTTCTACTCCATTTTCCTTTTCCATGCCCTCAGGAATTCTGATGATTCTCAAGTTGCATTTTCTCATTGAGTCAGCTCTTTCTCTGAGATTTTCTTCAGTTTTTTAAATTCTTAGTTCTGTTCCTTCCTCTGTCTGGAGCCATTCAACCTGTCTATCTTCCATTATGCTAATTTTCTCCTCTATGGTGTCTACATGGGCATTCAGGGAATCTGTATTCTGTTTTATCTGATCCATTGTATTTTTCATCTCTACTCTTTCTAATGGATTCTTCTTTATAATTTCAATCTCTTTTGTGAAGTAACTCCAGAACTCATTGCTGTATATTTCCCTTTACCTCATTGAATATTTTGAGAATAGCTATTTTGAACTCCTCCTCACTTAGTTTACCCATTTCCCAGCCCTCCAAACAATATTTTTATTGTTTTCTTTTTGGATTGGAGCTTTTATAAATTGCTGGACATTACAGGAGCGGGTTTTGCACATGCTGCTATTATTTGGCTGCAATTACAGCCTGTCGCCACTAGATGGGGGTCGACAGGCTTGTTTTCTGATACCTGTGCCGTCAGCCCAGATGGCAGCAACCAGCATGGGTTGGGGGAGGACGGGCACATTCACTCACACCTATGGGTATTGGATCAGCTCTCACTTTCTGGTCTCCCGGCGCCCTGGCTTGCTGGGGCTTCCCCACGTGAAAGCTTTCCCCTGTTAGAGGGTTTGCTGCATGGGTGGTGGGAGTCCTGGATGATCCCCTGATGTGCGGCCCTCCCCCGCTCCTTCCCTCACCTGCAGGAGCAATCCCAGGCTCTAGGGGAGGGAGTGAAGTTCTCTCCTAGCCCGTTTCAGCTCCTCTGAGGGTGGCTGCAGCCTTTCCGCCTCCCGTTTGGCTGCTGTGGGTCTCTGACAATTTCTGTTATTAGGGTTGTTTTTTTGGTTGGGAAGCAGTTGCTCTTTCTTGTTGTACTTTGGAGGGGAGAGAGTCCTGGGTGAGCTCATGCTGCCATGTTGCTGACATCACTCTCTGCAATTAATTTTAATAGTTAATATTCATTCTTTGTTAATACTTGATCCTTGACATACCTAATTGTAAAGACCATGTTCTTAAGTTAGTTCTTCTGTAACACAGCCATGCAAGTGACTATGCTAACTAAATACTATAAGAAGTTTATTTGGATAATGGATTCCCAGTAAAGATCATCCCAAACTGCATATGTGAAGACTTCTTTGTGTTGAAGTTGTAAGTTTCATTTTAAAGCTTTTTATGATTGGAGTTCCCTTTTGCTTTTCTTTTTTTGAAGATTTTTTTTCCTTTTTCTCCCCACAGCCCCCCCCCCCAGTACATAGTTGTATATTCTTCATTGTGGCTCCTTCTAGTTGTTGCATGTGGGACGCTGCCTCAGCGTGGTTTGATGAGCAGTGCCATGTCCGTGCCCAGTATCTGAACCAACGAAACACTGGGCCACCCGCAGCAGAGCGCGAGAACTTAACCACTCGGACATGGGTCCAGCCCCCTCTTTTGCTTTTTGAAGGTCACTTTTGTTCAGAAGCAGTTCTTTTTAAGATACCGTCCATACATAGGTCACTGACAATTATAAAATACCCATTGCTTTTAAGACGGGGTACTATTAACAGTAGATGACATTGATGTGGTAAACATTTCACAAGATACACGTACATCAGAAACATCATGTTGTTAAATAGATACATCATGTTGTTAAGTAGATACAATTTTTATTTGTTAATTATACCTCGGTAAAGCTGGAAAAAACAAACAAAAACAAAACCAGTAGGTGATAAGAACATGAATAAGATTACTCCACCCCCAAGGTGCTGACAGTTTGTTTGAATAGAAAATGTGGTCACTGGTAAATACACTATACAGCAGAATGTGATAAGTTCTATAGGCGAGACCCCAAAAAGCTGAAAGCAAGCTTTGCAAACGTATAACAAGGTAGAAACAATTTTTGCATGATAAGGTGAGCGAAAAGAGGTAATGCCAGGTAAAGGTTGGTGATGCAGGCTGGAATCAGATCTTGGAGAACTTTGGTGTCCTTCTAAAATATTTGAACATCATTCTTGAGGGAATGGAGAACCTTAGGAGGCTTTTTAGAGTGTCCTCCCCACTCCGGCACATTAGAGAGTAATTCTTGGTCATTATATGGAATTAGAAAGTACAGAAATGGTGTGCAGAAGATATGTGAAATCACTCATAAATTCATTCTCTATTTCTGTTTGCCACCCTAAAAATGCCATCTCCTAATTCTGTTTCCTGACCCACAGTGATGTGATTAGAACCACACGTTAGGAATGGTACTTAGATGTGGTGTATAATAAGTTGTAGGAGGGCAGAATGCAGTAAATTCATTGCAGGATAATTTAATTATTAGGGTTCCTGAGCAGTCAGGGGACTAGGAAGGAATGAGAACAGGAATCCTTTTAAAGATAGAGTCAGCAGGAGATTTTGACTACTTTTAAATGGGTATGTAGGGGGAGAGGGAGAGGAAGAGGAAGATATGTTGTTTGACTGACTGCCTTTTAAAGCCCACATGACCGAAAGGATCCAGTTGTCATCAAAGGGGAGAGAACTTACGGGAGTCACAGGATGGGAGACACAACAATTTTGCTTTGGGGCTCTTTGAATGTGAGGTGATATGAAGGTGTGGAACTAGTCCAGAAGTGTGGACTGTCTTTCTGTTGGGCCCAGGGAATAATGATTGTTGCATCCACTTCTCTGTTTACAGAGCATTCACCTATTTTTAACAAATTACCACTTACTTTGCTGACCTCCTCTTTTGTGGGCACAGTTTCTGAGGTTGTGGAGACAACTGATTTAAAGAAGCCTGGAGGTTAACATGGTATTTACAAAGGCATGGTTTCTATTACAAGATATATGAGGTCAGAGTCAGTGTGATTCAAGGGTCAGTGATCCCCAGATTTGGCCATTAATCCTATAGTAATGGAAGTGATGGTATCTTTCACCTCACACATACCAAGAATAATGTGACAGCACTGTCCTCCACATGTTTTGACAAAGATTACCCATTATCTTGTTGCCTGTAAAGCACATCTGCCCTTTAGGTTTTGCCTCTAAATAAGGGAAGCGTGAGACATACACGGTTTGTAGATTTAGCATATATTGACATTTTCAGCGATGATCCAGAATTGGTCAATGACATTTGACTGTAGTTCTTGGAGAAGTCTAACTGGAAGGACCAGTTTGTTTATAAGAAAGCAGTCTGTCCTACTTTGTAGGGTAACTTGATTAATTTTAACGTTGGATCACAGCTGCTCAGAATGCAGTAAAGTTCCTTTTACATCTAATCTTAGGTTTACAAGCTCAGCCTTGTACCATAGCATCAGCATCCTCATGTATATGTGCATTCCCTAACAATTGGTTATTTGTGCTTCAGTCTTGTTTTTCAGTTTTTTCCATCATTTGATGTTTGGCCTCAGCTTGCAGAGTTTAAAAATTAAGCATATTTATTCATGACTCTTACAAAAATTAAAATTTTCAGTTAGCTATGTGAGTCTCACTTGATGCTAGAAATCCTTGCTAAAACAGTTTTTTAGTTCTGTCAGCATTTGAACCTGTTTGAGATTATAGGAAATTTTGCAACCTTGATTTTTGTTATTTGGCCCCTGGTAGATGATGATAAACCTCAGGTATGGATTCTCTCTTCCAGAGACCAGCACACTACTTAAGTGCAGCGTTTTAGATAGACCTTTACCTTGCATGATTTCTACATAATTTCACCCTGAAAATGTTACACATATATTCAGAAAAGATCGGTCTTTTAGTGCTGTTGTTACTCGTGTGCCTCTGTTGTCCAGCTGATCTTGCAGGAGGAACTTCATTGCTCATACCTTGGTTTACTCGTGTTCCTTCTGAGACTGATGATGCCTCTGCCCTTTTTGCTTCTTAATCCCTGAGCAAGGGCAATGCTCCCATAGCCCTACCTGCCTTCTGCTGTGGATGAAGGACTGGTCGCACCACCAGGGACACTTTGGGGAAAGTCTCTCCGTACTTCGAGGGCCTAGGCCCCCACTAAGTCCCTCAAAAGGAGTGAAGATAGGATTCTTAAGGCTTCTAGCTCATCTCTTTCCTTCCAATTCTGGTCTCCTCTAATTCTCTTCATAAACTCCTGTTCTCTTTCACGGTTGGAGCATGTGAATTTTATTCACACAACTGGACATGTGTCACAAAGCTCTCGCTACATACTTTTTGTCCCATCTCTTACCATTCATTCACCACTCTAGCTTTGGCCACATTGAATTCTTGTTCTGTAATTCTGTTCTCTCTTGCTGTTACCTTGTATATGCTATTCTTTCTCCCAGAATGCCTTCCACATACCTTCCCTCTGACGCTTATTATTTTCTGATGTTAACCATAACTGGCTGGAGTCTGTGCTTTTAGGATCTCTCTAGAAATCCCTTCTTGCTGACCTCTTCTTTCCTCTCTCCCAGGCAGGCTTAGATGGCTCCACTGTATACTCCCATAGCATTGTCCTCCCTCTATTACAGCTCTTATGCTGGTTACAGTTGTAGGTCTGAGATGAATAAGATATTCCAAGTACTGACTACAATGCCAGCCACTGAGCTGGTGCTCAATAAGAATTTGAAGTAAGAATCAGTGGCTCAAGAAGGAGAAGAAGTATGAAGGATAATTATTTCTGCATCTGCTGTCATCATTCATGGGCTCAGTTTGAGAAGCTTGTATTTCCTATTTTGACTTTTAGAATGGAATATAAATTAAATGAGAGTTCTCTATATGGATTAGATGTTTAAAAAAATTATTTCTTA
The DNA here is from genome assembly GCF_041296265.1 of Equus caballus. Lineage (NCBI taxonomy): Eukaryota > Metazoa > Chordata > Mammalia > Perissodactyla > Equidae > Equus > Equus caballus. The sequence goes on from NC_091687.1 coordinate 42,675,734, forward strand.
AGTGTTCTGTTTCTTTATTCTCTAAATCATAACCATTTTACATCGACATGGTAAATGCACACACGTGTTTGTGTGTTTATCTGAAACTGAAAGTTTTAAAGTATAATGTATACTCCTACTGCTTGTAATGAACACTGATGTTTTCTGTTCTTTTCTGTGTAACTTTCTCAATGCTATTCATGACCCATTAGATTGATTTCATAACCCCTATAGGTCACAGTCAGCACTTTGGAAACCACTGCTCTAAATAACCGTACTTTGTCCTGTGATGAAGGCTTGAAGTGTTGGTGTATCAGTCAAGGTTGAACCGGAGAAATTGAACCAGTAAGGGATATATATTAAGAGATTTATTGCAAGGCATTGGCTTATGCAAATGTAGGAGCTGGGTATGCAAGTCTAAAATCTATAGAGCAGGCCATCAAGATGGGAGGGAGGATGGAACTCTCTGCAACAGGCTGAAGCTGCTGTCCACAGGCAGAATTTCTTCTTCCTTCTGGAAACCTCAGCTCTGCTCTTAAGGCCTTTCAACTGCTTGAATCAGGCACACGCAGATTATCTAGAGTAGACTCCCTTACTTAAAGTCAGCTGATTTTGGATTTTAATCACATCTACCAAATACCTTACTGGCACCTAGATTAGTGTTTGATTAAATAACTACGGGCTTTAGCCTAGTCACATTGACACATCAAAAGACCATCAGTCAGTGTGAGGAGTCTGGTCTTCAACTCATTTTATCTGAAGAATAGGAATCAATTTTAGTTCACCCTAAAGCACCACTAGGATGCTTTCTATTACATTCCATTCTTCCGCTGTGATAAAGTTAACCTTGAGATCCCCATCCACTTGTTTGACTCTTAATTCAGCCTCATCCATGTTTCTGTAGTTTCTTCCACCACGCTGGATAAATGCACAATTTCTAGGAGTTTTACAGAGTTCCTTCTGTTAGGAGCCCTTCTGCTTCAACCCACACTGTTACTTCTGATGATCTCCTCGAACAAATGGTCATGTTTTCTTCAACGCTGTTTTACCCTGTTTCCAGGCAAAATCTTGGGCCTGGGGTCCTCTTCCCAAGGTTTCCAAGACCTTAAGAGTTTAGAGTTTAGTTCTCATGATGCGTGTGCCTTAGTCCTCCCATCAGGGGTGCAGTCCTGGGGGCCTTTTTATGGGGGAGTGTAAACTTCTACACCCAAGGAACTTCTGTACCCTAGGGAGGTCTCACTTTCTCTTCCCAGCCTCAAAAGAAGCTCTCAAATCCTCTTCAGTGTGGCAGCGTCCCCCTTTCTCCTCTTTAACCTCACCACCCATACCGTACTGTAGTACTATCTGCCATCTGTTTTTCTGTTCAGACACTTCAGAGTAATCTTCCTCCATGGGCCTCTAGAAAGCCAGTGCTGGCACTGGTAGTGAAAGAAGCAGCAAATACCAACTGCTAAGACAAATGCTAGAGCAGATCCTGACTTACTACCTCATCCTATTGCATCTGTACAAGAGTATTAACTTCTGTGAATGAGAAGTCAGTTATTTCTCCTACATTATCCCATCCCCCCATAAAGGGTGCCAATTGTTGTTAATTTGTTTAGTTTTTCTGTGATGAAGACACCTGCCAGTGGGAACTGGACCAAGGCCACCAATTTATTTCATGCTGGCCACCAGTTGTCAGTTTGTAAAGCACATGTCTCTGATTTAAACTAAAAGTCTGGCTGAACTGAAAGAGAACATTGCTAATTTCTCATGGATATGTTTAATTGTTTATAATAATTTGAAAAATACTGTGAAATACATGAACATAGTGGAATTGCCCAGTTTTTTCTTAAACTGTCTACTGGAAAAACTCGCTAATTTGGGCTTCACTGTCTGAGAATTTGTCCAAATTTAGAATGAGCTACGTTTATATTAATTTATGATAGAATTTCTTCCTGATTCCTTTAATGGCATAAACTGTTTTTACAAGGAGATATTAAACTTACTTTTAAACTTTTTAAGTAGTTTAACACACATTTGCAGATAAATGATGCTACTTATAATTGAATTCTATTTTCTGAAAATAAAGAGGTATAGGACTTTTTAATCTTTTTACTTCATCGATAATTTCTGTATATGTGACCTTACTAGAACTCTGCTTATTTTAAAATATTCTTTTTTTTTTTAAAGATTTTATTTTTTTCCTTTTTCTCCCCAAAGCCCCCTGGTACATAGTTGTATGTTCTTAGTTGTGGGTCCTTCTAGTTGTGGCATTGGGATGCCACCTCAGCGAGGCCTGATGAACAGTGCCATGCCCGCGCCCAGGATTCAAACAGATGAAACCCTGGGCCGCCTGCAGTGGAGCACGTGAACTTAACCACTTGGCCACGGGGTGAGCCCCTAAAATATTCTTTGATTTAAGGTCTTCATATATGTAATTTATCTTTCCACAGAATCTACCATAGCTATTCTAAATTTGAAGAGTTTACATCCTCCATATTTAGTTGTTGATTATCTACAAGTATGCAGTGGTTGGTGTGAATATGTATATTTGATTTTATCATGGCTTCTTTTCCAATTCTATGAATATGTTTGGGGATATGAAAATTGGTAACACTCCAAGTGATATAAGAAAAACACCATTAAGATATGATTATCTTGGGGCCAGCCCAGTGGCGGAGCAGTTAAGTGCACTCATTTGGCTTCGGGGACCTGGGGTTTGCCAGTTCAGATCCCAGGTCTGGACATGGCACCGATTGGCAAGCCAGCTGTGGTAGGCCTTCCACATATAAAGTAGAGGAAGATGGGCATGGATGTTAGCTCAGGGCCAGTCTTCCTCAGCAAAAAGAGGAGGATTGGTGGCAGATGTTAGCTCAGGGCTAATCTTCCTCAAAAAAAAAAAACAGGGGCTGGCCCCGTGGCTCAGTGGTTAAGTTCTCGCACTCTGCTGCAGGCAGCCCAGTGTTTCATTGGTTCGAATCCTGGGCGCGGACATGGCACTGCTCATTAAACCATGCTGAGGCAGCGTCCCACATGCCACAACTAGAAGGACTCACAATGAAGAATATACAACTATGTACTGGGGGGCTTTGGGGAGAAAAAAGGAAAAAAATAAAATCTTTTAAAAAAAAAACAAAAAAACATACGATTATTTTTGTCAGATGTCAAAAGGCTAGTTTTTGGAGCCAGAGTAAATTCTATTTTAAGGGCTTCTTGATGGTTAGTTTTATGTGTCAGCTTGGCTGTGCCATGGTGCCCAGATATTTGGTCAAGTATTATTTTAAATGTCTCTGTGAGGGTGTTTTTGATTGAGATAGACATTTAAATTGGTGGACTTTGAGTGAAGCAAATTGCCCCCTGTGATGAGAGTGGGCCTCATCCAACCAGTTAAAGACCTTAATAGTAAAAGACTGATCTCCTCTAAGGAAGAGGGAATTCTGGCTGTGGACTGCCTTCTGGCTTAACTGCAATGTTAACTTTTCCCTGTCTCCAGCCTGCTGGCCTACCTTGCAGATTTTAAATTTATAGAGGTCTTGTCAGCCTCTATAATCACATGAGCTGAGTCCTTAAAATAAATCTAGTGTAATATAAATATAATATATTATGTATATATAAATATATCCATACACATCCTGTTGGTTCTGTTTCTCTGGAGAACTCTGACAAATAAAGACTTCCTTGAGTTGCCTTTTGAACTCGCCTGCTCTGTACCTCACATTATGTACAGTATGTTTGTTTCTTCACTTCCTGTTCTTTAGTTATCCATGAAAACACCAGGCTTACAATCAGTGAAATAAACCTGTTGTCCTTATAGACTTCATCTTCATTAATTATCCTTATGTATGCCATGCATACTCTCTGAGATTCAAATTTCTCATGTAAAAATATGAAACAGGGATACTCTCTTTACTCTTTTCTGCCTTAGTTACTGGTCTGTTGGTACAAAAGTTAAAGGTAATTTGTGTAAAGTTTTATATTGTCTGTAATTTACTTCCAATGACTTCAGCATACACATCACAATATTTATGGGTATAACTTTGTTTTAGGAGCCTTTCGTTAGCATTCCAGGTACTTCGGTCACAAATCCTCACTCTAGAATTAGTTAGTATTTGAGAGACCTTAATTAGAAGTCTATACTCCAGAGATGGGTACTTTAAATCTGCACGAGAAGGTGTATTAATGTTAGGGATGTTACAACTAAATGGTGAAATAAGCATTGTTGAGAATGTGTAGATTGGCCTTGTAAATATTATTTGTTAATGGACTTTGAATCAGACAAGACCAGCAAGCAAACAACTTTTGGGGTAGCACCTAACTCTAGGACTCACATGGTCCTGTTTTCTGATATGTAGGATTCTGTTGAATGATCCAATTAGAAGGTTAGAGACATCCTACTGTAGAATATTGTCACAACTCCTTTAGGTACACTTTCGTGCAGGTTACTTGTCATAGTAGCTTAAGAACAGAAATCTGGGACTTTACTGATCTTACAAGATAGAGCTGTGGGTCTGTTTTTCACCTTCCTGCTCATCAGTGTTTTTATATGCAACAGAAAGCCCTCATCTTGGAGACTGCCAATGTTTACCCTCAAATGCCTGATAATTGTGAACTCCAGTTTGGCTTACATCAGTTTGCAACAAGAACCTAACATATTCCATGGCATGTACTAGGTAATTGAGAAGTTATAGTTCTTACTATTGTAAATAGTGAACTCGCCTTTGTTCTGGGGGAAGAAAAGGAAAGCTAAAGTTGCATGTTATTCTAACAACGTTAGACAGTTGTAATGACAGTTCTAACGTTGTCAGGATCCTCCTTTCTGAGGATGGTATATTGCCAAATTGTTTTTAAAACCTTAGGATGTGGACTGTCTTCTCCATGCTTTCTTTTAGTTTCAATTTAGAGTCTGTTTAGCAGAGCCACTAAGATCATGTGAAGGTGAGTTAGAGTTCTGCCAAAGAAGCTTATGATAAGTGGGGCCCGTCTGTGGAAGCATGTGAATGCTTGGCTAATCTCCAGGAGCACACTGTGCCAAGCCATCATCTGAAACACAGCGTGCTAGAACCTGGAACATTTTCCATCTTTGATGTGTCAGGAAGATGAAGCGGAACCCAGACGACAGGAGGAACTGAGACCTCGTGGAAGCATTGTGGGAGATTCCTCCCAGTCAATATTTACAGAAAATCCTGATTTTATTTTGATCTGCATTGATTAAAGAAAATGTGTCATAAGGAAGTAAAGGAAATAAGTTTTTTTTCTTATTGTTGAAAAAGTGTTGTTTTGAAAAAGTGTTGGAGCTCAAACTACCAGAAACGTGAAAAAGAATGATTCTAGTTGAAATCTTATAAAAAGCTAATTTTAACTTTATTTGTTTTTCATAGCCTTGGGTTGCTGGGTCAGAAATGTTGTTGCTGACTATTTGTAAAGTTGTTACCTCTAAAAGCCTGCCTCTGCTGTGAAGCAAGGAATAAGGTCTTGTTTTGTTTCCTTTGATCAAGGAACAGAATATCGCTTTTTGGCTCTGAAACAAGAAGTCTTAAATTTAAACATCCTTTTGTTTGCTTTTTTCAGTGAAATAACACAGGAACAACGTGAAGGTGACTGAACTAAATATATATATCTTGATGGTATCGAATATTGAGGCCCAGGATGCTGTTGGCCTTTCGAGTTTTTTGCATTGCAGTAATATCATGATGGGGCTCTGATTATTATTTGATTGATTAACTATCTCTATTACAGTTATGGTAATATAAATAAAGATGGTAGAACTGTTGTAAGAATGTTGCAAGAATGAAAACTATATTGATGAAAGGGTAGTATTTACTGAGGTCAGTTTCCTTTCATCTCTGAGTTCTTCCTGGGCAAGGCAAAACAAAGCATGGCTGGTGATGAGCCAGTGTGTAATGATAGCGCCTTGCTCTGGACACATGGAGGGATTTTGGCAGGCCAGTCTACACTATAATAGCAAATTACTTAAGCAAATTTTTGTTTCAAGAGGATTAAGCATTATAGTGGATGAAATATTCAAAACTTAAAAACAAGGGTATGAGATAAGTGTAGGTATCTAGGGGAATATTGTTCTCTCTCATATTATCCTAGGAAGGCTTTCCTTCCCCTCACATCAAGCCAAACACGATTACGTGGATTCTCTCATTTCATTTTCACTGCAACTTTATGGGGTAGGTATAATTATTATAATAGCCATTTTGTAAATAAGGAAACAGGCTTAGAGTGGTTTTACAATTTGGCAAAAGCTTCATAGCTAGAGAATTTAAGAGGTCCTTAAATTAGATTAAAATTGGGATCATGCTAATTAGAAATACAGATAGATATAGACATATATATCTGCAATGTGTTTTTTTGGTTTAATACTATATGCACTTTAAGCCTTTCATGTCAGCAGAGATAGATCTTTTAATCATTGCATAAAATTACATATATGTATGTATCATAATTTAGTAAGACATTTTCTCTATCAGTGGATATTTAGGTAATTTCCCACTTTGAGCTATTATAAATAGTGCTGTAATGCACTTCCTTACACATACATCTTTGTGCACACTTGCAAGTATCTCTATAAATACTTAGATGTAGCATTATTAGGTCAAAGGTATTTACATTTAAAATCTTGATAGCTATTCTCAAATTATGCTTTTCCCCCTCGTTTTCCAAGAGTACTCTTTCTCCTATATTTTCACAAACTCTGGATGTTGCAGTCGTTTTTTTAGACCATTCTTCTGAGTGAATACATGGTATTTCCTTGTTGTAATTTACATTTTCTTAATTTTTAATGAAGTTGAGCATCTTTACATCATTTATTGAACATTAGTATTTCTTTGTTGAATTCTCATTAATTTCGTTTTCCCGACGTACATATGCAAATATTTGAGTTGATAAAACCTTTTATATATTATGTATATTTATATTTCATCTTGATATTTAGTACTGTTTTCTTCTAGTACTTGACTTTTCTTATAAATACATTATGGGATATTTTGTTGTCTAGAAGTTTTTAGCACTGATTTTTAATCAAATAGTTTATTCATTTTCTTTAGGATTTCTTGGGTTTGTGATTTTGTAGGAAGGTCCTCTCTAGCTTATTAAACATTGTCTCATGTTTTCTTTCCGTACTTTTATGGTTTATGATTTTTTTTTGTTCTTAAGCAATCCGAATTTTACTTTTGTAAATGATGTGAGATAGGAATATTTTTTCAGGTGGATATTTTCTTCCTTCTCTCCTATTTATTGAATAGGCCACCCTAACTAATTTGGATAGAAAAGTAGAGGAGTGGAACAGAAAAGAGTACAAAAATAGATCTTCCCTGGGGCCAGAACTATATTGCTTTAAAAAATGTTTTACTGTGTGTTTTGATATCTGATAGGATCTGTTTCCATCCGTATTATTCTTTTTTAAGCAGCTTGTTAGTTTCCATGAAAAATGTGTGTGGGATTTTAAATTTAAATGCCCTGGATTCATAAATTAAATTGGGGCAAACTGACATTTACAATAATTTAGGACCATAGATGTCTTTACAATATTGAGGATTTTAATCGAGGAGAACGGTATGGCATTATACTTATTCAGGACTTTTTGTATTTTTCGGTTAAGTTTTATAGAGAAGGATATCTTTGCACACTTATAATCAGTATTTCCTGGGTATTTTATAGTTTTTCATCTTTCTGTTATATTTTCTAAAGCTATTGTGGGTTTTTTTAATATTGGTTTTTTTATTCTGCTACTTTACTGAACTCTTATTAGTTCTAATAGTTTTCTGTTAAATGTCTTGAATTCTACAAGTAAACAATAGCTTAATCTGCAAATAATGAATTCTGGTTTTTCTTTTTCAGTTATTTATAGGTTTTTCCTATGTGCCCACACAATTTACCAGACTATGACCAAGTGAAAGATGAACAGTATCTTAAATTATTTCTTTTCTACAGAATGAGATGGTGATATAGTCATCTGATTGATAGATGCCTCAAAAATTATTCGAAGTACCACTTTCCAATATGTAGTCATATAGTTTTTTGTTTGTTTAATTTCAGCATAGCCTCAAATGAACTTCATAAACCAGCTTGATTGGGAAGAACATTTGATAGCAGAGTGTTTTGGGATCCTGAAAAAAGTCAGGAAGGTGTGAATTTATTTGAAACAGTTCTCCCTTACTTACATTTTATGTATAAATACACACACGCACACATATATACATGTATGTATGTATATACACACATATTTATTTATATACTTACTATATCTATTTATATACTTACTATGTGGTAGCAAAATTGAGTTATGTTCCAGAATGAATATTGTTTAAATCCTTGTTCTGCAGTCATACACTTGGACCTATAAGCAGAAGTAGGCAAGTGGCAAACATTAATAGAATAATTTCCAGTCGTAGCTGCCAGTAGTTTTCAGGACATGTAAGTTCCAGATCCAGATATCTTTTTTTGTATGTTGTTAAAGTTTGCTCTCCTGGGCCTGTTGCATTGTAGTTTACTCAACTGTTGATGTTTTCCAAAAGATATTTGTATAGATTTTATTTTTGTCTAGGGTCTTATGTTTGACATATACATTTTACCTCTTGTACACTTGAATATATGAATCCTTGTTTATTTTTTAAGGCTCAACTCAAATATTTTCCCCTCTGTGGAATTCTTCCCTTTCTCAGGCAAACAAAAAAAACATTGCATGATATATTCCTCCGTTAGATCAGTTATCACATCTTATCGTAGTTGTTTATTTTGATTTCTGTGTCCCTACTAAGCTATCAGCTGCTTGTCACTGCCTTTGCCAGTGCTGAGCACAATGTCTGGCGTAGAGTTGGTACTCTGTAAATTTCTGATGAATGAATAAATATGAATAAGTGATTACCACAAAGTTTAAGGGAAGTTAAAGATCAAAAGGGCTGTCTAAAAGAAAGTCATAAATCTGACAATTTAAGAAAAATAGTAGATGGTTCTATGGAAGGTGCATAGGAAGCATATTTTATGAAAAGATTAATAGAAAAGGTACAAATCCTGTAGTTTAGAAATGTGCATTTTGATGCAGTAATGTTTACTATGGTAGAGAAATGCGGTGGTGTGGGATGAGGCTATGAAAACATGTTGAGAGTCAGGAAGAAAAAAGGGTGTCCATTCTGCTACAAATCTTATATTTTCAGAAGTATATACCATTAAGAACCACACTACATCTGCCTCTGTATATGTCATATGTGTTCCTGGTTTCTAGGTTACTATATATAGCATACAAGAGTTGCCAGATTTCTAGTAATACGAATGTAAAGCACACCTGGACTAGCAGGGCCAGCTTTGTAGGCAATAGACTTGATTTCTTTCATCTCTGACCTTCTGTTCTGCTTTCTGTTTTTATTATAGCTTCTTATTTATAATTTTTAAAAGACTATTCCTAGATTTTAAGATTTTTAGAGACATTACAGAGTTTTTCCAGGCACAGTTTAGATGCATAATAATTGTTGAATTTAAATGAAAATGTCAGTTTTTATTATACGTATTAATTGGGCTTGATGAATTATACATTTCTTTTGTTATTTTAAATATTCTTCAATATATCAAGAGAGGGGCTGTATACCTGTTTTTACTTACTTTTCGAATAAAACAAATATTTCAGTAGAAATAAGGACAGTCAGGTTTCCTATAGCCACTGCTGAAGGCAACATTTAGTAGTCTTTAGAGTGATTTAGGTCAGAAAGAAAGAGCTGGCAATATCTTATTTGTTCTGCAGCTCTTGAGCAATATTTTGATAATTATTTCACAGAAAGGTTCAATGAAAATTTAATTTAAATCTGCATACAAGTAAAATGAGAGATGACAAATGAGAGCTTAGTGCAGCCCAGTACCGTGTGGAATAGAAATCAGTTTCAGTGATTCTATGATTGAAATATAATTATAGTGCTGACACATGACAGCGTCGGAGTTCGTAGAGGTCATAGCATGAAACAGGCTCAAATCTGTTTGCTTAGGGAGCTTCAGGATGCTTTACCTTAGTTTCATTAGGAACCAACAGAGTATTGCAGCTAATATGGTATATTCTAATTCTATAAAAAGTGAATATTCCTGTCTAAATAATGTATTCTGTGGCTACAGTTGTCTCTCAAATTATTAAAAGTGGTAGAATGACTCAAACATTTTTTTAAATTAGTTAGTTTTGTTCTGATTCAGTTTTCCTTTTCTTAACATCTCAATTGATTTTAAAGACAGAACAGTTGTTTAGAAGAAATTCATCCTCCAAATTTTTAACTTAATGTAGTTTTGGATACTTAACAGACTTTTTTTGCTTGGGAAAGCTGTCTTTTCTGGATTATCATCTTTTTGTTGACCTCTTATTACAGGTTTTCAGCACATACTCCAATGAAGACTATGACAGGAGAAATGATGAAGTTGACCCTGTGGCTGCTTCAGCTGAGTATGAACTCGAAAAGCGTGTAGAAAAGCTGGAACTCTTCCCAGTGGAACTAGAGAAAGGTATATGAGTTTACAATGTTTATAATGTCATTATATCGACATGTTAATAAAACGGAAATGACTTTATTTTTCCTAAGCATAGTCTTTTTTTGGTAAGCATTGGATATGTAAGGAAATCCTTTTTAGTAAGGATTTCATGGGAGGTTTTATTTATTAAATTTTATAAATAGTTGATATGAATTCTGTATAGATGGTGAATTAAAGACTCCGTCTGCTCTTCCACTTTCAAGTGAAACCCATCCACTTTAGTTGGCTGGGATGGTGACTAGGACTAGGAAGGTATGAGTGAGGCCTAATGTTTTGTTGGTACTTCTGCAGTGGCTGGTGCAGGTGAGAGCCCACAGAGAGCTGCTGTAAGTGAGAGCTTCGGGCATGTGGTTTTTATTTTATATTATTATTATTTTTTTGCTGAGGAAGATTCACCCTGAGCAAACATCTGTTCCCAGTCTTCTTCCTTTGGCTTGAGGAACATTTGCCCTGAGCTAACATCTGCGCCAATCTTCCTCTATTTTGTGTGTGGGTGGCTGCTGACAAGTGGCATGGGTCAGTGCCCAGGAACTGAACCCAGCCGCCGAAGCAGAGCAGGCCGAACTTAACCACTAGGTGACGCGGCCAGGCCCACGTGGTTGTTTTTATTTTTTTGGTGGATGGAGAGTGGTCGTGATTAGACTCCAAGTGTGGTAAATATGGGGAGTGCCAGGCCTTTAGAAAATTATGGATTTTGGAATGACAGCAGTAGAATCCTCTTCATCTCTGAGAGGAAAGGGTTAAACGAGAGCCGGGAGAGCTGGAGCAGAAGACCTCTGATTTCTCTCCCTAGAATCATGCCCTGCCTGCTCTAGTAACTGGAGACCCATGGGACCAGAGACGGCTGTGGTTATCATCATGTAAGATGTACACCTGGGCACTGGACTAGGACCCAATGAACAGAAATATGTCACGTCTCTCAGAGCTTTGGGAAAAAGCAGAACAGGTGACGACTTGAATAACACAGAAGAAACAAACAAACAAAAACCAAATAAGGGTATTCAAGTGTGGTTTATGAAAGACATTCTTAAGCAAATTAACAACAACAAAAACATTGATTTTAAAATTAAAAATTTCAGTAGAGGAATTGAAGAGGAATGGATGGTTATTGTCGAGACTCATATTGATGACCTATAAGATCAAGCCTAAGAAATATGCCAAACTAATTCTTGAAAGACAGAGCAAAAATCCAAGAAAAATCATGATGGAGACCCAAAATAAAAATTATAGATAACAGAAGGGAAAAAGACAATAGAGAATGAGAGATATATTAGATACAGAATAGAGGAAATTTTCCTGAACTCAAAAAAGACTGAAGCCTCAGATTTGAAAGGGCTAAGCCAATTGGTTGTGAGTGAGAGGATTTAAAAAAAAAATCCCACACTTAGGCATAGCTTGCGAAAAATCCTAATCTTCAAACATAAATTGAAAATCTTACAAATCAGGCCAAAAATCAAAGCAAACAAAGAAGGAAAAGTATTTGCAAAGGCAAAATTATTACACTAGCAGCAGACTTCTCATCTGTGGCACTGGAAGTGAGGAGACATACATATAATTTCACACACCGGTGAGAAGAAAAGGATGATGATCCACGAATCCTATATCCATCCCAGAGAGCATTTACCTGTCCTGGTGAAAGAAAGAAATTTGCTGATATGTAAGGATTTGAAGAACACATCACCCACATACTTCCCAGTTAGCAGGGAGGGAAAGAAATGAAGATCAACTTGTTCAAAACAGCAAAGGTGAGGGGAGAAGAGCTGAAAACTAAGTAAATATTAAGCATAAAATTGTTTGGGAGAAAAAGAATACAAGTCATTGCACTAAACGTGACTGGCTAATTGTTCTCATTAAAAGATTCTTTCATTTGAGGTTAAAGAGAACATAAGAATAATGTTTACATTTTTCATTCATTTAAATATGTAAAAACCATCCTTAGCTCATGGCCTATATGAAAACAGCTGGATTTGGCTGTGGGCTATTGTATTGCTTATAATAGCAAAAGATTAGAACAATCAAATATTTGTCAGTGATAGAAAAGCATATATAAATTGTAGCATGTCCGTTCAATAAAATATTTCTCAGCAGTAAAGATGAAGGAGCCACGGTTGCATGCAGCAGTATGTATGATTGTTTTTCTTTTTTTATTGTTTTATTGAAGTCATAATGGTTTATAATATTGTGAGATTTCAGGTATACATTATTTATCAGTATTCTGTGTAGACTGCATTGTGCTCTCCACCAATAGTCTTAATTTTTATCTGTCACCATACATATGTGCCCCTTTACCCCTTTTGTCCACCCTCACCCCCCTTCCCCTCTGGTAACCACTCATCTGTTCTCTTTGTCCATGTGTTTGTTTATCTGCCACATATGAGTGAAATCATGCAGTGTTTGTCTTTCTCTGTCTGGCTTATGTCACTTAACATAATACCCTCAAGGTCCATCCATATTGTTGCAAATGGGATGATTTTGTCTTTTTATTTATAGCTGAGTAGTATTCTATTGTATATTTATACCACGTCTTCTTTATCCGTTCATCAGTTGATGGACACTTGAGTTGCTTCCAGGTCTTGGCTATTGTGACTAATGCTGCAGTGAACAGAGCGGTGCGTAAGTTTCTTTGAATTATTGATTTCAACTTCTTTGGATAAATACCCAGTAGTGGAATAGCTGGGTCATATGGTATTTTGATTTTTAATTTTTTGAGAAATCTCTGTACTATTTTCCATAGTGGCTATACCAGTTTGCATTCCCACCAGCAGTGTGCAAGAGTTCTCTTCTTTGCATCCTTGCCAATATTTCTCTCTTATCTTTTTTTATATCAATTATTTTTTTATTGAGTTCATAATAGTTTACATCAATGCGAGATTTCAGTTGTACATTATTTCTTGACTGTCACCACATAAGAGCTCCCCTTCACCCCCTGTGCCCACCCCACAACCCCCCTTCCCCTGATATCTCTTGTCTTTTTGATGATAGCCATTGTAACAGATGTGAGGTGATATCTCTTTGTGGTTTTGATTTGCATTCCCCTGATGATTAGTGGTGTTGAAAACCTTTTCATGTACCTGTTGGCCATTTGTATATTTTCTTTGGAAAAATGTCTATTCAGGTTTCCTCCCCATTTTTTTTTTCATTCTTGTTCTTGAGGAAGATTAGCTCTGAGCTAACATCTGTGCCAGTCTTCCTCCACTTTATATGTGGGTCATCTCCACAGAATGTCTGATGAGTGGTGTAGGTCTGTGCCTGGGATCCAAACCCGCGAACCCAGGCTGCTGAATTGTAGTGCACTGAACTTAACCACTATGCTATGGGGCCAGCCCCTTTCTGCCCATTTTTAAATCAAATTTGTTTTTTGCTATTGAGTTGCATGAGTTCTTTATATATTTTGGGTATTAACTACTTATTAGATGTATGATTTGCCAGTGTTTCCTCCCATTTGGTGAGTTGCCTTTTCATTTTGTTGAAGTTTCCTTTGCTGTGCAGAAACTCTTTAGTTTGGTGTAGTCCCATTTGTTTATTTTTACTTTTGTTGTCTTTGCTTTGGTGTCAAATCCAAAAAGTCATCACCAAGACCAGTGTCAAGGAGCTTATCCTCTATGTTTTCTTTTAGGAATTTTATGGTTTCAGGGCTTACATTCAAGTCTTTAACCCATTTTGCATTGATTTTTTGTGTATGGTGTAAGACAGTGGTCCAGTTTCATTCTTTTGTGTGGGGCTGTCTGGTTTTCCCAGCACCATTTATTGAAGAGACTTTCCTTTCCCCGTTGTATATTGTTGGCTCCTTTGTCATAAATTACTTGACCAAATATACATACATTTATTTCTGGGCTCTCTACTCTGGTCCATTGATCTGTGTATCTGTTTTTATGGCAGTACCATACTGTTTTGATTACTAAAGCTTTGTAGTATAGTTTGAAATCAGGAAGTGTGATGCCTCCAGCTTTGTTCTTCTTTCTTGAGATTGCTTTGGCTATTCAGAGTTTTTTGTAGATGCATACAAATTTTAGGATTGTTTGTTCTATTTTTGTGAAAAATGTCATTGGAATTTTGATAGAGATTGCATTGAATTTGTAGATTGTTTTGGGTAGTATGGACATTTTAACAATATTAATTCTTTGCATCCAGGAGCTTGGACTATCTTTCCATTTATTTGTGTCTTCTTCAATTTCATCAATGTCTTAGAGTTTTCAGTGTACAGGTCTTTCACCTCCTTGGTTAAGTTTATTCCTAAGTGTTTTGTTCTTCTTAATGCAATTGTAAATGGGATTGTATTCTTAATATCTCTTTCTGATAGTTCATTGTTAGTGTATAGAAACATAAATATGATACAAACTATAGATCATAATACCAACAGAGAATTTTATTTTTAAATTGAGAAAACACTAAGAATATTTCAGTTAAAAAAAGGAGTCAGATTTGGAATGCTCTTAATTATCAGTATAAACAATAGAAAATAGTAGATGAAAAGTAGGCTTTTGCTTATATATATATGAGAAAATTAATTGTTTTTTCCTCTTATGAATATATGTGAATGTGAATATAACACTAATAACCTGGAAATGAAAATAGGAACGATATTTCATTTACAATAGCACCAGAACAATAAAGTAACTTATTAAATTAATCACTAAGAAAAACATAGAATTTATGTGTAGAACATACATCTTTTTGAAAGATATAAGATCTAAGCAAATAGAAAGATGTACCATATTCTTGGATGAGAAGACTTAGTGTAGGAAAGTCTCTCCTATTCTGTGTCTCTGATACCTATAAATCAATATACAAATTAATGCAGTTCAAATAGAACTGTGATCAGAGTGGAGTTGGGAGAGGGGATTGCATAGTATAATACTAAATTTTATATGCAAAAATACAGACTTAAGGGAGGTATGGAGAAGACTGTGACAGGATTTAATTTCCCAATATCTGCATATAATGTAAAGCCTCTATACAGTTAGAACAGATTGTATTCACATAGCAATTGATCAGTGGAACAAAGTAGAAAATCCAGAAAAAGATGTTAGTATGCATGAGAATTTAATATATGACATGTGTGATATTCTAATTTAGAAGAAACAATGTTGTTTTACAAATTGTTCTGGTGCAACAGCATCTCTTTGGAAGAATCGAAAGTTGGACACCTTCATCTTCATTACATCATATATAAAAAGTAACTACATGAATTAAATAATTAAATATTAAAAATAAATTAATAAAGATGTTTGATGAAAATTTATGACTACATTTGTCATCTAGGCTTGTGGGAGGTGGGGCTTAACTGAAATGGAAAACCACAAGTTATAAAAGAGAAAATGGACCAATTTAATCATCTAAAATTTTAAGTTTTTAGAGGTAATTTTGTCAAACAAAGCCAATAGGTAAGTGATAAGTTTTAGGGGAGGGAAATCTTCATTATAGATGATGTGGAGTTAATATCTATATTATGCTAAGGATCTTTGCAAATGATGAGGAAAAAAGAAAATTTTTCAGTAGAAAAACGGGCAGTTTACTGAAGAGGAAATCTAATAACTCACTCTCATATGATAGAAGCTCAAATCTCACTAGCAAGGAGGGAATGCTAAACCAAGATGACCTTCTCTCCTAAGAGAAAAATTAAGCTCTGAGCTCCAGAGTATGGTGATAGCATCTTCCATAATAACACAGCGTCACAGTCTCTTCCAGCTTTTCCTGGCTGCTTTGCCTATTTCGTGCTCTGCTTGTCTCTAGGAGAGTATGAAGATAGAATGGCTGCTGGGTTCTTGACAGTGCAGGCACAAAAATCAGTTGCCTTCAAGTGTGTGGCTCTGGACTTCACCCATGCTTGACATTTCTCAGAGAAACCTGTACAGAGATGAGCATCAGTTATCTGGTCTCTGGGTTGATTGTACTCTTCCTTTAGTTGCCTTTCAGTTATCACCATGTCTTTCAGTTAGTCTACACTGGAATTGAGGATGGCTCAAGCTAATAAGAGATTTTCCCACAATCAGGTTTTCAGCTCTGCAAATCTGAGTAATTTACCAGTTAGAGCAATAAGAAGAGCTATGGAAGGAAGAAAGATAATTTTGCTAAAGCCTGAGTCCAGGCAGGGAAAATGGATTTAAAAACTAAGACATCATTTTCATGCAGGATATTTGGAGGAAGAAACTATTTAATGGCGTGATAGCACAGAGTCCACATTTGAGAGGAGCTCTTTGAGTGTATGTACCGAGCATGGGAAAGTTTCACTTACAACTCAAGATTGGCTCGACATGTGATAATTCATAATGAAGAGAAACTCCTGTAAATACAATGAATGTGAACAAGAATTCAACTAATACTTAGTAGAGACCAGAGATTTCATGCAGGAGAGAAGCCCTATGGCATTATTCAATGTGAAAGAGTCTGCAGTGATCATCTCTTAACACAAGAGCAAACACATTGGGGAGAAAAACCTTATATGGATGTAAACACTGTGGGAAGGCTTTGGGTCATCATTCGTCCCTTCATCAACATAAACAAACTCACACTCTAGAGAAACCCTATGAATATGATGAATGTGGGCAAGAATTCAGCCATACAGCTAGCTGTTATACACATAAGAGAATTCATGTGGGAGAGAAGAAACTTTACACATGTAACCAGTGAGGAAGAGCCATCAGCACAGATCTGCATGTGCACAAGAAAACTCATTCTGGGGAGAAACCCTAAAACTGTAATGAGTATGGGAATATTTTTAGCTAGAGAAAGCCTCCTGATGGACATGAGTGTCTATACCAGAGAAACAGTCAGAATGAAATAAATATGGGAAATCATAAATGTGTACAAACATTCTAAATGTGAGGAATGAAGGAAAGTCTGCAATGATCCTCATAAATTAGTCAACATTAAAATTCTCACACTGGAGCAATACCTATATTTAGAATCAATGAGGAAGTACCTTCAGCTGGAGATCACATCAGACAGTTCCTCCAGGGTGAATACCATATCAAGTTTTCTTTAGCACACAACTGAGCAAACAAATCACACTTTTACCAAATGACGTATTTTTAAACATATGTAGAATAAAGATGTAGGATTATGAATTGTACTTAGAAATACTTAAAGCAGAATTTGGTGACAAATAATAATCAATAAGATGAATCCTATACAAAAGATTACTAATTAAAAATACCTAGTAAGTTAAAGGTTATTGCTAAAAAGTCTTTTAAAAGCATCAGGCATTCTGTTGAGTACATGAGCCAGGTTTCCTTTAATACTCAACCACTGTTGATTAGCTAGTGTCTGTTTTTTTATGCAGCTAATACACCATGATTACAAAGACTTTGACTCTTTCAGGAGATAATTTTGAATGTTAACCAAAAAATGTGGAGTGCAAAATAGTGTATGTTTTATTTCATTGATGTTAAAATATATACGTTCCTGGATAGGGCAGATGGAAATAGGGATAAACACATGATTTGTGAGTAAATTAAAAAACGTGTTGTCAGTATTGTTCACAGAGCCAATAAAATGGAAACAAAAGTGAATTCCTGTCAGTATAAAAATGGTTGGGTAAGTTATAATAACATCTTCCCATGAACTATGGGATTATTAGAAGTGGTTTAAGGCTATGTAAGTTGATATCCATGAAGTATCATTGAAATAGAAAAGTAAGCTGCATAGAGAAGTAGGTATAATATGATCTTATCAGTATAAAGCAAATAGGAAGGAAAAACAAGCCATATATATGTATATTTATGAATATATTGTTGATAGATTTATATGCTTTTATAATAGGACAGAGGAAAGTACCAAAAGACACATACCATCTCATTAACAGCAATGGGGATACGGAACAAATAAAATAGAAAAGACCACATAAAGGGGAAAATCCAGATATGTTAGGATCACATTTATTTAAAATAATGTATGTATATGTATGCTTTTGTGCTTAAAATATTATGTATTTAAAGAGGCTATGTTTTAAGGCAGATTGATTACTCAGATTATTACCTTGGGATCACAATGAACAGCCAACTGCAGTAGTAAAATGAAACTAAACTCATGAACCTTTTGGTGGGGGTCTTATTTGACACCTTGCTCCCCAGCATAGAAAAAAAAGTCCACCAATGCAAGCATATAATATAGTCCAAAAAGAAAAAAATTAAAATCAGCAAATAGTCACCAGCTAATTGCGAACTAGTGTAAAACTTAGGTTGTTGAATTTTTTTGCTTTTTCTTAGATGAGGATGGACTTGGTATAAGTATTATTGGAATGGGTGTTGGAGCAGACGCTGGACTTGAAAAGCTGGGAATATTTGTCAAGACCGTAACAGAAAGTGGTGCTGCCCAACGGGATGGCAGGTAAGCAAACTACTGTTGTTAATAACTAAAATCTTCTAGGAAACTTTTCTTGGAATTTCTTTTAGTAGTAGCTTTCTTTTTTTTGATTTTTTAGGACAGAATTTCAGAGTGTGTCCCAGATGTGGAAAATGTTAAAACAGTTGAATTACTTTCTGATATGTAGGCAGAATACCTGCTTTCTTTAATGTATATTAGGTAAATGGGTGGATGGATCTATTATCTATATCTGTCTACCTTTGACTCTATCCATTCATCTATCTGTCTAGTGGGAAGTGGACAGAAACATGGGTGCATATAATTTAAGAATATGTACTATGGAGATCATCATATGGTTTTACTTCAGAAATATCAAAACAAATGCTAATTGTTCTGGCACTTCTAAAAATGACAGAGGTAGAAGGGAACATAGGAACTCCAGTTGTGTGATGGTGGTAATTCTGGAGATCAATGTTTCTCAAAATGTGTTGTGTCTAAAAACACATAATGGTAGAGGTAAATATTTCCCATTATTAATTTAGAACCTTTCTTCCAAATGAATTAAAATTTGTTTGTAAAATCTGCATCATTTCTCTGTTTCATGAAAGATTTAAAAGTTATTCTAAGGTGATAGGAAATAATTCTTATTGTTAGTATTAAAAAATACTACCTTATTATGAACTATTCCTGTTAAGTAAATGGCCACAAACCCAACCAAAATACAAATTGATTAAAAAACAAAAAGATAGAAAATTTTGCATTCAGCACTAGCCGGTTCCCGTTGCTCTAAACTCAGACCTATTTGTTTTTCCGTTGCTCATTTTTAAATTTTAAAAGTAGGTTTGTTTTCTGTTAATCTATTTCCTGATTTGCTCTTCTATGTAGTGTCAGTATTTACACCAATATGAGAAATACGCTTTTTCAGTCCCAGCATGCATTTCCTCAGTTCTTTTAAATGAATGTTTACCTAGTGTAGTAATCCTGCTATTGTTATAATAGATGCTTAATAAATGCCTCTGTGAATATATTAAGAAAGGCAATTTGATTTACTGAAATGAGCAGAATCTCTGGGATCGTGTGACCAGGAGTCTTAATCCCATGCCCTCTACTTAGTGGCTGTGGGATATTGAGCAAATTACTTAATTTTCATGTTACCTACATTGCAGGGTTGTTCTAAGTATTAAATAAGCTTATGTAAATAAAAAACCTTCTGTAGTGCTTTTTGTGTATGAAACTGTTCTTGAATGAAGTAGGAATAAACTTGAAATTAAAAAAAAAGTTATTACAGGAAGTCTTATGAAAAACTACAGAAAGTTGTATAAAATATGCACAGGATCATAAAATTTTGGAGGCCAGAGGGACTTCAGAGATCTTTTAATCCATACCTTTCATTTTATGTGTGCATGAAAATTGAGGATATATACATATATCTAAAAGTAAGTGATCTTATTGTTAGACCCATGGCAATGTTTGCATCTTTTAAATTATTGTTATTATCACTATTACTGGCATGCTCATTTGGACAATATTTAAATATTTACTATTTAGAAGGTATCAGTATAAAAAAATGACAAAAGGAACAGTTGGTTGCTCCAGTCAATAATAATTTTTTAAAAGTTATGTTGTGTATACTTATTGATATAGAAAAACTTTGTATTAAGGATTTACAAAACAGTATGATTAGTATGATGCTGTTCTTGTGTGGATATGTTTTCTATGTATTCATTCCCCCAACCTCTCTTTCTGTCTTTCTCCATCTCTTTCTCTCTCTCATAAAATCTATAATTAATACACACCAAAGTGTTGAATGGCTCTAGTCTGTATTCTTTTGGATTTCAGTTAATATGGAATTCTTAATTTTTTATGGAACTCTGTAATGCTTATTTGTTTTAAACTACAACTAAAAATAATAAAGTTATCACCGTGTGACCTCGGAAAAGTTACTCTTCAGACCTCAATTGTGGACAAAATTAAAGTTCTGGATTAGATGTCCATTATGCTTTCTTATAGCTGTAAAAGGATACGAGTCTGTGGTATACCTTTCTAGCTTGTTTTAGTTTCTTAATAACTCTTCCTTATTTAAGAAAACGATTTCAGTTTTCTCAGATCTCAGATTTTTCAGTTTTCTGACCATCTCAGATTTGGTCACACTTCCTTCAAGGGATGTTAAATAAACAGAGGTATACAGAAAATTCTTTTTTCCCTCCTCCCCCTTCTTACCTCCACACAAAAAGGCTGTTAATTGCTGTGATTGCTTTTACCCCTTCTGAATGTCTCATAAACTCTCACCATATTTTGAGTACTTTCAAAATGTTGCCATGACTGTTTACCTTCTGAGTCATCCAATATAGTCAAAAAGTTTTGTCTCCCTTATTCTTTGATGTTACGCCCAACATTCTAATTTTCTTTTGTCAAGCTCTGCTTGTCTGTCTGTACCTTTTCATATGATGCCTAAATGTGGGGGGTGCTCGCTAAACCTTTGTTGAATGAGTGAATACTTGTGCTTTAATCACTTTCAAAACATTTACTTGGGCCTAACGTTTTTCTTTTTCTTCTCTTCTCTTCCCTTCTTTTTTGTTACTCTGCCTCTTACGGGCTAACTTGTAATTTAGCTGAGTGACGTGATAGCCATTTCCACCTTCTGTTTTAGTTCTAAATTTTTAGTAAAATAATATTAAATATGTTAACCACTAGTTTTTGCTGCCATAAATTTTATGATTGTGCACGGGACATTTTAACACACTAATTATTTCTCCAGTCTTCTTTAATGAGTCTACAAAGCA
The DNA here is from genome assembly GCF_041296265.1 of Equus caballus. Taxonomy (NCBI): domain Eukaryota; kingdom Metazoa; phylum Chordata; class Mammalia; order Perissodactyla; family Equidae; genus Equus; species Equus caballus. Next base: position 42,697,291 of record NC_091687.1, read on the forward strand.
AAGTGCCTTTTATAATAACACTGATAGTGGAATAAATTACGTGGATTATACCTGACAAAAGATAGTAACAATGCTATGCTAAAGAGGCAAATTAAAAATGCATTTGGGATTTCCTTTGTTTATGACTCCTGTGTTTGTTTCTCAAGCTTTTGCATATCCTCATTTTAGAACACTGTCCTTTTCAATTTTTTTTGGAAAAGCTATCAAATATGAAATTAAGGTGCTATGTAGTTTATCCTCATTCAAGTGTTGGTTTTCAGACGATTTTAATTGTTTTTGACCATCTTTTGGGTAACACTGATATATAAACCAGGTAGAGTCCTATTCTGAAGCTTACCCTGCAGCAGACTCTCCATCCTGCAGGAGCCATCTGTGCCCCTGAGGTACCCTCCAGCCCAGTCAACCCTGAATGGAAACTGCTGTTGTAACTGTGTCTGTCTGTCATCGTTCCTTAGTTGATGGTTTCCTCTCTGTGCACGTGCCCTTGTGTCACTCTTCTAATCAAATATTTTGCTTGTTCACCTCTTAGAGAGTTGGGATATTACTGCTTTGATATGTATTTTCATATACATTTAAAACTTCACTATCTAGTGTTTTGGAGAAGACTCTCTGTTGTCCAGAGTTTGTTAATGTTGCTCCAGCTGGTCTCCCTTTCATTCATCGTTGGTTGCTTTGTTTATATAAGACCTGTGGGGTAGAATTTTTATTTTTGTTTCCCTTTCCCAGATACATCAGGTCAACGAATAACTATCCAATAACATTAAACAAACCCTAGAATGGTCCAACTTATATATTTTTATTAGCCTTACCCCTATTGATTCTGATTTTTAGATTCAGAATTGAGGGATATCTGAAATACCAGGCTGAGGCTGAAGGGCAGTCATATTGCACGCTAGTGTGTATCAGCACATGGAACCGATTGAGGAAATGGCCAGGATGAGATGCCTTTTACAAACTAGCCTGGTACATTCCCATAAAATCTACTCCAGCAGACAATGTTTCCAGGGAAAAACAGGCTATTTCCTCTGCTCATCTGGAACATTTTTAGAAAGTCCAGATTGTCTGTATTCTTTTGTATTCTAGGATTGCCTGATACAGAGAGCTGTCCGTTTAGTTTTTACAACCAGGACTCATCCCTTGTCTTTTCTGTGCTTCTAATTATAAGCCAAGGTTTGAGAGAGATCAGTGTTACTATTCTGTGGGGTTGCATCGAAAAGTTATCCTCTGTCAGGGTAAGAGATTCAAGCAAAGTGAGTACAGACACCAGAAAACTTTTTCCCCACTACAATAACCATTTCTGTGTTAAACACCCTTCTGGCTCATGATCTAGTGGGTTGGAGAGTCAGTCTGTGGCGGCAGTAAAGCTGATCTGCTGTCGTTTTTTAACCAGTGTTACTCCTCTTAACCTCTGTTCAGGCCCCTTCACCTCTCCTCCTGTTGCTACTTGTTTTCACCATTTTTTGAGTTGGTCTCCGCCTTAATCACTACACAGTCTGTCTCTATAAAAAGATAAATTAAAATACCACTCAAATAAAATAGCAAACCCCATAGAACTTCCCTCCCTCCTTCTCTTTGTAAAGTTAAAGTTGCTTTTTATGTGCTTTTTTCCAATTGTGTACCAGATTTTTAAATTTTTTCTTTGATGAATGTATCATTTTTCAAATGAGAAAAAAGTTTTTAAAATAAATATTCTTTTAATGAAAATAATAATCAAGTAATATTGAGCTCTCTTCATCCCCTTAATGCTGTCTGTATTGAGGCAGGCAGGAAGACTTACGTAGGCTCAGGAACGTGTGTTTAATCATGAGATGCCTCTTTATTACACTGGGCTATGAAAGCAGAGAGCAAATCTGGCCAAATATCCGTTGTCACTGTTCCTGTTGCTTGGAGTACTTTAAAGCTAGTGTGGCCCTCTTCTGTCTTCTCCGTGACCATTTCCAGTGCTCTTCTTTCCTTTGTGGAGATCTGTATTCCATCTAGTATCATTTTTCTTCTCACTGAGAGACTTCCTTTAATATTCTATCACCAGGTCTGCTGGTGATGAATCTTTTCAGCTTTGTATGTCTGAAAAAGTTTTTTGAAGATTCGCCCTGAGCTAGCATCTGTGCCAGTCTCCCTCTATTTTGTATGTGGGTCACCACCACAGCATGGCCACCACTGAGTGGTGTAGGTCCGTGCCTGGGAACTGAACCCAGGCTGCTGAAGCGGAGCATGCCAAACTTAACCACTAGGCCATGGGGCCATCCTCTCACCTTTGTTTTTTAAAATATATTTTCTCAGTGTCTAGAATTCTAAGTTGACACTTTTTTTTCCCCCTTTAGTACTTTTTCCAGAATTTTTTTCTCATTTCAGACACATGGGTGTGCATGAACAGAAGTACATGTACACAGATGAATTAAGAAAATTAGGAAGTGCTATAAGTATTGTTTTATTTTCTGATTATTTGAGTTAATTGGATATGATGAGTATTGTAAAGTTTCTGTTGAAAAACAAAAGCTCAAAATCATGTGTATTGGGGCTGGCCTGGTGGCACAGCTGTTAAGTTCACACGTTCTGCTTCTCGGCAGCCTGGGGTTCACCGGTTCAGATCCCAGGTGCAGACATGGCACCACTTGGCAAAAGCCATACTGTGGTAGGCGTCCTACGTATAAAGTAGAAGAAGATGAGCATGGATGTTAGCTCAGGGCCAGTCTTCCTCAGCAAAAAGAGGAGGATTGGCAGTAGTTAGCTCAGGGCTAATCTTCCTCAAAAAAAAAAAAAAAAATCGTGTATTAATTCCCCCTGTCTCTTAGATTTTTTGAGAAAATGTCTTTTTTGACTTTGGGTTATAGATTATAGATCCTTAAGTCCGGAACTTTTAGTCTAGTTATTTCATGGTTATGCACGTATGTGTCTTTAATAAAGAACAAGTGCTTGTAATGGCTCCGTCTAAAGGACAACTTTTTAGACTATTTCCACAGTCACTGTAAAATGTTATCATCAATTGTATGTGCTAGTTTTAGAGAATAGTTTGAAGTTATAAGTGTAATACATATTCATGGTTGAAAGTGTGGAAAATGTAGAAAAATATAAAGAAGAAAATAAAAACCTTCTGTAAATCCACAGTCTAGAGTTGACCACTATTAAAATTCTGGTGAATTTCCTTTCAGAATTTTTTTTGTGCATATGCCTTTTTTTCACTTACCAAAATTAAGATCAATTGAATGTATAGTTTTGTGGGGTTTTATACTTTTCATTCATCAAGATGATACTTGTTCAGTGCTTACTGTATGTTAGGTGATATGCCATGCTCTTTCTGTTTTGTCTCTTATTTAATCCTGGTAATAGCCCCGATTAAATACGTCTTATCATTATTTTTTGTTTTACGTATAAAGAAGCTATATTTACGTATAAAGAGGCTCCTCTTATATAATCACAGCAAGTAAGGGGCAGAGTCTGGCGGTGAACCTAAGATATCTGACTCTAGAGCCTCTACTTAAATAATGCATCATGTCATAACACATCATTAAATACTTTTCTACAACAGACTTTAAGGATACATTATGCTGTAGTATTATATATGTGAATATTTACATATTGTTATACTGGTACATTTTAAGACATTGATCAGAAATCATTGTGAGTATCTGATTATTCCTTTGAACTTACTTTCTTGGAGTGAAATTACTGTGTCAAAGTGCATTACATGTTAAAGGCTTTAGAAACACATTGCTGAACTGTCCTTCAGAAAGGTGGTTTGCTTTGTACTCCCCCAGCAGCGTCAAAGAGTAGTCTTCTGCGCCCTCATTTTAAGATTGAATATTGCGTTATAAAACCTTCAATCTCATAAGTGAGATGTTATTTTAATTTCTTTTTAATTTCTTATTAAGAAATTTAAGATGTTTACTGGACACCTGTATTTTTTTTTTGTAAACTATTTTGTTTGCTTTTTCCTGTTACATTTTTTACCACTGTGTTAGCATCTGTTCTTTTAGTGCTAATCTCCACAAATAAGTGGCCCCATCCTGTCTTCATTCTTAACTGCATGGAATTTTTCCTCCTACTCCTCCAATCTGATGACAAAAGTTATCCAGTACAGTAACAGAATTAAAGTGCAACTCTAAACTTAAACCAGTCAAATTCTGTATTTAGTTTCTGTCCTTGTTTCCTGTCCAATTCCTTGCTTTGAAAATTATTAGCTACTTTTTGAGACGTCTGGTAACCTTTTCTTAGACCTAATCTTCTTCAGTTTTTCAGTGTCGTAATTACTTATTTCTCATGAGATCCATACCTCTTTCCTTGGTTTTGTTTTTTGTTGGTTTGTGTGTATATGTGTGTGTGAGAGAGAGATGTTTTCCAGATTCTCCTTCTATAGACATCCTTTTCCTCCTATTTTTTAATCCTGTATTGTTAAGAATGCTTCTCTCCCAAAGTTAGCTTCTTGAACTCCTTTGTATTCAGCCAATGAGCTGGTTTTTTAAATGACTCTATAGAAACTACTCCCAAATTCATCCCCTAGTCTTGGTGCATGTAGAACCTATTCACTTATATCACTTATATAATATATCTTATTTTCATCTCAAATTCAACATAAAAGAAATTGAATTCTTCTTTTCCTTTTTTTCTTTCTTCCTTTCCCTTGATCTAAACAATCTGTTTTTTCTGTTGACCCTATTTTTCATTACTTTAGATACAAAACTTTCTAGTTATCTTTTTATTCTTTCATTTATTTTACCTATATATCTAACTATAGTGTATATTTCTCTCTTTGGAATGTTCCTCAGATTCTCCTTTTGCATTTATTCTCTGTTCTGTGCTGCATCTCTGGGCCAGGTCTGTCTCTTATTCCTTAGTTTCTCTGGGCTTCTTTCAGCTGATCTTTCCTCATTTACCCTTACCCTGGTCCCAAGATTATTCTTCAACAACCATCACTTTGTTTGTTTAACCCTTCTGAACAACGGTATACAGTTGCTCTCCATTTTATGCTAATCATAATCAGAGGTCTTGTTGGCACTGAATACCAATATTATTTCTTAAATGCATATTTAATTCTCTACTTTATTCAGGAAGATACATTATTGTCTGTCTAGTTTCCTTCCCCAGCCTCCTTGCACATCTGAGTCAAAATAGTAATTACTGTGCTAACCCTTTTACATACATTTTTGCTAATCTTTACAGCCAGCATATATGGTAGTGTAATAGATCTTCTCTATCTAAATTAAGGATTAATTCTTACAGAAATTCATAGTTGAAGAAACTTAAGGTTTTATAGAAAATGGGATTAGGAAAACTGTGGTCTGAGGTAAATGAATGAAAGCATATAAATAAACATTTGCTGAAATAAAACAATCAAAATGCATTGTAAACAAAGAGATTATCAATTACACATTTTAAAATTTTGCTGTAGGGGACGGCCCGGTGGCACAGCAGGTAAGTTTACATGTTCCGCTTCTTGGTGGCCCGGGGTTCGCTGGTTTGGATCCCAGGTGGGGACATGGCACTGCTTGGCAAAAGCCATGCTGTGTTAGGTGTCCCACGTATAAAGTAGAGGAAGATGAACATGGATATTAACTCAGGGCCATTCTTCCTCAGCAAAAAGAGCAGGATTGGCAGCAGTTAGCTCAGAGCTCATCTTCCTCCAAAAAAAAAAATTTGCTGTGATCGGTATAGTACTGTTAATTTCCATTTAATAGTTTGCATGCTACATATTTTTTTCTTTCTTTCTTTTCCTTTTTTTTTTTTTTTGCTGAGAAAGAATCACCTGAGCTAACATCTGTTGCCAGTTTTCCTCTTTTTTTCGTTTGAGGAAGATTAGCCCTGAGCTAACATCTGTGCCAATCTTCCTCTATTTTGTGTGTGGGTCACCAGCACAGCGTGGCTCATGAATAGTGTAGGTCCATGCCTGGGATCCAAACCTGTGAACCCAGGTCAACAAGAAGAGTGTACTGAACTTAACCACTATGCCATGGGGCTGGCCCCACATGCTCAATACATTTTTATTTTTTTTTTTTAAGGAAGATTAGCCCTGAGCTAACTACTGCCAGTCCTCCTCTTTTTTGTTGAGGAAGCCTGGCCCTGAGCTAACATCCGTGCCCATCTTCCTCTACTTTATATGTGGGACGCCTGCCACAGCACGGCGTGCCAAGCGGTGCCATGTCTGGCACCCGGGATTTGAACCGGCAAACCCTGGGCCACTGAGAAGCAGAACATGGGAACTTAACGGCTGTGCCACCAGGCTGGCCCCCACATACTTTTAAATAGGATATCACTTTCTAGTCCCTGTCCAGTATCAGGAAAATGCTTGGAAATTTATTTTACTTTGCTGGTGGTGATATACATTTTTAAGTAGCATTTTTCCCCGCTAATCCATCATCCTTCTGCCAAGTATTCGTTGCTTTTCCAGTTTTGTAGGTTTGGAGTTGTTTACCACCAAGATCTGGGACCCTGTGGCTCAAGTCATCAGTCTTCCCTGTTCATTTTTAACTTTCGCTGTGCTTTCCGGATGGGAGAGTAGGTCTGGATATGCTTTACTTCCGATTTCTTTGTCTCTCTCCAGGGCTACTTTGCAGAAACTTTCACTCCTGGTCTGCCATTTACTTTCTAGCTCTTTTTTGCTGTCTTCTGGTAATTCCTTTTCTGTTTCTCTATATTACACAAATTTGACAATATTCAAAAAACAACAGATGTGGCAACATCACTGGGGACTTTTAGTAGATTATCAGTGAGTGAAAGTTTGGGATTGAAATTTAGGTCTGAGCAACTCTGAGACTCAGGTTCTTTTCTTAGTACCACGTTTGTTTCCTCCCCAGTAAATGCGTGCCCTTCACTCTACCCAGAGTCGTATTTTTCTCAACATTTTGTTACCTTCTACTTCAAGGCTAAATTTAGTGTCCATTTCCTCACTGAAATCATTTAACTGTCACGAGTTGAACCCAGCTGAACTCTTGACCTCTGTGCTCTTGAATGTACTAGTCTGTAGCACATGCACTTATGTTTCATAGTTTGTCGTCACCTTATGTGTATTGAGTGTGTATCCCCAGATCCATTGATTTAACATTAAGAGTGGGGACCACAGTTATATTTCTGGTACCTTCTATAGCATCAAGTTGGTACTAGACTTTTGATAAGCACTCACGCCCATTTATGGATGGACTAATCACAATCTAGGATTCAGTCTTTTTTGGCAAGTTTCCTTTGACTTTAGTTTTTAATGTTTGTTTTGTTAGTTTTCCTAAAGGTAGTTTCCAGTAATCCCTAGTCTTCGTGAAGGTCACATCACCATTTGCCTTTGTTTGTTTTGATAGCATTATACATTATAGCTGGTGATTTTCTTTGCTTATTTGGAAAAACACCATGACTTCGTTGTAAATCTGTATGTTCTCAATTTTTTCTTTGCTCTGGTTCCACTTGACCCTTGCCTCAAAGAGTCAATAGCCCTCTTCTCTTAACATCAGACTGTTTTGTTCATGTCTTTCTTAACATACTTACTGTAATATTTTGTGTAGCTCAGCACATTCCCATGTCTCCAATCCCTGAAACATATGCATACCTCTATATTTGCATAAATTTGTGTGCGTGTGTGTGTGTGTATATGATATTCTCAAACTGGAACCATACCTCATCCAAACTTGTATCCTGGTAACTCTGACTGTTCTCGGAATACAGTCAGGATTGACTCACTCTTGCTAAGTTACTGACTGAATGAATCAGTCCAATCAATGAAGCAACCATATTATTTTCTCTACTTATATTTTCCAGCACTTTTACTATCTTTCTTCTGATTAGAGTACTTAGAAGTGTCCCTTTAAATGTATTAGTTTCATCGCATTTTATCTAAATTATTCTGTACAAGGGTGTGTATTTTCAGAAATTTCTTTGACCTTGTTTCTTTTTTTATTCTTGTCCATTAAGGCAATCATCACCATAATTTTCTTTCATCTCTGATCACTCTATGTATTCACAATGTAAAAACCTGTATTTTGCTTTTTACTTCTGTTTCTTCGCTAGTACGTATTAGCTTCTTTTAAAAAAACAAACAACTCTTTTAAAAGTTTTCTGTCCTTATTTTCTCTTATTTGTTCTTAAACTTTTGCCTTTTCTTAAAAATGTCTGCCTTTTCAAATGCTCTTACCTGATTAAAGTCGCCTTATTATCCTTTCACTTCGTCAGAGTATGAAAGTGACTCTCTTTCCTTTTGAGAGTTTGAGCTTTTCAGCTTTACTTCTTTTTTTTCTGGAAGGCCAACTGTGCTCATCTTTCAAATTCCATACTTCAACTTTAATTTGGCCTTTCAAAATACAAAGTATATTTTAAATTAAATATTTGAAAGATAAAGCATTTCTTTCATAGCTATTGGTAAATCTTGCACTTGAACTGCCATGAAAGTTGTTTGGGTAGTTGCCATATATGTGCCACCACAGCCGTTGGTCACTCAAAACCACTGATGAGCTGCTGCTATCATAGTAAATATTGAGCACGTATTACTTCCATAGCATTCTGTTTTATGTGAAGATTAACAGCCTCTTTCTACTTTTCCTCTAGGTCTAAGTGGGATGGTCTTTGATAGCACTGTGGTGGCAACACTAAAGACTTGGAGGAAAAAAACAATGAAGTCCTTTAGCCAACTCCAGACTCAGCTAGCTTAAACACACTGCCAGATTAACCTCCTCCTCCAAACACTTGGCCACGGGCCTGGCCCCAGAGAATGTTTTTATAATCTTGAGGTAGAAAGGGATTTCTCAAGCAAAACATGAAAATTTCCTAATATAAAGCTAAAATTACAAGTGTGGTTATATTTTTAAAACCTGTTTTCCTCATAGCCACCATTTCCCAAAGAAACGTTCAAAGACAGGCTAAAGGTTGGGCCCAAGGTATTTGCAAATTATTTAATTGAGAAAGTGTTAGTATACGGAATATATAGAGACATCTTATATAAATCAATTTAAAAAAGACACTCAACCCAGCTACGTCAACAAAAATGGGTAAAATAAACGATCTAACAGTTTGCAGAAATCGACAGAGATCTCATAAACATATGAAAAAACATTCAACCACACTAGTAATCGGAGAAATGCAGTTAAAATCACAGTGTGATATCTTTTTACACTTATAAGATCAGCAGTATTTAAAGTGTCTGAATCCAAATATTGGTGAAGGTATGCAGAATCAGAAACTTTCGTACAGTGCTGTTGAGATTATGCGTTGGTATAAGCATCTTGAACTGAAATTTGTCAGTTTGTTAAAGTTGAAAATGCCTATGTTCTTTGACTTGGGAATTCTGTTTCTCGGTATGTATGCTGGAGAAACTCACACATATCCTTAAGGAGGTATGTGTGAAATTGATTATTACGGCAGTATTCATAATAGCTAAACTTGAAAATAGTACAGTTGTCTATCTACAAAATACTGGATGACTGTATTTTGGTATAGTCATGAAAGATGATACTACATGGTTGTTAATATGAACTAGCTAGGATTGTGTTCATAACCATGGATAAATTTCAAAAATAACGTTGAGTGAAGCAAACTAAATTGTAGAAAGAGAGGTATACTTCATAATGTTTGAAAACTGCACATGTACGCGTATTGTGCCTATTTGTGCATATGTATGGTTTGTGTTTCAAAACATCAGTGGAAAAGCTAAACATCAAAATTAGTATGATGGTTACCTCTATGGGAGCAGTGGAGGGAATAGAATTAGAGACAAATAATAAAGGGGCCTCAGCTTCTCTGTAATACATGTTTTTAAAAAAATATGACTCAAATATTGTATAGGGCTGCGATTTGATGAAGTTGGATATGGGTACATGAGTGTTTATTACGTTATTCTCTCTGCATTTCTCCATGTTTGAAATACTTCATTTTGAAGAATAAGTAAATGGTACATATAAAAGATGTGTATAAATTTAAAGCATTATACACTAAACAACAGTAATACTGTACATTGCTCTTAAACATAAGTATGTATTCTCACACACACCTGTATGTATGTGTGTGTGCGTATTTATGCATTTATATACACATGTGTGTGTATATATACACACATACACTTATGAGCGCTACGTGTTTCAAGTGTACAACTTGAATAGGAAGGATTCCCTGCAATTCCCGGTGATTTTTTTTTCCTTGGGGAGGAGAGGTGGAATGCATGACTAGGTATGAGGCCCAACGGGTGTTTCAGTTGGATCTGTTATGTTTTACGTAATTTATTAAGGACAAAAAATGATATAAATATGTCATACATTAGCAGTTATCAATTCTTTGTGCTAGGAATATGGATATTGGGTAAACTGAATCTCTCCATTTTAGTATTGCTTGTTTTTATTCTTCAAAACGATCTTTTAAAAACATTAAGCCTTTTACTAAGATCTGGAGCTTTTATTGAAAAGGCAAATTTTGGATCAATAGAGTATCTTAAAAATCAAGTATTTTCTCAACTCATTTATTGGAAATGGTAATGTATTGTCAGAAAAATTAATTGTGGGTAATTTTTTCCCCCTTCCCCAAGAATACAAGTCAATGACCAGATTGTGGAAGTGGATGGAATCAGCCTGGTGGGCGTCACACAGAATTTTGCTGCAACAGTTCTCAGAAACACCAAGGGCAATGTCAGGTAAATATGTGGCTCCAGATGTGTACAATTTGGTTACTTGATATTTTGTTGAATTTTAGGTTTCTATAATTGTATCTATAAATATATGTAATTACAATAAGAATTTCATTTAAATACTGAACACTTGCCTTTAGCTTTTAATTTTTCCTTCTTTATTGAAATTAGTTCATGTAAATGCAATTTAAAACTAAAAATTCTAGTATTCTAGAAAGACGTGAAGATAGGAAGTGTGCAGTGTCAATCTGTATGGTTTACAACATGGTTTACTGAGCTGTTAGTGTGCCTTATTGCTAATATAGTAAGAATTCCTAGGAAGATAGAATTTCTAGTTGTATCATCAATAAATATGAATTTAGGTACCAAGTCCTTTTAATAAAACCAGTTATTGAAATTGAAAATTGAAATTGAAATGATTATACATGTATGTATACATAAATCTAACAATACATGTTATTTAGACAAGCAGGCTGACTGACTTAAGATTAATAAATACATTTAAAATATCACTTTATTGTTTTAAAGATCAGGCTAATCTTTGGTAAACTATAACTTTTCAAACTTAATAGGACAGAGGGTACATTCTTTTGGACCATGAAATTTATATCCACTCCTGGAGTTCTGGAAATTGTAGCTTGGAAAACAAATAAGGAGGTAGTCCTGAGCCAACTAAGGTCAAGGTTTGAAATCGTTTTATTTGGTCAGAGGGTCCTTATTTTCTAATACAGTATTGCTTATGTCTTATTCTTTTCCATAAATCCTATGAAGGGGAACATAAGGGGACATTGTTTGGTATGTTTAATTATGGAAGTGTTTTAGTGTTATCATCGAAATAAAACTGCCAAATATTGTGAACATATTGATGAGTTAATATTGCTGTAAAGAGGGTAACATTAGGATTTTATTGCAGCATATTTTGTGTTGTACAAGCATGAGTTTAAGTTTTAGAATTTAGACTTTTTCAGTTGGAAAGCGTCCTTTAATGCTGAAGGGAATGTTTAAGGAATACAACCACATTACTTTTATGGGTGCTATGCTGATGCTGCAAGAATACCCGTAGTTCTGAGAAAAGCATGTAAAGTAATTGGAAAGGATACAGGAAAAACTGTCTGATGCTCTCTCAGAGCTGCATGGACAGACCCCTAGAAAATGTGATTGTCTTTCTGCAGATTGCTGTCTGCTGTTCTTGAGACAGCACTTTCCTGTGACAGTAGAGAACTTGGTTTTGAAGCTGCCCATTAGGTTTTAAAAGGAATTTTAAAGTGACATAAATAAAATATACATTCAACTTATGAGGACATTTCTCAGCTGGAAACAAGTTTGTAGTTACATGAAATCATGGCCATCCTTTTCTCTGTCTTTGTAAATTTGTGCTCTTACTGTTTCAAGCTTGTTTCAAGCTGTACAAATTGCAAATGGCTTCTTAACTGATTTCCCTGATTTTAGTCTCTCCCTTCTTCAGTCTGTCCTCCTCATCCTTACCCCACATGGAGGCACATAGTAGCAGTTTTCAAATATATGAAGGGCTAACATGGAAAAAGGAATTGACTGATTCAGTGTAACTCTAGTAGTAGAAGGACTAAGCCCTGTGGGTAGAAATAATAATTCAGCGTCCACCGTGTCCCTCTCCTCTTCAGAAACCTTCAGTGGTCCTCCATTCTGTGCAGAATCTAAACTCTTTATCCTGGTATTAAGAATCTTTCATCACCCGATCTTATCACCTATTCTCCTTATTTTTGTTGTCTGGTACAGTCATACTAGTGTGGTCATCATCCTTTAAACTTGACTTGTGAATTATCGTTTTTGTGTCTCTCTCTCCCATTTTTCTGTTTAAAGTACTCTCTTCTGTTTAGAAACTACTTATCTTGAAGAATGTATTTCAGCTCCTTTGCCCTCCAAGAAGTCCTCCTTAACCTCCCTATCCCCTAGTGATCTCTCCTTCCTGGTAACACTTATCATTTATACCACTTTTTTGACCTTGAGGTTACAGAATATTCTACTTTCATCTTTTAAAAACATACATCTTATTTCCTCATTTACTTTGCAAAAATCTTGATATCGAAATAGGACCTTTAGCCTCCTTTGTTCTCTCAAATCATTTAACCCTGAATCTTAATTGATTGAAATTATGTAATCCAGTGTATTAATTAATTGAATATAAGGAAAAGTCCCTTCTCAATTTTAACTTATTAAAAATAATATTTGAATCCTCTGAATGTATTTTAGGTGGTAGTTCATTATAAAGTATTAATACAAAAACAGGATCCAAAAACTAGACCTATAATTATTATTATTTTTTTTTGGTGAGGAAGATTGGCCCTGAGTTAACATCTGTTGCCCATCTTCCTCTTTTTTTTTTTTCTTTTCTTTTCTCCCCAGAGCTCCAGTACATAGTTGTATATCCTAGTTGTAAATCATTCTAGTTCTTCTGTGTGGCATGCTGCCATAGCACGGCAGGATCCAAACCAGCAAACCCCAGGCCTCTGAAGTGGAGCACATGAACTTAACCACTTGGCCACAGGCCCGGCCCCTAGACCTGTATTTTTAATGTTTTCACTGTTTTAAACTGAAGATGTAAAATATGTATGGTTCTATATTTTTTATTCATTGATGACTGAGATATCACATTTAGTTGTCACTAAAATCTGTTTTCAAAAAGGGATCTCTGAAAAATTACTGAATTTAGTTTGAATTTTTCTAACTACTAAGCAGAGATCTGGGAACAATGTGTGGAACTCATGGCTTTAAAGAGCCAGGAAAGGGAAAGATAAGAAGTTAGTCGTGATGAGAAAATTGAAACTGATATTTGGATGGTGATTATTTTTTAAGTATTAGAGATCAAGATTTTTATTTATTTGCTGGAAATGTATATGAAATTGGTGTCAGCATTTGGATATGAATTAAAATCACACAATGAATTCTGTGACTTCACCCACACTTATAGAGAATCATTTTCTCACCTCTTAGTCTGCTTTATTTTGTTAGACTTTGAATTGCTACACCTGAGTTTATGAACTAATAGTGCTAACGTAGACTCCATTAATATGCCATTTTTAATATACTCAAAGAATTATACTATATATATTTTAATGCGATAGCTCCCAAGAGTATGTATGTTTTTCAGCTCTACATTGTTTAAATGAGTTAGAGCGTATTAGACCACTGTGAAGAAGTGGTTCAGCTCAAACCAGGCTAGGTTCCTGGGGGATTGGAAGCCCAAGTCTGGCTCAGAGCTTTGGTAAACAATTATTTCCTCCATTTTACTGATATCACTTAAAACTAAGCACTCACAATGAGTACTGTACTAATATCATGTTAATTACTTTGAGTAATTGAATGGGTAAAGGATTTACAGGACTCAAACCTTTCATATTCAAAAATGATGCAACAGCTGGAGAAAGACAAACATTGAAGGGGTGGGCATGGAAGACTCAGACATAGTCTTCATCATTCCTCTACGGGGTCTTACAGGACTTGTTGGTCTCCAGATTTTAAACCACCATGGGCATGTGCATGAAGCACTTGGTACCAAGAAGCCCGAAGTCTTATGTGTGGTAGGGCGCTCTCAAAGTAAGCTGATCATGTAGGTACATTCCTATTACATGATCAGCTCAACCATTGAAAACCCCCAGACTCTGCCAAATCCAGGGACAAGTGATAAATCCAATTATTATTACCAAACATTTCTGACAGGGTGGTATGACTTGCCTTGAAACAACTCATAGACCCATGTTTGCAAAATATCATTTATCCCTAGATAGTACATTTCAGAGCTTTGACCAAGGGTCAGTACCATGCTCTAGGCAACTTTGGAGATGAGCACTTGATCAATCCAAATTGATTCTAGATTAATTCATGCTGTATAATACATGCGCATAACACATTTATGCTCTCCTTTTGACTTTAGATTAATCCTATTAAGTATGTTTTTATTGTCTATTTCAATGTTATGTGGTGAAAATCCAAAAAGAAAATGTAACAGTTATTTTAAAACCTGCAATCTTTTTGGTAGTTGATAGAATGTAACTCAGCAAATGTAATATAGTTAAGAAGTTAGAATGAAGTTCTGTTCTCATTGTCAGATCCTGCGTTATGTAAAAAATAATTTAAATAGTTTAGATTCACTTCCTTTGCATTAGCAGGTTTATCTGCCTATTCACTGTTTTTATATTAGAACAAACTAAATGATGCTTTTCTTGAGATCCATATGTTTGTTGGTCCATGTTTAGTTATGGAAAAAATAATTTTAAACTTGACATTATAAAGTCATTAGAAAAAATAATAGGAAGTAGTTCAAAAGAGATAAAAATCATTGGTTGTATACCAATGGAAAGAAAGTAGAAATAACTAGATATTAACAGACTAATTCAAACTTATGCAAAACTACCTTGCATTTATTTTTGGATGTAGAGTGATGCTGTTTTGCCAGAGGTGTTCTAAATTTAGACATTTAACTCAATCTCTTGTGTTATATCTCTGGACAAGAGGAAAGATGTATTTTGAAATATAGTATATCTAGCAGATAGATAAAATTACGGAGTTGATTCTTTACAAACTATAAATAGTATTTAAAGTATTCATTTATATTTCTCTCTGCTCTTAGGACCAGGACTAAGTGTCTTTCTCTAGTAACTTCCTTTTTTTACATGAAGCTAGACCTCATGGATTCAGATTCTGGTTTAACCACTTATCAGATGTATAAGTTTATGAAAGTGTTTAAATCTCCCTGTGCCTCAGTTTCTTCATCTATAAAATGGGCATATGATAGTACCAACCCCATAGATTTGTGATGAGTATTAAATGAATTAATTCATGCAATGCATTTAAATGAATGCCTAGAAAAAGTGGAATTCAGTGAAATGTTAGCTATTATTAAATTTTATGAAAATTCTGATCACTTCTTAAGTGTTCCTGTAGATTGCTAGAAAAGCAAGAGTCAGTTTTATAGCCATTCCTAACAGAGGCACGGGATCTTATGGTATGCGTTTGTGTAGTAACTTTATTCTTGGGTTTCTAATCTTCATGATTTTTATTTTTTAATTTTCTCTGTGCACTATTTTCCTCTTTCATTTGTTTAAAAATTATTGAATTTTTAAAAATAAAAGTAATGAATACACATTAACCAAAAAAGTCAAATTGTTTAATATGATAAAAGTAAAAATCAAATGTCATTTCCTCTTACCTCATGTCCTAGTCGACAGAGGAACCATTGTTCACAGTTTCTTTTTTGTTCTTTTATAAGTACCAGTATGTCTTGTCTTCATTTCTTGATTTTTCAATTTTAGATAGAAATCTAATGATTGCTTGTCATAAAACCTTCACTTATTAATTTTTTTCAATTAAAAAAATTTGCAACAGTTTATGACACTTACTATTGTATCACTACAATTGTCTTGAATACTTTTTGCATAGGTTGATTCAAAAAATTAAAACCAATAACCAGTATTTACAGTGTTATGGTTATGAATATATTATTCACTCAATCTAGAATCAAGTGGTAGGACTAAGTTAGTAGAAAATGAAATGTAATTTCATGTCATTCAATCTTTTTCTCTCTCAGGGAGACTCTTCAAAGAATGAAGGTTCTAGTGGAACCTGACAATATATTTCTAGCCTTCTTGATTTCCTCTGGGTCATACATAGCTGCTAGGGTGCTTCCATGTCTGAAAATGCATTATTTTGCCCTCAAATATGGCTAGGTATAGTATTTGAGGTTCAAAAATCCTTTTTCATTAGTGTTATGAAGATGTTGTCCATTGTCTTTTATTATCTGTGATTGGTAATGAGAAGTTTGATGTTAATCTGATTCATAGTCTTTATGCTTTTCTCTTTGGGATTTTTTCACTCATAATTGAGTTTTTGGAATTTTTACTAGGCTGTAACTAGATCTGTGTGTGTTTATTTTATATATATAATTCTGCTTAGAACTCAATCTGAAGACTAGGGTTTGGGAAATTTTCTATTATTATTTTATTATTTTGTTTCTTCTTCATTATTTTTGTTCTCTGTTCTCAGACCAGTATTAAATGGGGATTGGATATCCTGGTTATATCCTCTCGCATCTTGTTTTCTCTCAGAATCTTTGTTTTCTGTTTCCATTTTCTGCTGTTATGTTCTAAGAGTTTTCTCAATTTTATCTTTCAGATTACCAATTTATTTGTAAGCCATCGCCTTTTTAAGATGTTCTGGCCCCTATTCTCTAATTCTCTTTTCTATTTAAAGCTCTGTCTTCTCTTGCCCAACCTTGAGAATTCTCCAACTTCCTACTTGACATCTACATGTGACTTTCTAAAATGCACATCAAATATAATATGTTCAAAGTATTCTCTTTTATTTGTACCATTCCCTGTCCTCTGACCTCCTCCAAAAAAACATATATGTTATCTTTACTTGGGTGATCCTTCTTATCAAGTCTCACTTCAAAAATCAATTTTTTAGTGAATGAGTTTTCATGTTATGCTATTTATGTTGTCCAAACCCTGTCAGTCTCTATACATTACCAGTTTTCTTCATAACATTCATCTAATGATCCTCTGATTATCCTCTCCTCCTGGTATTGACTTTTTTGTTTAGTCTTCTACTGCATTGACTCCTGCCTAGTCTGTATAATGACTAAAGTATGAAGGAAGTAATGATGTGTGACTTTTGAGTTTAGGCTATAAAAGGCATTTGGCTTCTATCTTGCTCTTTTGGATCACCAGCTCTGGAGAAATCTAGCCCCCATGTTGAGAAGACATTCAAACAGCCTTCTCTAGAGGCCCACACAAGGAAGAACTTAGGCCTGCCAACAGCCAGCACCAACTTGCGAGCCATGTGAGGGAGACACCTTGGAAGGAGATCCTCCAGCTGCAGTAAAGCCTTCAGATGACACTGACCCTAATGAACATTTGATTGAACTTGATGAGAGGCATCACACCAGAACTGCCCAGTTGAGCCCTTCCTGAATTCTTGACTCAGAGAAACTACGGAAGATAAAATGTTGGGATAATTCATATCAGAGAAGATACAAGTTAGAATAAAAGAGGGGACATCATTACAGATCTAACACATATTGTAAGGACTAGCCAATATTATGAAGAACTTTATGCTAATAAATACAACTTAGCATAAATGGTTAAACTTCTTAGAAGATAGTACTATAAGAAAGTACCAAAGCTCACTCAAGAAAAAATAACGTGTTGTTTATTTACATGAAGATGAATTTATAGATAAAATTTTCCAGCAAAGAAAATTCCAGTTTCAGTTTGTTTCATTGCTAAATCTTACCAAACATTAGAGGGAGAAATAACACTGATTCTATACAAGCTCTTCCAGAACATAGAGGAGGGGACACCTGTCAACTACTTCTATGAGGCCAGCATTACCATCATACCAAACTCAGAAAAAGACATTAAAACAAAAATCATTACATACTAGTATTCCTCATTAATGTAGATACAAAAATCCATAACAAAATTTTAGCAAATTGAAGTCAAGAATATATGAAAAAGATAAAATATTATGACCAAGTGGCATTTATCTTTAGAATGCATGGTTGATTTAATGTTTTAAATTTAGCCTATGAAATTTTCCATGCTAATAGACTAATAGAGAAAAATCATATGCTCATATGCTCATCTCAGGAGATGGAGATTAGAAAAAATTTCTCGGGAAACTTGAAGTATACAAGAATTTCCTCAATGCAATAAATAGCATCTGAGTGAAACCTACAGCTAACGTACTTAATGGTGAAGGATCTAATGTTTTCCCCTTAGTATAAGAAAAATGCGGGGCCAGTGGGGTGGCGTAGTGGTTAAGTTCGCATGCTCCGCTTTGGTGGCCCAGGGTTCGCTTGTTCGGATTCTGGGTGTAGACATATGCATGGCTCATCAAGCCATGCTGTGGCAGGCATCCCATGTATAAAACAGGAAGATGGGCATGGATGTTAGCTCAGGGCTAATCTTCCTCAAACAAAACAAAACAAAGCAATTCAAGTATGTTCACTTTTGCCACTTCTGTTCAGCATTGTACTGGAGGTCATAGTTGGTTCTGTGAGGCAAGAATAAGAAATGGAAAACACAAGGAGGAAGTAAAACTCTTTATTTACATGTGATATATAAAAATCCTAAGGAATCTTCAAAAGATGCTACTAGAACAGTAAGTGAGAAAAACAGGGTTACAGGAGATAGGTCAATGTACAGAAATAAATTCTATTTCTATATACTAGTAACAAGAAAGAATTGAAAATTCAGATTAAAAATAACATCTATGATAGCATCAAAAACATGAGCTACATAAGAATATTCTGACATAATAGGTTGAAGACTTCAGCAAAATATTTCTGAGAGAAAATAGACAACCTAAATGAGTGAAGAAAGAGACTGTGGATCAGAATACTGAGTATTGTTCAGATTTCAAGTTTCCCCAAATCTGTAGATTAAGCACGTTCTCAATTAAAATCTCAGTAGACTTTTTTGTAGAAATTAACATTTTTTTAAAAAGAACAGAGTTGGAGGATTTCCCCTGCCTGAAAGCTACACTAATCACAGAAGTCTGAGTTAGGCATAAAGTAGAAATAAAGATTAATGGAGCAGAATAGAGAGTTCCAATATAGACCTGCACAGACATAAACAATTGATACACCAAGGTAATTCAATGGGGGAAATTACAGTCTTCTCAACAAACGATGGCAGAACAATTGGATAACCACATTTAAAAAAAAAGACCACAAAAAATCTTGACCTTCATCCCAGAGTATATATAAAAATTAACTCAAGATTAATCATAGATCTAAGTGCGACAGCTGAGACCATAAAGTTTCTAGAAAACAGGCAAAAATCTTTATGATCTTAGGTTAATCAAAGAGATTTTAGGACACAAAAGCGAGAAGTACAAGAGAAAGAAATGATGAATTGAATTGTATCAAAGTTTAAAACATTTGTTCAAAAAGTACCCTTAACAAAATGGAAAAGCAAGCTACAGACTGAATATTGGAAAAACAATGATCTGATAAAGGACTGTTATTTAGAAGATATGAAGAACTCTTATAATTCAATAAGAGATATACAATCCTTTTAAAAGTGTGCAAATCAATTAAAGAGATACTTCACCGAGAAAGATAAACAGTTAAGCGCATGAAATGCTGCTCAACATCATTAATCACGGGGGAAATGTAAATTAAATCCACAATAAGGTAATACTACACACCCACTAGAATGGCTGAAATTTGAGAGATGTGTAATACTATGCATTGATGAGGATGTGGCGCAACTTTAACATTCGTTCATTGCCAGCAGGAATGCAGTAATAGCACAGCCACTTTGTGAAACAGTTTGGTAAGTTGTTATAAAGTTAAACATTTACCATACCAGCCAACAATTTTACTCCTAACTATTTACTCAAGAGCAATGAAAACATATAACTACCCAAAGACTCATAGTTGCGTGTTCAAAGAAGCTTTATTCATAGCTAAAAATTGGAAAGATTCAAATGTCCTTTAACAGATAAATGTATATACAAATTGTATTATATTTCATACAATGAGATATTTCTCAGCAATACAAAGGAATGAGCTACCAATATATTCAACACCATGTATAACTCTCAAAACTGTTATATTGAGTAAAAAAAGCCAGACACTAAAGTCTTGACACTGCTTGACTCCATTTATACTGCAAAGAGGAAAGAGGAAACATTTTTGAAGTGACAAAAATGTTCTGTATTGTGCTTATTGTGTTTGTTATACACCTGTATATGTATTTGTCAAAGCTCAACATATTATACAACTTAAATTTGATGAATTGTATTGTATATAAATTTGACCTCAATAAAACTGATGTTTTAAACGTATAGTAATGGTTATGATTAATGAATTATATTGATGGTGATTTGGGAAGGAATACTATGCCTCTTTAAGACAAGCAGATGTAGTCAAGCTGAATTTTATTAGCAATATATAGATTTTATTGTGCTATATACTTAAAAAAAATTATTGTTGGTTTTTTACCAGAAAAAAAAATCTATATAAAATTCTTTATGTCTGGACCCTTTTCATTAGTCAAATATAGATTTGCAGCATAACTTTTAAGAACTCCTGTTTTGGAGGTCTACAGCTTTAAGTGGGACCTTGTCTGTCTTGCTCACCACTACGGGCATGGCATAGTTAGTGTACCTATTGTTGCATAATATATTACCTCAAAATTTAGTGACTTGAAACAATAAACTTTTATTATCTCACAGTTTCTGTGATGCACTTCCAGCTTTCTCATGAGAGCCTCTCTATAGGATGCCTTACAACATGGAAACTGGCTTCCCCAGAGAAAGTGATCAAAGGGAGTACCCAAGATGCAATCCGCCATCTTTTCGTAACCTAATATCCGAGTGACATTCCGTCAGTTCTGTATTTTATTTGATAAAAATGAGTCAAGTCCATCCCACTCTCAAGGGGAGAGAATTGCACAGGATATGAATATGAGGAGCCAGTAATCACTTGGGTCTATCTGAGAGGCTGCCTATTATGTAGTGATCAATAACTAGGTGGATGGATGGACAGACAGATGGAGGGATAGACAGGCAGGTAGAACAGATAATGTTATGCCACAATATAATTTATTTGTTTAATGTTGCATTCCCTGTCTTAAGAAGAACCCTGAAAAACTTGAGACTGTTTAGGAAAGACTGACCAGGATGGTGAGGTCTAAACATTTTTCCTTCTATGTGTATAAAAGTAGAAGATTCCACAAATTTTGTCTAAAAAAATAGAAAAGTTTTAAAAAACATGGTAACAGTTATAAAGCATTTGAAAGCGTGAACTCTGGAGAAAGGATTATGTGTTCTTTTTAACTCCAGATAACCATCCTATTACTAAAAGACAACTGTTAGAGGAAAGTGATGTTACAGACGAGATTGTGCTTCAGTATGAGAAATTTCTAATTAATTATGTTTGCGGTTCAACACCATTCACATTAAACTTTAAAGGCTTTCTGGCAAGTACCTGCTACTTATGATCAATAACTATGCATTCCTCATGCTTTTATCCCCAGCATATATATTTAAAGACTTTGACATTGAGCCATATAACACTTCTGGAGGTCATGATTTTATAGGAAGTATAGTTACACACGATAGAAAACAAATTAATCTGAGAGTCTTAAATATTTCCCTTTCTTTTTTGGAAGAGGTTCTAATATTCAAAAGAAAATATAAATGAATAAGTGAATTTTTTATAGATATGCGCTTGTTTATTTTGGATTCACAACTGGGCATATAATTTCTAAATATGCAAGCTTTTTAAAACACCTTTTTTACTTAAAATCATTGGGGTATCTGATATTTGCATTTGAAATGCATCAAATGTTGAAATGTTTTCACTTCATTCATATCATTTTAATAAGATCTTTTGTTACCATTACAGCACAAGGGGAAATTGAGAGGCTCACTTTTTATCAGGGCCTTGGTTTTGTGATTGTGCACAGTGGAGCGTCAGCTGTAATGAAGGGCAGCGAGGGCATTGCCATGTTCATGGAAATCGTCAGTCATTGTGGATTTCTTGTTTACGGTACGCCTAAGACTACCTCCTGGCCCTCAGATAAGAGGAGCAGCCACTATGGGCTTGCCACCATAGATAGTAGAAGTTTTTAATCTCGTCTATATGAGAATGGTCAACAAGCGCTAGTGATAGAAAGAAGATTAAAAACAGTGGGGATTTCAAAAAACTGCCTAAAGGGGACTTGGGCTTAATGAAACATTTTCTGGTGTCACTATATAAAGATGAGCACTTAAATGTTTCGTTTTTAATGTTTGTATGTGCAAATATTTAAACCTGTGATATCAAAACTTAAATAGGGAAATGTCACTTCTTGAAAGAGTGTAGCGTTTTTAGAAAATACTTAAGTTTATACCTATTATGTAGTATATAGTCCTTGAAGTATCACGTGTTAGCCAATGTTTTTTAAAGATTCAACTACTCTTTTTTTTTTTACATTGAAATGTAGTATAGAAAAAAGTTCTTATAATTAGTATTGAGTTAGATACAAAATTTATTTAAAGAACTAATGCTTACAATTAAGTTTAAATATTTCAGGTCTAGCTTTTAAAAGCAAAGATTTTTCTAGAAGAATTAAAAAAATTTTAAATGTATAGTATAGTATGTTAACATATAGTATCTAGCTCCCAATACAGAAAGGAAAAATATGTAAGAGTATGAAAGTACGAGAAAGAGGCAGAAGCTGGTCATGTAGGACTTGAGCCTTAAATGCTATCAGCAAATTTTAGTGAAAGTCGCTGGATAGACATTTACCACTGCTTGTTCAGTCGAATTAAGTAAAATATTTAAAAAGCTATCAAGTTCAGAGTAAGACCATAAAATGTGATCAAACATAGAAAAAGTGAGACACTTTTAACAAAAATGTTTAAAGGCAGCATGTGATCTTGTGATCGAAGGTTCAAATATAATGAGAGTAGATCTTGTGCATCTATTTTTCTTTTTCTTTTTTTAAAAATGTATGTCATTCAGATTTTTGGTGAGTATACAGTAAATATTTGTTTAAAGAATATTTGAATGAAAGAATGATTATATAAGAACAAATAACTATCGATATAGCTTTTCCTTTTTTAGATTACCTTAATTGCACATTGAGAATTTAAAATTTTGACATCATTCAAGTGCCATTTTTGACTAGTATGTCACTTTTATTAGAATAACTTATGTCTGAAAAACAAGGCACTCATAAATCATCATTTTTTGACATAACCTCTTACATCATTCACACAGAAGATGGATCTTTATGACTTCAATTCAGCAAATTGGAAATGCAGTTTTATAGTTGTTTAATTGTTTGACAGCTCACCAGAGAATTCAATAAACTAATCAGATGCGTTCCATATAATCTTGTCATCTAAACTCCAAAGGACAATACATGGATGTTGCTTGGTCTGATAATAGGTGAAAAGAAAAGGAAAAACTTATTTTTCTGCCTTTGCCTATTGTATCTCAGCCTGAGGGGAAGAGGGGGCAGTTGGTAGTGAAATAACTCATGCTGGAACAGGCTGATTGCTTAAACATTAGAAACAAGACATGCTGACAACATAAACCCTAACTGTAGATTTTAGTTTTAGTAGTATTGCCATTATTTTTCAATCATAAGCTTAGCACATACCTAGTTTTTCATTTAAATGTCCAATACAGTTTGGTTTCTTGACCTCATTCTTTATAGGTAAAAAATAAAAGATCACACCATTCCTTGTTTGAAACAAAGAAAAATTATAAAAAGTGGCAAGAAAAAATATTTTTTTCTTAAAGGAACTTTAAGTTCAGAAACAGGCTGATTTGACTACATGTATTGTCATTTCAGTGGAGATAACAATGTCTAAAATATAAATCATAATTTTGCAGAAACATCAGTTGATTTGGTCACATATATTTAGAGGGGCTGATTGTTCCTGATTTTATTAATTGTTATATTTTTGACAATTTTTAAAATTCAATTTAAAGTGATCATATAATCCATAATTTTATGTTTCACTGGCAACAGAAATTAAGGTTTGCAGAGCACACTTGAATGCAAGTATTTTCTCTTTTTCGTGGGGTTGACTCACAAAAACCTAGTCTGTTTTCAAAACTAGTGTGATCAAGTAAGAAGTAATTGGGATAGTGTATACAGATAGTACTTGTAAGTGCATTCAACCATATCTAGATATTAATACATTATCTAGGTAAAAACAACAGTAAACAGGTATTAAACATTCTCTAGGCACCAGGTGCTTACATAGATTTTTATATAGATTATATGGTATTGTTATAGTTATTATATTCATTTGATAAATATAGAAACTAAGGATTAGAAATATTAATATATTCAAGGTCACAGAGCCAGTACATCATGTTTATGGTTCAGTGAATTTGTCCTATCAAAGCCATTTTTCTCTTTTACCAACCTTTTTAACTCCTAAATTATACTGTCACAGCATATCCATCCTCTGAATCCATAATTGAAATAATAACCTTTAAATTTTATATTCTCTACTCAGTTCTATATATGTTAGATTGTACATGTACTGTTATAGGACATATTTATAAAGACAGCATAAAAGTGAACCAAACATTTAGAACATACAGAAAGGTAATCTGAATGTTATAAATTTTCCAAATGGGAGATTTTATCAGTTCTCTCATAATAATAGTGCCTTAAACTCCTTTCATGTCTATACCACATTTTATTCTTTTATCTCTCCTTTAGAGATAGGGAGTTAGATACTAATTTTCACACGAGGAAAATAAGGCATAGAGAATAGTTCAGTTCCACTTCTGTGTGTTTTCCCTCTGGACCATACTAATCAGGATGGCATTCTATTATTGCAAATCTATACTATAATTATACCAGATTACAAGGCTTTAAAGATGTGTGTAGCTGGGTGGTATAACGCTACCCCAAATAGCTGCCTGAGTGAAGAAATATGTGTATTTTAACATAACGTTTTGAAAATAAATGCAAAAATACACCATGTTCATGGATCAGATGACTCAATATTGTTAACACATCAATTCTCCACAAATTGATCTTAAGATTCAGAGCAATCCCAAATCAAACATCAATGGGCTTTTCAAAAGAAATTGTCAAGCTGATCGTAAAATTTATATGGAAATTCAGATAACTTAGAATAGTCAAAGTAATTTTGAAAAAGATACACTGAGTTAGAGAACTCACACTACCTGGTTTCAAGATTTACTGTATGGTAATCAAGGGAGTGTGGTATTGGCACAAGGATAAATACATAAATGGAATAGATGGAAAGTCCAGAAATCAGCCCACAAACATTTGGTCAACTGATTTTCAGCAAATGTACCGAGGCAATTCAGTGACGATAATGAATATCTTTTCAGCCAATGGTGTTGAAACAGCTGGTTATCCATTTGGAACAATGAAACTCTACCCTTACCAAACATCATGCATAAAAATTAATTTGAAAAAATCGTACACCTAATATAAAATCAAAACATTAACTCTTCAAGAAGAAAAATAGGAGAAAATCTTAGCAATCTTAAATCAGGGAAAGATTTCTTAGATAGGAAACAAAAGAAACAAATCTTTTAAAAAGTGATAAATTTGACTTCCTTGAAAGTGAAAAGAAAATGAAAAGACAAGCCACAGATTGGGAGAGGATAATAAATAAATAAAACAAACACAGATGCATGTACTGTTTGTGTGCGTGTATGTATCTGTGTTTATGTATGTATCTATAATATATATAAATAAGGATATGTATCTAGAATATTTAAAGAACCGTTACAGCTAAATAGTAAAAACTCAGACAATCCAGTTTTTTTAATGGGCAAAAGATTTGAAAAGATGTTACACTGAAGAAGATATATGAATGGTCAGTAAGTGCATGAAAAGGTATTTAACATCATTAGTTATCAGGCCTTTGGAAATTAAAACCATCATAAGATACCACTAGGTACCCAGTAGAATGGCTGAAATTTTAAACAGCAATGCTCAGTACTGGTGAGGATGTAAAACAACCGCAGCTTTCATGCGTTGCTAGTAGAAATGTAAAATAGCACCACCACTTTGAAAAATAATTCAGCAATTTCTTTAAAAGTTAAGTATATGTTACCATATGATTCATCAATTCTGATACCATGAAGTACTATTCAGGAATAAAAAGGAACGAATCAGATACTTGCAACAACATGGATAAGTCTCCGAAACATTATGATGAGTCAGAGAAGCTAGATACTCTATGAATTCGTTTATATGAAACTCTAGAAAAGCCAAATGTAATATGGGCCCTGGGTGAGGATGATACTCTAGAAAGAGAAATGGTATATTTTGGGTTGATGGAAATGTTCTTATATCTTTATTGATGTGGTGATTACAGGTTTATACATTTGTCAAATGTATTTATTGAACTATACTTTGAAAATAGATTATTTTATTGTGTGTAAATTATACCTGAATAAAGATGAAAATTCTAGTATTTACAGATTCTATTTATAGTTGATTCCCAAGGGAAAATAACTCAGATGATAAATGAACACCCAAGCATAATTTCTGCGTCCTGTTTGAAACTACATAAAAAAAATTCCCAAAAGATAATTAATTAGTAACATCTAAGTATATAAATTTTGACCTTTAGTGTATTTGTACAGAGAATGGTGCAATTAAAAAAATATGTATGATTGATGCTTTTCTCTGATTATGTTGCTATTTTCAATTTAGAAACAAGATGAAATAAAGTGTCACATCTAAAATAAAGTTACATGTAAAGAAATTATATCATGGAGACCTATTATTTGTATTTTTAGAAAAATAGAACTCCTGTATGTTAATTTGTTAGCAAGACACATAGTGTTGATGAGGATGTTTCACAAGTGACTGTGACTTGCAATAAATAAATGGCTTCCCTGGTCCTTTCCTTATACGTTTTTTCTTACAGGAATAGCATCAACAGATGTTTTCCTGTCTCTTTATTTCTTGAAGCCATACCCTTCCTCATACCATCTCTTTCTCCTAAAGAAAAAGTGAATTAATTCACCACCTCTTCTTATTTTATTTATTTTAAAAACAAAACCAAAAAAAACCCCCTACATTTATTTTCTCTTCTCTTTATCTCCAAAGTTATAACTTAGCAAAAAGTCAGTGCCTCTCTATTTATTTACCCACCTAAAGTATGCTATACCTCAAAATGTTTTTGAAGCAGTTTTTGTAGTAGAAAGAGGACGTTATTATGGAAATAATAAATGAGTTCGGGGTACAGGAAATTATGAGTTTGCTTCCATTTTATAGGGCATCAAAATTGTGTAAAGTACTGTAGGATGGTTTACATCTGTTTTGTCTTCTCCCAGAGTAATAACTTTCTTATGGTTCCTATCTTTTTTTTGGGCTGTTTCTGCAAAAATCACTTTAATTGCTCAGCTAACCTCTCCTTCCACCCAGGAATAGCATTTAAAGTATATAAGCGATAGTACTTTTCTGAGGCTTCATGGGTGAGATGTCAGTCTTGGTTACTTTTCTTAGCACTCCTTTTTGCTGGAGAGTCTAACTATATTAGTCTTCTTTAACCTTCCTACAGATTTGTTATTGGGCGCGAAAAACCAGGGCAAGTGAGTGAGGTAGCCCAGTTGATAAGCCAGACGCTGGAACAAGAAAGGCGCCAGCGAGAGCTGCTTGAGCAGCACTATGCCCAGTACGATGCTGACGACGATGAGGTAAGCAGCGCTGTGCACGTTCTTCCTCCTACGTCTCGTCTCACTACGTTCCTGCTTCACGAAGTCTTCACCGTGGACCAGTGTGACAGGTTCTTTGCAGGAGAATGTGTCTACATTCAGCCTCATGGAAGAGAAATATTACCTGCATTTGTTATTAATTTATTAATCAAGTAATGGTACCCTATTTACAGTATGAAGACGTTGGAATCAAATAAGTCATCTTTTACCAAAGTATTAAAAGAAATTCATTGAAACAAAAAAGGGTGAAAATACCAAAATGTGAATAGTTTGTTTCTTTATTGGTGGAATTAGATGATTTTCTCTCCCTGCTTTATATTTTTTCAAATTTTCTACAATCGGTATGTAATGCTCTTTCAAAAAATCAGTAAATATTTATAGTGAAAGCACACACAGCTACATACACAAACATACATAGAAAAGTACTAAAAATTGCTGAGTGTTTTCAGAGGTTTTTTTCCCCAGGAAGAGAAAGTCCTTTGGATCTGCTCTCTATGATTTGTGCTAACATAATGCAGAACAAAGCTTTTCCACCAGCACACTTTCCATAGAGTAGATACATATTGGAATAATTTTGCATCCTGCTCTCTGTAGAAGATCAAGTGAATGAATAGAAGCTAACCCCCAAGTGAAAACGGCTCTCGGGAACCCTTGTGTATTGTAATATAATACAGATGCTGGTCTATTTCTAATGTAAATGCCAAATGTACATTGATATAGTGGGACAACATGCTTTATATAAACACGTTTAAACATGCGTGTGTTTCATATTGGCATCTCAAAAGATTCATCAACGATTTCGTTGTAGTATTTCATACTCCATAAATATAGTAAATATTCAGGTAAAACAAATATTTTTTATACCAGCTGATATAAGGACAGTGCAACATCGTATGTCCAACTTCTACTCATCTGAATATATTCTTTTTCCAGAACATTTTGGTTTCTAGCCAGGACGTAGTAAAGATTAGTAAACAGACATTCAAATATTTTTCATGTATTTTTGTTCTGAAATGTTTTAACCCAAATGTATATTAATTTTTTATGTGCTTGTAGTATAATGAAGATGTATTCTCCATTTGTTGTAGTAGAAAATTAAAAGCGGTGCATCAGTGAACTTTTGATGAAAGAGTAAGCATTAGAAAGTCTTCACGTGAATGCGTTCGTCTCCTAGAATTCTATTTAGTTGATTTAGTTTTTCACTTGCAGAGTCCATTTGAAATGGCGAGTCTTTTTTCATTATACTGAGATATTATCTTTGAAAATGTTTTCTTAGATTTAGAAACTAAAAAAGTGATTTCTTCAAGTGTTTGAACTTTGATCTTACCTAGATTTCAATTCTCTGTGCTAGTATTTTGTGTTTTATCAGAGACTCTGGTTTGCTTTGCCTGCAAGCCTCTTTGAGGATCGTAGAGTCACTCTCTGCAGGTTTGGTTTTGACCTGCTCACGCTGCTGGAAAGAATTTGGACCCGAGGTTCAGGGGAGTACGGGTGACATCAAGTGGTGGAAGGTGAGGAGGCCAAGCCTTCCAATCTCTGGGGGCGTCTGTGTCTTTGGCTTTAAAGTACAGAGATTGAGCTAAATCTCTAAATTTCTTCCAGCTTCTAATATTCCATGAGATTGTGAAATAAAGCATCAGGTCTAACAAAGAGAGAGGGAAAATAAGAAAGTTCTTTAAGGCTCTCCAAGTGAATTTTTTTTTAAAATTTGAGTTCATAATAGTTTACATCATTGTGAAATTTCAGTTGTACATTATTTCTTGTCTGTCACCACATAGGTGCTCCCCTTCACCCCCTGTGCCCCTCCCGACCCTCCTTCCGCTGGTAACAACTGAAGTGTTTTCTTTGTCCGTGTGTCCAAGTGAAGTTTTTAGATCACAGACTGTATACTTCCTCCAGTCATTTTGAGGAATTGATCACATTCATCCCCAAAGGTTTTCAACTCAAGCAGCTAACAAAGCTTTTTTCTTTGATAAGTGATTTTTCTCTAATTAATAATTTGAGTAAATGCAAAAGGAATATTTGTTACTTAACATTTATACTTAGGATCACATCATATGGATTTTTTTGTTTGCCCATTTTTGTAAAGAAAGCAGAGTTGACTGTCACCTGAACAGACATTTTCAGGGGTGAGGGGTGCGGTAAATAAATATGCAGTGCCAGGCGCTTTGCAGGGTGCCTTTCCTACGTGATTTCCTGGAATCTTCACAGCAAACAGAAGAGATTTTGTTGTCTAGAAATGTAGCAACTGAGGTTTTTCTACTGGAGCCACTGGGAGTTGATAGATTCAGGATGAGAATAGGGTCTTCTTGGCTCCAAAGCCTGGACTCTCTGCAACACACTGCTGCGTTTGAGTGGAGCGGGCTGCTGGGTCTGCCTGTGTTCAGGCGCACATGCAACAACCGGGTAACAGGAGACGTTGGAAAGAGGACTCCTGTTTTGGGTGATTGAGTTTCTTGTAATACTTAGGTTCTGTGATTCTTTGATTTATATTTCTAATAATAGGGAAATTGAATACTTGGAGAATTAATTTACTCTAGGCAAATCCTTAATCCATAAGTATCTTATGAAGATAGGGTTAAAGGGAAGAATAATTGAATGTACAGATATTTTACCAAAAAATGAGGGTTTAGCTTTAGGTTAAACTTTTTATTCTGTATGCAAGTTGTCAAACTAGAATCAGGTGATTGCTAATATGTTACTCCAAGTAACCTTCACCTTATTGAAAAGGTCAAGGAGCCTTTTCCTTTGTCTCTCTCTCTCTTTCACGCTCCTCTCTGACTTACGTTTCTCCCTTTCTTGTGTTTTACACACTGTCTCATCAAAACATGCCCCCCTCAAACCAGTTGTTAATTTTCTCTGCATGGGAGAGATGAAAGCTATGTGAATAATGAACATTCACTCTTGTGTAAACACTTTATCTACTTGATTTAAATTCACTTTTTTACTAATGCTACCAAATATTGTTAAATTGATTGATTTGAGTGTTATGTCCCTATTTTATATTTACTCTCGCTCGCCATTGATGCAAAGTAAAATGTCCAAGAGACATAATGGAAATGAGAAGAACCAACATTGGTTATCCAATGGATAAATGCTCCTTGAGTAATTGAGTTAATTTTATATGTAATTGAACAATTTATTGATTTCAATGTCTTTGTTGTTCCTGGATTGTGTACTCAGCCACTTGGTTTCTTACTTTTCTTATCATTTATAGAATCATCTTGTGATTTCAAAGTTAGAATCAGTTTTATTTGACTGTATCCCCTGTGACATGTCCTGGGCCAGCCAGGAAAACCTCTAATTAAATGCAGAACAACTAAGATCATCCAACTAGTTTCCAGAGCCGGCACCTGGATCGGCATTGTCTACTGAAGGATAGATAGCTTCTGGTTTTGGTCAAATCATCTAAGGTTGATTCTAACTTGGAACTTATCACAGTGACAGAGGAGAGTTGCTTGCTTGAATTGTCTACAGGGAAAACATTGCA
Organism: Equus caballus; assembly: GCF_041296265.1. Classification (NCBI taxonomy): domain Eukaryota; kingdom Metazoa; phylum Chordata; class Mammalia; order Perissodactyla; family Equidae; genus Equus; species Equus caballus. Next base: position 42,728,575 of record NC_091687.1, read on the forward strand.
ACGTGAGAAATGTATCCTGAAATTGTACAAGTACAGTGGTCTTCTATTAGAACCATATTTAGGATTAAGAATACCTTATCGTGTGTTGAGTGTGCTTAGATAGATCTGTTTTAATGCTTTAGAAAATTGTAAGTCATACTCTGATAGAATTTAAAATATATAAATCATCCCCAAACTCTGTTTCTGCATTTTCTGTTTTTTTCTCCAAATATTCAAACGAGAAGAGTTTAAAATAAGCAAACATCCAGTTCAATTTTAATTTGCATTCCTGTTTTTGTCCACTCTGTTAAACATTCTGACTTAAAAAGAAAGTTAAAATGGCTCTGCCTAAAGGCTGACGAATAAAAGGGAGGATCCTATAAAGAATAGGGAGATATAAATCTGAATAATTGAAAAATTTTAAATGTAGATCTGAATATATCTGTGATTACTGACTGACTTTCTGGATTTAATCAAATTATTGTTCTTTTATTTTTCTTTCTTTCTTTTTAAAACAAATCTGAAAGGTAACCATGGCAGATTTCAGTAAACTCCTCAGATAGTCAGCATTATCCCACGAAGTTCTGGGGCTATGGTAAATTTTTCAGCTAGATTTTAATTATCAATGACAAATTTAAACTCCTGTCATACTCCACAGCTATCAATGTTTAACTTTTTAGTGGTGGGATGATATAATTCTGGTATATGTTTTGTGTAGCATGGGTCATGTATATATCTTTTGGGTATCAGTTTCTTTCAAAGAGCATTATGCAATGTGAAACACTGTGGGTCAGACTGGAAAAATAGTATGAACTGGTACTGTACTACTTTTTGGTATTAGAAAATACATATGGTTGTTCACATTAAAATGAGTTGTTTTACATGCACTTTTAAAATTATATGATTATTTTTGCTTTTTAAAATATAGTATATATTACATTTTAAAGTCTTAGATTGCAGATGGCATTTCGAGGTCTCTTTAGGCAGTAGTTCATAACAAGGTTGATCATCGCTCCAGAAGCTGAGGCTCCTGCTCTTCCAACATAATTTAATCTTTTTTTCATAATTTGATTTCATTACTGGAAATTAATATCATCATAACTGTATCATGACGTTATTTTTTTAGAGTCTTTTAAAGTATTGAATACAATTTAAAGCAGCTGCCTACATGGATGTGTATTTTTTATTGCTTGTGTTAACATGTAATAATTAGAGACAGAAATATAATGGAAGCTGTGGTTTGCATAAGTGTTAAAAGGTTTACAAGAATGTAGTTTTTATGTGGAAAGCATTCAAGGGATGACATTAAATTTGACTCATGCTGTTTGCTGTTCCTGGTTTGAAACAGCTTTTGTTGTAGGAGCTAGAGACTGCGGTTACCAGAAATGGCCTTTTAGTAATGTGAATAGACTGGCTACTCTTTATAATGCTGAGAAACTAAGAGTGGGGGCATTCTCTGAGTTCTCGAAAGTGTGTCGTACAGCAGGCATCGGAACTTTTCTATCCTTTGTTATTAGGCTGCTTCTCTTTTGTGGGGAAAAAAACCTCCTTTAATGTTTGTTGTCAACCATTTTAGAACACTGTGGCTGAATTGCAAGGAGTGTCTGGCAACTGCAATAACAGTAACAACTATTTCCTTAAGGTTTGTTTTGTAGCGGACAACAATGCTTATGTGTACATTCCTGCTTCGTGTATGAAATTAAATATTCTGTGTGTCTTATTAACTAGCTCTGTGCTCGAAAGAATTTCTCTAGAACTGAGTGTTTTGTATGTTGAATAATTGAAAAATTATCATTTGAAAAATATTTAATTCTGAAACATAGCACATATTTTAGGCACAGGTTCTGCAATGTGGACTCACTTCCTAATATTTAACCATGGATGTTTTTAACCCTTAACACTTCAAATATTTTGTGGTTCATATTAAAGGGAAAAAAGATACCCAACAGCAGGGCTGTATGATGTTTATACAATACACTGTATACAGTGATTTATATTGTCTTTAAATCCAGTGATATTTTTTCTAGAAAAGAATCTATTGATGCAAAGTTTTTAATTTTTCAAAAACCAAAAATCCTAAAATTTTAAAGTATAGTAGTATTTATTTGCGTGATTTATATGGTATAAACATAACAAAATGTCTAAAAAGATATTACACTTTCGATAATAAAATAATTCTCAGTATTGTTGGCTGCCAGTAGCAGAGATAGAGGTGCTTAAAAATGGAAGTCAGGGGGCTGGCCCCGTGGCCGAGTGGTTAAGTTCACGTGCTCCGCTCCAGGTGGCCCAGTGTTTCATTGGTTCGAATCCTGGGTGCGGACATGGCACTGCTCATCAAACCACGCTGAGGCAGCGTCTCACATGCCACAACTAGAAGGACCCACAACAAAGAATTTACAACTATGTACTGGGGGGCTTTGGGGAGAAAAAGGACAAGAACATAAAAAAAATCTTTAAAAAAAAAAATGGAAGTCAGGGCCGGCCTGGTGGCATAGTGGTTAAGTTCATGCATGGCCCAGGATTCTCAGGTCCGGATCCCAAGCACAGACCTATGTACCCCTCATCAAGACATTACATGTACAAAATAGAACACGATCGGCACAGATGTCAGCTAAGGGCCAATCTTCCTCACCAAAAAAAAAAAAAAAAAGAAGAAGAAGAAGTCAGGTATGTTTAAAAAGGAGGCTGGCTTCGTGATTAGAGGAGCCTGAAGAATAGGAGACATATAAAACGTTTTTAACAACTTGTTTACAGACTCCAATTTGACTGGATCTTTAAAATCGTTAAATTTACTCACATCTTTTGTTTGTGATCCCCAGATCTACAGTAGTGGTCATTGTCATTGAAACACAGAATCATAAGGTGCTTAGAAAACATTCAGTGGAAGACTATATCCATCTTGATCTAACACGAACAAGGTACACCCACATACATGCTATCCCCAGGAGGTGGACGTCCTCCTCTACTTGAAAGGTCCTCTTTAGAAATATTCTTTGTATATAGAAACATTGTTATTTATAACATTGAGCACAGGCAAGGAAGATGGGTAGTGTCAAGGGGAGAGAGAGATTAGAATAGAAACCTTCTCCTAAATAATGTCATCTTTTTCTAGCTTATTTATTTTATTTTGTTTATCATAATGCAAGTGATTTGAATACGTTTTCTTGTTTTTTTCTTTCCAACTACCACATTGTGGTGACTTTCATGAGCCAGATACAAAATACCAAATAAACTGTATCAAATTCTTCTGTGCCATTAAATGCCTCTGAGAGTATAGACTTTGTACTTCCTAGAAACAGTGCTGGAACAATTCTGTATTACAATGATGAACCACAGAGTTTGCAGTGTTTAAGACATGTCATAGAAACAAACACAAATAACAGTATTTTTCCAACTTTAAAAACATTTATAAGTTGAATATAGTTTTTTACCAAAAAGTTCTAAAATGCTAAAAGGCACAGAGAGAGAGGGCCTTACTAGCGTGGGAAACAGACTGACTTTCCTGTGCACCATAGGGATCGCATGGTTTCTGCATGCCTTTGCTGCTACTGTTTTCTCCACCTGGCCTGCCATTCCCTGCACTGACTCTTGGTTGCCCTCGTGTGCCCACTAATCCTGCTCTCCCTTAAGGGCTCTGTTTAGGTTCCTCTCTCTCCTCCAAAAGATCTTCTTAGACTCTCTCAGCTGGGCTGAGAGCCCTTTTGTTTCATGAGTCAGTAGCACTACGTGTCTCTCTTTCTATCATTATTTACCCAAAAATTTCCTCTGCTAGCTTGTAGTCTCTTCAATGACAGGTTTCAATAACTGGTTGATTTTTAATATATACACAATGAGGACAGCACTGGGTGGTTTACAGGAAGCCAAGAAATTGAACTGAATTGAATCGAAAGATGTTAAGATGAAAATTGGGGAATAGAGTTAAATGAGGAGAATGAAATTTAGTAGGAACATAACCTGAGATAGTGAGGACAGAAGCAGGTAAAAGGAATGTGAAACCTAGTAAGCCTAGAAATTGAGATAGCGAAAGGACTGCAGGAATAATCTGTACTTGTCTGTTGGCACTTAGGGATATAGCACCTTTCCGTGGGCTTTTGCTACCACATTTTAATTGTTTTGAGAGACCATGAGTTTGCAAGAAGACCCTATCACTGTCACACTGCACCAAAATCTTCTGTGTGTAAAACCAGAAAAAATGAATATGCCTATTTCATTCCCTAAAAACCTTTGGGACCTTAGAAATAGCAACTTGGTGACACATTGACACATTCTTTTTAGTCACAACTGAATAAACATGCGATAGAAACAGAATGGTCAAAAGGGCCTAAATGATGTCAGGATCAATACTGCATGGATAACTATCTTCTGCCCAATATATTGACTTAGAAATAGCCTTCAGTTATAGAAATACATTTTTGTCAGCGATAAAAACTAAACAGTGACCTGACCACGGACTGCGGTCCTAAAGCTGCCTTGTTATGGAGGTTTGTGAGGTCTGATGAGGGCACTGTTTATTTTAGACTGATATTGACACTAGTGCGGGTGGTGGTAAAAACTCTTAATTGATTTCTGGAATTCCATTTCTTAAAGGGGTTTTAAAAAATTTTATTGACATAAAATTGACTTATAGTAAAATGTGCAGACCTTAAATATATAATTTGATAATTTTTATCATTAAATATTTATATTTCATATATTAAAATCAATATTAATGGGGAGTAATTTATATACAATAAAATGCACCAATTTTAAATGTGTTTAGCTTAACAGTTTGATGAATAACCACCACCACATTCAAGATATAGAGCATTTTCATTACCTCAAATAGTTCCCTTATAGAACTTTGCAGTCACTCTCAGCCTAAAATGATCGATCTTCTTTCTGACACTAGATTAATTATGTCAATTCTAGAATGTCATTTGAATGGAATCATAAAGTGCATACTTTTTTTTATGTCTGACTTCTTTCACTTATCCTAATGTCATATTTATCCTAAGTGTTCTATATGTTATGATAATTGGTATTGCTTTGAGTTACAGTGGACAAAGCCCAGGGCCTGCCCAAAGCGGGATGTCTAATTGGAGGACTCCATCATGAAACTAGAGCCCCAGGGGTTACACTGCTCTGTAAGATGAGAGTAAGTCTAATCTTCTACCTCAAGGACTGCGTGGGAAATTGCCAGTGTCAAACCTTGGTGCTGAGTGGAAGAGAAGAAAAAATTTCTCTGAGAAATTGTGACCACAGCAGCCTGAATTTATGCTACCTTTCAGGAAAAAAAAGGTGTATCCTTTCTTGAGGCATTCACCTTCAGTCAAAGTCTAAAAGTTAAAGTTTCAAGAAATGTGAGCTTACAGTTTCAAAGTACAAAACTCACAGGGAAATAAATCACCGTTAGAAACAAACAGCAGAAGCAAGAGAGAGAAAGGGAGGAAGGAAAGGGAGAAGGAAAGAAAGATAAGGTCCAAGTTATTTTAACAGTTATTTCAAACTGGAACAAGTTTCTCTAATCACATATAACTATTCCAGAGGACAAAAATGAAAGAAGTACAACTCTGATATTAGGAATGCAGTAAAACCTTGAGAGTGTGAAATGTATGAGGTGATGACCGATAACCCTGGTACGAAAACCAAATAATGATGAAAAAGAAGACTTATAGGTCCATCCTACTCATAAAAATAGTTCAAAAAAAAATCCTAACCAAAATATTAGCAAACCATATCCAATAACATATAAAAGAGATATTATGGTCAAATTGAGTTCAGCCAATAATTCAAGTATGGTTTACATTTGAAAATCAGTCACTACTTGCATTTGACATCATACTGGAAAACAAGAAGAAGAAATAAAAGAGATAAATTGGAAAGAAAGAAATAAAAGTGTTATTCTCAGGTGATGTGCTTGTCTATTTAGAAAATCTCAAACGTACTTGTAGGTAAATTATTAGAAATAATATAAGATTTTAGCAAATTTGCTGGATACAAAATTAGTGTAAAATATAACATCCATTTCGATGTGTCTACAGAAAGAAAATATAATTTATAAGTTATCGTTTACCTTGGTAAAAGGCAAGACCTTGCCTAACAAAAGATAGGCAAGACCTTCGTGGAGAAAAGTAAATTTTGTTGAAATATATTAAAGCTTATATAAAAGAACAGAGAAACCTTGTTCATGGATTAGAAGACTCAGTGGCTTAGTTGAGTCAGTTTCTCTAAGTTGATTTATACATTCAATGCAACCCCAGTAAAAACAGTTATAAATAATTTTTAAATGGAATTTGGTCAGCTGTTGCTAAGATATGTATGAAAGAACAGCGCACCAGAAATAACCATGACATTTCACATTCCTTAGAAGAGAGATATTTATTGTTAAACTGTATCAATTTAGACCCTGGGGCAAAGGAAGGGACAAGTTGGTCAAGGAGGCCAGGGACAGGCCCTCACATATATGAAGCTTTGATTGTGACACAGCTAACACTCGATGAGTTGAGGAATGTTAGGCTTTTCAATGAAGGAAAAATGGTGAAATTGCAAACCCCATCTCAGTGTGTACACGAAAGTTCATTCCAGGTGGGTTGACTACTCAAATGTAGAAAGCAAAACTCTAAAATTTGGAAGACAGTGTAGAAGAATATCTTTACGGCTTCAGCATAGGAAATGGTTTCTTACATGAGATACTTAAGAAAGCAAAACCATAAAGGAAAGGATTGAGAAAATTGACTGTGTTAAAATTGGGAACTTCTGCTCATCAAAAGAATACCTTCATGAAAGAAGAAAGACAAACCAGAACTTGGAAGAAAATATTTGAAAAATAGATAACTGAAAGAGAATTATATAAAAAGTACTTTTATGAACCAATAAGAAAAGACTACATGTGGGCCATTGGAGAGGAAACCTCAGTGGCCAATGAACATATGAGAAGATGCCCAACCATATTAGCCATCAGGATGCGAAAATTAAAAACCAAAATGAAATACCATTTCATACCTACTGAATTGATTTAAATTGGATATTTAAAGTTTTGGTGAGGAGTTAAAGGAACTCAGTCTCTGCACATAGGAATATAAATTGGCCTATCCACTTTGAAAAGCAATTTGGCATTATCTAGTAAAGACGACTTAATTATATTTCTTATTAAACACCTTAGTAAAACTCATATATTTGAGCTGTAAGACATGCAAAATATCGCTCTTGTAATGGAAAAAAGTTGGATACAACTGCCATCTCTTTCAGCAGGAGAAAGGGTAAATATATTGTAGTATCTTCATATGGTGAAATAACATACAGAAGTTGTTTGAGCAATCCGCAGCAACTGGTGGACCCTCCGGAGCGCACCATTAAAAGCGCAGAGGCACAGAGGAATACAAACAGTATGATTCCATTTGTAGGAAGTTTAAGGTCATAGAAAAATAAATGGTACATCGTTTAGTACTACAAATAAAACTAAAGAAAAACTAGGAATGATAGAATTCAGCAGCAGTACTCTGAGGGGCAAGTGACTGAGATAGAATCCAGGAAGCAGACACAGAGGACCATAACTGAGTGCAGTGATGCTGCTCCTGTCCTTGAAGTAGGCTGTTAGTTCATTGGTGGTAGTTAAAACATTATCCATTATATTTTCTATATGTTTCATAAATTCTCTTTGTGTCAACTTGATATTTAATGAAAAAATTAAAATCTATCATGTACAATTGCTTATATTTAGCAATTATGTGGATATAAAATGGATATGACAGAGTTCCTGCTCTCCAAGGATTTGTAAAATGACAAGACTGTATCTCAAACTTGCCTCAATGTGAGAATCTCATGGTACTTCTTTAAAATTACAGATTTCTCCACCTAGCCTCAGATCTACTGAAACAGAATATGCATTGTAAAGGGCCTAAAGTTATGGGAGTTGTGGGAAGGGCTTCGATACAATCAGAGCTGGAATTGTCCAGTTGAAAAATGCCAGGAAAACTGATGTAAAGACCTTTGAGTCCTAGTGTTACAGACACTTTGCAAGAAGAAATTGCTCCACAAACCAGCAGGTAGCCATAGTGAGGAAAAGTGTAGAATTACTCTTCTTTGGAAATTCTAAGATTGTGCTTATATTTATTATTAATCCATAGATAGTCCAGGAAAATACCATCACTGACATTTTTGTTGGTTTTGCTTTTTTGTTTACTGTAAAGTCTGACTATAATTCTCATTCTATTTGATGATCTGTTAACATTTTGCAGTCATATGAGTCAATTTTTATATGAACACACCATATTTTCCAAGATTCAATTGATTATATAATTATAGAAGTATTAAAATAATATTAACACATGCCACTTTGGTCACTGTAGTTGTTCTCTTCTGCAGATTAAAAATTCAGGGAAATACAAATCTCTTAGTCTCTTCCCACAGTTCTGCTGGCATCAGAATAAGTACTTCATTGTTTCGTTGGCAAGTAAAATGAAACTCAAGGAAGGCTGCCAATTTGAAATTGCAGTGTGACCTTTGGATTACACAGGTCCACTTTGGTCTGTTGACTGTTCAGTTCTGGATCTCAGTGGGAAAAATAGGGGTCATTGGTTCCCTGCTGTTATAGAATATATTTATCAGGAACTTAAAGACAGTGACATTTAGATCTTAGTAAGTAGGTAACATTTATTAAGAGGAATATAATTAGGAATATTAAGTCAAGGAAATATGTAGTTTATACTGCCAAGAAGCTTGCTCACTGTGGAAACAATAAATATATATGTAAAGAATTTAAATCGTTTTCAAGGCAACCTGTCAAAAGGCCAGATAACCATAGTGTGAAAGAATTATCACAACTAAGGACATACAAAATCAAAGCATGAATTTGAGATTTGTGGTTTCAATTTCTATTTGCAAGAAATTTTTTATTGCTTTTGTTTATTTCTTTATTTTCTGTAACCAGGAAACTAGGTTAATATTGGGTATGTTCAGCAAATGAAAAGACTAGTTTACCTGCAGAGCAGAGTATGTGGAAAGGAATAATGGTTGGAAAGTCTTGAAAAAGTGAATTGAACAATACCGTAGGGAGTTTAAAAATCAGCTGAATTTCTAGACATTTTTTTCATTAAATAATAATTGGGAAATTTCTACACAATGCTATCACGTATTTGAGGCATTAATTACCCTTTGTTCTGGACTGTCTTTTCAAGTGTTTGTGGAGTCAACAGTCTTAAAAGATAGAGATAATCTTTCCCTCTAGAGCAAGGGCAGTAATCCTTAATGCCTATTATAAAAGATGCAGGTTATCCAAGGTCTGGGTTCCTCTCCTGACATGTCTGCTTGTGCAGGTATCATCTGGACCTCTTCCCATCACTCTTTGGAAATTGTGGCTTGAGGAACCAGCACAAAAATCATGATAGTCTATATTAACTACAGATTTTCCTTGACTTATGATGAAGTTACGTCCCCAAAAACCCATTGTAAGTTGAAAATATCCTAAGTCGAAAATGCATTTAATATACCTAACTTACCGAACATCGTAGCTTAGTGTAGCCTACCTTATGTGTGCTCAGAACACTTACATTAACCCACAGTTGTGCAAAATCATCTAACACAAATCCTGTTTTATAATAAAGTGTTTAATATCTCATGTAATTTATTGAATACTGAAAGTGAAAAATGGAGTGCTTGTATGGGTACAGAATTGTTGTAAGTGTATCAGTTGTTTACCCTCATAATGCTGTGGCTGGCTGGGAGCTGTGGCTCTCTGCTGCTGCCCTGCATCAGGAGAAAGTATCATACAAAATTCAAAATTTGAAGTATCGTTTCTACTGAATATGTATTGCTTTTGCACCATTGTAAAGTCAAAGAATTGTAAGTTGAACCATTGTAAGTCCAGGACTGTCTGTAGTGTGAAGACCTATCCTGAGTTAGAGGAAGGTTCTGACCTTGTCTAGACAGCAGTTACGGAGAGCCATGCTGTTAGTGAGCGTGAAAGGAAGGAGTTTGCGATTGCTGTGGTCAGAAGCCTATTAAATCCTTAGAACTTTGGCTGGTTCACTGGGGCGATAATGAGGCAAGGCTCATCATGCCAGTTAAGGAGAAATAGCATTGGTTGAGCTGCCTTTTGACTCAACCCCTCCTGCAGTTTATCATGCCAACTTTAGATTCATTCAGACGGTAAAAGATCTCAAAGTATTTTACAGTGGGTATTGGCTGCCTTAAGGAAATATTGGCCCAGTCAGAGAGATTTCTTTGAGATAGACAAACTCTTTTGGGAAACCATAGATGAGTATTTGCGTCCTAACTGGTCCATAATGCTGATGAAAGTAACCCACTGAAGAATGAGAAACTGTTCCAAAACAATCTAGATAAATTCTTACGGTCAGCCTCACCACCTTGGAATACTTCCTCATCCCTTATGTTCAAACCAGACTTATGATTGGGCTCTAGATTGAGATGTACTCCATAACAGGGTTGCTGCCGTGGGAGCCAAGCCTATGGCTGCTGAGTCAAAGACTCCCCAAAGCTAAACTGGTTGTGTCAGTAATGATGACTCACCTTATATAGTGCTTTAGATGGACTGTAGACATTGGAAGTTTGGTTAAAACATGAGTAACCTCTGCACTGCTCAAAACTGAAAATGAATGCATCTTATTACTGGCACAGAGCCACTCTCTGCCTCCATGCTCCTTAATGCCTCCTCTCTCTCCCCTGAACTCAGCTGGAGTTCAGGGGAGAGAGAACTCTACCCAAGGAGAAAGATGGCTAGGGGTCGGGCTCAGATCTCTTGTCCTCCAGAGAGACCAAATGCTATATGAACCCCTTGAGTATTCTGGGGAACTTTGGGATGGGAGGCACTCAAACTATGTGGTTCTGTGGATACTGGCTTATAAATCACCGTCTCATTCAGTCCCGTTGTAAGAAAGGATGCCCAATTTCAACTGATGTGATTTGGCAGGGTTCACAGTAGGAGGGGAAGCTAAAATGGCCTTGTGGATGGGACTCTTTGGGCAATGTAATGCTATTATGGCTTCCACTGCTAAATGGATAATAGAATTGATGTATTATACCCCCGCACTTCTTTGTCCCATTAGTGCCAGTGGAGATTCTCCTATTCAGGGATTGCCGCATGTAGAGAAGTAATAGTAGGACATGTAGGTCACACTCTCTGTTTTCTCCCAGGTGGTCCAGCAGAAACAATATAGAATCCCAGAAAGATAAGAGGAAATCACAACGTGTTTAAATACTTAAAAGCTGCCAGAATACTTGGGCCATTTCCCAACACAACACTGCATGCCTGATGTAGCCACCAAAAAAAAAGGCAGCTGTTAACCTTCCACTAAGCTCTCATGGAAACTAAAACTGAATGCCCAACCCATGGAGGCCTTGTGACTCTCTGCCCTATTATTCTTAGTTTGAGATGGATCACCTTGAACTCACTGACCAATAAAGAAGGGCCCAACAAACCTTGCTTGTCAACTGGAAATTATAGATTCAGGAAAGCTGCCAGCCTGGCCCAGCAGCATCTTAGATTTACATGTTTGAGGAGTAGCTTTCCAATTCAGGGAAACTTTATCTGCCACTTCACCTCCTAAAACAGGGCCTCTAGCTCAGTGAGGCCTTCAGTTCATAGATGTTCCCTTAAATACGCTGGGCTTGGTTCACTGATGGTTCAGCGAAGCTGTCCAATGCTGTCTACTAGGCTTTCGAGCCTCAGCACCAGCTGTGCAGACCCAAAAATGGGCATGGTCACTTTGCTCAATGGGCAGAACTCAAGGCCATTCTAAGAGCTATGGCCATTACTCCCCTTGATGAACCTTGTTATATTTTTACTGACTCTTGTTCTGTTGTTAATGACTTAACTATTTGCTCTGTCACTTCGAAAGTTACAGGCTGGGGCAGATTAAAGTTTGGGATGGCAAACTCTGGGAATGACTTGTGGCAATTGATCAAAGTCTTTGGGCTGCTCATGTCTCATGTAGCTGCTCCTTAGGGGTGGTCATAAGAGGGCTTCGTGTATTTAAAGCAAACACTATCGTTAGATCATGTAGCCCTCAGATGACTCTAGAGATCTCTCCAAAATGAGGCTATTCTTGGTTTCTTGGCATTACTTTCCTGAGGAATAGCTTGTTATTTAGATGCTTCCTGCAGGCAATTATTCTTAGGATTGGACTCATTTAATTAGATAAGGTGGTACAAAATTTGTTCCTAACTTTAGGTGATATGACTGATGATACCACCTCCATACTGGAAGGCATTCAGATCAACCTCAACTCGCTGGCCAGGGTTGTTATGGATGATAGAATTGCCCTGAACCCTAGATTTCTTCCTGGTGGGCAAATGCTGAGTCTGCAATCACTGATACCTTCTACTGTATCTGGCTAATACCTTAGGCCAAGTAGAAAGGTCAATAAAGAAACTTAAGGAAAAAGTTACATGAGTTGTTAAGGTAGATCCTGATGGTTTATGGGATTTACTTAGCCAGTAGGATCTGGAAGCCCTGGGGAATATGATTGATCTCAGTACTGCAAGCGGACTCATTCTGCTGCTTGGAGTTCTTTTATAGTAGTCTGAATTGTATGTTGTCAAGTAGACTGGTGCTGGATTTGGCCCTAAGCTACTTTATTCACACTGGTCTGTATAGCTGAGCGAATATCATGCTCGTGCAAAAACTAACCAGAAGCCAAGATGGTATAGAAACAAGGGTGGATATTGTTGGGAGACAGTTCCCCCACGGGTGTCTCACTTCTCTGCATGTCTTGTGTTCAGAGGCATGAATGGCCTTTGTTTCAGATTATCTTTTCAATGCTGTTTGTATAGTGAACAGCCTTGGAAAATAGAGATAGTGTCCCTGTTTAAGGCAGGTGACAGACTTGCTTACCACCCATTATAAAAAGTTTGTATTTCCCAAGCTCAGAATTCTTAACAAAAGATTTTATGGTCACACTCTGCTTCATTTTTCCATCATGTTCTCCTGGGAGTACCCTGGGTTTGAATTTTGTTTGGAAGCCATTTCTTAATTTTAGAATAAAGACTTTGAAAACCATCAAGTCTTAGTTCCTTCCTGTTTAGTATTCCTCTCTGTCTCTCTTTGGCCACATTTTACTTTAAGCAGTAAGAGGAAATCAGGCAGCACTTTCAGCGCTGTCTGGAACTCTACTCAGCTTGATCACTCAGTTCACAGGGACGTTTCCTACTCTCTCCTTATAGAAGGTGATAATGTTGCTAAGCTTTCTGCCACTACACAACAAGGATCCTCTTTTAGATTTCCACTTACAATCTGTTAAGGCAATTGAGGCTTGCTTTAACATACTCTTCAAAAATACTCCCAGCCTTCATTCACTGCCTGTTTCAAAGCCACTTCCCCATTTTCTGTATTTGTGATGGCAGTATCCCCTTTCTATTGCTGGGTAATAAATATCACTGAAACTTAGCAACTTGAGATAAATATTTATACATTACAGTATCTGTGGGTCAGTTTAGCTGGATACCTCTGACTCAAGATCTCTCTCAAGACTTCAAGTAAGATGTCAAGCAGAGCTGCAGTCATCTAAATGCTCAGTGGGAGCGAATCTGCTTCCAAGCTCACTCGCAGCTGTTGGCAGAACGCAGAGGATCCACTTCCAGCTCCCTCATGTGACTGTTGGCCGGCCTCAGGTCCTTGCTGGCTGTTGGCCAGAAATATCAGTTCCCTGTGATGTGGGCTTCTCCATATTGCCATGCACAACATGGCAGCTAGTTTCTCAAGAGCAAGAAGACAAAAAAGACGCAAGTCATAGTCTTTTTGTAAACTAATCTCAGAAGCGACAGCCCATCACTTTTGTTGTATTTTGTTAGAAGTGAGTTGCTAGGTCCAGCTCACATTCAGGGGGAAGGGATTATACAAGAGCATGATTGCCCAGTAAGAGAGGATCGTTAGGGGTTGTTTTAGAACCTGCCTACCATAGTGGGAGAGAGAGTGCCTGCTTTTGAGGAGTATACTTTCTAAAATGAGAGGGAAAAAACTAAAGAAGGCTTTCAAATACTGTATAATCAAATGCTAATTTATGAACAGTCTGCCACAATTACCAGAACATTTTTTACGTTGAGTTATTATAAAAGATTTTATAGGCAAATCTTTATCTGGTCAGAATTTTAGGAAGAATAATTTGTCAGCAGTATTATCCATGACCTGAGATGCTGAGTGCCTGAAGGCAGGGACCACAGAAGGCCATATCAATAACCTAGGTAGAGATTTTACATGTTATTTGGTTAGGTGACTAGATACTAAGAATGTAGTGAATTATCTGAAAATAATCTGAGAACACAGATTGACAAGAAAATTTTGAATTGACTTGATAAATGGGAGGAGAAATGGGCCGGGCATTGTGTTGGATATTGTACATGCTTTATGTCTTTGAATTCTCTCAGTGCCCTCTGAGGATGGTATCTTTCGCACCATTTTATAAAAGAGGAGAACACAAAGATACAAGCTAAATAACTTGCTCACCATCATGCACTGTGACATTGTTTTTTCTCTTTTGGGGCCCTGGTCTCTCCAACCCCAAAGCCCATGCTTGTTTTTCTTATACTGCTCTGTGATGTTGTCCTGGAGAAACCAGGGATGGTGAAAATAATCATCATCATAAAGTCATATAGTCATTTAGCATATTCTAGGTATGGTGATTAATACTTTGAATATATCACAACTGGAAATTCCCCCAGCACCCTGATGAAAAAGGTGCTGTTAGTTCCATTTCATAGATGAGCAAATCATTAAAAGAGACTAAGTGGCCTAACATCCCAAAACTAGGACACACCGAAGTCAACTGACAGACAATGGAAAGAGAGATGCCTTTGCAGAGAAGGGGATGCTTTTGGTGAAAGCCATCTGGATGGTTGGCACAGATTTAGGAATTTTAAACATTGAAGTGTTAGTTTGAGGTCTTTCTCCTCCAGAGAAAAAGCAACTCTCTTCTATTCTCTCACAGAGCCAAGTCTGAAAATATATATAACCAAATTCAAATCCAGTAAACAAATTGCAACAAAAACTGGATAATTAAGGCTATTTTTATGATTAGCACCATTTAGTTTCCTTGAATTTACCAGAGCAAACATTGCTACAGCAAAAATTACTGTTAATGGTTGGACCTAAAACAAGAGAGAATCCCCAGAAGGGTCCTCTAGGCCCCAGCTGCAGCTGCGTTTCACTGTATTTCTCACTTGAAAGCTGAGAATTAACAGGAAAATCAGGCTCTGCTGTGCTGTGCAGATGTGGCTAAAACTGTATTAATTTATTCAGCAAACACTTGTTCAGTGCCTACTCTATGCCAAGCAGTGTGCTAGCCACACTAGGATTACAGGGAGAAATCATACCTGGCACTCTCAAGGAATTTACAGTTGAAAGAAGGTGATAGGAGCAGACAGATGTAAAAAGACAAAAGTTTTATGAGTGATGTAAGGCATATAGTGGAAACAGAAGGAATGGATTAGAAGAATCTTAACACAGCAGCGTCATAGAGTGTGCTAAGTAGATGGATATTCATCTTGGATCACTGGGGCAGGAGAGGATTGATAACTGGGAACAGAGACCTGGAAGTTTTCTTGGTCTTGGGTAGAAGCAGGTGCCTACTGAAGAGGAGCAGGTTTAGTGAAAGGAAGAATTTTACTACGGAAATGACCAGTTTGCTTATAAAAGATTCATGTGGCGAGGTCTTCTAGGGCATTATGAGACTACAATTTAGCAAATATCTGGTTGTAAGCTAGAGATTTGGAGAAGCTTGAGCACGTTGCTGTTGTAGTATTAGCAGCAGCAGCAGCAGCAGCAGCAGCAGCAGCAGCAGCAGCAGAATTGCTTATTTTGAGCACCTACCATGTGCCAGACCTTGTGTGGAACACTTTACGGACACCATCCTAACTTAATCCCGTGGCAACCTGGTATACCAAGGAACTATTTTTAGCTTCACTTGATAGATGAGGAAATTGAAACTTAGATCTGGAAGCTAACTTTACCAACATCACAGAGTCAGGATTTGAACCCAGGCCTAAGTGACTTCAAAACCAAGATTCTTTAACTGATCTCCACTTAACCAACTCACCAAAACAACAGTTATTGTCTGTCCCTTCTGTAAAGCCTAGACTGAGATCTACAGCTCTCCCGAGTGTTCAAGGCTTTAGTATGTCTATACACTTCTGCTCCCACTAGTTAAAAGTTACCTGTTGACTAAGAGGCAGACCCTGTCAGCTGTACTTACTGTTGTAATTATGCATTTTAACAGAATATTAAATGCTCTAATACAATATGAGTATAAAGGAAGTTGTGTCTATGAAAACGAGATAAAATGCTTTGGGAAGATTCAGTAAAGACATGTAGCTCATGAAAACTACATGTGAGAAGGCATAAAAGAGACAAACCATAAAAATTAGAGGAATTTTGCACTTATTTTGCCTTGCAAGTATCCTTTTCATCCATTTTAAGACACTGCAATAATTTTATAGATTATATGCTATGGTTCTGGTTTATATAAGAAAGAATGCATGAAACATAAGTCAGCAGACCTGTAAGCCAAACTTTTTGAAGGAGACTTTATGCACTTGCCCAGAGTCAGCATATGATCAGAGAAAAGAAGAGGACGAGAATGTTGGAGCTCACAAGAGACAGGTGCAAGTCTTCAAAGTGAATTGAATGATAGTGTTTAAAGATGTGCAAGGTGAATCTTAACCCAACAGGATTATACACCAGGGTTTTTGGTTGGAGAGATATGAAAGCAATGTATTCCCATTTTTTTTCTGCAAAGCTTTAGTTTCTGGAGACTCCAAGAAGCATAGGATAGAAGGAAGTGCCTAGTCTTTGGAATATGTTAGATGTGAGTTCAACAGCATAACTAATTGTCTGTCTTGGGGTGAAACCTCTGAATCTCAGTTTCCTCGAATTAAGATGGCATAGTAATACCTATATCATACAGTTTTTAAGGTATGTACAGTGTTGAGCACACAATAAGTTACAAAATAATTGCTATTCATTTTTGCCCCTTATTGGGGTGCTATTAAAAAGTGTAAGATATTAATCAAGAACGTAGACCAGGAGATGAAAAGGAACATTTACTCTCTCTGTCAGTTCTTAGACTAAGAACTTTTCTTACCCTATTTAAAGTGTATTGGCAAGTTGGGACAAAGCTTTCAAGAGTCTGTTTACTTTAAAGATGTTCAGTCTGGCTAGAAATAAAGAGAAGGAGCTGGATACCATGGAGATACTTTGTTGTAGCATGTTTTTTTATACGTTATTGTCCATCTTCCTCTGTAAGTATCAGATTCAATCCAATGTAATTTTGATTTTTATGAAATTCTGCTTAACACGTCATTCCATGTAGTTTATTTTACTTGCAGATTAACCGTAAAAGTAATGTCTATTTTCAGTAAAAGTAAGAGAATCAGAAGAACATATTATTCTTAGTCTACTAAATGTAACTTTTTAACTTCTAGATGTTTATGAGGTCTTTGGTGAATAATTCTTCATTCTAAAGCCTATTAAGTGTGGGAATAGTAAATGATTAATGAGAGAGAATGGCAACATAAAGTTTTTAAACACCCTGCCAGAGCCTCTAATACGTAATAAGTAGAATCAAGACGAGTAATGAGTAGTAAAAGAAATATCTTGTCCTCAGGGTGCTTATAGGACTGATTAGAGAGAGAAAACATTAGTAAATGGAAAGATGAAAGACAAAAAAAATTTTAGCAGAAGTGCAGGTAATTTGGGTATGAGAAAGAAGACTGGCGAAGTCAAAAAATAAAAGAATCAAGAGGAAGAATTCTTAATATTTACACTGTGACGATAATTTTGATAACTAAATGGATGACAAAACCTGAACTATACTTAGAGGTGAAAATTGCATATACTGTGTATACCTTAATCTTGTTATTCACTATAAGGAGTGTTAAAAAACAAATGTGACAGAACACCAGGATATTGCCGCCTTTTTTTTTTTTTTTTTTAAAGATTGGCACCTGAGCTAACATCTGTTGCCAATCTTCTTTCTTCTTCTTCTCCTTCTCCTCCCCAAAGCCCCCCAGAACATAGTTGTATATTCTAATTGTAGGTCCCTCTGTGGTACGCTGCATCAGCATGGCTTGATGAGTGGTGCCATGTCCATGCCCAGGATCTGAACCAGTGAAACCCTGAGCCACTGAAGCAGAGTGTGCAAACTTAACCACTCAGCCACAGGGCTGTCCCCAGAATATTGCCTTCTGAACAAATGACTTTGCAGTACATTTTCTTGATGTTATTGAAAACCTTCTTAGGAGGTTATAGATATTACCAAGTAAATGCAATTGGCATTCTTGGATTTATTCTTTTAAAAACATTTCCTGGGATCCTGTTATATGTCAGTCCCCATCCTAGGCACATATTTATATTAATTCCTTTACTCATAATGAAGAAGTATCCATTTTCAAGCTGGCAAGGGGAAATCAAATTGTTCATTTCAACTCTTAAGTTTAAAATGTGCCACATTGTCATCAGACTCTATATTTAGCTTAAGATTTTATTGAGTCATTTGTGATATTCATGAAATTGATGATATAGAAGTCAATTTTGTATACTTGTTTTAGGCCTTCATAATAAAGGTGTGGCTTTGCTGCTAGTTGTAATTATGGGGTTAAAAACAAGCACATGGTTTTATATCTCTAAATCAAAACTTTCAGCAAGGTATCTTGAGATTGTGTATTTACCAGCCTTGCTACATTTTTATTAATTAACATCACTGAGATTTATGAAAGACATATTGGTTCTAAAATATAAATAAAAAGGAGATGAATTAATTTACATATCATCACACAAAAATACAAATCTAAAATTAGAATCCTTTTAAGATTTGTAGGATCTAATCATACCAACAAATGGAAGCTATCTGGAACCAACCAGCCCCCACTCTTCAGCTGCCTTCTCCTGCCAGTGCTAAAGACACTCGGAATGAGTGGTGGTGTTTTTTTTTTTTTTTTTTTTGAGGAAGATTAGCCCTGAGCTAACTGCCTGCAATCCTCCCCTTTTTGCTGAGGAAGCCTGGCGCTGAGCTAACATCTGTGCACATCTTCCTCTACTTTCTATGTGGGATGCCTACCACACCATGGCGTGCCAAGCAGTGCCATGTCTACACCCAGGATCCGAGCCGGCGAACCCTGGGCCACTGAGAAGCAGAACGTGTGCACTTAACCGCTGCGCCACCAGGCCAGCCCGTGAATGGTATTTATAGTTTAGACATTTTCAGACTGGTTTCTAAAGAGTCCTAGGGTTCCAGGTACTGAGCAGCTATATAGGATTAAGATGGAGACCATCAACCTCTTTCCCATTCAGTCAAAGCATCTCTGATTTTATCTGGGGAAAAAAAGTTCTAACTAACATGTAACCTGTTTGGAAAATCACAGCTCTGTATAAAATATCCTGAGCTTATTTCTAAATACAAATGCCACCAAAGTCAAGGTCTTAATGATTATAGTCTCTCTGGGGGAGGTAGAGTCTGAAGGATTCTGGCAATCTGTTCATCATGGTCAATGGCCCTCAGATTCCTTACTAGAAATTGTGTCTACTTGTGGGCTCCAGAATTTAAGAGAAATGTGGGTAACTTGGAGAGAAGTCAGAGTACAGGCACAAAGACAATTACAAAGAATGAGACCTATGAGGAAACTAGAATTATTTTACTTGAAAAGGAGAAGTCGGAATGGCAGTTTAATAATGGTCTTCCAGACATTAGGAATTATTACACTGAGGTTGATGACTAGATTTCCTTCATGTGTAAACATAATAAAAGAAATAGAGTTTCAGCTTTAGCAAGAATATAGTACAGAACCAAAAGAAAAAACAAGAGATGCTCTAACCCTATTTAATCAAAGGAATAGATCACTCAGTATACTTTATGAAAGTTTTTTTAAAGACAATATGAATTCTTATCTGTTTTTTGTATTAGATATAATACTACTTGAAGGAACAGGGATGAATTAAATGAACTTTGTTTCTCAACCTTGTAAATCAGTGATTTATCTTTAAATTATATCATAAGGTACAGATTTCAAACAATTATTTTGAATTAGAGTCTCATAGCCTGATGCTGCCATGAGAGGAGCTACTTTCTAATAATGTTAAGGAAGTTAGTGGTGAGAAGGAGCATTTATTCCAGAGGTCGTGAACTCAGATATCTACAGGGGACTGTGGGTATCATGAAAGCGTGATGCTAACAGCATAGAACAATATGGAATTGTAGAAGTTATGGTGTATTAGAAAGCATGGGACCCATCTAAAGGGGGCAACCACTGCTGACTCAGGCCAGTTATCATCATGGTACAATGTGCCTGTCTTGCCAGATCTTTAGCCTTCTCAAGAAAAACTGGAAGTCTAGACTCTTACATGAATCTTTTTTTTTTTTTTTTTTTTTGACATTGACAAAATACTAAGATTTATCGAAATACTGTGCAGGCTGTAAGTGAGAAACCTTTGGTTTATCCTTTAGGTCACTCATTAACCACCACATTAGTTAACAGACAAACCAAACAGAACTGATTGAGCTCTAAAGCTTAGGAGAATTAATCTACTCAACCTTTGTAAGGCTTAATTAGGGTGCCTTCCAACTCTGAATCATTTGTTCTCCCCTTCCTTCTTCCCCGTTCTCACTATTGGGTGACTTATTCATACAGGTGTTGGGAATTTAAAAGAAACTTATTTCCCTTAGCAACATAATTTTATTTAGTAAAACCATAAATTCTTGGATTGAAGACAACTTTTGTTACTATAGTGAAGATGCTACTGATGCTATTAGATTTTTAGAGATGCACTTATATATGGCATAGACATGTCACTTTGGATCTTTGAACTAACATTTGCTTATAACATTGGCTGCATGAGGCATGCTTGACTTTAAAGCCTACTTACACTTCTACCGTTTGGTGACATGTTTTATTTCTCTTTTATAAAATATTTTCAAATAACCCACCTCCACCTTGGGTAAGGACAGCTGGATTTCTGAAATCCCCTTCCTTTCAGACAGGAGAATATGCCACAGATGAAGAGGAGGATGAGGTAGGACCTGTTCTTCCTGGCGGTGACATGGCCATTGAAGTCTTTGAGCTGCCTGAGAACGAGGACATGTTTTCCCCATCAGACCTGGACACAAGCAAGCTCAGTCACAAGTTCAAAGAGGTAAGCTGCTGATCTGCAAAGTATTTTTGTATACCTGTCTATTTCATTATTAAGTGTATATTTTTGTTTGAAAAATATATTAAGAATAATCAGTTTTCAAAAGAAAGTCTTTTAATAACAGATTGTCTTGAATTTCAAGTTAAAATTTAGGTAGATCTCATTCCACAATTGTTAATTTAAATGCTTATTTGTCATAGTGACAGCTTACAACTTATCTGTTCCATAATTCCAACTATACCTTAAATGTGCAGTCTTCACGTTATATTTTTTTCAGTTTTATGGAAATTTTGGGACCTGGGGATAAGCTTTCTTTAAGGCAGTGATTTCTAAAAAGGCTTTTTTTCCCCCCTAAAATAGTCAAGGTCCCAATAGGACTCAGATGACATACCCAAGTGGTTTAACTGAAGAAAGTTTAATGAATGGACTTTGAACAGAGTTAAAGATGGTGAAGTTCACAGAGTCTGGCAACAGCAGGAAGCTGTTACTGTTTTTTGGCTTAATAGGGGTAAAGGAGGACAGAGATTACCTTTTTTGAAGGGGGGTCATTTTACATCTGCAGCTTTATAAGATGCAGCCACTGCTAAAAACTCCATCCTGGGGGCAAGGAATATACCCAGACTCTTCTCTCTTCCTGCTGATACCTCCCACTGGCCAAATGTAGGCAGGAAGCCTGGGAGATGCAGATGAAGTCTGAAGAGGTTAGCCTCCTGAGGCAGGAGCTGTCAGAAATGGGCCAAGAATGGATCCTGAGCGCACAAATGTAGACAACCACATAAACTCTTCTTCCAAATTAACTACTCAGAACCCCAACATGTAAAACAAAAACAGTGATGAATGAGTCCCCAAGCAGTTTATTCTTCCTTATTTGTGGGAACATCCTCCATTGTTGAAGACAAATATATCATTATTTACAACCTCCCTACAATAACCCTGAAACACTGAGGCTTGAAAACCACTGTTCTGTGGTTGCAAGTGTGTTAGGACTTGACCACTTGGGGAAAAATGTTCTCCTGTACATGAAGAACAAGATTGATAAATGCAGAGTTCTAATTTCTAATTTTATTTATAATTTCTAATTTTGTTATATCATAAATAGTCCAATTATATCTGTTCTGATGTTAGCCTCATATGCCTAATCTATTGACCTACCTTTTAAATTCCTATGACAAATTTATATTTGTTAGACCAGTATCAAAGTGAATGTACTTTTCAAATATGTTTTTATGTAAAAAAAAAAAAAACATGTTTATTATAGACTTTGGGAAAATACAGATTTGTATAAACGCCAAAAAATCTTTCATAATCGCAATATAGTTGTATTTGGGATTATACAACATATACTGTGTTAAACTCCTACTCTTGATACTTAAAATTGTATTAGGGCTTTCCTGTGTCATCAGATGTTCTTCTGTAAGCGATGCTTATTCACCCTTTCATCTTACAGATCTTTTATAACTTATCTACTTAATTCCTTGCTTTGGAAAATTTTCTTTGTTTCCTGTTCTTTTTAAAATTAGTTTTAAAAGTAATGCTATAGTAAATATCTGTGTACTTACCCTTAGGATAATTTCTCATAGTGTAATTATTAGATCAAAGAATATGAGTATTTTGGAGACTTGTGGTACTTAATGCCAAGTTGCTACCAGGCTGGCTTTTCTTGGTGATATAGAAATTTACTTATGTGTTGAGAGGGCCCATTTCTCTTCCACCTATTATCATTAGGTCAGGTTGAACCATTTCCATTTATAGAGTTCACGGAGTCCTTTAGGCAAAATACACGGGTTTTTTACATGATTTATGACTATTCCTAGCTCTAAATCAGATAGGAACATGTTAGTGACAATGAAGTACACTATTATATGACGATCACAAAACTCAGAATTCCCTTACAGTAGGAGTGCCTATCTTAGGGCCATTTCTTATAAAGACTGTCTAGATTAACTGATGTCTTCAAACCAAAGAGCAATGCAGAGAAAGAAAGTTCTGGAGGAAGAGGCTGAGTTGGAGGAAGAGGTATAATCTGGGTAGCTGTTTCTCTATGGCTCTGATTTGGCCCAAGAATACAGATTATCTAGAAGAGTAGAAGGACTACTTGTTCTTGAAGAAATCTTCCTTGGATGTTGTTAACTGTCAATCCAACTTTGAGGCAGTGAGGTCAGGGTAGTATACCCTGGCCAAAGCCTCTAATAGAACTCTTTTGTGTTGCCACGTGAGTATGACCCCTACTCTTGGGTAGATAATTGAACTGGAAGTAGGGTCCACATTCTTTTATGGACGGTAAAGAGCTTAAAAAGCAGAAATAGTATATGGAAGTTATATCCTCATTTTTCTGAATTGAGCCAAGGACTCAATGCTCCATAAACATTGTTTGACATGTACACCATTGTGTAGACAACTGTGTGATCTAGACCAGGGGTCAGCAAACTATGACCTGTTGGCCAAATGTGGCCCACTGCCCTTTTTCTGTAAATAAAGTTTTATTCAAACACAGCCGTGAACATCCATTTATTTTTTGTTTGTGCTGCTTTCATGCTGCAACAGCAAAGTTGAGCAGTTGCACAGAGACCATATGGTCGGCAAATCCTAAATTATTTGCTATCTGGCCCATTATAGAAAATGGTTGCTGACCTTGGTATAGGCCACTGCATGATCTGGACCCATTCTATCTTACATGGCTGATTTATTTTTGACCTGAGTGACCAAATCTGTAGTTTTCTTTTAATTTTGGTTTTTAAGAATTAGAGATTTGTCCCCCCTCAAGAACAGGCAAATACCATGTCACTTCACTTCTAATTCTTTTATTCTCTTTTGTTTTATATTTAACATATATATGTTGATTTCTTCAGGAGATCGGCCCTGAGTACCAAGTGTGTGGCACTCTTTCACAGTGTTTGTATCTTGTACACTGCCATTATCACAGTTTTAAATTTCTTCGTGTGTTTAACATACATACCCAAATACTATATAACATCATGTTATTCACAAGATTATACACAAAACCTGGGGTGGAGGTGGAGAGTCATGTTGTATTGGAGTCTGGATAGAGTCTCGTGTTGTAGAGGGTTCTCTTAATTACATTATTTCAAGGAAAAGTAGGTGTTGTACTATTTGGACAAAGCACATCAGACTGACATTATCTCAATCAGTCTTACTTTTGGCCTATTATGTATCTTCCTACTAGACTCCAAGCTCCTCTGTTTGTGCTCACTATTATATCCTCAGTCTTTGCATGGTTCTTGGCATATAATTAGTGTTTAAGTATTTAGTGAATGAATGGTATCAAGCATATACTGGAATTTGTTGTGTAATACAAGACACGTACCTCATTTAGTTTTTCCAAATAGTTGCCAAGGTGGCTAGCGCTTTTGTTAAATGCCGTTTACGCATTTCCCTCTGACTGGAGGGCCAGCATTATTATCTGCAGAATGTGTGCCTTTACCCTCTGGGCTGCTTTGCACCTTCATATTCTGTTCCGTTTCCTCATTCTTTGGTGCAGTTCTGTTAGAATATATATTAAACACTGATGGAATAAATCAGATCCATCTAACTCTTCAGAAATTCATTTACTTTTCAACTTATTCAAGAAAACATTTAAATCACTTTATTACCCTTGAAAAACTTTGCAGTTTTTATTGTAATTACATTAAACTAGTAAATTAACTTGCAGAAAACTGGCATTTTTAACATGTTGACCCTTTCAATCTAAGTTTAAGGAATATATCTGATTGACTCATCTTTTTTTCTGACCCTCTCTAAAATTTTATCTCCTTTATTAATTACATAAACGTCCACCTATAAGTAACAGAAAATCTTAACTAGAGTGGATTAATCAAAAGCTGCCACAAAGATTATAGTAACTTCAATGTAAGTTAAGAAAATTTTTTTATTTTTCTATTTTCAGAAATGACTTTTATAAGAGAGAGTTAATGACTTGCATAAGGGTAAAATTTCTGTTCCTTCAAAATTTGTTATTACTCAGGTATAAAACCATCTATGCCTTTGTGAAGGAAGGTTTTAAAATACCTTTTATAATGGCTATTACTCTATTCAAGTTTTCAAGTTTTTCTTGTGCCAATTTTGGTATCTTGCAATTCTCAAGAAATTCATAAGTTTCCTCTAAGCATTGTATTTATTAACATATTTTTGTAGTATAATTTTTAAATACTGAAATCTTTAATATCTGTAATTAGTTACCCTTTTACAATTTTTTCTTTCCTCTATTTGAATATTTTCATTTTTTCTTACTTGTTTGTCTAGAATTTTCCCTGTCATGTTATCTTTTACATTTCTAATTGTTTTTTTAAATTAAAAAAATACTTATTTTATTATTTCCTATCGATCTTTTTATTTTTCCTCCTTTTTGGTATTAATTACTTGCACTTAGTACATTTATTTTTGATAACTCTTGCATTCTGATAAGTATATTTAAAGCTCTAATTTTTTTCCTGAATATTGCTTTAGCTGCAGTTCACAATTTTTGACATTTAGTATGCTGTTGTCATTCAGATGTAATTTCTGTTAGGATTTCCTCACAAAATTATTTAGTGGTATATTTTACTTTCCGGACATGTGGAACTTTATTTTGCTATTCTTTTGTTATTGGGTTCTGATTTTATCACACTCTGATCAGAAAACATATTCTACATCATAGCTATTTAGAATTTCTGAGACTTCTGTTGTAGCTTAATTCATAAATGATTTTGTTTCAATATTCCTCATATATTAAAAAAGCACACATATTCTGTGTTTGGTATGAAATTTGCATATGTTTTTCATTTACATAACTAAGATTAATAATATAAACAGGGGCTGGCCTGGTGGTGTAGTGGTTAAGTTTGCACGTTTCGCTTTGGTGGCCCAGGGTTGGCCAGTTCGGATCCTGGGTGCAGACATGGCACCTCTTTGCATGCCGTGCTGTGGTAGGCGTCCCACATATAAAGTAGAGGAAGATGGACATGGATGTTAGCTCAGGACCAGGCTTCCTCAGCAAAAAGAGGAGGATTAGCAGCAGTTAGCTCAGGGCTAATCTTCCTCAAAAAAAAAAAGGTAATAAAAACACATTTCTTCTCTATAGCATGGCATAGCGTGTTGTCTGCTTGATTTACTAATTCTGAAAAGCATGTGTTAAAATCACAAACTACAGTTGTCTTTTCTTCCTGTAATTCTGTCAGTGGTAGTTTTACATATTTTAAATCTTTGTCGTTAGCTTCACGTATGTTCAGAACTGTTACAACTTCTTGATTTATTGTAACACTTCTCTTGTCCCTTATGATGCATTTTTACCCCAAATTCTATTTTGTCTGATAGCAACAGTCTAACACTGGCTTTCTTTTGCTTCAGAGCATCTATTTTTTCCATCTCTTTGTTTTTAGCCATTCTGCATTCTTTTGTACAAATGTGTTTTCTTTAGTCAACCTATTCCTAAATCTCGTATACTACTCTGGGAGTCTTTTTAGTTAATTGGTGAGTTTAACCCATTTACATTTACTTTGTTCACTTTAATGTTAGAACTTACATCTGCCCCTTTATTTCACATTTTACAGTTTCCATGCTTTCTTCTTGTTTCTTTCATTGTCTTTTTTACCTACTTGCCATTGGATACATCAAATTTCCATCTGCTGCTTAAGTTATACATTTTTATTCTCTTCTTCTAGAGATTGCCCCTGAGTAACTTTGACTCAGTCTTAGGTTATTTTCTCCTAAGAGTGTAGAAAGTAGATCAATAGCTATGTCTTTACCATTTAACAAAATCATAGCCATCAGATACTGTCATCTGCTTCTCTTCCCCTCTCTCATTTTTATTTTTTTGGTATTTGAGGAGTTTTAGTTAAATACAACAAGTTACAAAATAATTAGTTCCAACTCACCTCTATTTCTTTCTAACTCTAATGGGATTTCAGTGCTGCCCTGATGTTAATTCACTATTGTTCTGGTACTGCTACTTTACCACATGGCACCAAAGGTTAAGTTAGTAGCTAGAATGTCCAAGCTTCAGGGTGATGGAATAGATTGTCCCTAATTTACCTCCAGATGTAGGCTTACCCAGGTCACATGTGGGAAATTCAAGATTAATTAGATTGCTGTCTCCCATTCCTGGTTGCTGACATTTTCCTGCTTCAGATCCTCATTTTTTCGAAATACATCTGGAAACCCTGTGTTCTGTTTCTTACAAGCTTTTTTATTAATTGATGAATAAGACCTTGAAGCCTATCAGAGTTCCTTTTTTTTCTCTTTTGGCATCTCCAAAGTTGAATTCAAGAGAGGCAATAAATAGCTTTTGTTAATTTGGTATGTTGTACTAAACTGGAAGTTTTCCCTTACCCAATTCAGTCATTACTACCTTTAATTTTTATTAATTCCATCATCCTGTTATCCTTAGGAATGGCTCATTTCTCTTATTGTAACTTCTGGAAATAAATGCTTAATTTATTGTAATACTTTATTGTTGAAACACAAAAGCACTTAGAAACTATGAATCTCTCTCTGGTTAGACCTTTGGCCACATCTTTTAGTTTCAGTGTGCATTCTTCTTCTTGTCATCATTTTGCAAGTAGTCTACATTTTCCTTTTTATTGTTTTCATTTCCTGTTTGTCTTGAATAATTGAGAAAACAGTTTTTAATTTATAACTTTTAAATGATTAATTAATGTCTTGTTACATTTTGGTCAGATAGTATTGTCTTTACAAGTTTTAATATTTTTTTGAAAGTGGTGCTTTTATTATGGATTAATATGAATATTTGTGATAAAAGTGATATTTTGTATTTTATGTCTTCTGTATCCTTATTCATTTTTCCTATTTAACCTTGTACATTGAGAGCCATATAGTAAAATTACATCTCGTGATTGTATTTTGTGTCTAATAGCTTTGATTATTTATTTCAACTCTATATTGAAAGCACATATAATATGACAAAGATTTTTTATTTTTAAGTATTCTTTGTCTTATGTTAGTAATCTTACCGCTATTTTGTTTGTAGTTGCTGGATAAACACACATAGGTGTATGTGTGTACCTACTTTTAACAGAAACTTAATTGCAGCACTTTGTTTTATTGTAAATTTTTAAAATGTTATCTTGAAGACTGTACCTTTTAATAAGAAAATTTAGCAACTTAAATTTATTGTTATAATGATTCAAGGTCTAATTGAACTCGTTTCATTTTATGCTTTATGCTTCTTTTATAGTTAGTGGTTTTTACTAAGGATTATCTTCAAGTTTTAAGAAGTATTCTCTATTTCTGTAATCTTTAAAATTAAGAACAAAATACCATTTGAATGTTTTATGTAGAAGTATTTGATACAATCTTGCTTTCTAAGACAAGGTTATTGTTAAAATTTAGTTACCACATTTTTTAAAACTTGTGTTCTCAGTTAGCTTTATAATAATATGTACAACAAATAGTTGCGCTTTCAGCTTACTCAGTTTCGACAATTATTCCCTTTCCACCAGAATTTCCACATTAATTCTTAGATTCTGGATTTTTCCTCATTTCTCAGAGTATATCTTTCAGTAATTTATCAAGTATTCATGGAGGATACAGTTTTCATGAGCTTCCCACATTGAGAATGGAACATTCTAATTATTGTGACATAGGAATGATAATTAGCTGGGTTTAATATTTTGATTCACAGCCTTTTTTCCTGAAAATGTTGTAGGGCAAACTTCACTGTTTTAAGCTAGCATTGCATATTGGAAAGGAAAAGTCTAATGCCAGCCTGGCATTTGGATGCTCGTATTGTGTTAGCCTTGTACTTTAAAATTTTTATCACAATTTCTTGAAAGAGGCCTCCTTTCATTGATATTTTTTCTTCTAATCATCTTTCCATCTTTTATGTTTGTGTTGTGTTTTGTTTTTGTTTTAGTCCATGAATATCTTTCTCAGTTTTTGTTATTTTTTTCTGTTTCTTTTCTAGGGTCACTTTGTCTTCAGTGTTAATTATCTTTTTCATATTTCCTTTTCTATTTTTTCTACGTCTGAGATTGTTCTCAAATGTGTCCTCTCATATCAATGATTCCATTTACTGTAGCATTAAATATACCTTTTTTTTTTTTTGAGGAAGATTATCCCTGAGCTAACTACTGCCAGTCCTCCTCTACTGAGGAAGCCTGGCCCTGAGCTAACATCTGTGCACATCTTCCTCTGCTTTATATGTGGGACGCCTACCACAGCATGGCGTGCCAAGCGATGCCATGTCCACACCCGGGATCCGAACTGGCGAACCCTGGGCCGCTGAGAAGCGGAACGTGCAAACTTAACCGCTGCGCCACCGGGCCGGCCCTGCATTAAATATGCTTTTAACTTCAAATTCATTTATGCTCTTTGGCACCTCAAACATGACTTAAATTCTCTTATTAAATTTTTAGTTTCCTTACTCTCTATCCATTCCTCATGCTTTCTCACTTTTTCTTCATCCTGTTATTCCATAGAGTTACCTTAAAATATCTTTTTACTTATGGGTTAGCATCATTTTCACAGGTTTCCTTACATGAGTTTTCAAGTTGATAGTCTCTTTATCTTGAACTCAAGTATTTATTAATAGGCTCAATTTTGCCTTTTTCTCCTTTATCTTGAAATGAGACAAAACCCTTTTTGTATTTGATGTTAGTCAGCAGTTATCCATTTTTTTATATGAATCCCGTTTCTAGATCTGCATCTTGAGGACATATCTATGTGCCTAGTATCTAGCTGGTTGCTATTTTCTGGCAGTCTACCATCTAGTACAGTTCTTTGTGCTAAGGTGAGATAATTCCAAATCTCGCCACTAGGTTCTCTAAGTTGAAGAAGAGAAAAGATTATTCCCTGCTATCAAAGCACTTACTGCAACCGCCCGTGACTAGATTGCTCTCCTGCAGCTGGAAGTATGCAGTGCGCCATTGTCAGCCACCTTCCTGCATTCTTTTCCTATTCTAGTATACTAGTTGCATTCTGAATGAATATGGAATACTAAAAGAGTTAGAAAACCTGGTTTGAGGATAGTTCCTGGGAAAAACAGTAGAGGTTGCCGAACTTTCTGATTGGACAGACTCAGCAGTGAGGGTGACACAGAGCATCTCCTATCTCTGGAGTGAGGCTTGGTTAGGTTTTCTTAATTCAACCTCATGACTCTTTCACATTCTAGTAACAGTTGTTTTTAGTTTTAGTGTCCATTTGGTTTTAAGATTTTCTTTTTTGATGTGATTTCACTGAAAACTTAGTGGGAAGTAGGAAGGGGCTGAATCGGAAACCGAGGGCCAGGTTTCGTTTAAACTACCTATCCGGTGTTTCCCTTCTACCACTCCTCTTCAGGAGGCATGGGAATTAGCACTCAGTACAAACAGTTCTACATTTGTCTTGAAGAAAAAATGGAGTCTAAAATTTGTGTTATTTTACTTATTTAAGTCATAGAGAATCTATGAAAAATAATGTAGAAAAAGTTATAAATGCATTAGATAATAAAATTGTCTTCATGGAAATTTCCTTTAACATGTAGAGAAGCTGTAAAATGTTACCTCCTTAGCAGTAAACAGATATGAATTTAAAAAGGAACTGTAATTACAGGATGTCACCTACATCCAGCACCTTAACTTATTAATAATCAGTGAGTACCTACTTAGAGAGTGACCTTGTTGGAGTATCTCGCCCTATGCTACATATGCTGCAATTAGTGTTCTCATTCAGATTAGATTATGATATCATTTAATCAGCTGATTTCAGCTAATTTTGCAGAAACTGTTCCCTGAAAAAAAACACTTTTGTGCACATAAAGATAGGGACCATATATAGAGCCTTGAGCGGAAATTATAAAAATATATGACATAGCTTCATTTTAACACCATCAAAGTATGGGCGGAAACAGCTCTAATTCCTTCTTTTGTGGACCTTGCACTGTCATGGGTAAGGCAGACTTCAATCAAATTCTCACAAAGATAATTATAAAAATTCTGATTCCAGTGCTGAAACCACTTTATAAAATTCTATGCAAATATTCAGTTATTATTTTGCCCTTGTAAAGTAAGAGCAGAGAATGTTGCTATCTGATTCTAAAATCTTTAGTACTAGAGCTCTCTTAAAATCTTCCCTGCAAAGATAATATTTTTTACTTTTTTTTTATTTTTTATTTATTTTTTATTTTTTCCTTTTTCTCCCCAAAGCCCCCCAGTACATAGTTGTATATTCTTCGTTGTGGGTCCTTCTAGTTGTGGTATGTGGGATGCTGCCTCAGCGTGGTTTGATGAGCGGTGCCATGTCCGCGCCCAGGATTCGAACCAACGAAGCACTGGGCCGCCTGCAGCGGAGCGCGTGAACTTAACCACTCGGCCACGGGGCTAGCCCCAATATTTTTTACTTTTTAAAGAAAAATGTTTTCCATGTTTCCACAGGATAAGTAGAGAGTCCAAAAGTTCAATCTTAGTACTTACGTTTCTGCATAAGGATATTTCTATTTCAAGCATAGTTATATTTGGATTATATTGATTTAATGATATGAGTACATGTTCTGTGTTCATCTTTTTGAAATAAAGAAACAGAAAATAATGCAGAATGTTAGATGAAAGGTACTGTTCTCTGTAGGAAGGCATATGTTTGTTTGTGCTGTAATCCTGGGGTAGATATCCATAGTATTCATGTTAAAGATGGTAGAAGAGATGAAGAGATTGGTCTTGTAAGTTAACAGACAGAGACCCGCAATTTTGTTTGTATCCTCCCTTCCCAAATCTTTTTCTCCAAGCCCAGATTCTCTGAAACCTAAAAGTTCCAGCAGGTATTTCAGGCTCTGTTTCTATTAACCAATCCTCTTGACCTCCTCTCCATGCAGTCAGTCAGCCCGACCAGTCTCAGGGGGGTGATGTGCAAAGCCTTGGACCTGTACTTTGGAAAGGTTATTAAACATGTGGACGCAGAACTGTAGAATAAGAAAACCCAACCTTTTACCAACTGTACTTCTTTTGTCAAGTCGCTTCACCTCTTTGAAAAGCAATTTTCTCTCCCTCATGAAATGGAGGTATCTTGGGCCCATCATGTCCACTCTGTCTAGAAGGTAGGGTCCACAGTTGGAATTATGACAAATAGGCCAAAGCCAAAGGGCATCCGACCTGGCTATAGGAGTAAGACTAATCAGGCCATCTAGGAGCAGCTTTCCTTTGACATTTCTCTCGGGATGGTCTGGGCCCTTCTCTCGGGAGGTTGTATTTATTAATCTCTCTGTAGTAAGTGTTCTCAAGTTAGATTCCATGTCCTGTTCTTGTATCCTCACTATGACTAACACATCACACACAGTATCGTTCAGTAAATGCTGGTTGAATAATGGAGATGTTTCTTCCTAAGTCCCATGAACAGTAGCAGCTGACTGAGCATCATTTTGTATTTAGTGTCAGAAAACTCAGAGACTATCTGAAGTAATCCATGGTTTCCAGTCGGAGCAATACTTTCTCATCTGGGAGGTGACAATGATGACATACATATGCCTCAGGGTTTTTGTGAGGATTAAATGAAGAATGTATCCCAAAGCTGGTTCAGATTAGACGCATGGTAAAGGGAGGAACAGAGCTAGGGGGAGTCAGACCTCGGAGAGTTTCCACTCCACCACCTGCTTCTACTGGGAACTTGAAGAAGCACCTACCTCCTCTGAGCCTCTTTCCCCATCTGAACCGTGAGGTTGGCAGTGCCTGTCCGGCTTCCCTCACAGACTCGTTTGCCGTGATAAAGGAGATGATGAAGATGATAAACAGGCCTACAAATGTAAGAAATTTACTATTGCTGGAAAGAACCATGGGCTGAGGTTTGTAAAACCTGGCTTTGACACTTGCTAGCTCTGCAGCTTAAGCTCCTGAAACACAGTTTCTTCCTATATAAAATGGAAGGGTTCAGTTAGTTTTTCTCAATTTTTTAAATTTTTACAGGTTGGTACCTGAGCTAACATCTGTTGGCAGTCTTCTTTTTGTTTTTTCCTTCTTCTGTTCCCTAAAGCCCCCAAGTACATAGTTGTATATTCTAGTCATGAGTGCCTCTGGTTGTGCTATGTGGGACACCGCCTCAGCGTGGCCTAATGAGCGGTGCCATGTCTGCGCCCAGGATCCAAACTGGCAAAACCCTGGCCTGCCAAAGAGGAGTGTTCAAACGTAACCACTCAGCCACGGGGGCGGCCCCAGTTAGTTTATTTTTGATGCTTTTCCTGTTAATAGTGATGGATTTATAGAAATTCTCTTAATGTGCATATAGGATTAAAACAGTCACATATCTATAACTTCAGGCCTTATGAGTACTAAGAAAACCTTGCACTAAAACTTTTGTCCATCTTCTGAATGCGCTCTGAATTTACTCACTTCATTCTTCTTTGCCGTGCCTAAGGAATCTGACTGTACTCAGTAACCTTCTAAGCTTTTGTCAGTGTTCTCACCTCACTACTAATGAGGTCAGCTCTCTTCTGTTATCCAGTTCGGTGAGATAGAAGGGGTGGGATAACTGAAGATCAACTTGGCTGTTTAACAGCTTTACCAAAGTTTGTCCCACATGTCGGTGGATTAGTCCAGCATATGCATTCATAGGAATGAAAATGCTGGCTTGGGACAGAAATTTCTAGCCTCTGCAACCATGACAACCTTCTCCAGGCTCTTCCTTTCATAAACATCACACCTGTAGTACTTGCAAGGGCCTTGGAGTTCCTCCCATTTAGCCCTCTTGTTTCTCATGTGGGAAACCAGGGCCCGGAGAAGCAGCTTGGGAGTGCTCACGGTGTTCTGAGCAAAGAAATCCAAAGGCCCAACAAGTTGCCTGCCGTATGCTTGGTTCCCCTACAGGGGCTTCGCCACTGAGGAAGAAGAATCTGGCACTTCCCCACAGTTGCATGTTCATCAGAAAATCTGCCCTTTTGATTTCTTGCTACTCTTCAAATAGAACTAGAGCCGTTCGTTTTATTTCAGGTGTGACATTTCACAGCATTTAGCACTTTCAACTGGGAAATGGAGTTGGAGTAATCATATTTGAGTTCTTCAGATCATTCTTTCTCAGTCTTGACTAACTTTATAGAGGGCTTATTCTACGCTAGCCACTGTTAAAGCTTTACGTAGGTCATCTCATTGAATCTTCCAATAAGGAAGGTTATGATCTATGCGGAACTGCATTTTACCTGTGAGGAAAGCGAAGGTAGGAGAGTTTAAGTAATTTTCCAGTGTCACATAGCTAGTATGTGGTAGCCCTGAGATGAATTCAAACAGTCTAATAACAACTACTCTTTACACTTGGCACATGGTAGAAAGAGCAAGGAGTCGATTTTCTTGTCAATAACAATTGCAGATACTCCAAAATCACCTAGGCACATGGATTTGCTGGATGCCTGAGTGTGTTCATACTGAAGTACAAGATCTCCATGGAAAATAATTCCTTATAGCCATAAATGTATATATGTGTATGTGTGTGCATATTTATATATATATAAAAATAATGTTTCATGTCTAACATGTAAGTATTTTTCCATTTTTAGTTTATTACTTTATATTGGTGGGGGAGATTAGCACTAATAGATGTTACAAGGAGGAAGAGTTGTCTTCACAGCATCTTGCACATAGCAACTCTTCAATAAATGCCTGTTGAGTGAATCCTTACTATTCTAAAGGAAATGGCACTGGATCAGGAACCAAAAGATCCAGGTTCTGCTCCTGGTTTTAACAGTGATTCACCGTGAGAACTAGACCAGGTCAGTTTTTGTCTCTGAGCCCTAGTTTCCCATGTCCAAAGTGAGACCAGAAGTGAAGGATCTGTGACTCTGCAGTAGTGTGTTCACTGCAGGGCCCATAGTTGAAGTATCCACATGGACATCTGAGCATATCAGGCTGAGTTGCCTGGCATTGGCGGGTCTCAAAATATTCATCCGTTCTAGCACTCTGGCTGAGCACAGACCTCATCAGTGAGGTGGAAGGGAGTTACCATGAATTTGGAGCAGCACTTGCCAGGTACACTGGTGCTCTGAGCATCTGCTAAAGCAGGTAAGTTAAGTGTTGTACCACTAGGGCTATGGTGAGAAACTCAGAACTGCTTGTTTGGGCCTCATAGAAGAATGACAGTTGCGTAGAGGGTACTTCCTCTCTAGAGACTCTTAGAGCCGGAAGCCCCTAGGAACCAATAAGGCTGAAAGAAGCAAGAGCCGAATCAGCAAGACTGCAAGAGTGACCAGATCTGAAAGTGGGAAAGTAAGATAAGTGATGTGAGCTGGAAGAATCAAATTTAAAACAGTTTCAAGATCACCGCTCAGGACCTAGAGCAGTAGCAGAGCTGCCGCAGTGCGGACGCCAGCCCTTCAACAGAACACGAGACCTGAAAGCATCAAGGAAGGAGCATGTTACCAGGAGCTTGGGGGCTCTCAGCTTCTGGGCTTTTATTCATGGAATGAGCCTGTCTTTGGTTCTGCCTTGTTTCCCTCTTCATCCTTCCCATATGCCGCTGCGAGCTGGGTCAAAACCGAGAAAGTGCAGATTGCAAACCAAAGAGGAAGCTGGGGTTTATGAGGTGCTATGACCTCCAAAGGTTTGTGTTTCTATCCTCCCATCGGCCTACTGACTGACTTTTTCTGAGAAGAAAACCTTAGACTTATTTAATTACAGGAATATGAGAAGTTTACAGACCCTCTTGTACAATCCTAAATCCAAAATGCTCTGAAAACAGTTTTTAAAAATAATTTTGTGGCAAACTCATTTGGTGGTAAACCTGACCAAAACTGATAGGACACTTATAGTCTTTATATACCTCACTTAGTGAGAATATTCATATGTTTGGTGGCCAAAACCTTCCTGCATTTGCTTGCAGAATACCCCTGCAGATGCTGCTGTGGGTGATACACAATTTGTGGAAAATGCATCTTCCTACCTTTCTCAAATTAAAAGAATTCTGAATTCCAAAAACATCTGGCCCTAAGGATTTCAGAGAAGAGACTGTCAAGGCATAAATTGTTTTCCTTAAATTTTGGTGTATTTATTTATCCCTTAAGGAAATGAATGATGATCTTCCGTGACAGAGGAAACAAAGTAGGGGGAGGGGAGAAGCAAAACAAACGTAAATGGTGGTTCTTATGGTAATAAACAGTAGCTGAAGCTCCTGGGGCTCTAGCTCCTCAATAGGAATAGATCCCTTGGAGGACAGAAATCTCAATCTGCACCTTTCTTGCAATTAAAAAAAAAACAGATTTCGCTGTGGAACTGCCTCACCCTCTCCCGCTTTGCAGCCGCCTGAGCTGTAAGAACTGCTCAGCCTCGTGTGACTCACGGAACCATAGCGCCACCTTTCTTCCAGGTTTGGAATCGAATCTTCACACAGCCGCTTGCTGACTTGCCTGCTTAAACTGTTAATCCACAAGACTACAAGGAAATTCCTTGGCGCTCGAATCATAAAGGAAGAGCTGCAAAGAGGGCAAGAAAATGTGTTTGTTTCTCTTTGGTCCCTGAGCAATTAAATTCGTAACCTAATCTGATATCAGGAAGTATGGGCCATAAACCGTGTGTTTAATTAGTCCGCACCAAGTGAGTCATTTTACACACTAGACGTTTTAATTTACAACCTGCTGCACTGCAGCACTTTCCTAGGACTTCTGCTGTGTAATAAAGTATTCTGAGGCTTTAAAAATATAGATACACTTTCTTAGTTCACATTTTTTCTTTCTTTTCAATTTTCAGTTGCAAATCAAGCACGCAGTTACAGAAGCAGAGATTCAAAAATTGAAGACCAAGGTAAGCACCAATGAGTGGTGTTGGAATTGTATTTTTTTAAACTTTCTATGCCGTGAATAAATTCAACCCTAGGACTAAAGGATTTGTTCCTGTGCATTTGAAAGAATACAAATGTGAGAGATTCATTTCCAGTGTTAGATGTGTAGACACACCCGCTAGTGAGAACCATACCCCGAGGGGATAAGCACCACTATACCCCATCAGTGAAAAGAGCACAATATTTTAAAAATACACATTTACATATTTTCACAATGTGGCCAGTTCCCTCTCGACTTTCCTCAGAGAGTCAATATTTTTAATGGTTCAAACATGCGAATAGCGTTAGACCACTAATTTCTTAAGCACAAGCTATTACACTTCTCTCTGTCTTTTTATTTGTCTTATTTTAGATAGATTTAATCACTTATTTATTTTTAACTTATTCATCAGAAACAATGTATTTTAACATAGCTCATTAATTATTTTTTGTAGAAAAAATTCCAGTTTCCAATAATTAAATATTGTGAAATTTGATATATGAATAATTGATTTTAGGTGCCAGATGCTATTGGAAATTTTTAGACAAGCTTAGTTCACATTATTTAAATTTGTGGAAAAGAACAGATCTTGATAAAAGGGAGAATGTATTTTTAGTTTATATATGAAATAATACAAAATTCAAAAGGACGTTTTAAATTGGTAACTAATAAAGTACTTGTAATTTCCTAGAACTGAGCCTAGTTTTATCAAATATATAATTTTAAAGATTTGAAAATATCTTTGGAGTGACTTTTAAAACAATATTGTTTGTTGTTTATGGTCTTTTAAAAATTAAGACATAATTTCTCACCCACCACTAACAATCTGTTTTCCTATTCACGTTGAACACTTATTTTGGTTTTTCCATGTGTTTTAAATGGAGATGAATTAGCAAGGCTATTTTGGTTAAATGGTATTCTCAGCTAATAACTCTGTAGCTCTTTAGTCAAAACATGTCTATACATCATTCATGGTGTCAGCCAAGCTCTTTTAATAATAATTTTTAAATTAGTAGTGGTTGGTAAATAAACACTGTGAGTACAAAAGATTGCTTAATAAAAGATGCAGTAAAAACCCAGTCCTGTTTTAAATTGCTATTGTTTCTTGGCACAGAATGGAAGAATAGATTTTTTTTGATTGTTGGTTACAATCAGGGAAAAAGATTACCCTGTGATTGTAAGTGCTTTAACAAAGCTTATATGTTAGACTATAAACATTTAATTTAGAAAATCCCATAAATTAGTAGTTTATCTTTTTCTCATTATTATATTGGCATATAACCTCCATAGATTAGCTTACTTTACTCTATGACTCTTTATATCCATTTTGATAATAGAATTCCTAATTTTGAAATATTTTGACTATTTTTTACTTTGTAATCTCTTTTGCCAATGAATTTAGTTTAAAATATACATAAAAACACACACACATATATATTTCCATTTACTGAATGCTGTATGATTTTGGAACGTCTTAGATTTTGAAAATTGGTAGTTTATAATGACTCTACATCCTTTGAACTTTAAAGGAGGCATATGAAATAGATGAAGCACTAGTTTAAAAGTCAGGCAGTTATTGTGAATAAATAACCTCTGACCCCTCACCTAAAGGCTCAGCCTTGAGTTTCTATAGAAATAGGGGACTTGGACTAGTATACCATCTATTTCTAAGAATCCTTGGAAACAGAAACCACATGAAACTGCCTTTCTGTTCCACTGGAAGGATTTAAATTAATTCAGCAATAATTTATATTTTAACTTAAACTATTTTTTATGCTTTTATGCAAATTGGGGTTTTTAAGGCTCTAGAAATTTAGGAAACGGCCAGCTAAATAATGAGCTATGGACTTGTTCGTTCAGTTGAAATAAAGGATGTAATAATGTTATCAAAAGGAATAAAAACGAAGTAAAAATAACTAACATTTTTTGGATTATTCCGTCCAAGGACCTTTTGAAGCATGCTGATGTGTTATGTCACAATTCTGTTTGATAGATAATACGGTTGAGTCTTAGAGAACTTCAGTTACTTGCCTAAGTTTTAAAGGGCAATAATGGCAAAGTGGATTCAAATCCGAAGTGAATGACGGCAGAGTCCCCCTCTTAACCATGAGGCCATACTGTGCTGCTGCACCTCTCTCCTTCCCAGCTTGCGTCTCTCCCTCTCTTTTTAGTTAACTTTTACGCATAGTTCTATGTTAGAAAAACTCTAAAAGAAAACATGTTGAAGTTCATTAGAGAGAATCACTCCAGCTCTAAAACATTTTTTACTGTTCACAGAATTTCAGACCACCTGGTGTAATGGAAAGATCATGGGAGTTGGAATCAAATTCAAGTTTTATCATTTACCAGATGTGTGGCCTTGGACAAAGCGTTTTACTTTTTAAGGCCCCATTTTATAATCTTTGAATGTTGAAATACTTGCTCTTCTTATCTCAAGTTGTTTGATGATTAAGTATATGTAACAGTGGAATTTAATCTAAAACATGCTGTAAAAATATGAGGGATTTTTGCTGCAGGAGTACCCAGATTATTCTTGCTTTGACGTTTGCTTTATCCAGCTGCAAGCAGCAGAAAATGAGAAAGTGAGGTGGGAACTAGAAAAAACCCAGCTCCAACAGAATATAGAAGAGAATAAAGAAAGAATGTTAAAGTTGGAGAGCTACTGGATCGAGGCTCAAACGTTATGCCACACAGTGAACGAACACCTCAAAGAGACTCAAAGCCAGTATCAGGCCTTGGAAAAGAAATACAACAAGGCAAAGAAATTGATCAAGGATTTTCAACAAAAGTAAGCACCTTCTAATGACTAAAGAATAGTTGTATGCGTCTAAAGAAGGTTTATATCCTGTAATTTTCTAATATCTATTGGAATAGAAGAGATGACCTCAGAGTTATCCCTCTAGGAAGCATAGTTAAAGCGTAAATAGACATTAAGTTTTGGAAATCACTTCTATCACTTTTGCATATGAGATTATATTTTGTTTATTTTACAACTTTTTGGCAACCAGTTACCTTTTGTTTTATTTATTTATTTTGATAGTTAATCATTGATAGTAGCTATTAAAACATTTGAATACCTTTCCTTTTTTTTTTTTTTTTTAAAGATTTTATTTTTTTCCTTTTTCTCCCCAAAGCCCCCTGGTACATAGTTGTATATTCTTTGTTGTGGGTCCTTCTAGTTGTGGCACGTGGGACGCTGCCTCAGCGTGTTTTGATGAGCAGTGCCATGTCCACGCCCAGGATTCAAACCAACAAAACACTGGGCCACCTGCAGCTGAGCGCACGAACTTAACCACTCGGCCACAGGGCCAGCCCCTGAATACCTTTCCTTTTTGAAGCACCTCTGTGAGTTGGAAGCAAAAAGCCCAGCTGAAGTCAGGCAAAATGACTGTTGGACATAGTATGTTGCAAAGCAGCAGTTGGGGCCTTGATGAGGTTGCTTCTGTCTTTATTCTGAGAATCAATAACTGCAGAATTTTCCCCTACAGATCATGTAAATATTGACGAGCAAGACCCTCTGCCCTGCTGCTTTCCTTTTCTCAGCTGTTGAGAGAATCCCAAGGGCCTCAGGTCACTGCAGTGGGAGAGACCCTCGCCACACTCTGCTTTTGAGTTTCAGCAGTTCTTGCTGAGCTCGTGCCGCTTTGCTTCCATCTGTGGGCTCTTGGTGTAATTTCAGGGAGACTGACCAGGAAGATTTTTACCAGATTTTTTCCATCAGTTACTTCTGGCTAGCTAGAACAGTAAAAAGTAGTGCCAGGACCTCTTCTGGTTTTCCATGCCAAGCCTTAGAAGCTAAGCATATATGTCAGGTTCTCCATGTCTCAATTATTTCCTATCATGGAAATAACATTTTTAATATTTACAAGAGATTGCTGTAAAGTTTATTGTTTAAAAGGGGGAAATTGCTCTTTGTGACCATAAATTTCATATATCACTATTTTAACTCTTCTTGCGAAAAATATCATACCTAACTTTATTTCATATGGTAATTTTATAATAAATTTTGCTCAGTTTGCATATTGTATTCCAGGCTCTCAAAGTGGAGATTTTTCTCCTTCTCCCCGTATTATCCTGAGGTGTGTAAGTGATTGCTGACCCACCCAGCCCCTCTCCACTGTTGTTCAAAGGAAGCAATCTTATTATAATTATCTTTTTTAAACTCTTGCCATCTAGTTCCATCAGTTTATTAGGTAAATGACTTTGTAAACGTTGAATTATATCTACCTCACATGTAATTATCTCCACTAAATTACCCAAGGTGAGTCATTAGTTCATTAGCTCCTATCTTAAATATGTGCAGGAGCTCTAGAATCAGGAGCTACAAATGAAAATCACAGTAAGCAGAATCAAAGTATTTTTATTTATTTTGTGATCCATTAAAAATGTTTTCTTTGCCTTCATTACTATATACCTTTACTCTGTGATTGAGTCTTGCTTATTTAAACAACTGTCCAGTTATTTATTCCACTGTGCAGTTTATTTATTCGGATAAGAACTTTCATGTTTCCTCATTTAGTGAATGTTTGATGCAATCAGATCTATTATTTTCTTCTTAAGAGAACTTGATTTCATCAAAAGACAGGAAGCGGAAAGAAAGAAAATAGAAGATTTGGAAAAAGCTCATCTTGTGGAAGTTCAAGGCCTGCAAGTCCGGGTGAGTTTTGTGCTCATAGGATAGTTTTCCCTAGTACCTCGAGAGGAGGCTGGTTTAGAGTTTCATGGATGGATTTCTTCTTTGTTAGATAAGAGATTTGGAAGCTGAGGTGTTCAGGCTACTGAAGCAAAATGGGACTCAAGTGAACAATAACAACAACATCTTTGAGAGGAGAACGTCTCTTGGCGAGGTCTCTAAGGGAGAGGCCGTGGAGAACTTGGATGTCAGGCAGACGTCTTGTCAAGATGGCCTAAGTCGAGGTTTGTTTAACCACAAAAATTGTTTTTAATGACTATAAAATTTGGCCTTACATTCTTCTTTTTCTTACCCAGAAATTTAAAAGTTGAAAAATCCTTCCTGCTGTGTAAAGAAGAAAGGGCTTATCATTTAGCTCTGTCCTAACCAAAACAGATGCTGTGATGTAAAGAAATAACAAAATTCCAACTTAACACAAGCCAAACATTATCTTAGTATAAATAGCCTTAATAAACTACTTTAAAATGATAGTTCATCCCATCTAGGGTCAGCTACACTGCTTATGTCTTAATGAGTAAGACTTAAAATTTTTAAATCTCTAGAATGAAGATCTTTTTCATAACATCAGCAGGCTGACTGCTACTTCTAGTAGTTGAGATTTGTTGAGTCAAGAAGTTCTGTACAGTTTTGTGCTTTCACCTTGGTGTCCCGTGTATACTTCTCGTCCTTTCCTGTCAAAGACCAAGTAAGACCAAAACACTAGAAACAGTTTCTATTTTAAATGGTGATCTTCTTTCAAACACCAACCATAAATTAATCACTTATTTTCTTGCGCAGACACACACTCATACATAGATTGTGTGCATATGAAGGTGAATGAATGTTTTAATATCTATGGTATGTTTATGAATTATAAAATGTTTAGGAATTTATAAAGATAAGTACACAGGAGGATATAAAACGTTTGGTTTCATCTTTAAAATATGTATCTACCAGTCCTTGGAAGAAGTGAACCTAAAAGAGTAGTGAGCAGCAGCCTTGCGCTGATCGCGCTGACAGCACACAGGCAGTGATCTGACACGCAGCAAACTCCGTTCACTAACGAGCTGTTTAATTCTTTGATGAGCTTTCTCACATAGTAAAATGTCTTCGAGATTTTCCTGATAAACAAGTGTTTATATCATATCATTAACTTTTAGAACTAAGCTCTTAGCCGTTAGAAATGAAAAGTTTGGGAAATCTTCATTTAAAATTCAAGTGATATTTAGAGATTTGAGTTCCAAGGTTAGATCCTTTAGGTGAGTTTTCCCTTAATAAGATATAATCTGTAAATAACAGCCCCTGGGCAGCTTGTAGAGGAGTATTTAGCACCAGCA
Organism: Equus caballus; assembly: GCF_041296265.1. NCBI lineage: Eukaryota > Metazoa > Chordata > Mammalia > Perissodactyla > Equidae > Equus > Equus caballus. Next base: position 42,771,387 of record NC_091687.1, read on the forward strand.
TTACTACTAACTGAAGAGCTGTGTGACTTAAGGAAGGTCTTTCAATTTCCCCGGGTTGCTTTTACTATGTATAATATAAAAATAGTAATACTGCTTTTTTCCTTACCCTAAGGAGTGTTTTTTTTTTAATTAATATTATGGTAGATTACAACCTTGTGAGATTTCAGTTGTACATTGTTGTTAGTCATGTTGTGGGTACACCACTTCCCCCTTTGTGCCCTCCCCCCACCCCCCCTTTTCCCTGGTAACCACCGATCAGTTCTCCTTGTCAATACATTAACTTCCACCTATGAGTGGAGTCATATAGAGTTCATCTTTCTCTGACTGGCTTATTTCGCTTAACATAATACCCTCGAGGTCCATCCATGTTACTGCGAATGGGCCAATTTTGTCTTTTTTATGGCTGAGTAGTATTCCATTGTGTATGTATACCATATCTTCTTTATCCAATCATCAGTTTCTGGGCATGTAGGCTGGTTCCACGTCTTGGCTATTGTAAATAATGCTTCGATGAACATAGGGGTGCAAGGGACTCTTGGGATTTCTGATTTCAGGTTCTTAGGATAGATACCCAGTAATGGGATGGCTGGGTCATAGGGTATTTCTATTTTTAACTTTTTGAGAAATCTCCATACTGTTTTCCATAGTGGCTGTACCAGTTTGCATTCCTACCAGCAGTGTATGAGGGTTCCTTTTTCTCCACAACCTCTCCAACATTTGTCGCTCTTGGTTTTGGATGTTTTTGCCAATCTAACGGGTGTAAGGTGATATCTTAGTGTAGTTTTGATTTGCATTTCCCTGATGATTAGCGATGATGAACATCTTTTCATGTGTCTATTGTCCATGCTTATATCTTCTTTTGAGAAATGTCTGTTCATGTCCTCTGCCCATTTTTTGATTGGGTTGTTTGTTTTTTTGTTATTAAGTTGTGTGAGTTCTTTGTATATTATGGAGATTAACCCTTTGTCGGATAAGTGGCTTGTAAATATTTTTTCCCAATTAGTGGGCTGTTTTTTTGTTTCAATCCTGTTTTCCCTTGCCTTGAAGAGCTCTTTAGTCTAATGAAGTCCCATTTGTTTATTCTTTCTATTGTTTCCCTCAACTGAAGAGTTATAGTGTCCAAAAAGATTCTTTTGAAACTGATGTCAAAGAGTGTACTGCCTATATTCTCTTCTAGAAGACTTATTGTTTCAGGCCTAATCTTTAGGTCTTTGATCCATTTTGAGTTTATTTTGGGGTGTGGTGAAAAAGAATGGTCAATTTTCAATCTTTTGCATGTGGCTGTCCAGTTTTCTCAGCACCATTTGTTGAAGAGACTTTCTTTTCTCCAATGTAGGCCCTCTGCTCCTTTGTCGAAGATTAGCTGTCCGTAGATGTGTGGTTTTATCTCTGGGCTTTCAATTCTGTTCCATTGATCTGTGGACCTGTTTTTGTACCAGTACCATGCTGTTTTGATCACTGTAGCTTTGTAGTATGTTTTGAAATCAGGGATTGTGATTCCTCCGGCTTTGTTTTTCTTACTCAGGATTGCTTTAGCAATTCGCGGTCTTTTGTTGCCCCATATGAATTTTAGGATTCTTTGTTCAATTTCTGTAAAGAATGTCCTTGGGATTCTGATTGGGATAGCATTGAATCTGTATATTGCTTTAGGTAGTATGGACATTTTGACTATGTTTATTCTTCCAATCCATGTGCATGGAATGTCTTTCCATCTCTTTATGTCATCGTCAGTTTCTTTCAAGAAAGTCTTGTAGTTTTCATTGTATAAATCCTTCACTTCCTTGGTTAAATTTACCCCAAGGTATTTTATTCTTTTCGTTGCGATTGTGAATGGTATTGAGTTCTTGAGTTCTTTTTCTGTTAGTTCATTGTTAGTGTATAGAAATACTACTGATTTATGTATGTTGATTTTATACCCTGCTACTTTGCTGTAGTTGTTGATTGTTTCTAATAGTTTTTCTATGGATTCTTTGGGGTTTTCTATATATAAGATCATGTCGTCTGCAAACAGCGAGAGTTTTACTTCTCATTACCTATTTGGATTCCTTTTATTTCTTTTTCCTGCCGAATTGCTCTGGCCAACACCTCCAGTGCTATGTTGAATAGGTGTGGTGAAAGTGGGCACCCTTGTCTTGTTCCTGTCCTCAGAGGGATGGCTTTCAGTTTTTGTCCATTGAGTATGATGTTGGCTGTGGGTTTGTCATATATGGCCTTTCTTATGTTGAGGTACTTTCCTTCTATACCCGTTTTATTGAGGGTTTTTATCATAAATGGATGTTGGATCTTGTCAAATGCTTTCTCTGCATCTATTGAGATGATCATGTGGTTTTTGTTTCTCGTTTTGTTAATGTAGTGTATCACGTTGATTGACTTGTGGATGTTGAACCATCCCTGTGTCCCTGGTATAAAACCCACTTGGTCATGGTGTATAATCTTTTTGATGTATTGCTGTATTCGGTTTGCCAGAATTTTGTTGAGGATTTTTGCATCTATGTTCATCAGTGATATCGGCCTGTAGTTTTCCTTCTTTGTGTTGTCCTTGTCAGGTTTGGGGATCAGAGTGATGTTGGCTTCATAGAATGTGTTAGGGAGTGCTCCATCTTCCTCAATTTCTGGAATAGTTTGAGAAGGATAGGTTTTAAATCTTCTTTGAAGGTTTGGTAGAATTCTCCAGAGAAGCCATCTGGTCCTGGACTCTTATTTTTGGGGAGGTTTTTGATTACTGTTTCTCTTTCCTTACTTGTGATTGGCCTATTCAGATTCTCCATTTCTTCCTGATTCAGTTGGGGAGGTTGTAGGAGTCTAGGAATTTGTCCATTTCTTCTAGGTTGTTCAATTTGTTGGCATATAGTTTTTCATAGTATTCTCTTATGATCCCTTGTATTTCATTGGTATCTGTTGTGATTTCTCCTCTCTCATTCCTAATTTTATTTATTTGAGATTTCTCTCTTCTTTTCTTGGTGAGTCTGGCTAAGGGTTTGTCGATTTTGTTAATTTTTTCGAAGAACCAACTCTTTGTTTCATTGATCCTTTCTACTGTCTTTTTTGTTTCAATATCGTTTATTTCTGCTCTTATTTTTATTATTTCCCTCCTTCTACTGACTCTGGGCTTTGTTTATTCTTCTTTTTCTAATTCTGTTAGGTGTCGTTTGAGGTTGCTTATGTGAACTTTTTCTTGTTTAGTGAGGTGAGCCTGTATTGCAATGAATTTCCCTCTTAGGACTGCTTTTGCTGCATCCCAAATGATTTGGTATGTTGTGTTCTCATTTTCATTTGTCTCCAGATAATATTTGATTTTTTCTTTAATTTCTTCAATAATCCATTGTTTGTTGAGAAGCGTGTTGTTTAGTCTCCACATTTTTGCACCTTTCTCTGCTTTTTTCTTGTAGTTGATTTCTAGTTTAATAGCATTATGATCAGAAAAGATGCTTGATATTATTTCAACTCTCTTGTATTTATTGATGCTTGCTTTGTTTCCCAAAATATGGTCAGTCCTTGAGAATGTTCCATGTGCACTTGAGAAGAATGTGTAACCTGTTGTTTTTGGATGAAGTGTTCTATATATATCTAAGTTACTGGGTTTAACTTAATGACGTTCTAGATTGACATACCTGTCCAACTACATCACAAAGGCACAGAGAAACTCCTCAAGTTTTCTCCAAGCTGGAGTTTCTGGGACATAACCCATCCAACTGAAAGCATTTCCAACTAGTTAAAATGCACCCAGGGGGTGAGTCTCTGGGTTAAGGCAGTAAGGCTGGTGTCCAACTGACAAGGCCAGAGAAAGGGTGCAAAGGTGCCTGACTGCAGGCATCAACATAGTTGTAAGATCTAGTCAAATCCCACTTAGCCCAGGGCACTTAGCCCCTGAGCCAGCACAGGTGAGCCAGGCAGGGAAGCAGGAGGCAAAGGCCTGGAGAACAAAGGAAAAGAGATCAGGCCTCACCCTCATGGTCTCTTCCCCAAGGGTTATCGAGATAGAGGTCACACAGCAGTTCCCGTGCCGGGGCACACAACACCATCAGGACAGTTCCCAGAATAAACCACAGGTCTCCTATCCTCATAACCAACTCAGTAGGCCACCTAAAATGCTTAACGAGTCAATCGCCAAGAGAGGGCACCCCACGTGGTCGCCGGGGTGATCAGGCCAGGAAACCAGAGAGGGGGCTCCCAGGAGTGGAGCCTTTGACACTTTAAAGATTTCCTTGTTTCTCTATTGCAAAGCTCAAAAGGAGCCAAAAAAATGGTCACTGTCACTTTAAGAGAGAGGAAGGAAAAGGGTCCATTACCTTGAAAATCTCCCGAACCAAGGGCAGCATTTTACCCATTCTGCCTGTGAGGTTCCTACAACAGGGGACAATGGGGGGGGGGGTGGTCCCCCTGCATTGCATCCCTTGTATACCTTCCCTATTATGCCTGGCAGTCATAAGTGTCAGGTGAATTGTCCCAAAGATAAAAGAACAGAGAAAAACAGTGAAGAATTTTTCCGCCGGTCTGGGGGACATTCTACCCAATTGCATCCTGGAGCCATTCTCCCAAGAAGGGGTTCCCATACTCAACCAAAGTTTAGAGTTTGGTACTTTCCTTGAACTGGAGTCCCGATTGGGACTTTCCCGCAGTTCAGAGAGTGATCAGGTGCCAGAGGAAGGGATCCCAATCCAGCCTTAGGAAAAGAAACCTTCCACGGGAGTCTTGGAGATTGGCGGCCGTCCTAAAGACTTAAGTGGCCGACGCGTGCCCATGTAAAATTTGTCTATTAGAGATAGAGTCAGGAAGGAATGGATTAATTCATTTTCCATCACCCTCAGGCTTAAGGTACTGATTCTCTTCAGGCTGAATGCCACGCCTTGCCCCATAGAGTAGCCATGGGCAGCAAACATGGATTCATACAGCTGTCCGAGAAGGTTCCCGATGGAGCAGTGAATCTAGATCCATCCTTGAAAAAGAGAAAGGCACAAGGAAGACTACAACTTCAGCTGACAAGCTGGTGAAGCAAGCGGGCTCAGCAAGCCAAGGAATCAAAAGAAAGACTTCCTGGGCTCAAGGTCTCGAAGCAGCACTCCTCTATTCAAATAGCATGGGGACAGGGCCTGTGGGCAGTGAAGAGCTGCAGCATGGCGACAGGACCCATGGCCAGGACTCAACAGGTCTTAGTCTTATAATATTGCATAAGGAAATATTCCTAGGCAGACATTTTAAAACATACTCAGGCAGTTGATATAACCTCTTTATAAAGAAAATCAGCTCAAGCATTCCAACCTTTACAATCTTGTCAACACTTAGACCTTTACATTTCACCAATTCAATTATAACCTTAGTCAGGGTTTAAACCTAGTTACCATTTTCTTGTGTTTCCTTTTTAATTTGGCTTTTTTCATAGATACCAATAAAAATTATGATGAGAGCTCTCACAATTTTCTCCCCAGTTTAGAAGTTTTCCGAATTTAAATGATCCATCGTCTGGCCGAATTGACGAATAGGATCTTAACAGCGACTCAACCAAAGCTTAACCAAGAACAAAGAGGCGTCCCCAAAAGAGATCCAGAAAATTCACTCCCAAAAATAGCCTAAGAAAGTAAAGACAAGCAACAAAGGTTGAGCCCAGACAACAGGCTTATAGAGATGCCTGTGTCTTATGACAAACAAAAAGACAGAGACAAGGAAAAGTCTATCTCTGGGAGGAAAAGGATCTACAACCAGGGAGTACTCAAATCCTAGAGTCGCTGAATCCAAGAAGCTAGCCTCACCAACATTTTCTCCTGCTAATCTAAATTCAGAAGAGCAAAATCTCACCACTCTTGCTTCCATTGGAGCCTGCAGGCAGAGATCCGGGAGACCGACGTGGTAAGAACTCTTACCTCTTGCCGGCTCTCGTCAGGGGTCCGGGATCTCTCGGCCACAGCAGTCCAGGAGCAAGCAATGTCCAGCCAGTGAAATTTTATCCTGCCAGCTACGCCAGGACTGTAGGGGAGGAGGACATTTCCTCTTCCCAAATGTGGGTTCGTCTGGCCAGAGAACGAATTAAATTCACATGAGACAGAATAGCAAGAGAAAATTAAACAAAGCTTTATGAGGAACCATGGCCCGGGGCCTTTCTTCCCGAAGAAAGAAAGGGCACCCTACCCTAAGGAGTGTTTTGAGGCTTTATGACTTAGTCTATGAGGTGACAAAAAGCAATTTTATTACAACTTTCATAGAATTACAATTTTTATATCTGGAACTCTATAAGATTGATTTCTAAGGAAAGATGTCAAATCAAATCAGTGTTTTTTTCACCTTTTGAATATTTTTAATTCTTAGAATTAATTGCAGTTTATAATAAATATGTGTTCCTGCTGTGGCATGCACAAAGTGTGATCAGTAACCAGGAGCTTTCCAGAGTCCAATTCATTCATTTCTTTCAGCTCAGAAATCTGTATCTTGTTGAACATGTAATTAATGGTATTTATTAAATTATGTGACTATAGAAGATCAATAAACTATACTATTAACATGCTAATTTGGATCAAAACCCCACATTTCTTCTGAACCCTTTTTCTGTTCTACACCCTCCATTTTGTCACATAATTATCAGTTTCCCTAGCAACAGTGTCGGTTCACAGTGAGATGCAGAGACTACTAATTCTTACTGAAACCAAGCCTTGCTTGTGCAGTGGATGTGGAATCAGTCATCTCAGACATTAGTAGCATACATATCAAGTGGTGCTCCTCCAGTTTTGCTTCGGAGGCAAGTCAGTGATAAATCTCCTTGAATTTCAGTTGCTTGATCACAGAAACTAAAATGGCTTGGCCAGTAGCTAGATAGGAATGCTCTGGAAAGCACTTTTCTAAATTGATCCTTCGCTTCTGTTGCTAGGGAACGCTGAAGTCCTAGAGGTTTAGAAAAGGAAGTAAAGCTACGGACCCAATACAGGCCATTCATCATTGAAAGCTCCCCCCACACACGCCTCCTTGCAGCAGGATGGGTACCGGGGCTGCAGTCGGTCCCGAGAGTCCCCGCCCCTGAGATGCAGTGCACTGCTGCCCTGCCCCCTGTGGACCATCCAGTTCTGATTTGCTTTCCAAGCACTGGAGTGTTTTATTGATAGGATGAGTGGTTTAGCATATATTTAGTCCTTGAGGCAGCTGGGTGAAGCAAAAGGATTATCAGTTTGGGGCAATGAAAAACTATGTTAGAATCAAGTAGTGAAAGAAAGAGAAAGAAAGGAAAGGGAGACGGAAGGAGGCAGAAAGGAAAGAGGAGGACAGGAAGAGCATGTAAGCAGCCGTTTTTTTCACATGGACTCATGTGAATGCTCTTCCAGGACAGTGTCCCAGCTGGGGCTGGACTGATTAGGTGACTCTCGATAATTGAATTATTGTATGTTTTTAGAATGATAAAACCATTTTTCAAACCATGCGAAAATTTACCACAAGGTTGTATTTGAGCACTATTTGTATGGTTTTATCTGTAAACTAAGCTCACTTAAGTATCTTATTAAAATTTTGATAGATTATATATGCAAATTCATTATTTAATATATTCTAATACATTTTTCTTATCATAATAACATAAAGCAAATATAACATTTTTTTCACCAAGAGCCATAACAAACCCTGAATCCCTTCTGGTTTACACCTGTGTGCTAGTCAAATATTATTTTACATGTATTCCAGGATGTGAAAAATGATAATTTTGCTGTACTGCCATGTTTCATGTTTGTCATTTCTTAATGCCTGAGTAATGCTGGTCTGTATGAGTTCTCTACTTTGTATCCAAGGGCCCTGAAGTGACGAGAGTCTGTGGCTGTCCAGCTAGCTAAGTTAGGATTAGAACAAGAGCAGAAAACAGGCATGTTATAGAAATCTTGGCGGGAAGAATGGTTGTAGTCTTAGTTTGATTAGATTCCCTGGAAAAGTCACTTAAACAACATGCTGTTCCTAAGCTTCCACATATTCCAGGATCCTTATGATAATACTGTTTTCAGCTTCAGATCTTTTAAAGGCTGTTTTGTTAAAGAAAGATTATGTATATTCCACAGAGATACTGAAAGAAAGACTAGGACTGCCAGGTGGAAGTTGCATATGAAGGCAGATTAGGATTTTACTACCCTGAGAGGTCAGAAGTAAATACATACTTTTAAAAAGTTATTTTGAATACTGAAAGCCTGGTAGCGCACTAACTTGCAAGAGGAAGCGTGGCTACTAGGTAGAAACAAGGGTGTTTGTCCCTGCCAAGTATCCAACAAGGTATATGATGTGTAGAGTGGCTGGATCAAGGGTGAGGAAGATAAAGGGTTTGATAGGAGACAAATAAATAGATGATATAAACATTTTAAGAGATGGGAGTTTGAAGAAGAGAAAAAAATGAATAAAATTAGAATCATTTTTCCTGATTTATGGACCTTATGTTAAAGGTGTACCATGGGGTATTCTTGGAGTAAATGTAGGCTTTGAATGCCTGAAGAAAAGTTTATATTTAATTCTGTTAGCATTGTGACCCATTAGCAGTTTTGAGGCATAATGAACTGTGTCACTTATAGTTTGTAAATGTAGTCCACGGATCCCTGTGAAGTTTGGATATTACTACCAAATTCTGCTGCTTTCTCACACTCATCTACTCAGCCAGTAGGCCACCAGTTGAATAGCACTGCATGTTATTTTCCCCAAAGTGTGAACATGGACGATTATATAAAGCATTTTATCCTTAGTTCCTTTAGTTACTTACTATTCCTTAGCTGTAATGAGAACTAAGCAAGAAGAAAAAAGACTTAAGTTGCAAGATGGCAGATTGTAGGAAAGTCTAGACTTTCAGAATAGATTGTGGCTGGAATTACTTACTTACTTCTGGTTGTCTTTAAAAATAAGAATATTTCTTAGTTACTTTTCAGGGAATTTAAGAATATCCTGGAGAAAGGAGCATAAGGATATGGAAATAATACCTTCTTGTTTCCTCTCCTTTCCCTTACGCTTTTTCTACAAAATGATTTGGCTATTGCAGTAGGTCCCAGATTTCCCAAGTGATGATCCCTAAGATGGTAGTCTGCACCTGAATCCTGAACCCAGGATGCTTGGTCCCAAACCCAGGACTTATGAACATGTAAACAGAACTCTGAGCCTGCTTAGATATTTAAGTCAGCCGTGATCATCAGGCCATATTCACGTGGTATTTGCTTGCTGTGACCCAGTTGTTAGGATATTGGTTTGCATGGAATCTGATCTCTCTGAATTGAATCACTTCTTGGAAATTTAAGTAAAGTCTTTATCAGGAAGAGCAGGGGGAAGTAACCAACTGCCGTTAAGGGTATCTGCCCTTTTTACCACTGTGTATTTTTAAATTGTTATACTTTGTTCATTCATGCGTTGTCTGGAAGTAACTTGGAGAGACACCGCTATATGATAGGATAGGGTAGCTTGGAAGTGGCAAGGTAAAGGAGAATAGTGAGGATGAGGACGTGTAGAACCAGAAATGATGCTGCAAGTATATATACCATACTTATACTATTTCTGAGGCTAGGGCTTTAATTTGGCTCTAAACTTTCTAGTTTCCAGAAGAAAATGGAAACCCTTGTCCATTACATTATTCACAGTGTTCCTAAGATAAAAACAAACCATCTGCTCAAGAGAAGTACAACTCTTGGTACTAATCATGATTTGGAGCAAACGGTGGTATTAATATTGATAACATTCTTACAGTAGATCCACTGATGCTTGTATTAGGACGTTTTTACACAGTGGACTGTGTAGACTAAGGGCATCACACATATTCGATGGTGGTGTGCAGTAAATTATTGGGGGAGAAGATGGAGGAGATGTGATAGAACTCAGCTCTCTGGTGACCTAGCTTGTATTTCAGGTCAAGTTGTTAACCATGTTCACAACTTCTCGAATGTGTTACTGGGAGAGATGTGTTCAAAAAAATAACCTCACAGTGTAATTGTGGATTTATCTTTTTCTTCTTTTGGTTGTGTCAGTTTTTGCTTTATGTGTTTGAGGTGACGTTAATGGGTTATTACAATTTAGAATTGCCGTATCTTCTTGGTAGGTTGACCTTTGATCATTAGGAAATGTCCCTCTTTATTTCTAGTAGTTCATCGTATTATATACTTTGTTCGATATTTGAAAAGCTATATCAGCTTTCTTTTGGTTAGTGTTTGTATGGTATATCTTTTTCCATTCTTTTACTGCAAATTTTGTGTCTTTTGTAAGCAGCATATAGTTATTTATTATTTATTATCAGCCTCTCCATCTTATTATTTTAATTTTTTCAGTCTTTAGTTTTAAGATGCATTTAGAAAGTTGGTACTTAATTTATTTTATGCCATGTTGAGTTTAAATCTAACATCTTACTATTTGTTTCTAATCTAACAAAAAGCATCTTTCTTTGGTCTTTTTATCTGCTTTCTTGCCTTCTTATGGATTAATCAAGTAAGGATATTTTCCTTATTTCTTTTTCCCTATATTAACTTTTCTTCTTTTTGTGGCTACCTACAGATATAATTTAGAATATTTATAGGCGAGGATGGACTGAATATTCTTAAGATGTCCCCCATTCAACTTTTGTGGGTTTTTTTTTATTCTCCAAACAAGTTTATTAGTATGATTTAAAACATTTTCTTGAATAATTACAGAAAGAATTTCTGAACGTGAAAGATTATCTTATAACCAATATTTGAAGTTGAATAGACAACTTTATTGCCACTCTTCATTTTATTAAAAGCAATCCGTTTATTGGTTCCATGTGAAGTCATGACTGTTGTTTTGTTTGGGAATAAGTCCGTATTGCAATTAAGTATAAAAAATATCTTCTGTAGTTGAAGTGTGATCTGCATTACTGAGTAAAGAGTTGATAAAAATCTTAAAGGAGTTGGGGTTTTGTTTTATTAAGTTCCTTTTATACATTACAAGTGTTATAGTTCTTAAATTAGCTTTTAATAAATATTGAGTGGCAATAAGTTAGAGATTATACTCCCTGGCAGTTGTCTTGAATGTGGTTTTCAGTGTAACTAATGGAGTATAGATCTGTATATTTAACAAACAAGCTGGAGATGGGGTTAATAATACATTTTAATGAAATTTATGCTAACACCGTTGTATTCTGGAATAAAGTTCTTCCTCCTCTCTAAGGTGAGCAGAGTACACACCCATTGGCTGGCCAGGATTCTCTTCACTAAAAAAAGTAATCTACTTGTTCACAAAGACAAATGCTGAATCCAGAAATGTACTTTAAATATATACGTATTTATTTATATTTCCATATATATAACATATCATGACCAACTCATGTCCATGCGAGGAACACAAAGTTGGTTTAACGTTAGAAAATTCATATAATTCACACATAAACTAGAGGAAAAATGTATATAATTATCTTGTTAGATAAAGACAAACATTTAATAAAGTTGAACACTTATTCATGACAAAGAGTTTTTTAAACTAGAGGTACAAAGGAACTTTCTTAACCTGATGTATGAGGCTAAAAAAGTCTCTATCAAACATACTAAGCAGTGAAATGTTAAAATCAAGAATTTCCTTTAAAATTAAGAAGACTTTTTAACATTTCACCACTAAATGTGCTATTACCATTTCTTTTCAGTATTGTCCTGAAGGTCCTAGCAATACTAGGCAAGTAAAAGAGATAAAAGATACAAGAAATGAAAAGAAAGAAGCAAAATTATCATTATTCATTGATAATAGAATTGAATACATAAAAACTCAAGAGTCTACTGATCACTAGAATTAATAAGAGCTTACTTAGCAGGGTGGATGGCTCTAAGAATCATTGGACATCAATCAATTCTAACGAACAGAAAATATAATTTTTGTACAAGCTACCATTTTATAATAGCAACAAAAAAATATAAGGTAGCCCAGTGTAAATTTAATAAAAGAAGCTCAAGACCCATGGAAAGACATTCAAGAAAACCTATATATATATATATATATATATATATATATATATATATATATTAGAAGTAGTAGGAAGCCTCAATATTGTTAGAATGCATTATGCCAAATTAATCTATATAATATTCTACACAATTTTGATCAGAATTTGAACAGGGGTTTTATTTTTTTAGAACTTGATATGTTGTTTCTGTATGGAAGAACAACGTGGCCCAGAATAGTCAAGGTACTCCTGAGAAGAACAAGGTGAGGGAATTTGTTCTTTGAGATGCCAAGACTTATTATAAGGTAATAGTGACTGAGACAGTGGGTGTAGTCTCAGCAATTTACTAGTAGAGCAGTGCAACAGAGTAGAGTCTGGAAACAGACTGACCCATTCATGTCAATTTGAGAATAATATGGAAAGCACACTACAGGTTGGTGGTGAAAGAATGGACTAACAAATGGTGCTGGGAAAATTGGCCACTTATATGGAAAAAAGTGAAACTGGATCAGACCTCATATCATTCATGAAATAGATTCCAAGTGGATTAAAAATTTAAATATGAAAGGCAATATTTAAATCCTTCAGAAGAAAATGTAGGAGAACGTGTGTATGATTTCTTAAGACACAAAAATTCCAAATCGTTAAAAGTTTGATAAATTTTACCACAGTAATATTAAGAAATACTAATCATTGAGACATTGTAAAGAACATGGGAAGAGGAGCCAGAAATTGAGAAAAGATATTTGTAGCCCATATAAGTAAGGAAAAAAGTCCAGAATTTACTAAGAACTTACACCAATCATGGGAAGACACAACTGACGTAATAGAAAAATGAACAAAACACGTAGTAGTCAGTTCAAAAAAGAGGAAACCCACAGGTTGGTGAACATAAATAAATGTTCAGCCTCATTGGTAATAAAATGACTGGCAAAGATGAAGTTTCACTGTAATATGTAGTAGCCAGCATGTAGGAACAAAAGGGAAAAGTCATACAACTACTTTCTTAAAACAATTTGGTATTATCCAGTAAAATGGAAGATGAGCAAATTCAGTGGCCCAATAAGTTGACTTCTACGTGTATATATGCTCTCTAGAAACTCTTGCCAATATGTACCAAAAGACGTGTTAAAAAATGTACAGCAGCATTCTTCATAACAGCTGCAGTAAAAAGTGAAGTAATCCTGGCCATACCTTTCAACATAATGAAAAGATTGGCAGAATATTATGTACAGTTAATTAACATGTATGTAAAATTAAAAAGCAAGCAAAATTAATCTATATATTCTTTAGGGATACTTTTATGGAATAACTAGGAGAAAAACCAGAGGCTCCAAGGGCATAGAGATGACCGGGAAAGTACTAATTTTGTTTTTTAGGTTTGGTGGTAGGTACATGGTATCTTTTTTTTCCCCTTCTTTTTCTGTATGACTTACATATATGGTATGTGTTTTTGTATAAATGAAATATTTTAAAATAGAAATTTTTTAAGTTGCATAATTGAAAGATAAGAATGAGAAAAACCACAAAAGGTTTTTTGGGGCTTAAAATATTAAAGATTTAGTAAGGGAAAACAAAAAAAGCCAGCACGAAGCAGACATTTACATCGATAAGGAGGTTCCTGAGGTCACTGGACTCCTATAAGAAATTGTTTTCTGCTGAGGCTGTAACCGTGTGTTGTCTTTGTCCTTTTTGCCTTTTCCTGAGCCCTCAACGGCAGTGGATCTTTTCAGATACCTGTGGATCTGAGGCCAGGCAAGACGCCTACCACCGCATCTGATTTATTTTCTGATACAGTCTTGAGAGTACATTAAGCATTCACATTTAGCATTAGAAACCAGAATTCATTAAATGGAAAGTCATTAAAAAGGAAAGTGAATGCTTGCACTACATTATCAGGAGTGTCTTATACAAGAGCATTAGATACAGAGCAATGAGGTAATTATTCCATGCTGTCATGTTGTTTAGTTCTAAATTGGGGCGGGGGAGAATTCTGGAGTAGATTCAAGCTTGCTTGCTTTTTTTTTTTTTTTTTGAGGAAGATTAGCCCTAAGCTAAGATCTGCCACCAATCCTCCTCTTTTTGCTGAGGCAGACTGGCCCTGAGCTAACGTCTATGCCCATCTTCCTCTACCTTATATGTGGCATGGTTTGATGAGCGGTGCGTAGGTCCACACCCAGGATCTGAACCGGTGAACCCCGGGCCGCTGAAGCCAATGTGCAAACTTAACTGCTGTGCCACTGGGCCTGCCCCTTCAAGCTTTTGTTATCATGCATATAGATATAGTTTCTTGGTAAACTTTCACAATTTTTATTTTTCCTGAACAAATTATTTCAATAACTTTTAATCTCCAATAAATAACTTTAAACATGAAATATTATTGAACTGCACTAATTAAAGGGTGAACATGCCCAGTAAATCACTATGGAAAATTTTAATGAACATGCCTAATCAACGAGAAATCAATACTTATTGATTGTTTCCTGGCATATCATTAAAGCCAAAATTTGTCCTCTTACTCAAAAAGGTTGCACCTAAATTGCCTGTCTCTGCAAGTTTGCATCTGTCTATGTTTAAGCCATTAAGACTTTTGTTGCCAAATCAATAAGACATTCAGAAGGAGGTATTCAGTTGCAAAATAGCAACTCCCCTTGGTTCATATTTCTCACTGCATCTTCATAAATTCACAGAAGTCACCAGACGCTTCAGTCATACTGAGGTATGCGTTAGTGCTAGAAGGTATCTAAAGTTGTCTTGATAGAAAACAAGTTATTTTGTCAGAAGGAGCTTAAGCTTAGTAGTTCTCTGTCCCTTCTAGGAAAAATGGGCTACTTTATATTTTATTTTGGCTTTTAAATTTTATTTGCATGCAATCGTGCTATAAGGTAGATTATGATCTTCTAGAAGTAAAAGACAATTTTAACCCAAATGTGAGATATAGCTTCTTTTCAAGGAAACTTCACAAGATAGTTGTATTCTGAGGGGTTTCTTACATTTTATAAATATGCTCTGGTTCACCATGGAATTCTAATTATATACATTGGGAGATACCATATAGTTAGGCAAAGGTAAAATTGACTAAAAGAACAGGCTGAGAAATCAGGACGGAGGGATATAAAGTAGGAAGGAGAAGATGCTGCACGAGTGGTTTGTATGTGAAGTGCATGCTTTGAGCTCCTGTGTAGTTTTCAGAGTGGGCCACAGATTTCACGTAAAATATCTACCAGCCAAGAGGGAAACACGATCCATCATGGGGTCACAGCATCTATAAAAGTAAAACTCAACAATGAACAGCTATTTCTGGAATTAAGACCAGAAAATTCTTTGTGTTTATGGTTCTGAACAATGTGCCAACCATATTGTTTCTGCAGTTCTGGTATCAAGATCCTTAGGGCTTTTTTTTGTTAATGCAGGACATTAACGTTAGGTTATGAGTGAATTCCTCTGGACAGGAAGTAATGTTCTACTTCAATACTGTACGGTAATTATGTCTGTGACCTATAGGGAATTCCACTTAGAGGAGACTTTAGAAACATTAGAATGTGGGTACACTGAAAACTCTGTTGCTTGTGAATTTTTTGATGACACTGAAGGGTTTATGAGCACCAGAAAAGTCATTTGGATATTTATTTTGGTTTTAAAATTAATGCTTGATTTGTTCAAGTTACATTATCAAAAACCTACTTCTTTAAGTTTTTGTTTTTGTTTTGTTTTTGAGGAAGATTAGCCCTGAGCTAACATCTGCTGCCAGTCCTCCTCTTTTTGCTGAGGAAGACTGACCCTGAGCTAACATCCATGCCCATCTTCCTCCACATTATATGTGGGACACCTACCACAGCATGGCTTGCCAAGTAGTACCATGTCCACACCCAGGATCTGAACCGGCAAACCCCGGGCCGCCGAAGCGGAATGTGCAAACTTAACCTAAGGTTTTAAATTTGGTTTGCATCACTGTCAAGGGATCTTTGAATAATATTTAGTTCCTATTTACAAATTTAGCTAATTAAACACCTATAAACATTTAAAATTGCATTTATAGAGATTTATGTTCGATTTCCTTTTTAGGTACTATTATTAGTGACTGACAGTCTTTGCAAGTACTTAAGAAATTCTTATGCGTCTACTACATTACACTTACAAGTATTGTGAACTTTGTTTTTGAAAACCTTCTCATGTTGTACATAACTAAGTCTTCTCCACAGTTGAAAGATACTTTCCCGTTACTGAAGCCAACACCTGTCATCTCAGTAATTGAGGTGATTTTCTACCAAAGGCATAGGATTTGAATTCTTCCTGTATAATCAAGGAAGCTATTATAGCACAATATATAATTTGGGGGGTTCCCTACTTGGCATGCTTGAGATTACGAATATTCAGAGATTTTCGACTGAGAAAAGTGATTCGGTTCTTGTAAGAAACCCTGAATGACAACACGGAAGCTTATTTATTGTGGTCATGTCAAAGACACTATAATGTCAAGAAGAGGACATGCACATATCCCACCTTCCTAGACCCAGCGTATGCACCTGACCTCATAGTTCTACTCACAGAAGTTCCCACCAGTTTGTCCATTGCTTAGATTTTATAATTCTTTGAATTTTAGATTATGCAGTTATCTTCTCTATCAGATTTTAAAGATTTTAAAGATGTCTGACATTGAAGGAGTCATAAGATAGCTAAATACCTTCCCCTAAATTCTATATCCTTTCATATTCTCA
This sequence comes from Equus caballus, assembly GCF_041296265.1. Lineage (NCBI taxonomy): Eukaryota > Metazoa > Chordata > Mammalia > Perissodactyla > Equidae > Equus > Equus caballus. Next base: position 42,787,974 of record NC_091687.1, read on the forward strand.
GAATCAGCAACTCTTACAAGTGTTACAAATGATATTTGATGGAATTTGGGATATCTCACATCATTTTTTTCTGACTCACAGCCACTACCTCTAAGGTGATCTAGTGCATTACTAAAGAGTCATTTCTGACATATGGACAACAGAATTTGGACCTCGTTGCCCTCTGAGAACAGGAGTGTAGGTTGACCATAAGCTGAAGAAGGCTAAGTTGGATGTCAGACTGCACTGGAGAAGTGCTACGCTAAACAAATAACCACATGTGATTCAAAGGCCATACAGATAGTTTTGAGACTGCACTTATAGATAGAGAGGTAAAAAAGGAATTTCTTAATATTTTTCAAAGATTAGCAAATGAAATGTATAGTTCATGCAACAATAAACTGAGACCTAACTAAAAGATTAGGAAACAGCGATAATCTTTTACTTGTTCTGACATGGTAAGAAATCAGCTTCCTAAAACTTCATAAATACTACTTGGAGTATAAAATTTATCAGCTTTTAGATGGCTATAAAGAAACCAATTATTAATAGAGTTTAGAGTGAGAGTTGCTCATGGTTGGGTTCCTAACCAAAGTGCTATCATAAGATGAGAGGAAGTTGTGTAACTTCATCTTAAATTACCATATCTGATTCAAAACCAAAACAAAATAGTAACTGGAAGCTAAGTCATAGGGCCTTATTTAGGCCAAGTCATCTGGCAGTTAGTAAAGTAGCAGGGCAGGCGACAGTCTCCAAGGATGTAATGAAAGAGCAGCTTCTGCTTGGGGCAGGTGGACGTCACATGGATTTGGACAGTGTCCTGGGCTGAGATCAACTTCTGGGAATACTGAGTCCTAAGATCCCAGTGCTATCAGATTAGAATGAAATTAAGACGTCTGCAAAAGAAAATGTGCTGAATACTTTTTTTTTTACTAATTTTAACTACATAAGTAATATATAAATGCAAAAGAAATACATAATACAAAAAGATTTAACATTACAAATAAGACTAAAGTACCTGTTGACCACCATCTCCAAATCTAGTACCTTCTTTGGAGGCAGCTACCATTGTCGATGTGAAATGTATCGTTCCAGTTCTTTTTCTAATTATATGCATATATTTACTGTTAGAAAATATATTTATGTTGCTGTTTTTGAAATATTTAAAATGAATATACATATTTTCTGCAGTTTGCTTTAGTTACTTAAGAATATCTTGCTGACCTTTGCATGTCAGTAAAGACATATATTGAGTGCTTTTTATGTGCTAGTCACTCTTCTAAGCACTTGGATATCTATTATTGCATTTAGTCCTCATAAGAATACAATTTCTTTCTTTTTAGATTGGCACCTGGGCTAACAACTGTTGCCAATCTTTTTTTTGTTTTTCTGCTTTATCTCCCCAACCCCGCCCCGTACACAGCTGTGCATCCTAGTTGCAGGTCCTTCCAGTTGTGGGATGTGGGACACCACCTCAACGTGGCCTGACGAGGGGTGCCATGTCCGCACCCAGGATCCAAACCCTGGGCCACTGCAGCAGAGTGCGCGAACTTAACCACTCGGCCACGGAGCCGGCCCCAACAATGCAGTTTTGATTATGTTGTTCTGTTATCATGCCCTGGATTCTGAGGGACAGAGAGGTTAGGTAAATTGCCCAATTTAGTAACAGAGCCACTGTTCTGGATTTGATTCAAGGAAGACTAACTCCAAGTCTACTCTCTTGGTAGCTATTTTACAGCGCCTCTCGAGATGTGTAAACCTACCCCTGAACGCAGTATAACCCAAAGCCCCGTGGCCCGTCTTTTATATACTTAAAGTGACTGTGAATGATATGCAGATACGGTTTAAGTTTAAAAGTGCCACCGAGTGCTTCATTATGCTCAGCATTTCAGTTGATAGCACAAGCCAGGCAGTGGGATGATATGAGGTATGACTGTTTTTGAGGAGAATAAAGCACATTAGAATCGGAGCAGACCCCATTGTTACGCTGCTCCATTCCTCTGCGTCTCTTGCCACCTATACCTGATCTGTGGGCAGCATTCTATTTACGTCAAAAATAACGTCAATCGAGTGAAAAAACTGAATGACTCACAGCATTACTGTAGGGAACTGGTCTCTGTAATAGACCATATAGAACGCCCTAATTTCACAGAACACTTTTCATAACAGCTGCTAAAGTCGTAATCGAATTCATTAAATCCTGTTAAAGGATCCGATTTGAAGCAATATTGAAACTGGTCTTAAAATGCAGGTATGTTGAGGCGGAGTCCCACCCACTCAAAACCACTCTATCATTAGCTACTTCTTATCTTTTCTGTATTTGTCCGTCTATATTTATTGATCCACTTGAGTCTCCTCTTCTTTTGTATTTGTAGCTGCATTTGAGTCAGAGACTGGAGGATCTGAAACAAAGAATAGAGAAGAAAGGGGAGAGGAAAAAAATTTTCCTCTGATTCTATGGACAACAGAACAAGACACTCTGAAGACAAGGGGTAGAGAAAGAACACAGGTTCTTGGGTTTATAAAAGCAGTGTTATGCTATTGATAAAGATCTCTGTAGACAATGAATGATGGTGAGGGAGCATGGCCACCTCAGCCCTGACATTTAGTAGCACATAACTTAGAAATGTTGAGCCAGTTGGATTTCTCCTGCCACGTCGCCATCCACAAAACTGACAGCTAATTTTTTTATATAAGAATTTTATTCCTTGGTTAAATATAAAGCCAAATAAAATCCCTCAGTTTCTTTTTATTCTTCCGGTGCTGTATACTTCTTGGAATTTACAAAGTTAGCCCTTGACATGTACATTTGTTTGGAACATAAAGTAAAACTAAAAGGAGGATTCAAAGAAGACAGAAGATTACTTGTGAAGTTTCCTTTCAGACTTGAGAGTGACCTTCTAGAAAGAGGGCGGGCTTCTGAGGACTGAGCTCTCTCCAGTCTCGTCCACAGATTAGCCGTGTGATATAGCTGAAGACAAGTTAGTAACCTTCTTTGAGCCTTGTCTTTCCTATCTGAGAAAGAAGGCTGGGCTAGAATCTCTAATGTTCTCTGGAATTTTAATATTCTGATTCTTATATGACATTATAGAAAATGATAGCTTCAGTAGTCAAACAGATCGCCTCTCTAGTTACCCAGCAGCGTAAGTCCTGTACATATTGTCCTTCTATTTCACACATCTCCTCTAATGCTCCTAAGGGGACTGTTACTGTGGTATCTTTAGTAGTTGCCTCTTCTAGACAGCATGCCTTCCAACTTCCTTCCGGTATAAGAGCTGTTGAAGTGAAAGTTCTCAGCTCCATTCCATTTTTCTCGTTCCTTACTTTAAAATTCTTTCACTCAGGATGGAAAATAAATTATTGATTTGAAATTCATGAGTCACTACTATAAAGTGACCCTGAGATCTTTGTTTTCAGACCCTCAAAAATTGTTAATTGGATGCAATGTATTGTGGGCCAGTTGGATAGTGGATTTAAGGCACTGCTTTTCAGACTCTGGCTAGCTTCAACTTTAATAGATGTAGTTCCATGTGTGCGCTCCAGCAGTTTGCACCTAGTCAGTGCTAGCCTATATTAAAGCGAATATACCAGATTGCCATTTGGGGGTTGTCTGACACCAGTACCAGGCAAATTACTGAATACACTCTAAACCCTGTTATTAAGTAGGTCTCATGTTTCCTCACTTTATTTGTTAAGTACCTAGAGATGGAGTGGCTACTGCAATCCTGGCTTTTGGTTCTATGCTTGGTCCTCCAGGGCCGGGATTCTATTACAAAAGGAGCCATGTTTACAAAAGTAGAATGAGCTTCCTCCTTGTGTCTTTTTGTCACCAAGTAATCAAGCTGTTATTAAACCAACCAAACAAGAAATCATCTGAGAAATAATTTTTTCTATAGTTTTCAACGTCTTCCTTTTTTTTTTTACTCTCTTAACATATATGTGTAAGATTAATGATAATATTTCATACCTAGCCTGTTGAAGAAGTGAATTTCCTGGACTAGTCACATCGTAAGTGATTTTACAAGCAGAAACATGGAACTCTAATGGTGTTAAAATCTTATCCTGGTAACTTGTTCAACACAAGCTAACTTGGAGTGCACAGGCTAATAGCCTGTGAGTCAAAAAACGACAATAATCATGCTAACTCATCAACTAGCTGTGTAGATGAGGGCAAGTTACTCAGTTCTCTGAGCTGCAGGAGAGAAAAATACATACTTGGCTGCTCTGTCTCTTGGGCTGTTGTGAGGAACACATGAGAGGGTGTATGTGACAGTGCTTTGGGTTATAGAACATACACTCCAAACACGAGATAGGTGAGCTGTAAGACGTGCATGGATGACGGTATATCTAATTATGTTACTGCTTTCATCTATGTGGTGTTTCCACGTTTTATATATAAACACGTGCTAGTAAGGTTGGTTCTCTCCCAATTATCACAACTAATGAACTCTTAATAGGCAGCTGCAAGTTTAGATTTTGTTAGAAGGAGGAAGTTAAAGTGATCACGGAAATTATTTTTTTTTCCATTGACATGTGAAAAATAAAGAGACTACCAATTAGAAAATATTCAGCTGTCTTTTATATATACCTGAATGGTCTGACTTCTGAATATTCGCTTTTCTTTCAAATACAGGAAATGGATTTTCTCCTAGGAAAAAATATGCTTAATTTTATTTGTTAGAGCCATATGCCAAGTGCTAAGTTCCATAGGTAACAGAGGTACAACCTGAGGTGCTTTCTTGTTTTGGTTTTATAATATAATATACTTAGAGCACAGCTTCATAATAATACTGTGAAAAGGAATTTCCTGGGGTAATGCTACTGTAAGAAATTATTTTAGTATATTACCATCAGTACATATTAATTTTCTGCAACTCACTTATTTGCCTTATTTTTAATCATTTAAATCCAGGAGCACTTAATTATTAATTCCTTGAACATTATGACTTCATTTAATGACTGTCACTCTGAAAAGATAAAATAGGATTAATGATGAAATTATGTTATATCTAAGGAGTGACTATATATCAAATGTAAGGAGTAGTAACATTCCAAATAAATTCAACCAGGGGACACTTTTCCTCAGCCAATGCCTGGGTATATTCCTGGGTAACTTCTCCTCTTCCCCTTTAGAATGGTACCTCCTGAATCCTCGTTTAGGCTCTGGGAGCAAGATTAAAGGTGGAGAGAGGCAGACTAAAGAGGGCCACACAGGACTCTCCCTTTAGCCTATACCAGTTCATTTTCTTTGTATTCTACTTTATTCTCTTTTTTCTTCTTTTTTTCTCTTTGAGTCTTTTTATTGAAAGATTTATATATTTTATTTATACTCTGGAAAATCACTGTAGTTTCTGGTGGGGAGAGAAGGTATCCAGAAAAAAGAAATGAGACATACAGAGGCACATACAAATAACTTGGAATATGAACTTAGAAGTTAATAAAAGAAAAGGAAATGTTTATACTACCCCATCCCTAATACTAGTAAATTAAGTGCTTGTGGTTGTTAACTGTTTCTTTATTGGGATAGCCTGATGTTGTTTTATTTCCCTAGCTATCTTAAATTTGCTGTTGAGGCAAATTCTTCACTGGTCTTCGTAGAGAGTTCAAAGAGGAACAAACTAGATGATCAGAAGCTCTGTTTTTAGTGGAAAAAATATGTTAAGACCAAAATGGTACAGTTCTTACAGCCCATTGGTAAATTTTGCTCTAGAATATTTGCGCTGAAGGTTACCTTCTATTGCCTACCCTTGACCTGGCAACCTGACTTGTTTAGATTTCTGTCCTTGGTTTCTGAGATCTTGTGACTTTGATACACCTTATCCTTGTATCTTTGTTCATCAAGCACTCCAGCATGCATACACATAAATAAATACAGATCTGTGCTTTTTATAATTATGTTGTGGAAAGTTTGAGGCCGTTTGGATGTTAGATTTTTCTTGTTGCCTTGGTTGTCTTTAGTGTTGGTTTCTTCCCTTAGGCTTTGTACATTTCTCCTAAATCTCACCGATTTCTTTGTTACCTGTGGGATATCAGACAGTCTGTCATGGTTGTCACCTATTTCGTGCCTGGGGTTACTGATAACCTTGAGATTTTGTTAACAATGTCGGCAGTCTCTTTGTCAGTACTCCAGAAGTTTCTCTCACTGATTGTTTTGCCGTATTCTTTTCTTAGACTTGAATGAAGCAGTCCCAGAGACGGAGCGCCTGGATTCAAAAGCACTGAAAACCCGAGCCCAGCTCTCTGTGAAGAACAGACGCCAGAGGCCCTCCAGGACAAGACTCTATGATAGTGTCAGTTCAACCGACGGGGAAGACAGTCTAGAACGAAAGGTGAGCTGTTTTCTGACTTGCGCTGTTGGTCTGTATCCTTGTTTCTAGAGCTTATTGAAGATAATGATTTCTTGGCAACCAGATTCTATGTTCTAGTTGGAAACAGGTGAAATAGTTCACTTCTTTGTCTCCTGAATTTGTACTCAACTCGATATATTGTTATAATTCAAATTCTTTCTCTACTCATTCAGTGAACTAACCAAGAGTGTTAGCCATATTGTCATATTTTGTGATGGTGCTTTTGATACTCAGCTGTTGGTTTTACCTAGTGGAAAATAATGAAGGTACAAGTAATGGTTTCTATATGTCTTAGGCATCTGTGTTAGCTACAAGGTAATATGGTGAATTGTGAATTATGCAATCTCATCTGTAAACTAACAAAGCTTGGTTTTCATGGTGATTCACTAAAAAAAGGTTGGTTTGATTTCAGAGTGAATATTACATGGAACTGATGCTCAGTGGCATAACCTCCTTTATAATCTCTTATACCAACAGCCTTCAAACAGTTTCTATAACCACATGCATATTAGCAAATCACTTCTGCCCAAGGGTTTGAGAAGTTCTTCTCCAGAATCAGATTCTGGTGCTCCATCCCTCACTTCAGTGGCTGGCAGTGTGCCCTTCTCATCTGACCACATCGCTGAATTTCAAGAAGGACCACTGCACCCAGAAAGGGAGCCTTTCTCCTCTGTTTGGGGAGACACTTCACTCTCCTCTCCTTCAAAATCTGATCATAATATGAAAGAATCTCCTTGCCACCATCAAGCTACCACCAAGAAAATATTACAAGAAAAAGGTATTGTTAAATTTTTTGTTGTTTTACTTTTGCTTTGTCTGACTTCACTAACACCTCATTTGTACTATATAAAAATGACTTTTTTTCTCATAATCATAAATCTTTTGTCTTCTCACAGCTAATAATTAATATTGCTTTCCTTTTGTATTATGGGATAAGAAAACACCCCTTCCCATTTATTTTATTTTATTTTTTTCATCTTTTCCTACCTGGTTAGTATTTGTACTTCTTCAGCTCTCTACAAGTTTGCTATTGAAGGAGATTCTTCAGGAGACCTCCTAGAGAGTTTGCTGAAGAGCAGCCCAGAGTTTCAGTAAACGGTCACATAGTCATCTAGAAAATTTATATATATATATAAGTATGAAGATGAAAGTGATATAGGTTTTAACCTGTTAGCTGGTTTTTATTTAGAAGATATTTTCACAGTAATGATTTATATTGTGGAGAATGTGATAGAAAACTATGATAATGTAAGGGATTAGCCAATTAAATTTTAAAATTGGCTCCTAGAATTAACACCAGAATTTCATAGCAATATCAATAGACTTGTCTTTGTATATTTTAATTTATAGAGGTAATAAATTCCTGTTTAAACAAGTTAAATGATACAGAGATGTATAAAGAATTGGTTCATTCTGTTCCTGTCACATCTGATGTGTTCCTTTAAAGTAACCAAGTAGATTTGGTTATATTCTCTTTCACATATGAGATACACATAAATATATCTATATGCATATGTGTGTGTATGTGTAAAAACAAAAATACTTTTTGGTGTGTTAGTCTTTTGTATACTTTTTTTTACAAAAATGAATTCATACAAATCACACTGCTCTGCAATTTTGTTTTACACATAATATCTTATGGACATCCCTCCAGGGCAAAATGCACAAGTTTAAATGACAAGATAATCTCGTATAGTGAGCCTATAGTGTAACCAGAGCAACCTTTATCATATTGATGGACACTTAGACTGTGTCCTGGGGGATTTTGTTGTTTATTTGCTTGTTTGCGTACTACTGTAAAAAAAGATATACTGAGCATGCTGGTGCTTTCCATTCTTGTATGCCGACACTCCTAGAACACATTTCCAAAAGTTGAATTGGTAGTCAGAGTATATTGTACTCAGAGGAAAATGTATAGGTTTAGATGCTTTTGTTATTAAAAATAAATACACAAAATAAAATAAATATTCAAAATAGTAGAAAAAGAACAACCAAAAAACAGAGAATAGAATGGAGAGAAAAAAGATATAAACTGTTTAATTTTTGTTGAAATGAAAAACCTATTAACTCCTGCTCACCAAAAAAATATAGTAAAAATGTGTAAATTATTCTAGGTAAAAGTGAATAGCCTCTTGGAAGGACAGATTAAGAAAAAAATAGAGAAACAGAAAAACCAAAAACACAGCATTAGAAATGAGAGAGGAGATAGAGAGATGAAAATAATTTTTTTTTAAAGATAGTATACAAACTCTACAGCAGATTTGAAAATCTACAAGAAATAGAGAATTTCCTACCAAAATATAAAGTACTCATATTGGTCCAAGAAGGAGAAAAACTGGATAAACCAATAATCACAGAAATATGAAATATATTTTTATAGCTTCCATTTAGAAAGGCACCAGGCCCAGCTGGTTTTATAACTGAATTCTGCGTAACCTATAAAAAGATAGATAGGATCTATTTTATGCTACTTATTCCAGGTATTTCTCATTTATTTTATGTAGCTAGTCTTAAAAACTAGTAAAGATTGTATAGAAGATGGAAATCTTATGCATGTGGATTAATTTTAACTATGCTAGTGAATGAAATCCAGGAGTAGAAATTAGTTATATTCCATAATCAGGTAGTGTTGATGCTGGAAATGTAAGAATTGTCTAGCATTAGAAAATATAACAATATAAATCATCAAAAAGGAAAGGTAAAGTGTTGTAATTTTACCAAGTTGAAAGACATTTAATGTAATTCTTCAGACATTTCCAGTAAAAACTTAAGTGAAGAAGGGCTTAGAAAAATATTTTCTAACTCTGACTGGTTATTTACCAGAGATCAACCAATAAATAGTGAATCTTAGACCATTTGCACAAAAATTAGGAATAAGACATGAGTGCCAACTATCATCACTATTTTTAAGTCTGTTTTTGAGAATTTTCTAATTGCAGAAAGATAGCATTAAATAATCAGTATAAATTTGGAAAAGACAAAAGTATTTCTATTTGAGGATTATATGAATGCTCATCTAGAAGATTAAGTGGCCAGATATAAAATAAATATATAAAAATCAGTACCTTGATGTGTGTAAGGGTGAAATGTCTGCAACTTACTTTGAGATGTATTTAAAAATGGAGTAATGGATGAACAGAGGGATGGCTATATGATAAAGCAAATGTAATAAAATGGAAATTGTAGGATCTAGGTGGTGGATAGATGTTTGTTCACTGTAAAAATCTTTTGTCTTTTTTGAAAAATTGAGTGGCAGAAAGAAATGTCACTTCTGTCCATACTGATCTAGAGAGTCAATACAACTGACATTTTGTGGAACTTGGTAAGCTGATTCTAAAATACATAAGAAAGAGGAAAAGGCCAAGAATACCTGAGACTCGTGAAAAAATGAGGTGAAGATCTTGGCTTGCTGATACCTGCGATTATTAAAAAGCCACAGAATTAATTCTGTATATTTTTTGTACAGAGGTATTTAAATAGACTAAGGAGCAGAATAAAGAGCGTAGAAGCAATTTTTATATACACACACTCGCATATATAGTTCGTGTATATTTTTGAACTTACGACAGCTGCATAGGTAGCTCAATGGAGAAACAATAGAATTTTTAATAATTGTTCTGAGAAAATTGGTTTGTCCATATTTTTAAAAAATTATGTTAGACCTCCCTGTCATCTCATACCTTGCAAAAAAACCCATTCAAGGTGGATTCAGGACTTAACTTGGAAATGCAAAACTATAAAACTTTTAAAAGACTGTAGAGAATATTTTTGTGACTCTAGGATGCAGAAGGATTTCTTAAACAAGATGCAAAAAACAAACCATAAAAGAAAAACTTGATAACATCAAGTAATAGTAAAATTAGGAACTTCTTTTCCTCAAAGACACAACAAAGAATATCACAAAATTGGAGAAGATATTTGTTGCCCATGTAACTAATGAAGGATTCATATCTAGATTATGTGAATAACTCCTATAAATCACTAAGAAAAGATAAACAATACAGAAGGAAAATATGTAATGTCCTGAAGAGACTCTTCATAGAAAATGAAAACCAAAAGGCCAAAATATTTATCAAAAGGTGCTCAGTGCCATTAGTAATCAGGAAAATATAAAATAAGCCAGATGAGATACCATTTTATACCTACCAGATAGCCAAGAAAATTGAAATCTGATGTTACCAAATGTTTGCAAATATGCGAAAGAACCAGAAATTGAATAGTCTGCTGGTGGAAGTGTAAATTGGTAGAAGTTCTTTGGGAACCATTCGGCTTTACCCAGTAAAGTTGAAAGTGTGCATACCCTGTGACCCAGCGAGTCTTCATCTATTTATGATCCTGCACTTGTCTACTAAGAATCCTGTACAAGAGTATTCATAGCAGCCCTGTTGTCTAGTAGCAAAACCTGGAAAAAACTAAAAACTGGTAATTAGTGGAATAATCACCAACAGAATAGATAAATGAATTGTAGTGTATTCATATAATGAATCTATGTGGCAGGGAAAATGAATAAACTGCATTGAAACATAACAGGGGTGAATCTCTGAAACAAGACATTGAGAGGATAAAGCAAATTGCATATGATTCTATTTATAGTGTTAAAACTAGCAGATTATTTAGAGATACAAACAAAATGTTGAGGTTATGAATGGGAATGACAAAGTCAATCGCTTGGACAGTGTCAGACAACTGAAATGGGAAAGGACACACTGGGAACTTCGTAAGTATAAACTACAGTGGGAATGGGGGTGATAAATGAAATGGGTGTTTGTTTTATTGTTTTTTCTTTATACTTTACAACTGTTTTAGAAATATTCTTGTTTTCAGTAGACAATAAAGATAATAAAGGGCCCCCATATTCGAAGTTAATTGATAGACTTTATCTCTAATATACAAGTAGCTTCAGAGAATTTTTAAAAAGTCAAAAAAAGGCTAAGGAAATAAACCATCAATTCATTGAAGAGAAAATTCGCGTTACTTATAAGATATGAAAAAGATGACCAACCTCACTAAAGATCAGAGAAATGATCATTTAAATTAAGTACCTGTCAGATTGCCAAAACTTTTAAAGAATTCCAACAACCACTGCCAGCAGTGGTGTGGGACACTCTCATACATTGCAGGTGTGATTGTACATCACTACATTTTTGAAAAGTCCGTACTTATGTATCTCTACCAGATCAAAAATTGTAATCTTTCTACAAATACATTGTGAGCGTAGAAATCGTGTTTAATTGTGGGGGCCCAATCTGTTTTGTAACTCTTGGTAAACATCATAGCTTTTATTCCTGGTATTTTCCTCTTGGTTTCCTTTCCTGAGCCTGTCGCTTGCTAGAATTATCTTCCATAGACTAGTCCTAAGCACAGCTCTTCTAGAACTTTTGAGGTAAAAATGAAGTACTTACAGAGTAAAAAATACCAGTGGAGGCAAAAGAATACTTCAAGCCTACTAATTCATGAAAAGTAGTTGTCAAGTTGGTAAAGGACTTGTACAGTGGTTTTGCCCTACTTTCAAAAGAATTAAAGGCTTCAGAAACTCTCGTTAATTAACCTAAATGATGGCTTATAATAGTACTTTTATAGAAATATACTTGTGGCAAGCCCTCTATCATCTCTTCAGAAAAATATGTATAGATCCACATTGGCCCGTAGGAAGGCAAAAAAGCAGAAGCATGTGTTTTGGAGCTGTAGGTTGATACTTTGTGGTCCCCTGTTTGAATCTATCAGACATAACTAGGTGTCTGAAAGAAATTACCTTATAGTCAGGGAGTGGGTCACTCACACATGAAATCTGACCCACCAGTTTTTAAAAGTGGCGAAATCTTGTCTAGATTATTTCTCTCTGCCTTTTACTTCTAATTTATGTATGATTCTTTGAAGTAAGCAGATGTTTCCTCTCAGATTGGAAAAGTAGTGCATGCATGTGAGCTGTGTTTCCAAGCCCCCTGGCAGTAATGGAGCCGTGAAACGTGACAATCCCATCCTTTCCCCCACTGCCTTCCTTGTCTCCTGCGGTCTCTTCTTCGGGATGAAACTCTGAGCTGTAGTAAACAGGATAGGAGATGGGAAGTTTCTTCTTCAGAGACCAAGTACTTGGGCTTTCCCATTTTTTGATTTTCCTAGGCTGGTCATGCTTCTGGATCACAGGGCAGAAGCAGTTAAGTGACCTTTTATAAAGTATTAACTTTATAAATAGTCAGTTACTAGTATGAGAACCGTTGTTAGGTGCTAACTATGACTGGATGAAAGCAGTGCCGTATGTTCTTTCCTTCCCTTGATGAAACTTTCCAGCCTTGAAGAGTTTTCCTTGCCTTCCATGTTCATTGACATTAATCTTTTCATTCATGTGTTCATTTAACAAATACTTTGGGCATCTCCTCTGTGTCAGGCATTGTGCTCGAGGTTGAGTGCAGTGATTAACAAGACTCCATCTTTTCCCTCGAGGAGTTTCCAGACTAAACTCTCTCTCTCTAATTTATTGCTTGCTTGTTTGTTTTGTGACAGACCTTGTCTCCGACACCCCCAGTTACCCTGCCACCGTCAACAACGGGGAAAGCCCTGTACTTTCTTGCTCCTTCCACTCTCAGGTTGTCTTGTACCTTGAAAGATGTTCAAAGACCTGGCAGGCAACTGACTCTCAGACCCCAGCCAATTACCAGTCAGTGCTTTGAGGGTCATGTTCTAGTCCTCAGTTCAAGTCCAGAAACTCAGTAATACACTCAGATTTAATCAAGTTCAGAGTGACTGATATTTTACTATTTGAACTTATAAAACACTGATTTCTAAACCAGAATACTAATTTTCTGATTTACTTTGGGAGGTACAGCTAAGATGACGAACATCATTCATTTGTCCTGTTCTCTCTCTTCCAGTTGGAAGGTTCATAAATCAGAAGGTTGCTCAGTGAGTGTAAAATTAGGGTAAAGTTGACTGGATGTGTATGTTTAATATGCTTATTAGATCCAGCTGACTGATGAATTGCCTGTTTCACTGAAGTACCACCATTACTGCAGGTGTCACTGTCCCTCAAGGACCCTCCCTACCCAGTTCCCAAGAAATGGGCCTCAGTATCATTAAAACCTTAGGGAAATTCTGTGCCTCCATTGTTATGACGTTGCAGGGCCTGATACAATATAGATCAACAGAGTGAGATCTAGCTTCGTTGTCCTCAAAATCCACTTTGGAGAATAACATTCTGTGAAGCCTTGAGTTCCCTGTTGTATGAGACTCATCTGCTATTCAGACCTAGACTCAACGGAGGTTAGGTACGGTTAACCTGATTTCCCTCTGTGTGTTTGTGTTGGTGTGTGGTTCTTACAACTCAGTGGCTCATCAATAAGGGCACTAGAATGGAGTGTAGCGAGACTTCATATTTACATTCTTTTTTTTTTTTTTTAAAGATTGGCACCTGAGTTAATAACTGTTGCCAATCTTTTTTTTTTTTCTTTCTGCTTTTTCTCCCCAAATCCCCCCAGTACGTAGTTGTATATTTTAGTTGTGGGTCCTTCTTGTTGTGGGACGTGGGACGCTGCCTCAACGTGGACTGATGAGTGGTGCCATGTCCGCGCCCAGGATCCAAACCAGCAAAACCTTGGGCCACGGGCAGCAGAATGCGCAAACTTAACCACTAAGCCACGGGTCTGGCCCCCTTTTTTTTTTTTGAGGAAGGTTAGCCCTGAGCTATCTACTGCCAATCTTCCTCTTTTTGCTGAGGAAGACTGGCCCTGAGCTAACATCGTGCCCATCTTCCTCTATTTTATACGTGGGACACCTACCACAGCATGGCTTTTGCCAAGTGGTCCCATGTCCGCACCTGGGATCTGAACCCGAGAACCCTGGGCCGCCGAGAAGTGGAACATGCGAACTTAACCACTGCGCCACTGGGCCAGCCCCCGTGTTTACATTCTTACCAGCATTCCACTTCAGGAAAATTGTGTCCTTCTTCAAAGTCCAGCTTAAATATCACCTCCTTTAGTAGACCCCTAGTGCACCCTCCCCATTCCCAGGCAAAGTGAATTATTTTCTTCTCTGTGATCCCACAGAAATTTTCACGCTATTACTTCTGCTTCTGTCACTTTGTACCTGATAATAAGTGATCTAGTTGTCAAGTGTGAGCCTTAGTTTTCTCATTTATCTTATTCATCTTTGTATTCTTGGTCCCCATCAAAGAGCATAGCATATAATTGATCTTAGTAAGTTTCTTGGATGAATTAATAAGTATGTCTTTCCGGATGAGCAATGTAGGTCATCAAACCATATCTGGCCCCCATCTGTTTTTATCAATAAAGTCTTGTTGGATCACATTCACACTCATTTAGTTGTATACTATCTACTTTCATGATCCACCCGTGGAACTGAGTACTTGTGACAGAGACTGTATAGTCCACAAACCTAAAATATTTACTGTTTGGCCCTTTACAGAAATATCTTGCTGATGCCCTGGTCTAGACGTCTCTTTACTTCCACTCGACATTGCTAGATAAAGGCTGAAAATGTCTTAGTCGCTGGTTGTCACTTATCTAGATTTTTAAAATAAGTAATACAGCATTCTTTTTAGTCTGTCAAGTTACTACAAAGGTAATAAATTCCAGCAGCATTTGATTGCAATCTTGAGGATAATACTCTGGTATTATTGAACACCTCATTGAAGCTGGGTGTCTGCTAAATCATGTCAATACCGCATTCGCAAGTCATCATTTTGTTGTCATATTTGAGGGACCTCAATGGAAAGTGGGATAGAAAGAGTCCCATTATACCTGGCTAAATGATAAAACATCTAGCTTCATTTCAGTTAAAATTAGAGGAAGTAGAAGATTATTTCTAGAGGTTTATAAAACAGGTTATGTGGCAGTTAAATGCATGAAAATATTTTTCTCATACCTGTTCTTTGAGTAGCCTAATAATAGAGTTTTGGTCTCTAGACTTGCAAAGCAATGGGCCTTTGTTCAGACAAGGTTAAGAAGAGAAAATTAAGCACTATCAGTTTTCTACTCATGAATTCTAAAGATTGTTATTCTAAGTTTATATGTTGCTATTAGCACATTGCCTGACTCAGAACATGCCTTAAAAAAATATTTGTTGAATTAACATCCTGGCAGGTAGAACCTGGCTTTTCGAAATCTTTACAGGAATCACTTATTATTAATATATTTGCATTAAGTCTTTATACATTTGGAAGTAGTAAATTTTTTCATTGCTCAGAGGAGCATGGTTACATCTAGCTGAGATTTATAAATAAGACTTGATAAAGACCATACAAGTAGAGTAACCATTGAAGGACCTTGAGGAAAAAAAGGACAGATGAAGGCGTATAAGGCAGGGATATGGCATTAACAGACACTGGCACACAGAAGGTGAATTTAAAGGACTGGGCCTGTCCCAGCCTGCCTGAAGCAGTTTGTTTATGCAGGCTAGAGTGGTGGCATGTACAACTGCACAGGTAGGTTAAGTCTATAGTTCTAGAATGTAAATACCTTAGATACCTTACCACATTACTAGGAAACCACAAGATGTTTGAATAGAGGAATGAAAAGGAAAAGCTTAGGTTTGGGAAAGACAAATTAGGAGACACTGTGAGGTGACACCCTCCAAGGAGGAACCATAGACAATGGCAGGAAAAATGCTACAAGAGCCCTTGACACATAAGTCAACTAGATACAGGGGAAGAAAATGAGGAGGTCAAAACTGATCACAGAGTTTCTAACGTCAGAAAATATGTTCTTGTCATTAATTGAAAATAATAAATCAGAAACATTATGGGAGAAAGAGAACTAACTCATTTTTAACGGAGGAGGTTATGAGCTCAGGAAAGAAGCCAGGGCTGGGTGGCAGATTTGGGAGTCCCCATAATAAAGGAAGAAGTAGTCAAGAGTCTAATTGCAGTGAGCTTAAGGAGAATGCAGTCCAAGAAAAGACCTTAGCATGTATCTATTAGGAGACCATTTATTACCTTTGAAAATGAAGACCAGGTCGCCAGAGCTTAAAGCTAAGGCACCCAACCTGAGGGTTCAGACTTCTACTTGCTTGTGACAGTAGTACCGGAGAGATTTCAAAACGCCTAGTGGAAATTTTACATAAAGTTAAATAACTAAACAAACCAACAAAAATGACACTTTTTTTCTTTTGCTGAAATCTTACCAACCTAATATTGCTTTTTATGCACACTGGAAGTTTTGATGTGCTTAAAGATGTATTTGATTGATTTAAAGTGGGGAAGTGCATTATTACTTAGTCTTCCCTCTTCGGCCTTTTGAAAGCATTCATTTAAGCGTTCCTTGGAACACACTTTGGTAAAAGTATGAGATAATGGTGTGAGGTTGCCTAGCAGCAGGGTCTGTCATGGGCCGAATCAGGCTTTTAGTCCCAAGATGTCCAAATCACTGTAACACTAATAGGTTACGGAATGTTTCCATGTCCATTGTCTCATCTGGTCCTCTTGCCACTCATTAAAACACCTCTCAGTGAACTCTAATTCAGAAAATAATTAGGTAGTCTCCTTTTCAACTTTGCACAGTCCTAACCATTAAGAGTTGCTTTAGGATTGGTCTGGAAGAATATGGCACTTTCTTTTCTTTGGCTTCTATTAAGAAAACTGAGGGGGCAGGCCCAGTGGTGCAGCGGTTAAGTTTGCACGTTCTGCTTCTCAGCGGCCCGGAGTTGGCTGGTTCGGATCCCTGGTGCGGACATGGCACCGCCTGGCAAAAGCTATGCTGTGTTAGGCTTCCCACGCATAAAGTAGAGGAAGATGGGCATGGCTGTTAGCTCAGGGCCAGTCTTCCTCAGCAAAAAGAGGAGGATTGGCAGTAGTTAGCTCAGGGTTAATCTTCCTCAAAAAAAAAAAAAATTGAAAATCTGGTTTTTTCTAATGTCCATTAGTGAAATCCCCTCAGAAGGCATTTGTGCCATGTCTGTGGATTTTTTTAATGTGTATGTGACGCATCTGTGGCAATTCAGTTACCCAAAGAGTAATGATGCAAATATCCATAATAAATATCTGAGGCTAGAAGTAGATTTTGACATGGACATATTTCTGACTCTCGTATTTCATTATGTACACTTAAAGGAATTGGTTATTGTAATCTGAGTATCACTAAAATTATGAAAAACTCATTGCTAAAAATCCTTAGAATGTTCGCCAATATTCTGTGCTCCTTTAGAACTTTGAACATAGACTCCTAAATGAGAAGTGCGTGTGCACTTCGTGTTTTCTAAGTATGTGTGTTTGGAAATTTCTCCTGATATAAACAAAATTATACACAAAATTAACCCGCTTATGTTCGAGGTTAATTGAACACTTTCTTAAGAGGACTATTCTCTATACACTTCATGCCAGAAAGTTGCTGGAATATTTTTTTTTAATTTTAAAAAGATAGGGACATACGGGGCCAGCCCAGTGGCACAGCAGTTAAGTTCGCGCGCTATACTTTGGTGGCCCGGGGTTCACCAGTTTGCATCCCCGGCACAGACCTCTTTTCCACTCATCAAGCCATGCTGTGGCAGATGTCCCACGTATGAAATAGAGGAAGATGGGCACAGATGCTAGCTCGGGGCCAGTCTTCCTCAGCAGAATGAGGAGGATTGGTGGCAGATGTTAGCTCAGGGCTAATCTTCCTCAAAAAAAAAAAAAAGATAAAGACATACAGAGACCAACAAACAATTAGGAAGGAGTAGTTTCACACACACATATGCATCAAATTTAAACCACCCTTTGTTAATCATCTCAAGTAACTGGATATGCTGAAACATAACACCGAACAGCATCCTTTGCTAAATAGCTCCAGGTAGAGACTTGTCCAGGGGGAATAAGTGCCACCCGTGGAATCCAGTTCCTACATTGGACATTGAACTCCGCCCACAAAGCTTCTCCTCTGATTGGTTTTTGGCATTGTGTGTCCCCATCCCCCAGCAGCTGCTGCCCTTTAGAGTGCCAGCATCACTCAAAGAGGCAAAGATCATTCAGCTCCAAACACTAAGGAGATTTTAGCATCTTCCACATCCTGAGAGGCCAGCTAAGTTGTGCCCCAGCCTAACTTCGAAGAGAGAGCTTTCAAAGATATAAATGTTTTATAGCTGAGCTACTGTTTGAGGAGTCTCCCCCATGTTCTGCCCTTCTCTGTCCCAGGACTGGTCAAAGGCCATTAGCAAGAGAGACCAGAAGGGGAAGTTGTAACCGTCACTTTCTCCCTAAATCTCCTAGACTCTCAGGGGTGGTGTTACACTGGACTTGGGAGATAAGGGGGAACTGGGCTGGGCTCCTGTCAGAAGGCACTAAAACCAAAGGCAACAAAGACATGGAGAACAGAGCCCAGGCATTTGAAGCAAAGAGCTGGAGCCAGAGAAGGAACAAAAGGAAAGTCATGTTGGTCCCTACTTTGAATGTAAAAGATGATTTGATAGTGTTTATTCTTGCTTATTTTGTTCATTCCAAGGTATTTGAAGCTAAAACTCTTTGTGATAACTATTAGGCCTTTGTCCAACAGGACCTCTTCTGGCTTAATTGAGTGTTCCTCAGTATTGCTATGTTTTCTGTATCTTAAAAAAGAAAGCACTCATTATTTTCTTTTACAGTTAGGAATTGAGGCAAACCCCCTACATTCAGAGATGCACTGACTTTTGACTCATGGCTTTCAAAAAATGATAATAATCGGTCTTTTTCACATATGTGTATGTCCTAGATGGTGCCAAAGCTCCCACATCACTAAGGGCATCCAGTTCATTGGTGATGCAAGGAGGAAAAATTAAGCGGAAGTTTGTGGATCTGGGGTAAGCACTTCGTGATATAAAAAGCAAGCCATCTGTAAAAGAAGGATTAAAGGAGAAAATGTCGCCTTCCCCTTTCTGACTGTGTGCTGTCATTATAGGGCACCTTTGCGAAGGAATTCCAACAAGGGAAAGAAATGGAAAGAAAAAGAAGCCAATAGGTTTTCTCCAGGTAGCAGGTACAGGTGGGCGATTCAGAACCCAGATTTATCTCTGTATCTAAACTTTCTGGCCACCTCCCATTGTTAACCAAAATCAATGGTCAGTATCTTTGAGCTGAAGTCATAAACCTAGAGGTGAGATGAGAGAAAAATTGTACAGTCTGTATTTGTCTTACTCCAGTTATAGCCTACACCTGGCCTTGGGTATGGCCATTGGCTTAATTACAGAATTACGGTCACATGAACAGTTTCAATAAATGTTTATCTAAATACAGCGTAAACATATCTGTGTGATACATCTGTTAGATATATTTCAGGTTTTTTGTCTGGCTACCCACAGTACTAGTGTCTTCTCTTTTTGTTCAGTCCGAAAGGGGAATTTTGCATTTAAGTACCTTGTTGGCTTTCAAGACTGTTCTGTCCACATGCATGTAAGAATGACAGCGTCTCTTGTCGGACTCAGCTGTCTGATTGACTTTTGCAGGCCCTGTCAACAATGCTTACTGTTCAGTAAGGACTTTCCTATGGAGAAGTGAGGTTTGTACAGCGTGTTGTCAAGTTTCCCCAATTTTATTGTGAGATTACATAATTTTAAACTTAGGTTTGTATAGGGAGACAGTAAAGCATAGAGCTCTGAAGTCTGACTGCCTAGGTTTGAATCAGAGCTCTCCCAGTTACACCCCTTACAATCACGGACAAGTTATTTAGCCTCTGTTTTCTCATATGTGAAATGAGAATAATAACAGGACCTATCTCATAACATCAGTATAAGGATTAAATGAGTTTTCACGTAAAACATTTAAAATGGTACCTGGCACATAGGAGGTATTCAAAAATAATAATAAGGTAAAAATTTGCTCGTCGTTATCATTTGAAAGTTACAAGGAAGTTTTCTATTTATCATCTCATTTGATCTTTACAGTTAGATTGAGAGGGCAGATAATAGTACCATACTTGATTGATAAAGAACTTTACCTTCATAGAATTTAACTGATTAGCCCAGGGTTATGCAACAGGCAATTAATGGCAGTTAGCTGGGGCTTGTGCTTCCTGTCTAGATGTCTTTCCAACACTCCATGTCACCTCTTGTGCATCTAATGACATTTATATTTCTTCATGAAATTTGGGATTCATCTCAATAGCATAGAATAAGGAAGAAACATACAAAGTGCTAAGTAAGAATAAACAACTGTAAAATTGTTTGGAGACCACTTATCCATTTTATAGGTTGTCCCCTGCTGTTTCCTTTTTTTCTTTTTCTCTTTTCTGGCATCAACGTGAGAAAAAATTATACCTTCTCCCTGGGATTATAGAAGAATGGGTTGGGGGATGAGAGGAGAAAATTCCCAAATTAATTATTTTTGTTAGTCTAGGTTTCCTTTATGCTGTACAGTGGAGAAAGGGTAGAAAGCTCTCTATATTGAGCACAAAAATCTCAGGAAAAATAAGGCTATAATGTAACTCAAAAGCGACTTAACTTTGTGTAGTTTTGGAGTGAGAAATATAAAACAGTCTACTCTGTGCCTTAAAATTAAGAATAGAAAACTGTTAAATATACTCAAGAAAAAAACAACAACAAATAATGTAACTGTTTAAGAGAGAGAGAGATGCCCAAATACACAATGGGACAATGGGAGAGTAGCTTGGACACTTGTGAAGTGGCACTCTCCTCTCTTTGGTCCCTGGACTTCTGAGTCACTACCTCTAACCTTTAAGCCTCCACCCTAGAAGGGATGTCAGCACAGGCATCCAGCAGAGGGTAGAAGATTGGACTAAATTTCGTCATCATACCCAGACAGTATCACCTCCTTGTATAAATTCCAGGTGGAAAACAAGCAAATCTTGGTTCTGTTGGTGAGTGCTCACCTTTCCCTAGGCAGAACCGTGGCTAGTCAGGGGAGGGCTGCTGTCAGCACGTGGCTTAACCACAGCTAATGACAGCTTTTGAACCAGTAGCCAGCCAGGCGTCTAGCTAGGCTGCCTAGTGAGCTCTGTATTTGTAAAACACTAACTCTGCTTCGGTAGTCACATATAGTTCCATGTGTACCAATGTGACCAAATAGTTTTCTGTTACAACCATAATTTTATAATTATTTGTAATTCCAGAGGACTTTTGACAGGACTGAAAGGAATTCATGTAACTGAAATAGTAAAAAAACAGGGAAGAAGAGGGAATTTTTCTGTTTCAAAAAAATAACTTTTTGAGGGGCTGGCCCCGTGGCCGAGTGGTTAAATTCGCGCGCTCTGCTACAGGCAGCCCAGTGTTTCGTTGGTTCAAATCCTGGGCATGGACATGGCACTGCTCATCAAACCACGCTGAGGCAGCGTCCCACATGCCACAACTAGAAGGACCCACAACGAAGAATATACAACGATGTACCGGGGGGCTTTGGGGAGAAAAAGGGAAAGAATAAAATCTTTAAAAAACAAAATAACTTTTTGAGCTGTCACAGTAATTGGTTAACACTAATCAAATCTAATGACAGCCTATGTTCTCCTGTGTCAATTGATCATGGGCCCAGAACCTTATAAAACATATTCCAGGAAGAACAGTTACTGCCCAATAGCATCCTAATGCACTTGAGTTGGTTTCACAGGGCCCCTGAATGTAGTTGGCGATAAGTACCATCAGCTGCAGGGTCCCACGGCGATTGTGAAGAACTCAGAGGAAACTCATCCCCCTGTGAGGCTTTCTCAGAGAAAGGAAGGCGTGATTCACGGACTGAGTTAGTAATCTTATCTCTTAGGCTTTTCATCTGGTTCTTATAAGGTTGTGATGAGGTCATAGTATCAGTTATAACCCGAGTCTGTTAAACTTTAAAGAGGCAAGACATTGCTGAATTGGGTCTTGGTTTTAGTTTGTGGGGGTTTTTCCCCCAAAGAGTAAAGAGTTTATGGTATTTCTTGGGGAGACATCATGACTGAAATACGTGACCAACATGAAACAAATAGATGAAGTTAAAATAATAATAGTAAATAAACTTTACAAAGAAATATGTTTTGGTTCTGTCCTTTTAAAATACGTGTTCAGTGAACATTCTGATTTAAACAGGTAATATAGTACTATGATTACAAAAGCAGGAAACATTTAGTTGTCAGAGCTTGTTCATCCCTTAAAGTACACACTGAAGAGTAAAATAAAATATGATCCTAAATTCTAGAGTAGACAGCCACTGATGTCAGTGGAGTGTCTACTTTGGAGCTCTGTGGGAGAAGCTCCCAGTTCAGTCGCTGAATGGAGAGACGTGTGAGCAGATAGTGTATCTCAGAACAGGGCGAGGTGGTGGCATGTGGGAAACTCACAGGGAAGGGAGATGGCACTTCTCTGTGGAAGTGAATCTGCATTCACCTTAGAAGTGTTAAGAGTGGAAAAAACAGTGAGCTGGAATCTAAGTATTCATCCTGACTTTGCCATAGGTGAGGTGGACTAAAACTACTGATCTCTAATTCCCCACCCATCTCTGTCTGCACTGTCCAGTATGGTAGCCTCTAGTCAGGTGTGGCTCTTGAGCGCTTGAAATGTGGCTAGTCTATATTGAGCTGTGTTGTAGATGAAAATGCATACTGACTTTCAAAGACTCGGTATTAAAAAAAAGAATGTGAAATATCTTAGTAATAATTTTATAATACTGATTACATGTTGAAATAATTTTTGAAGTAAATAAAATATATTATAAAAATTAATTTTACCTCTTTTTTTTTATGTGGCCACTAGAAAATTTTATTTTACATATGTAGTTCATATTATATGTCTCTTGGACAGTATTGATCTATAAGATTCTATGAAAAACAAGTACTCTTGATTTCTAACTCATTATTTACTTGGTCTATAAATTAGTACATATTCATTTGTTTGTTTATTCTTTTTTATCTGTATGTACTCCTCTTTGTTCCAAATATAATTTGTTTATATACAAAACTACATATGATATAGCAATATAATTTACATAAAAAGTAAATTGGATAGGGAAAAATAAGATGAAGGAAAAAGTAGGGTTGGTACTTAAAATAGAACGTCTTCAACAATACCTTCATAGTAAATATCACAGTGGCCTTCAGTAAGAGCCAAAAGCATAATGTCAAAATGGTTAAGAGCCTGGATTCAAATCCCAGCTCTACCACTTATCGTTTTGGGTGAGTTACTAAACCTCTCTGTGCCTCAGTTTCCTCATCTGTGAGATGGAAACATATACATACCTCTTCAGGTCTTTGCGAGGACTGAAAGAATCACATTTAAGCACATTTTAAGTCCTTAATAAATAGAAACAGCTATCAATATCATTAAGATTTAAAGCAATTCTGATGGCAGGGATGTAAAACAAAGTGTTCTCCGTATGCATTTTGCTGGCTGTCTCGTTCATCCGAGGGTGACTTTGGTAATATCTTGAAGAATGAATAGACAGTGTGGATTATAGTTCAGACAGCCCTTTGTAGATGTTTCTCTCAAAGAAGCTTTAGATAAATTATGGCGTTTCTGTGAGTTTGAGATCATACCATGACAAGTACCTGGAGGGCAGCTCTGCCCTGTTGCTGCCCCTGAGCTGGAGTAGAAACACACTGACCTTTCAGAAGAGCCAAGGAGCAGGATGAGCACATGTGCATGAGGGAGAAATGCTACTCCTCTGCCTAAGCCTGGCCCACAGAGGCACATCAGAGAGGAGCCAACATTTTCCTTAAAAAATGATGTTTAAAAAATGCACTTGTAAATGGCTGACAGAGAATGGCCCTTAGCGAATGGCAGAATAATTTGAGCCTTTGAATCTGGACAGTTTTAAAGCAAGCGTTACTGAGCTACTGTGTGGCCATGAACAGTGATGACAAAAACTCAGTGAAGGTCCTGTGGAATGCTTAACTTTGGCAGTATAACTTATATAGGTTCTCCCCTTCACTTGAGATTTTTAATGTCTAAAGGTAGCTTTGTTCTTAAAAAGAAGATTATTTGGGTTATAAATTAAGAGTAATTTATTAAAGTCTCCAACTTTAAAACCTAGCTATTTTTGAGTTTCAGTTCAACTTACAAATCTTGTCATTTTGTTTAAACATCTAGTTAAATTATATATAACATAAAAGCAGTCATTTTCTTAGAGACCTTTGAATAATGCTAGCTTAACCTCAGTAGAGCAGAATTATTTCCCCATAATTGTCTCCCCTGTTCTTAGCTGCATTTATAAGTTTAATCTATTCCATTTTCTTTGTAAATACTTCCCAATGCCTAAAACCTGATAAACTTACATTCCTAAGAAGTCAACACTTTTTTATACTTTAAAAAACTCTCAAAAACCTAATAGGTTAAAATGATAACTGTAGTGATGCTCAGCATCCCAGTATTCTTATCAATGTGGTTATTTTGCATCTTAATCAGTTAAATATATCAAGATAGAATCAATAGACAAATTTCTCTCTCAGATTTCTAATACGCATTTTCGTAAGTCCTGAGCAATATATTTATTATTCCTAAACTTAACATTTTTATTTTGATAACATGAATTTTATTTAAATGACCATCTTGCTATTTCATTTTAAACCTTCCCAGTATGGGGAGACTCATTAAGGGAACAATTTCTCCATTTCAAATGAGTATGGAGGAGGAAGAAAATATCTTTTTCCCTCTACCCTCCTAGGTTCTCTGGCTGGAGCCTTGTTAATCAGACTTACAAAAGACAGATTAACAAGGAAAAAGCATACAAATGTATTTAATATGTTTTATGTGATACAGAAGCATTCATAAGGAAATGAAGCCTCCAAGAAGGAGTTAAGCCTGAGCACTTTTATACTAGGTTTCATGAAGAGTGGAAAGTGGTGGAAAAATGTGACAGGACAAAAGGGTATAAGCTAAGGGTAGTAAACTGGGAGAAAGTTAGCATGGCCTGTTCCTTCATTCAGATTCCTCTTGGTGTCCCTCCATCTATAGAGATAAGGATGCTCCTTTCCTCCTATAGAGAGGACGCCTCTCACATGAGCGTCTAATGACCTGCTTCAGGGGAGATGGGAGAGGTCAGAGAGCCCTTCCTGCATCTGTTATTTGTCAAATTCCTCAGCTTAAAATATTTGCTATGCCAGGGTGCTGTATTTTGGGGTAGCGTCTCCTGATCCCTGTCGTAAGTTAAGGCTGAACGCTCTACAGTGACCATCTCAGATGGTCTGTTGGTTATAGAATTGAGATTTAGACCGTAACTCAAGATCTGGAAGGAGGATGTGTTTCTTCAGGGTGATTGGCCTGAGCTGAAGGTGGACATCTGCCTGTGATAGCTGTTATCTGTTAGGGTCTCCAAGCTCCCTGCAGAAGGGGCTGGCTTTACAACCTCAGTCTCCTTGGTGGATGCTAGAACCTTACAGAATCACTTCATCTGATTTGAGTAAATGGAAGTCTGCAACTCTTCCTCTGGTTGCACCTAACTTTCTTCATTTAACCTTCTTTTTACCACCTGCTTGAATTCTATATTCTGTTTATACTTTTTCTGTTCTGGCAGTTTCTGAAATCCTAATTACATTTTGATGACATATAATTAGATTCTGAATACTTCATACACCTTGCATTCAAAGTTAAAACAAACCAAAAGAATCATCATGGAATGTTTACTTGAGCAATTTAATTTTGGGGTGCTAACCTCCGGTAAACTGATTTCAAGATATATGTAAATGAGTAAATTGCTCTATAGAGTTATTAACTATAAACCATTTAAATGCCAGGAAACAGTTACTATCTGAGCCCCCCGCACCCCCCATGACATTTTAGGAGTATGAAGACTTAATTTCAAGCCATTCTTTCTCCCTTTTCCTAACAATAAAAGAATCAGGCATCTAGCTGTGATTTGTGATTCTGTTTTTTTCCCCAGAAATAATAGAGAGCCATCAGTGTACAAGCTAAAAAAAAAGAAGGTGAAGGAAGTACAGAACACATACCTGTTTTGATCCTCTAGAAATTATTTTTAGATCCATTAAGTATTCATTTCTACCAATCTTGATTTTTCAAGGAGATTATTAAGATCTGTACAGATCTTATGCACCTTAGCCCATAACCTGCCCTTACAGTCAAAAGAGTTAAGAAGGGAAGGAGGGAGGGAAGAAAGGAAGGAAGGCTGGGTGGAGGGAAGGGCAGATTTTATGTTATTCTTAACAAATTTTTCCATAAAGCAAAACAGACTATAAGAGAGGTCAGTAATAGAAAAACTGTTACCAAACTCTCTCTGCTCCTTTTTTATGCACAAGAGTTCAGTTTATCCAGAAAGAAATTGGTATTTATTTTAGAAAGCATGTCTGGTAAGCTGATGGGTCTATAATTTTAAAGTAATGGAGAGTTTGCTTTTTTAAATGAATATTCTGTAGTCTAGGTCCAAGCAAATGGAAGCATACCACTGTTCACTTCTTTAAGGATACTAGGAAACAAACAGAGGTTACGTCAGTTCATGGAGTTTTAGAGTCAAGGATGCACAAGGAAATGAGGGGAGCAGGATACAGCCTCAGCAGGGGCACAGCCAGACCTCCTGGAGAACTGGAGAATAATCTTCAAAATACCCCAGAACCTGGTGCTTTGCAGCGGTGAGGACAGTGGTTGTCTTCTTAGAAGTGGGTTTTCATTGCCTTCTACGTGGCTGTTCCTCTGTTGCTTCCATTATCTTGGTGTGTGAAGCTGGAGAAGAAAGCCTCTGGCTATCACCTGAGGCTGAGCTTCCCTCATGTCGTTCTTCATACACACACTGTGGCCTCTGGACCACTGTGGCCTCTGTCTTCAATGCTAGATGTCCAAGTCCATGTGGAATTATTAATCTTGACTATTTTCCTGGCAGTGAGAATTTTATGAATGAGTTTAATTAGATGTGGTCTTCAGATTTTGTTTGAAATGTTGCCTGGCCAAGATTTGAACTACCTAAAGTCTTTTTCAAATAAAGCATTAGAGTGACAACAATTAGGCAACAATATTCTTATTTCCTGCCTATTAAAAAAAAATGGTAGAGGTAGTTCTAAAAGCATTGTTACAAAGGCATTCACTTGAGAGTAGGACAAGATAGTCATGCTGTCATTAATTGTGACCTATTTATAAACCTTAAAACAGTACCCATATATTTAAGCACTGACATACCTTATTTGAATTATGGATGGAACTCCTAAAAAATTTCTCATGTTACTTTGATTAATTGATTCAGAATTGTATAACCAAAGGGGAAAATAATCATGGCGTCCAGTTTATCCTAAATATGCCCAACTGTAAGAATGTGGGACTACAGAGAAAATATTTTTATGTTTGTGCATAATTAGAGCTTTCTAAGCATTTTTACTGGAATCTGGGACCTGAGCTAAAAGATAAGCCTTAGAAGTTAAATTGTGACTGGATAGATAGTGAGCACTGCAGAGGGATTTACCTCCCCAGAGGTTATGTGGTTACATTACAAGGAGCGAGGTTCGGGAGAGGGAGATGAGACACAGCTGCACGGAGACATTCCCAAGGTTGTAAAGCTGGAGACATTAGTCTTATCTCCCCCTAACTACATATATTGCTTTCCAAAGGATAAGAACCCAGGATCCTTCCCAAGTTGAATTTGTTTACACTAAAGAGATAAGATTTCTCTCCCTCAATCTGGGTGGTGGGGGTAGGGAGGCAGCTGTCCCTCTCCTCTTTGACCATCCAGATGCACATTTTTTAGATTCCTTACTTACAGTGTAGACCAATTATAGGATGACAGCTGGTTCTCATTGTGTCACCCTGGAGAGAGAAAATTAGGGTATGGGGAACGAGCACAGTCATTTTCTGTAGGTAAATAAGAACCTATTCTGCTCCAGAGACCTCCTGTTTGCATTCAGGATAATATTAATAAATATGGATATTAAAAACTGTAAGAGTCAGTTCAGACATGGGCTAAAATATAGATTTCAGGTCACCTCCTCCCTTTCTCTCCCCCAAATTCTAATTCCATGAACCTGGTGCTCAAGAATCTGTATTTGAATAGCTGCCACAGATGATTCTTCTCAGACTTGTTTGGGAAACACTGCACTGGTCCATGACCCAGGAATAAAAAGCTCTTCTTACAGAAGACCATCCGCCTGTGCTGGCGTGCTTTCTCCAGTTCAGTTATTATACTCACCTCCACCTCCTGATTTTAAGTAGGTGGATTTAAGGATATAAAATTTTTTTTTAGCTTCAACTTTAGGATGAACATTGAAGGTTGACACATCTCTGGTTGGTCTTTCTCTATTATCCTTGCAGACTCCTTTGTTTTTCTAAAAAAAAGAAAGACATCATTAAAATCATCACATCTTCTGGAATCTTTAGAGTGACCAACAATTTTATTCACCCAACCTATGATCTCAATGTTCTACCAAAACTTCACTGACTTCTCCAATCTCTTTAGTTATCATTCTTATAATCCCTTTACATTTGTAAACTGCTTTACAGTTTGCAAGATGCTTTTATGTTTGTTGTCCCATTTGATTCTCACAATAATCTTTGGAAATGAACAGGATTTGTTAGGAGTTAAGCTATTTATGTAAATTTGAGATATAATATTTCAAAATAATTGAAATGAGATGTGAGAAGATTGAAATTCAGTATAGATGTGGGACATAAGTTGTCTAGCTGTGGTATTGAGGCACTTTTAATTGAAAGAGGATCTCTTTGTTGTTAATGACATCAACAGCTAACGAATAATAGGTGTTGCCTCAGTTATCATTTGGGCATGCTGAGAGTGACCTCTTCCAAGATGCACAGAAACTACTGCCCATTCCTGCCTCAGCTCCTGATAATTATTTTTCTTTAACCAAAAGATAAATATAAATATGCAAGTACTTGCATTAAAAATAGCTATTTTCAAACTGTGTTCCTCAGATGACTTTGAATCCTTTGTATGTTAAGCAATGAGTATAGACCTTTACACTTTTACAGTTTTCAATGCACTTTCACACATATTATCTTGTTTAATTCTTAATGACCACATATGAGATACATAAAATATCCACTCTTTATAGATGAGGAAGTGGAGGATGAGAGGAGGCCCAAGGCCCTGTCCTCAGGAGACAATAGACCCTGGGCTCCAAGTAGGATCTTAGGACTTCAGGTCTACTGCTCCTCCTCTGCAAAGGCGCTAAGACTGTGATGAAAAACCAGGAAGGTGTGTGTTCTGTTTAAAGTATCGTAAGCCCTGAAATTTCCACGTTATTTAAATGCTTCATTTTCTAAATTCTGAAACTCTTGGAAACATGAGTTCAGAGGACGCCAGGAAAGAGTGCTGTTACGAGCTAATGTCACTAGCAGTGAGGCTCTGATATGTGACCCAAATAAAGGAAATGCTGTGATGATTAACCTAATAGCAGCTCCTAAAGGACCGTGCCCCTCCCTCATTGTAATTCATGCACCTACATGTATTATAGGCTCATTTCATAAACATTCGCCATGACAAAAGCGATACGAAAAAGTTGATCATTGTTGTAGAATCCATTTAGATGCAAAGAAGATAACTATTAAGATTCATGTCCTAGTCAAAAGTGCAAAATTTTTACTCGATCTGTTGTGTAGAACAGTTTCTCAAACTGTTACTTGGAAGTATATTCAAGTCCCTTCGGAATTCATCAAGTTTTACACCTGTGCTTTCTTTGTCTAACACGCCCATTCTCTCCATAAAACAGGATCTTCAGGAGCAGGCTGGAGTACTGGAAGCCGAAGCCATCCTCCTCAGCTCAGGCCTCCACTCGCTCACCTTGCTTGCCTTTCCTGTGGTTTAATGAAAGCCGGAAAGGATCCTATTCCTTCAGGAATCTGCCTTCATCTGCAAGTCCCCTTCAGCCTTCTCCTGAGACTCTAATTTCAGATAAAAAGGGGTCTAAGGTAGAAAACACATGGATTTAAAAAGCAAACAAGAAAACCCCAAATCCTTCCTCCTCTCCAGTCTTTGGAAAGCATTCTCAACTTGTGTGTGCACTTTGGATCCGAGCAGCCAGTGTGATAACACTGCAGTAAACAGTGCATGGTATTTCTTGTGTGGGGAAAAGAAAGCCTCGTTTAACCATCACCTTCCTTAATACTGTTCCATTCTAGAGTGTGCCTTAATCTTTGATTTGCCTGTCTTTTCACATATTGCTATTTAATCTCAGTTTGACAGTTAAGCCATGCTGGGAAAGATGCATTTGAATCATGGAACAGTGTGATAGATCTGTTTACCAAGTATTCCACTTTAAATTACGTTACAAAACTATTTTTGCTGTGTTCTTCAAGATTTACTGGAAAACAAATAAATTTGAGACTGAATATGTGTTCAATACGTCTAAATGAAACTCTTTAAAACAAACCAGTGCTGACATGGCACCCTTACATATTTCTTCTTTTAAATCAAACTTCCATGTTGAACAACGGTTGTAATTCTGTCACCAAAGTTCTTTAACTTTAGCAGAATTAGGAATTATATGCATGGATGTTATTTGTTCTTAAATGCATGATGGTTATTTCCAGCATGACGCTGCAAACCTTATCTAACATTTTGTTGGAGCACATATGGTGGCTAACTTTCATGTTTGATCTTCTTTTATCTGTGTTCACTTTTCTTTCTCAAACAGAAACGTGTGATTAATGTTACTTGAATTTAATTATTTTCTTGAGATCAACAGCTCACAGGGTTTTGACAGGGTTCCGGGTTGTGTCTCCACTGACAATACCAAATGGTAATGTACTGTGTTAAATGCCCTCCTACTTAAATGGTCCCCTAGCCTAGCTCCGTGTGCTCTGATTTAGTCTCCTCTACTGAAGGAACAGCAACCAACTAAACCCAATGCAAGGGAACCTAATGGGAAACTAACAGTCCAATTCCTAAGGAAGTGGAATATGAAACAAGATGGTGTTGGTCATGTGCTTAAAGTTCCTGGGAAGCCAGTCCTGCTAGAATTATTAGAAAAGAAGTTTTGACAGAAATAGACCACTTTGGCCTTGAAACATTTTCAGTATTGGATCTGATATATGTAAATGTTGTTTGACTGATTCCATCATCTTACACTGAAGAGACTCCAGTTTTGGTTTAAAATGTTTTCATAAATGCAGCTATGTAGTCATTGTGAATTTACTTGACTTTACTATCCACTGAACTCTTTAATGAAGTTCTGGGGAAGTTTCATTTATACATGTCCCCCTCGCCCACCCCCAGGTGGTTCTTTGGAAACGTGTATCTGTTCATGCTGCGGCCTCTTTGGTGCTCTGCTGGTGCTACGTGAGAGTTGTATTTTAGCATGTAACTACTAGTGTAGTGTCAGGCTGTGACCTCCCCGAGAACTCATCATCTTGAAGGTGACATCCAAGAGAGGATCTGCCATTTCCCACAGTCTTTATCGCGGCCAACAGCAAGTGATCCTTCCCCGGGGGTGCTCGAGCTACCTTGCTAATATGGATTGCCATCTGTTCCTAATAGCTCAGCCTCTCCGCACCACCTTGTACTTTTACTTACACTGTTACTCATCACAATTAGAGTCAAAGAAGATAGGCTTATTAATACTACTCCTCTGAGCACTTGCAGAGGATAATGAATGCTGTACCCTTGAAGAGAGATTGAAGAATCACTTCTCCAAAGTACCAATCATTTCATCCAATGGAAAAAGCACCCAGAATTCCCTGTCAACTGCGAAAAGCACAGTGTTCTCAACCGCTGCCTGGTTGAAGGTTGTCACCAAACGAAACATGAATTTCTTCTAAGCTTATTTAAAAATAACTTTTAGAACGTGCAAACACACCTTCCTCTGGTTTACTCACTGAGCTCCTTTAACACTGAGCTTCATTTATTTTTACAGAATTTTACCTTTAGTGACGACTTCAGTCCCAGCAGCACCAGTTCGGCAGACCTGAGTGGCCTAGGAGCAGAACCCAAGACACCAGGGCTCTCTCAGTCCTTAGCACTGTCGTCAGATGAGGTACGCTCATGGCACTTACAACAGAACTGCTTTCTCAGATCATACATTTTATCCGTGGACTATCACCAGGAAAACGTTTGTAGATAGATTTTGCATATAAATCATTGAGGCCACGTTTTCCTATTTGATGTGAAATCTTCATGATTTCCCTTCCTCTCTGTCTCAACACGAAAACAAAGTATTGTTTCTAAGCCCCTTTAAGCTGTCCAGGGACCTCCTCAGCCTTTCTCTGATTTAAGTGGGATGACTCTAAACAGGGGAGTGGAGATGGGAGGCTGGGCAGTTAAAAGCAAAAATAGGGGACAGCTCAGAAATCACATAGGGGTTTCCAGATAATCCGTTCCCTTTCTCCCTCATGTCCCCTGCTATATCACCCCTACCCCAAGATTCTGATAGCCCTCTGAGGAGGGTGTGGCCTCCAATTGAGAATCACTGCAGTGAAGAATGGGGAGGTATGGTTCCCATATGGAAGGAAAACTGGGTGAGAACGACTGATTTAAAAGCCAGGGTCAAATTAGTATTGTAACGAATTCACAGGAGATAAATGTGTACAAGAGAGGCAGGAAATTACATTAGTGACTGACTTAGTACCCCAAGAGATGAACAGAGGAAGGAAATGCCAGTGTTTGGCACGGGGGGTTGGGAGAGTGCACTGTAAGTAAAGATATTTTTGCTTAGATATTTGTTCTTAGTTATTTCTAACAGGATTTTTGTTTTGTAAAACTTTTTTTTCTCTTAAACTTTTCTGCCCATATTCTTCAGGCTTGACAAGATTTTAATTTTATCAAAACTTTGTGCTGTATATGTTGTGTCTTCTGTTTCTATAACACTTTTCTTTTTGATTC
Source organism: Equus caballus (assembly GCF_041296265.1). Lineage (NCBI taxonomy): Eukaryota > Metazoa > Chordata > Mammalia > Perissodactyla > Equidae > Equus > Equus caballus. The sequence continues at coordinate 42,820,941 of NC_091687.1, forward strand.
CTTTCTTGCTCCCTCACTCAGAGCCTGGATATGATAGATGACGAGGTGAGCCATCAGTGGGCTGTGTGTGGTGGCTTATGTGGTATTGTTTGAACCTTCTTTTCTTTCTTTGCAAATGATTTAAAAGTCAAACAACACAAGAACGCTTTCCTTGTGGTGGAGGATTTCCTTGTGTTAAATAGTTTCACTCTGTGCCCTTGTCTGTATCTTAGTGTAAAAGAGATTCTTGAGTCAAGAGGATCTCCACATTCCACCTCCAGAGTCCCTCAGTTTATCTCCCGTCACCATTACCTTGACACAGTCCATTCTGTTTCACCTCCTTTGCCTTCATCTCGGCTTACCCCATCCCCTCTTCTGTGTCCCCTACATCGCTCCCTGAGGTGACTCCTGTCTCCTCCCAGACCTGTCATCGCCTTCATCTCCTCTCAGCTTAGTGGTTCTAGGAACCAAGCTGCCCTTTGCACTATTGAAAGTTCTGCATTGGACAGAGCCTGAGATGTCGAGTAAACCACTAACTGTTGAGCTTCACCACTTACAAGCTGCAGAATCTTGGACAGATCTGTAGACTCTCTGAGCCTCAGTTTCCTCAGTTATTAAAAGTAGTTATGGATATTACCTGCCCTACCTTCCTCACAGGTTTGCTTGCTGCTCAGATGAAATCATGGCTGTGACATTTCCCCTGAGAATGCTTGAGGACTTAATGCTCTCCTCTTCCAAGTGAAAGATACCTCAGTATTTTATAATGTATTTTTATGTATCTCTAATGTCTCACCAAAGGATAAATGCACAGTGATACATTGCATATCGAGATTAATGAAATAGTTGTTTTCTGCATCTGATAATCTTTCGAAAGTGTTTTAATGTAAAAGCTTGCAACATTAGAGTGTACTTTTCAATATTAAACTTCCTATATTAATAATGCTGCTTTATTTGGGAGAATTTTTAAATTTCCAAATACCTAAAAAATACGTAGGTAATAGCTACATGTGTGTGTTACGTGCACAACTAGAACCATTAGCTTATCGTTTTATGGTTTAAAATATCTATGGCTCTAGTAGGCAAGAAGTTCCTTCTCATAGCATATTATGCTGCACTGAGCCATAGCATTTCGGTCCTTTTAACAACACTGCATAACATTCCTACCTCAGATCCTTGATGATGGACAGTCTCCCAAACACAGTCAGTGTCAGAATCGGGCCGTTCATGAATGGAGTGTGCAGCAGGTTTCTCACTGGCTAATGAGCCTAAATCTGGAGCAGTATGTATCTGAATTCAGTGCCCAAAACATCACTGGAGAGCAACTCCTGCAGTTGGATGGAAATAAACTTAAGGTAAAGAATTACATGTCTGTGTTAGGTTATCAGGTATAATTTGTATTACTCATCATAGCACCTAAAATGTTGTCATTAGATAAGAGCATTCTGCATATCTGAGAGGTAATTCTCATCAACGGTTAGCAGAAAGGATGTTGAATTATTTCTGAGTAGTAAATGAAGTTTTGGAAAGTCGTCAGAGGTTCTAAACCAAACAGTAGGCTGCTGAGGGGAAGAGCTAGGGAATCACTCCATTGCTTCCACCTGACAACACATGGTCCATGTATTAACTCTACTTACATCCTATGTAGTATGAGTTTTAATAATGGCCGATGTGGACTCTCTCATCACATTAGAGTTAAAACCCAGATCCATGAGTCTTCCTTCTTTATTCATTTCTCCTCCACCCCACTCTTCCCAGCACACCACTCGAAAACTGGGATGATGTTCTCCCCAGAATTTTCTTCCCCAAATACATGCAAGCCATGTGTTCCCTCCCCCGCCATCGTACTCTCATTTTCACCTGTCCAGTCCATCTCTTGTAGAGACTGAGGTGGTACCCACCCTTGTGGAAAAAGGGCAAAAGGAGCTTACAGCCAGATCCCCACACCCACCCTCAGCCCCCTGCTGGGCTAACAGCCAGATGAGTATCTCTTGACAGTCTTGAAAAGGTTAGAGATCAATCAATAGCCTGTGAATATGAAGGCCCCATTGACAAGGCTGTCCCTTTTGGGAAGATGGATGCATCCTGCTGTTGATTCTGAAGGTCATGAAACATTTAAAATATGTAACCAACTCCCCTTGTTCTGAATTCAAAGCTCATCCAGCAACCTTCTCATTATAATCAGGCTTCCTTTATAGGTCTGCCTACAGAGAGAGAATGGCTAGTCATGCTGACATGAGCATTCTGGGCCCAGAGACATTTTTGGTCCTCATTGTAAATGAATACATCGCAGAAAGGGAGCCATTTCAATTCTTCCTGCCCTTCCTGGAGCCCTCTGGCAGCAGGTGCCCATTCCTATCTTTTGAAAATAATGATGAGTTTAGCAATACTTTTGCTTGTAAATATCTACAACCCAAAGGTTGGAGAAGCAGAATTCTGTCCTTTTTTCATTCATTCACCCATTAATTCCCAATTCGGAAAGCATTTAGTTAATGAGGTTTAGGGTGTACTGTGCTAGAGACTTCAAATAACAGAAGAACAAATAAAGCTCAGCCCATCAGGTTGTAGATTTTTGGCCCATGTCATCAGCTCTTCGTCAGTTTGTATATCTTCAATTATGTTTAAATTAGCTTTTGAGTTTGAACATATTGTGGTATCACCCCCATCATAAGCAGAGAAGTCATTGGTTTTCAAATTCAGTTTGCTTATGTATTTCCTTCTTAGGCTCTTGGAATGACATCATCCCAGGACCGAGCAGTGGTCAAAAAGAAACTCAAGGAAATGAAGGTGTCTCTAGAGAAGGCTCGGAAGGCTCAAGAGAAAATGGAAAAACAAAGAGAAAAGCTGAGGAGGAAGGAACAAGAGCAAATGCAGAGGAAGTCTAAAAAGACAGAAAAGATGACAGCTGCCGCAGACGGTGCTGGTGAGCAGTAACACGCGCCTTCGCCCAAAGAAGAGAAGTCTTCACCCTTCCTGCCCTGCTCTCCTCTGGAGGATGAAAGAGAAAACTGATGACAGGGGTAATGTGCTCTAGGCAGACGGGGGAACTGTGTGTTGAATAACTGCGTTCTCTGGAATAGAATATACTCTTAATTTTCATCTACTGAAATAGTCCCATGCCACCTTTGGTTTGTTAACAAACCAAGGATCTCATTTTTGAGAGATGCAAAGTAGCTGTGTTTCTTTCTTCTCTTACTTACCACCATCTTGTGTTGTGTGGGATGGGTTGTGTCAGTTGGAGAACCAGCGTGACCCTGCCCAATGGCCACCTGGTGTTGTTAATGGAGCGCCATGAATTTTTGTTATGGGATCCTGAAACTGGGCAATTGCACATATCTGCATGGCCGAGAGCATGACTCTGCCATGAGATCTGGGCAGCAGAATCTACTCCAATGTGTGGGGAAGGTTCCTCCTCATTTCTGTGTCTGGACAGTGAGACAACCCCACTGAGGGCATGTGGGAGCTCTGCCACATAATTACCTACTATGGCAAAAGGCAGGCAAACTCTTCTGCTTGCTGGGCGTCAGAAAGAGAGAAAAGAATTATAGTTATTCGTTAACCCCAGAAGGAAGCAAAAGCCTTTAGACCGTGGATGTGGGTATTACCTTGGAGTTCTAAGGGTAACATTTATCCTCCAGATTTAGCCAAACAAAGAAAAGATCAGACGTTAATGCAGCCGTGGGATATTGGGATCTGTTGTTTACTTTGTGACTGCTGCATGTTCAGTATTTCAGCAACGCTGACACTCACAACACAGTTCCTTTTTCCCTGAACAAATTGAACAGGAAATTGATTTTTAAGGAAACCAGCATTTTCAGGTTTCCTCTCCTGGGGAACATTCTGGCTGATCTTCAGCCTGCCTATGACACAATCAGGAACCCGTCACATATTTTCTACTCGAGATTTCCCAAATGGGCCCAGTTAGTGTTTTAACAAATGTACTTTTAAGAAAAATAGAAAAACCAGTTAGAGAAAATTTAGATTTGAGTAACATTCAACCAGAGAAGCAATTTTATTAAGCACACAGAATCTTCCTGTAAAGGAGAGCTGTCAGTTACATTTTAGAGATGTTTTGGTTTTTCTGAGCCATTCTCTTCCACTTTTTAAAGGTTTCCACTTTATAGTTCAAGTTTGTTTAAGACAGTACACAGGATACAGCCTAGCAATTGAGACAGTTATACTTATTTTAAAGCCAGTATTAAGGATTTCAGTATTCCATCAAACTAATTCAAGTGCAGGAGGCTGGGGCAGAAGGAGGTGGAAATAAACTCATCTTGAGAAATTTCAAATGGTGGGTTGTTTTTTGTTGTTGTTTTGCTTTCTCTGCTCGTGTATCTGGTTCTCTTTGCTGCATTGACTCTAAAAATGAGGTCCTTCACTTTCCAAGGGACGAGTTTCAAGATAAGAGTTGAGGCCAAACGAATTCTTGGACAAGTGTTTTACTTCCTTTACTATGTAGGGAAGGTCTCTGTCCGTATCTTCCACTGGACACGTGATATAAGCAGAGCCTGGGGGAAGACTTTTGAAGGTTACAGATAACAGATAACCTGTTATATAGTCCTGCCCATATAGCTCTATCTTGTATTTTGAACATTGTGATTTTTTTTTTTTGCTTGTCTTAATATCCAAAATCTGGAGTTATCGAAACTAGACAATTTTAATCCTGTTCTTTCCCTAAGGCCTGTTTCCTTTTCAGTGACAGTGTATTATCTCTTAAGCTCCAATCCTTTTGTCACTAGGTACAGGTCATTTATCCGATCTACAGAAACACTGACATAAAGTAACATTGTGTTTTACAATTATCAAAGGCGCTATGTGTGTTTTCCTGTCCATCTTCCTTCGGAGTATGATAATGAAGCTGCCATACTGGACACGGTTAGTATTTGAGATGGTGGTGGTGCTTTGCTCTTTGTTAATATCATGAGAAACAAGGAACCACTATTAATGAACTACAAAATTCAGCAAATCTTTTCTAATATTAAAAGACTAAATTAGTCAAAATCTGGTAATAGTATGCTTGCTATTGTACATTTTTGCCATTTTTGCTTATCTTTGGGAAAAAAGTGATCTGGATCACACTGGAATTTCACTGTATTCATTGTAAGAGTGGAAAGAGAAGGAAGGTTATCTTAAGTTATGTTTACACTTTGGTAATGTTTGAAAATGGATGTATATACTGGAAATGTGTATAAGTCTCAGTCTCTGCACATAATTTATGATCTATTACATTGCATTTTCTTAAGTCTTAGAAGTATTGTTTTTTTAAACTTTATTTGTACACTTCAAATGTTTAGATCAATGACCAACTGACTATATTGTAAATCAACTTCTTATTCCTCAAATCATTTAGTTTACAATTATTTTGATCTTTTAAGTTAAATTATAGTAATTTTAGGTCTTAATGAGTTATTTTTAACATTACTACTTAAAACTGCTGAAATTGTAAGAGGCACTTGATTTGATTGTTCACAAAGAATAAAATGGAAACTGACTGGTAAAAGGGTATGAAAACAAAGTGAAGGGCCTCAGCTCTTATGAACATTTTGTTTTCCTCTTATTTTTTTATTGCCTCTAGTGCATGATGCCTAATCGAGGTTCCAGTGTCTTACACAGTTCCTACTTTAATGCTAGTGGTTTTCAGTGTATGTAGAATTTGACACAGAATTGTTGCTTCATGAATCTTAAAGACCTTGCAGTTTATTTATCAGAAAATGAACAAAAAGTGAATATCTGGTTACTATGAACTATAGTCCCTAAAGGACAGCTCAGTATGACTCTAACAACAGCCAGAAGTGTTTAGGGTACTGGTTATGCTTCGGGGGCAGGAGATGTGTGGCAAGGCCAAGTCATGGTCAGAGAGCGTTGTATGAGCTGAGTGTCTGGGTCATGGTTTTCCATTAAAGGACTTTAGTTTTATAACAGAATTGCTTTATTTAAGACCATCTCCCTTAAAGTAACTCACAGTTTATCTAATAGTTTTCTCATTCTTTTTTTGCCTGACTGCTAAGTCCTTAGTGCTTTCTGAATGAAAAGGTAAATGGAAAAGAAAAGCCTAGGTTTTTTGATATCTTTTCAAATTTACCTTTAATTAAGGATCTACCTGTACTCTATTCTGAAGCTAAGCGTTTAAGGATGAAGTCCAGAAATAAGATGTCCATATTTTCTACTAGAATTATTTCATTATGATGATGGGGGTGGGGAGTAAATTCTCAAAAAAAAGCACTGTTGTGAGAAGTACAAATGTGTTTCAGTGATTCACTCCTGAAAAACAGCCTGGGTATGCAGGCAGTATTGTTTATATTTGTCTTAGGTATTTAAAGTCTCAGGAAATTCAAGCCAGGTCCAAAACACTGGGGAAAAAATAGCACCAGACAGTATGCTAGCATTATTAGAATAACTTAAAGTAGCAGCATTGAATAGACTCAACCAAGAAGTCAGAGGGCAAAGCAGCAGCCTACAGAATCCGTTTCCCCCTGGAAATGAAAGCAACCAGTTCCACTGCGTGGTGCACAGAGGCTCCTTACCTCCTTGTTCGTGGGTGTCTGCGGGTGTGTTGAGGGAAGGGCTGTTACTTGAAGGCTCACATATGTGAGTGTATAGGCCGAGTGCAGCATGTGACTGCTTCCAGATTGACAGAGTGGGGAAGGAAAGAAACATAATGGTTTCCAATCCTTGGTCCTACCCCAATCCCAACTCCAAAACTGCTAGGGATAAGAGGTAAGGTATAAGAACAAGAGGCAACTTCTCAGTAAAGTGCATGCCACTTGTATAGATATACAGAACTACATATGTGTGAATATATCTCCCACCTTGCATACACACATACCGCAATCACATGGCGTAAAACATATATATCGCATATGGAACTTGGTAATGTCGGTTAGGACCCTGAGCAGTAATCATAGCCTTATTGCCACTTTTTGTGTTGTGTATACATTGAATGGCTCATAAGATTTTAAGAGATTTTTTTAATGTAAGTATTTCTACTAAATGCACTTATCCTTCTACATGTTTATATATTTTGGTAAAATTGATTTATTAGATACCTGGTATTTTAGTAAGATAAAATTTCCTCAAATGTTTGGTTAATGCTTTGATGTCAAGATTGCACATTGCTGAGTTGAAGCTCAGATGTTTATGCAGCTTTGGGCATTTTCAACTGCAGACTGCAGTTGCCTTGGCTAAAAATTGCACTGTGTGTTCTTGTGCATTCGCTCATGCTCTAAACTGACATATTTGGTAGGTGTGATGCTTAAGTCACTAACTACTGGCTCTCTGATGGCAGTGTTGCCATCACATGACCATTTATTTACTTCTTTTGTGGAGTGATGGCATGGTTAAGTCATTGCCAAATATAATACAAGTGGATGTGAGCGTGAGTATGTTGTTGGAAGGTGTACACTTCTATTTCTTTCAGATTTTTTATTCACACACCCAGGTTTTCTGTTAAGGATTTACTCTTTCATCCATGAAAGAACAATTGGCCAAAATAAATTACCTTAAAAAGTGGGAATTAAGAGGCACCCCAGCTAGATAACACCTCCCAACAACATCAGATTCAGTTAGTGCTTAGTGAAACCCCTTAAATATATATGTCTATGCTTTCCTTAATATTATTTATGGTCATCACTACTGCTTTTGTATTTTTTAATGGTGTTGCAATTGAACCACTAGTATACCTGCTACATGTTACTAATAAAACTGGCCAGCTGAAAAAAGAAAAAAATAGAATGAATTCTGTTCCGTTGTAAGAAGTGGATTTATTTTCATCTTTCTTTATATATCACTAAAGGAAAACAGTTGTTTGAAAATAATTTTAAGTCCAATAAGTATGGATAGCATGTTATCTGCAACTTTTAATTTGTACATTTTGGTATCTGATCATTTGCATGAAAGAGACAATAGTGCTACGTCTGAATTGTTCTCTTGTGCTTGGTTAATATGTACTTCTCTAGATCGTTCCATTTCCAATGACATTTCTTACTCTTCGGTTTTCAGAGGCATTCAAAGCAAACTATCACAGTGGTCCTTTGTTTTCTGACCAATCTAAAAATACCTGTGATTAAATTTAATTTGTTAGTGTAAATAAATTTCTTGCCAATGAGTATTATTGTTGTTAGACAACGAATGCAATAAAAAGAGAAATACGGAGATCTGTTGGAGTAATTTTTTTTTTCCTCTTCCATTTTCACCTTCAACTAAAACAAGCTCTGACTGGGTAAACCTGTATGGACTGTCAAAATATATCTATCAATCAAGAGCAAAGTGCACATTTTCCGTGGAAATGAAACTAAAAATAAGTTTTAACCCTGGTAGAGTGTAAATTGGCAGCTAGAATTACAGTGGAAAGCACAATTATAGAAGTGGGCACAAAATTAAAAGATCAAAGCTTCCACCAGAAGCTCCCTCACCCAGCTTCCTGTTCTGTCGCAGCTTCACCATCACACTCCCTGGTACCTATCAGCCAGGAAAAGGTCTGTGACAAATCCATTAAGCAGGTGGCCTCACACAGCGTGGGGCAAGCTGAGTCAGGCCAACCCAGAGTATGGGGTTCCTCTCAACAATTATTTCTAAAACCTTAAATGTTAAGAAGACTTGAATATAACAAATGAGAGGTATTAATTTCTCTCTTTCTCTCTCTCTCTCTCACACACACACACACACACATACATAATTTATGTGTGACTAAACCTTTGGCAATGCAAAAATTTAGACCTGAGCATCACAGAATAAATGAATTACGCTGTTTTTCTTTTCCTTGGAGTATGTTATGAAATTCCTAACCAAGGGGAAGCCTTTGTCCCTTTTTGAATGATCTTGAGTGTAAGCTATGTCAATTGAATAGCTTTCTTTTTTGGGCAGAATTTGCTTACTCTGTCAAGAACGAGAGAACAGAGTGTGGTCATTTCATTGATGATATCAAGTGATTCTTTTTAAAGAAATATGTGGGCTTTTTCAAGCTAAGCACCACAGCCATTGATAGTTTCAAAACAATATCTCAGAGATTCCAGCTTCACTGGCTGTGAACAGCATCCCTGAGTAATTGAGCACTCATAGGTTACATGATGTACTCACTGACAATTGTGACAAAAATAATCTAATCCTGATGTGAGGAAAGTGTTTTTCGATCCAAACAAAGTGTTCCAGTTTTTTGGGTTTTGGGGGTTTTTTTGAGGAAGATTAGCCCTCAGCTAATTGGATTAGCTAATTGGATGCTGCCAATCCTCCTCTTCTTTTGCTAAGTAAGACCGGCCCTGACCTACCATCCGTGCCTGTCTTCCTCTTCTTTATATGTGGGACGCCCACCACTGCATGGCTTGACAAGCGGTGCGTAGGTCTGCACCTGAGATCTGAACTGGCGAACCCTGGGCTGCCGAAGTGAAACATGCAAACTTAACCGCTGCGCCACTACGCTGGCCCCCAAAGTGTTCCTGTTTATTTAAGTCAGTGGTCTTAAACTGTTGGCAATTCTCAATTTATCAGCAAAACATTTTTCGCCAAATGCTAGACCATTATCATGGCAAGTGCCTTAGATAAATGTTTTTAATGTGACAGCCTTAGCATCCCAAAGGATAAGCCAGCCTGGAAGCCATAACTTCTAAAGAGATAGTCAAATACATGAAGATAGGCAACCTTCTCGTACCAGCTTTCATGAGAAAAGACAAAGTCATCTTTTCTTCCTAGTCACGTCCCTCAGAAGACAGCCAAAGTTTGCTGATTTTTTTCTATTTTTTGTTTATTTACCTTTCTATTGTTTTCTTCTTAGCCTCTGCAGGAAGTTAGAGTCGAAAAAATACAACCACCACCTCAACAACAATATTGTCTTTGGATGCACTTAGCTTGACCTGAATCAGTTATGGGCTTCATTCTGTATCAAATCATTGAAGTGAACAAACCTCTTCTTTTCACCAGGTCAAAGAAACTAAAATGTACAATTTGTGCTGTGGTAATAGGCACTCAGAATTTTCAGATGTGACGCTCCCAAGAATTTTAAGATTTTCCTACATGCTATTTGCTAGAGGAGAATTGAATAAGCAAGAGCCAAAGGAGAGTTGGGATAATTTAGGTTTATATCTACTGAAGAAGTCACACCTGAAGGGGAACTGTGAGTGAGTCTGACTATGCCAGGAGGCCCATGGCTCTGCGTGGGAGCTATGCGGGGAGTTGAGGGGTCACTTGGTAGCGCATATCTGGTCTTCCGGCATGTTAACTGGAGCCCCTGAGTGAGGACTGGAGTTCTGATGACACTGAGGTCACCCTACTGTCTGTTTTCTCAACAAGACACGGCAAGGCAGCAGTAAGCTCATGTGTTCTCCAGGAACAATGGTTTAGGGCGAGTACTTTTGGGGTCACATACAATTAAGTTATTTAAGACCTGACAACTGACATGACAATTTTAGCCATTTTATTGAAAACGGTTTTTATTGGTAAGTGATATTTTCAAGTATTCCAAGATTGATTTCATATGGTACTCTCAAGAAACCCTTATGCATCAAATCTGTTCCCAGTTAATCAGCACTTTCATCCCTCGTGATGCCCAGATTTAGGGTCAGCGTTCGCGTTGAGGTGAGATCACCATGGCCCCTTAGATGTGGGAAGCGGTTGAAATGATGGGCTTACAGTTTCCATGGCGGGGGTGCAAATCGACCAGTTAGAGCTCACAGTACAGAGCTTTGTGGAACACAGTGCCAATCAGCAGTTTTCCCTTGTACACAGAGGCAACCGTGCTTCCTTGCAACACAGTACCATTTTCTGCATAAACCACTGTGACTTTGGGTTCTTCTGATAAAATATCCTGGATTCTAAGCACCTATCAAAAAATAATATATTAGTATTTTTTTAAAAGTCACTCAAAACATAATTTTAAATATGGGGTCATTTCTCCATAAGAGGAAGCCTTTAGGTAAATCATATTTTGTTGCAAAATTACTCTCTAAGACACCTGTTTCCTCATTGGCAAAATGACAGGTTTGATCAGGTGATCTTTAACAGAGATAGAGACACAAGCCCACAGAGGCTAGGGAAGAAATACAAGTAGCACAACCTGGGTGAAAGACTTTAGGGAGCAGTAGAGACTATGACAAATCTGGAGAGGGGCTGTTACTCAGTAATAGTCAAATTATTGCCACTCTGGAATTCAGGCCAGTTTGTGTATTTTCAGAAAAGCTAGGAAGTTGAATGTTTACACTTAATTCTTGGTTTTTAAATGCTGGCACTAAAAAGAAAAAAAGTATTGCCTGATAAAGAACGTGTCTCTATACCACACTCATCTATTACTCTGAACTTGAGATCCCAACTCTAAGTGTATAAGATTTTATAAGTTCAGTTTCCTTCATTTAGTTGAGCAGAAATATGATTGTATCATTAGCAACAGTGTAGTAGTATGTTAAGCTGACTATATGTAATAGCTGATATTTGACCATTTTTGCTGATAAAATGGCAATTTTATATGATTCGTGCTACCATAAAGAGCAGTCTGTAAGGCAGGAACCCAAGGTCATGTTAGGTTCTTCCACTTACCATTTGTTTCTCATCTGTAGGATGAGATGGATGGGACTAAATTAACTCTAAGCTCCCTTTCAAATCTAACTTATTATTATTCTTAAGCCTTTACAGATAAAATACAATGACTTGAAGAAAGGATACCCACCAACAAAAACATCAAATACGGCAGCCTAGGAAGGCCAGTGTCTGGATATTAAATAGTCAGTGGATGCATTTAAAAAGACCTCTTTAAAACAGTTGGCACCAAAGACAGATGTTTTAGGAAATTGCCGTAGCATTAACATGAAGTAGTTACAGGAAATAGTTGATGATGCCCCTTTAGCTTAAGTAAGCCTCTTTCTTTTTTAAAAACATTTTAATTATTTTTTTCCCTTCTTCTCCCCAAAGCCCCCCAGTATATAGTTGTATATTCCAGTTGTAGGTCCTTCTGGTTGTGCTATGTGGCACGCCACCTCAGCATGGCCTGATAAGTGGTGCCATGTCTGCGCCCAGGATCGGAACCCGTGAAAACCCGGGCTGCAGAAGTGGAGTGCATGACCTCAACCACTTGGCCACAGGGCCGGCCCCAAGCCTCTTCCTAATAAAAGTAAATCACTCTTCAATGGGGCACCACATTGGATAATGGGTTGTTATTACTTTTTGCTATTCCTTACCAGATTCAACATTAGAAAGGAAGTATTTCTTCCAGAACAGCAAACCAAGTCTACACTATAGCAAATGACCCAAGTTCACCAAATGAGCAGACAAGCAAGAACAAATTAGAATCTAACATTTTTCTGTTCTGAACAGTGAACACCATAGCATACAGTTCTTCAGTTCTATTAAACATGCCATATAGCAATCCTGGTAGCTAAGAACCAGCAAAAGGCACAAAGGCTTGCCATTAAACATAATCACAATTGTCCTGTAAACCTAGAGAGAAAGGGTATGAAGGGCCATATGAAATTGGAAATAGACTCTTTTTTTTAATCCAAGAGACACAGACTTTTAAAAAAAAAATTTTTCTGGTTGGGGAGGGATGATACCGACTCTTGAAACTAAGCTTTAAAAAAATCCATGGCCGTAAACTATGTCAAAAACTACATATTTGATGTAAATAATAAGTATAATTAGTACATAATGAAAACTCAAAGAAAAGCCCGGATAAGTCATAGTAAACTTTCAAATGCCTATGGCAAAGTGAATTTTCAACTCTTGTCTGCACTACCAAAATAGTCCACTGAATAAAGACCATGGACACGAATAGGGTCTCTGAGTACTACAACTAGCATGGGAGAAAAGGGTTTTTAAGCCAAAATAATTCCAGCAAGTGATTTATCTTCCCATTCTGCAGGGAGGGTTTAGAGAGGATGGCCATTTGTGCTTTAGGACTGGTCTGTGGCATTAACCTGTGCATATACTGACACACAGGAAGAGGGAGTTGACTAAGAAGGCAGGTAACAAACAAATGATTAGACCGTAGCAATGTGCTCCATTCTACTTTTTAAACTATTATGAATTCCCAAGTTGGAGAGACTCACTATTGATAAAGATACAGACCCCAGTCAAGTGCTTGCTCTCCTGACCCAGCCCTTCAGGCCCACTCTCCACTCTGCTCAGACTTACACAAGGGCCTACTTTAAGGGCTCCCCTGCCCTCCAGCTCCCTGTCAGGGTCCACCAAGGAGCAGTGGGGGGATGGGAGCACTGAGAGGGAGGTGGGGCAGTTACTCCAGGCGGCCTCCTTGTGGGGTCTCTGCTGGTTGGTTGGCCTCACCCCTCAACCCGGAGGCCAGATTCCTCTCAGGGAACCCTCTCTGCACACAGCTCTCTTCTTGTTCTGGCTTCTGGTAGCCATTTCCTGTCCCCCCTGCCAGCCCCGGGGTACTGCATTATCAGCTGTTCGTTTCTCTACACTCTGCCCACACCTTTGTATATGGTGCCCTTATTAAATCTTCGCAAATCATGCAGTTTAAATGAGCCCTCTGTCTCCTGCCTAGACTCTGACTACAATGCCCCCAAAGTCAAATTCCTTTTCATATCTGATCATTTGGATCATCTATCCATGTCCGCCCTTTTATCTGAACATATAATTGAGATTTATGTTTTCAACTGAAAAACAGGTGGGAATAAGGTTGCTGATCTGTTTCATTTTTCAAACTAACCTCTGATGGGGGAGGATTCTTCGGGTCATAGAAGAAGATTTTCTTGCCATTGGGATGGCATCCAACCCAAAGGTCCCCTGTCACAGGATCCACAGATATGTTATCCACGAGTGTGTTAAAGTCCAGGTGCTTCCAGATGAAAACCGAGGAGAGAAGGAAGGACAGAAAGTGAAAAAAAATTGGAAAGGTGATGGAGCAATGTCCGGGAAAACTGTCGTCTTGTCCTTGATCACCACACTGGTGATTCCAGGGGCGCAAAAATTCTGTCCCATTTCAATAGCTGTCGGGGAATTCCTCTAGCTTTCCATCTGTGCTAGTATTTTACCAGTTTCTAGGACAAATGAGGGAGGGGGAAGATACAAAAGCCAAGAAAGACCGTAAAAAGTTAGGTGAAATCATTTGGACTAACATCTATGCATGAACCTAAAACTGAAGGGAAAAAAAAGTTTTAAATGCAGCATAAAACAGTTCCTTCTAAAACGGCACGTACAAATGATATTTTTATAGGCATTCAGAAAACAGCTAGGAAATGTAGATTCATTTCTGATGAGAACCTGATGAAATGTAGGCCCTTCTTTAGTGGCTAATCATAGGCTGTGCAGCCAGAGGAGAAATGATCACCTGGGGTCTAATTTTTGCCTTGGAGTTGAGGCAGAGTTTCCTCGATGTTATTCAACTCCCTGTTCTTCTGCTGTTTATTTTCTAAATGTAGGTTGCAAGCATGAGATGACTGCACAGATTGCTGTCGAGGCTTAGTACCAGGATCATAAATAACACCAACGGCTCTTAATTCCACCATTCATCATCTTGGCTGCCTTCTATCCGGGAGAAATCGCATCTATTTGTTTCCCGCTAACTCTTAGTTGGAGAAACAATATCTACCGTGTTCCTCAAACAGAGGCCAGCATGCCCCAGCACCCAGAGATCCTGTAATAACTGGTGGTGACTCGTTGCAAAGGCCAGAGCGTGCACAGGCAGCTGCAACGAGCCAACGCTGCCCTGTGCTTCCTACTCCAAATGAGAGCTATCCCCACAAGTCTGTGAAGGGACTAGAGGGCTCGAGCGTTGTGGCAGAGCTTCCTTGTTACTGTCATGCAAAGCCATCACTCATTCCTCCCCTGGACACGGGCAAGGTTGGCCAAAGGAGGCAGCTGAGCAAACATCCTCTGGCCAAAATCAGCTCCAGGCCTTCTCCATCCCCACACCCCATCTATCACAGCGCTGGGCATTCTTGGCTGATGCATTAATTTCTTTAGACGAGGAAAATGCTTGTCTCAGGGCTCTGCCATTATCTTTGGAAGAGGTAATAGCCAACTGGTGAATTCCATGGCAGATGAAAGCCTGCAGAGATGAGAGTCGGGGAGAGAGTGGGAGAAGGACACAGAAGCCTGGGCTGCCGTTCATTCCACACACAATTACTGAGCTCCTACCGGGTAATCGGCGAGAGGCTGGGCCCCTGGAGAGAGTGCAGTAAGCGGCAGACCTGCTTCCTGCCAAGAAGAGCTGGCAGCCCGGCAGAGCGCCCATTCTGAACCGGCATTTCACTCTTGCCTCGCAAATCCATAATTCCTAACAATTCTAACTCACCGCAGTGCACGTGTGGACCGTACCTCACGCTTCTACAAGCCAAATGGAAAATTTTACATTCCTTGGTCAAGGAGCCATAATCAATTATTCTCTGGGAAAAACTGTATCCTCTGTTAACAAATATCCCAATTTTTAGAGAATTAGAACTCATTGAAGTGGCACTAAATCATTGACTGTGTCTTGAAATCTTTTTTTTTGTGGAGGAAGGGATGATTTTTATTGGGGTAAAATATGCATAACATGACATTTGTCATTTTAACCATTTTTAAGTGTACAATTCAGTGGCATTAAGTACATTCACAATGTTGTGCAACCATCACCACTATCCATTTCCGGAAACTTTCGCCATCCCAAACGGAAGCTCTGTACCCAGGAGCTCCGCATTCCTCCCTCCCCAACCCCTGGTAACCTGTATTTCACTGTCTGTGAATTTGCCTACCCGAGGTACCTCATATCAGGGGAATCATAGAGTATTTGTTGTTTCATGTCTAGCTTATTTCACTTAGCATAATGTCTTCAAAGTTCATCCCCTTTATGACATGTATTAGTACTTCATTCTGCTTTAATAATATCCCATTGCATGTGTATACTACACTTTGACAGGACAAAACCTATCCCGCATCTCATCACAAATTCTAAGATCAGTCTCAGCTAGTTTATCAAATTTCTTGCCACTCCAGGTATTAATTAACTGGTCTTAATTAACGTGATCCTTCAGAAGAAAGAATAATATTACAGTCTCCACTGAATTGTTCTGTCAGGAGATAGGCACGATCTGTTACCAAAAGTGGGAGCCAAACCTGAAGCAAGCCTCGCCCTTGAGCTTGCCTTGGCAGGAGCAGTGCCTTTGTCATTCTCTGTTGAATGTATATTGGATTGGATTCTATTCTTCTAAAATTCTTTAACTTTCAATTTACAGAAGTACCTATTGTTATAACCACAGTTTCCTTTTATTCCCTCAGCCAGTATGAGTGTGTGAAATTCCATTTTACTTCAGGTAACACCAAACTAGCCCTGCCAGTGATTTTTAATGTCAAACACGATGTTACATTTGATGTTGCTTCAAGGTAATTTTCCCTGAGTGAAGCCTCGGTGACAGGACCTGGGATGTGCTGACGGGAACAGTCACGCAGTGCCTGGTGACAGGGCTTCGCACTGTGGGCGGTAACGGCAGGAGAGCAGTGTCTTGTTGTTTGTCAGGGGCAGGTGGCTACTTTCACAATGCTCCACTTTGCTCTTATTTCTCCTTCCTTTACTTTATATTTTTACCTCTTTTGACCCAAAGCTTCAGACTGGATCAAAATGGGTGGGGGTAGAAGATGCACCCCTGAAACGTACCTGGCCTCATCATTTTAATTTAACAAGTACATGCTGAATGCCTACTAGGTGTTAGGAACTCTTCCAGGAACAAATGGAAAAAAATCTGTCCTTCTGGGGCTCACACTCTAGAGGGAGAGGCAGACAATAGAGAGGATAAATAAAGTATATGGTATGTTAGTAACGAATGCTGAAGGGAAAATAAAGCTATAAAGGAGATATGAAAGATGTGTGTGTGTATGTGTGTGTTTTTGTGGAGGGGGCAGACTTGCAAGTTAGACTAGGTAGCCAGGGTAGGCCTCGCTGAGGTGACCTTTCAGTAAAATCTGGAAGCATATGAAGGAGAGAGCCATGGCAATGTGGAGGCAGATCACCCAAGCAGAGGGAACACCCCCATCCTGAGGCAGGGCTGGGCCTGGGGAGCTCCAGGAACACACGCACACAAAACAGCCTCAGCAGGGGGCAAAGGATGGCGATAAAGGCACAAAGTGATGGGCTGCTGCACATGGTGGCCATGGTGAGTATTCGGGCTTTATAAGTCCTGTGGAGAGTGCTGTCGTGTTAAATACAAGCTGAGGCTATTTCTTGTCTGTTCCGTCAACATGGAGGAAAAAAGAAAGGGCGAGAGAAAGGTGGGGAGGGGAGGTAGAGAGAGAGGGAGGGAGAGTGGATGGGAAGAAGAGTGGGAGGGAAAGAGGGAGAGAGGAAGGAAGGAAGGGAGGAAGGAAGGATGGGAGGAAGGAAGGGAGGAGGGAAGGAAGGATGGACCGAGGAACACAATGCCAAGCTTAAAATTACTAGAGCAGAAAAAATCCAAGTTTCGTGGGTGAGACGTGTGGTCTATGCTTCACACTCTGCAGCTGAGTGAAAGTGAACAACACATAGGACACTGATGACTCTTAATAAAGGAGTGAAAAATTGGTTCTCACCCACTCCAATTAGACAATCCTGTTTTCCTTACCTTAATTTCACAAATCAATTAGAATCTAATTATCACTCTGCAAACTTATAGTGTTAATACCTCTTACCTTCAATGGAGTTAAAGTCCAATTAGCATGCTTTTCATACACATGAATCTTATGGGCCATCAATTCAGCCACATAGACATACCTTCAAAGAAGAAAGAGCCACATGAAAGCACTTGAAGTAATGCGATTCAAAAGGTTACCTTGAAGTTGTAATAACACTTCCTAGGGAAGAACTTTGCTTAGAGAATGGCAAATGGAACCCAACTCAAGGCACATCAAACTCTGAAAGAACTCAATGAGTTTACAGTGCACAAAGGAGTTTTAATCTCTGAAAAGTTACTTCTAAATAGTTGGCCCTGATGGATAGGGAAGGAACTTAGCCCTGATATCCGCTCTTAGTATCTGGGAGCAAAAGCATTCCAGTGCTTCTCTGAGTTTGTCATATAGTGGCAAGCACCAGGTTCTGCATTTCAGCGGATTCATGAGTTCTCTCTGGGAGGCTGCAGGAAAGCCCTTTGACAACCAGCTTCTTGTTTCAGGCCAGAGAAAATATGAGAGAAGGCAAGATGCTTCCCTGAATCTGAGAGAAATCTTCCTCCCTTCCTACCCTACGACCTGTCCTGACCCTGTGCATTTAGTATTTTGCACACAGAGTGAAGATCTGTGGCCAGTCTAAGCACAGTGTAGCCCAGAACAAAAAGACAAATGACTGCTTGATTATCTGCTACTTTTGAAGACCAGGAGATGATATGAATAATTGAAAGCTGTCCATGTTGCTTTCTCTAAATTTGTTACTAATCCTCTGAAATCCTGGGTGATATAAGATGAGGAAGGGTCTAGATGGATCGAGACAGATTTTTATCTATAGACCACTGCTACCGGAATTGTGGTCCCCAGTGCCGCTCTGTGAATTGTTTGTTTCAGGGCTACTACCAGATAGTAATGCAAATCAGCTAGCTACATCACTAAGCACACTGCTTAGTTAGGTTGACGCTTTTTTCCCCTTAGTAACAGGCTCTGGATGAAGGAAGCAGTACTTGATTTGTATTTTGGTGCAAGCTCTTTATCTTATCACAACCCAGCACTATGGCTATATATGCTGACATCCTGTTAATCTCATTATGAGCTCAAAAATCTTCCCTCAAAGCAAAGCTACTTAGTAATACTAAATGTTTATCACAGTCTTATTTAGTAATACTAAATGTTTATTCACCCTCTTGAAATGTACTTTTACCCCCCAAAAAGAAACTAAATAAATATGCCTTCACAAAATAGAAAATTTTGATTTGATAAATTTTATCCCCTGAAAATTTAGGATGTTTTATATTTTTCCTAATTTCCTCTTACCAGGAGAACATGTTAAAATGTATCACATTATTTAGAAAAGGAATTTGTTCTGAAGAAATCTAGTGAGAATCTGGAGAAATGCATGACATTTTAAAGAGTTCACATACTTGCCATCAGGTGAAATGTTGATCCCATTAGCAAAATCATATCCATCTGCCACCATTTGAACTTCATTTGGACTATAGTAAACAACATTTGACCATGCTAAACCCAAATATAACTCCCAGGATTTTAAGAAGGGGTCAAGAAAATAGTGATCATTTGTGGCATAAAAGTGCTCAGGTCCAACAGCGACAATATCATTCATGCTGCAATGCAAACACACACATGTGATATATACATGCATATGAAGGTATCATACATTATAGTCATGCACCAGCATTCGCTAATGTCTATTCCTAAAATCAAGATGCGGGATGGAGCCTTCACTCTAGCTATTATGGCACAGAATTAATATTAATCGGCCCCACCTATACAATCCTCAAAGACAATAATTACTCTAAGAAATGCTAAGAGGTTATTACAGCAAAATAACACAAAAATCCTATTAACTGTATCTTAAAAATAGTGCTATGGGGTGTGTGTGTGTGTGTGTGCACATATGTGTATAGATATGCTAAACTCAGTAGCATTAAATTAGGCCGGGAGTCATTATCAGGGCAAAATTTACTTATGCTCATATAGAACAGTCCAAGTTACCATCAGGCAGTGGAAGAAACGCTGGCAATCTTAAGACTCACATCTTAGTTAAAGCTCGCTACTGTTAGCTGTGTGGTTTAGGGAACATCAGTCATTTTATGTCAGGGCCTGAGTTTCCTTATCAGAAAAGGAGGATGGGATGGACTGGTCTATCTTTCAGCTTAAAGGTCGTTTCCACCCTTAAAGTTTTGTGATTCTAAACTGAGTAAACTGTCCATGAACAAAAATACTCAGAAATAGGATGCTATGGCTTTTTTTTCTTCCTGATTTTGATTCTATGTTACTGAAAATCTAAGATATATGAGTCTATTTTTCTGCCTTAATAGGTACAACAGTGAAGACATGAGTGAGTCATTCTTTGCTGATTGAGATGACAGAAGTTCCCTGGGGCCATCATCTGGGAGACAGCTATCTGCACTCTCTTGGCGAGGGCGTAATAGCCAGCGCATCAGCTCTGACACAGCTCTGGGCTCCTGGGCAAGTTGGATAAGCACACAGAGCCTCAGTTTTCTCATCTGTAAAGAGAGGTTAAATGATTTTCCCAAAGTCATCCAGCTCATTACCGTGAGACTAGGTCAGAATCTTGATTTGTGGCAGTGCAGTGGAATTAGAAGGAGACAACGCCTGCTGTGTGTTCTGCAGGGGACCTGCCGCTCACTAACCCCTCAGTCAGCGGTAGCCACTCTTACTACATGTGGAAAAAGGGCAAGGAATTTAGGATTAGTCTGTACAGGCTCCAGGCATAACCTTGCAAGCTGGGTTTTTTCCCCTCTCTTTTTTAAAAGTAAATTTCCGAAATTACTATGCTTTATAATCATTTGCCTATTTTTCATAAAAAGGAGCAGAGTGAAATGGTTTAGAGTAATAGCTTTGAAATCTGATGGGCTTCATTTGAATCCTGACGTTGCCTGCTATCGTCTATGCGGCCATAGCATGTCACTAAACTCTTAAGCCTCAGGCTCCTCTCTACCCCTTGAAAGGTTAGGGTAAGAATACAATGAAGGAATGAACGCAAAGACTTTGGCACCAAGCCTGGCATGTAGGAAATGGCCAATAATGACCGTTGAGTTATCATTATTAATAACATACTTCAATTATAATAGATTTAGTAATTGGAATATTAAAACTATAAACAATTATATAAACAACCATCAAATGCAAAGCAGAAAACATATGTGGCTAGTGCTTGGGTCAAGAGAGCAGAATTTTAGTGAATTGTGGCACTATGGCTATTTTCAATTTGATTCTGTATTGCCAAAGACCAATATTTTTGTAATTGGCCCAGAAAAAAATACTCTAACCCTAGGAAATTTGACAAATCTTAGATTTCCAAGATTCAGTGGTGAAACAAATAAAACAAGTTTTCACTGTTTCATAGTGGCTCAGAGCATGAGCTCCAGGCTCACACTACCAGGGTGAAAACACCAACGGATTCATTTACTAATGGTGTCATCTGGGGAAGGTTAAATACTCCAGGCCTCAAATTTTTTAAATACAAAATGGTATAATAAAGAAACCTAATTAAGAAGGTATTTGTAAAAAGTTAATAATGTTTAAATTGTTATTGCAGCCTCTAACTTATAGTTAAAGCTCATTAAGTTATTACTATTACTGTTATTATTATTATTATTATTATTATTAGCCCAGCTTCTCCATTCTACATACTTTTCGCTAATTTAGATCTTGGTGTTTGAAACACTCTAGACACTCAGTGTCCTCATTCTTCTTTCCAAAATATATGTGCGGGATGAATGTGTGAATAAATTCTCCACCAAAAGCTCCTCTCTAAACTTTGTCTCGTACCAGGGATGCAGAAGAAGACCTGGGCCAGAGTTTCTACTTGGCCACTAATTGGTTGATTGACCTTGATCCAGTAACTCAATTTCTTTCCAGTATCAGTTTCCCCATCTTCAAAACCACCAGGTAAGAAAGGAGAGGAAGGGCCCCTGGTAACTGAGCTCACTCTACGTCTGTACCAGGTGCCTTGCTAGGTATCTGCATGTAAGTAACACACGGTTTAAAAGGAATCGAGATTCACAAATACTGGGGCTTTTGAATGCTAAAAGTAAATTATTCAAATAAAGGTTGGGATTCTAGAAAATCATAATGATTAGAGGATAAAAATTGTTTAGGGAGATAGTGTCAGATTATTGTCCTAAATCCATCATTCGCCTTATATACCAAATCCTGAGGCAACCCAGGAAGTTGACTTTGTGTTGGGTTGACGGAGATCAGGGACCCTTGGGTTTTCTTTCTCCATGTGTTATATCGTCAAGAAGATGAGGATGGAGCTGAGTGTTACTACAGATCTGCTATTTCATAAATTGTGTGCAACCAAACAGCAGTAGAGGCAGGATAGGGAGGTCTTAGAGGCACTGGATTTCAGACCTCCTTTTAGGTATGTATTTCTAATTCATAGAAACATCTGAGAGTCTATTTTTTAATAAAAATAAATAAATAAGCTCAAAATGTGGAATTCATCTATGAAACTGGTTTGGGTTTGAAATGCTAAGTCTAGTTTTGGAGAAGAGTAGAGTTTTTTCTTAGGAAAAGCTCAAACAGACATTCTGAGGCCAGGAGCCATAAGCCAGCATCCAGCCAGCCTGGGAAATGAGGGGAAAATAAAACGTGTTTTCTCTGAGGGACTTGAGTCCCCAAAAGATTCTACAGAAGAACATTAGGAGGAGTTGTGATCATTAGAAAGGAACAATTATTTCCCTTTCCCCCAGGCCAAACGGAAAAACTAAAAGTGGATTATTTATCCACTGGCTTAAAGGAAATAGAAATATGATATATATCAGTACTTAGGCAGAAGTTTGTGTCTGATGGTTTTCAGATGCAAAAGTGATTTTTCTTCTTCTTGAAATTTAAACAACTCAACCGTGGACTTAAAATCTGGATGGTTCACCACCAGCAGGTAGACAGTATTATCTGAGAAGAGATTAAAATCAAAAATTGAAATATTAACTGAGCTCTCAGCTGTCAGCCCTGTCTCCAAAAAGCAATTTCAACCCACCTCCAACTAGTACTTAGAGTGTCAGGCAGATGGAATATTTTCATCTCTTTGTAGAGAGAAACATTTGTGATTGCTCCAAAGAAAAATGGCTAACGGAAGAACCAGTGACAGTCTCTAAAACTCCAAACTCCACAGGAGGGAAAAATCCTCAACTCAAAAATGAGCAGCGCTTGACACTAAAACTTGAAAGAGCTTGTTAAGCTTTCCATTGCAAATGGTCTCAGGGATACTCAGAGTTGAGATAAAAGAGGTGGGAAATACCAACCTGAGAAGGTGTGCTCAAGTATAATTTACTCAGTGTAAGACGATTAATTCCATAAAATGAACACCTGAGAGAGTATCAAAGGGAGGCAGCTTCTGTAAGTCAGTGGGACTTTGAGACATAAAAGAGGCCAGTCTAAGTGGTCAAGAAGTCGTGATCAGAGTTGGCAGCGAAGTTAGATTGCAGTCTTTGCCTTACGAAGCAGTAACTCTTTGGAACCCTTTGACATGACCAAACTGGTGTTTAAAGGAAAACAATGCAAAGTTTAGTAGGTTGAACTGAAGAGATTTGAACAGAGAAGCCAGCTAAGAGCTTTTCATTAGTCCATTCAACAAACAAGTGTTTAATTTATTTTAGTTGGTGTTAAGTGACACAAAGGGAAAATAAAATGGAATAAAGGGATGGAAAGTAATGAGATGCTTTCTTCATGGGAGTCAGGGAAGTTCTCTCTGATGAAGTGATATTAAAGCAAAGACCTAAATGAAATAAGGGACCAAACTATGTGACTATCTGGGGAAAGAGCATTCCAGACTGAGGGAAGAGAGTGAGCAAAGGGCCTGAGGCAGGAGTTTCCTTGGCACACTCACTTGATAGTGAGGCTGTGGTTGGAGTAGAGTTAGTGAGAGTGGGAGGGCTGAAGCCATAGAGGTAGGACCAGTCTTGTTAGGGCTTAGGATAAGGATCCAGAATGTACTCACTGTGGGCTTTGAGCCAAGAAGTAACATGACCTGAGGCTACAGCAGCAATCCAGTCGTGTGGAGAGGAGGGACTGAACCAAGAGGATGGGATTGACAAGAAAAGGCAGGAAAGGATATAAGGGGCATCTGACAGGAAGTATCAAAAACCCCTGACGATGGCTGAGGAATGAGAGTCGGAAATCAAACATAAGTGAAGATTAAAACCTGGGTTCACGTTTTACACAGCAGATTCTACCTTTAGCAATTTACCCTAAGGAAATATTCACAGAAGATATATGTACAAGTATGTTTATAGCATTGTTTGCAATGAGCATAAAGATGGAAATAGACTGAATATCCATCAGCAGATGAAATATGTTATAGTACTCCCACACAACTGAATGCTAAGTAGCTATTGGAAAATAGCTCTAAATGCACTGTCATAGAAACGAGTTCATGATGCAGTGTTTAATGCAAAAGCAATTTATAGAAGGGTTTGTGTAATATTTATGTAATATTACCCCATTTTATTTTTAAAAGTACACATACATCTAACACTATATTTTTTTGAACTTACAAATATCTTGAAAAGAAAATACAATGTTGATAAATAGGTGGAGAGATCATTGAATGGAATATATACATATATATGTATATATATAAAGGAATATATATATAAGAAGGAAAATCATGTGGGGTAGAGGTGAAGAAGGAAAGATAAAAGGATGGAAAACCATTTTTCAACATTTTGAGTTTAAAGTGGCTATAGGAGAGGAACCCAAATAAAAGTATCTAATTAGCTGAAGAAATGGAACTCAAGAGCTGATTAAAAAGAAAAAAAAAAAGACTACTCCACATTTGTGGGGGTTGTCCTAGAAAGCAGGCACAGTTATAGTGGAATTTTCTGAAATAAAGAAAATAAAAAGGAGGCAAAAGATCAGTCGTTTGGGGAATTCCCCTTTGTGGAATGGTCAGAGAATTCGAAATGAGTGACAAAGCAATGAGCAGGAGAGGAACCCTGCAGTAGGGCCAGAACTAGGACAGATAAGCGCATTGGAATATCAGGGAGGAGCAGTTGACTTGAAGGAGAAAGTGGGCAACAGCATAAAATGAGGTGGAGAAAGGAAGGAAGGGAGAAAGGTAGGAAAGAAACGGGAGGAGAGAAAGGAAGGAAGGACAGCAGAGGGAAGGAAGGAAGAAAAGAAGAAAGGGAGGGCAGAAAGGGAAGAGAGGAAAGAGGAAGGGAGGGAGAGAGGAAGGAAAGAAGGGAGGAAGGGAGGCAGGAAGGAAAGGAAGAGAGGGAGAGTTGGAAGAGAGAGAAAAGTTCGTTAATAAGGACATTGCTGACGACTTTCAAGGCAGCAATTTTAGCCACCCACAATGGGGAAAGTCTGGAAGAAGGACTGATGGAGGGATCGTCTGATTAGGAGAAGGAGGCCGCAGGGGTAGACGTGGTTCTCAACCCTTGCCTTATGTTTTTATCACTTGGAGAACTTTCAACAAGTCCTGCCACCCAGGCCTCCCTCAGACTAAATCACAAGGTTTGGGGCTGAGGCCGGGGCATCAGACTTTTTAAAACTCCCCAGGTGCTTCTGTGTGCAGCTGCGTTGAGAATTAAGGCAGAGACCAAGGAAATGGATGCAAAAAGAAAGGAAGAAATGGGAGGAAGTTATAAGGGATTTAATACGTTATTAAAATGTAGAGAAGCAGTTTGAGGACAAAACAGAGGGACCAATGGACAGGGAGGCATTAAAGGTGACAGAGCTGAGAGAAAGCCGACCAGGGGGACTTTCTGTCAGTGGATCTATAGGTTGCAGATGTCTTACATTAGAAAAATCAATTTCTGTAAATGCCTGGATCTGTAAAATTGTTTAAATTGAAAAAGTCCGTAATGATTGGGGTTGAATATTATTACTATAGTAATTATAAGGATAATGTGAATGTTAGTATTTTTAAAAATTAGCTGTTTTACAAATCTTAAATATTTTTGCATTCTCAAGCATTTAAGTGGTTATAATATTATATTTAATCGACATGGGTGTAAGTTTAAAACCTAGAATAAGAACATTATTCATGATTATACTTTAGTTGGATGAAAAAATATTCGTTCACTAACATTTGTGTGTTTTTTCTCTTTTTAATTTTGGTTTTGTTTTTAATAAACGTTAAATACTGTTACCTTCATCGGTGAATGTGCTAATCCCGTGAGGGTTAAATGAAGACAAATCAAATTTACTTCCAATGATCCTCAATTCCAACACTGTTGGCTCTTCTTCATTCAGGTTCATCAGAAGTATTTTTCCAGGCTTGTCATGTTCAAAGCTCTTTAATCCAGGATATTTTAATCCCTTATAAATAACAGAGGAGAAGAAACAGGCACATTGCAAATACTTCAAATGCTGTCGGAGGTGGTGGATGGCACAGAGGTTCACACTGCCTGCTTCGGGCCATGGGGCCACATGGGAAGCCTCTTAGCTGGCTTGTGTAACAGGCCCACGAGGGGTTCTGGAAGCCACGTGCTCTACCAGATGACCCCACACAATGCACGGGCACAGACCTTTTCATCACCAGCAGCAAAGCCATATGTATCCTATACCGTGGCTTCCAATACATGAAAAAGATGAAAAACGTAAGAGCAGACCAAAGAGGCGTTTACTAATAGGCTTCAACAAGATAAGCAAGTAATATGGAGAAACCATTGGTTATAGTTTTTAAACTGTCCCCCTAGCAGGTTCCTCGGAAGCATCTCTGGGACAGAGGTTTAAGGCAAGTCCAGTTTGCCTAGGGAAGAATTCCTTTCTCAGCCGTCAATTAGAACAACACAGTTCTTATTTATTTTAGATATTGAGGTCCCAGATAAGATTTTGCTTGAAATATGTATTCTGTTGCTTTAAAAAAAAAGGTTTGCAAGACACTGCTGTAGAGGACGACTAGTCCCCCATCCTCGTAAGAGAAAACTGGACTAAATAAATTACAACAGACAGCAAAGGGCTTCAATGGCTGGATGACTTGTACACTGTATCCTATCAACTCTGTTATCCCAGTGATTGTCAACTTCTTTTGTTTTGAGCCATGTCACCACCACAGCGATTTATATGCAGGAGAGTTTCAACAAACACGGTGGCTTCTCTCTTCAAAATCTGGAAATTGTGGAATGACTTATCAACAACGTGAAATTAAAGGGCTTATTCTCAAAAGTGTAAAGAAAAGGTAAAAATTTAAATGACGTGAAGAAATATATATAAACATACACTCAATTCAGCAAATATTTGAGTGCACCACTTCAGTGCTGCAAGGGATAGACAGCTGAATGGGAAGCCATTCTTGAACTTATTGGGCTCACAAATTGCTACAATGGAAGATAAGGTAATAGGAGTTTAGTGTACACACAGGAATACGAATACACATGGAACACGTGGGATCATAATTATAACACCAGTGTAAAGGCATGTACAGTTTATTTTTTGAGCCATATGATTGCTCATTTTAATTGAGGGTGGGCATCAGTTTAAAGAAAGCTTAAACCAAAGACTTAAGCTGCGGGTCCTAGAAAACGGGCTCGAGCACAGAAAGTAAAAGAAAACGCTTACGGAGCTAACGAAAACCAGTCCGTTAGAAAGGATCTCCAAGTCTTCAGAGCCAGCTTCTGCCGGAAAAGGAAATAGACAGCACCAGTTGTTTCAGACTGCCCACTCTTGCGGAAGCTAATGATTCACTTCTTTTTCACTCCTAACTTGAAAATGGGACTACATATTTAGCTCTTCTTCGATAGAGTCAGAATAATTCGTTCAAATTGACTAATGTGATTATATAAAAATTAAGACATTGATACAAGTAAGTGTAATTAAAATTTACACTTAATATATTTGTTTTAATTGGTGGGTGAGAACTTTTTCCTCAGAGGCTGAAATCTCTCACAAAATGTACTAAAGGTATGACAATTTGAAAAGAGCTTGCTGTTTTTTTAAAGACACAGTGTAAACTACTAATATATATTGATACTTAATAGTTCCAAATCAAATAAATTCTTTGAAAACCATATTGGAAGTATAAGCACATTCCAAATGCTTCAGTTATAATAGGGATACATTTCATATACAGAATATGCATTTGCTATTAATTATAAACATCAGTAAAATATCACCAAGTTAGTTATACTTTAAGTACATGTAAATTTTAAAAATTTCAACCAATCTAGAGACAAATGAGATTTTTGGTTTTATATTGCTACTCTTACTGGAGATGTTTGTTTTTCAAATATCCAGTGATATTTAATATCAATATCATATTTGTTTTCTAGAAAAAAATTGCACTATTAAGCTATCTGGCCAAGCTTATTGATGCTAACTGAATAAGTCATCTGGTCTAACTTCTCCAACTTAGTCAAATGAGATAAATAACTCTTAGAAAAATCCCGCCAAAACATAACAAAAGCATGGCTCTCAAACAAGTTGTCCTCAAATAACAAAGCTGGTTGGTTGAAACCAGATGGGCCCTGTGTCCCTGTTGGTCACCTAGCAGGGCTATTCCCCACCCTTTTGTCTTCTCTGACAGGGCCTGCCTCCCACAGTGGAGGACCGGGAATTACTTTCCCAGCTTCCTTTGCAGCTAGGGCACGAGCCTGTTGTCTAGTTCTGATTAATGAAATCTAAGGGGAAATATGCTGAGAGCTTCTGGGAAAATTTCCCTCCTCAATATTAACAGAGAGACGCATGAGGAGAAGCTTTGTAGTAACTACAAAGGTGTATGAAGGCTTTTTAAAAATTTACCCTCTCCTCGCTTCTTTCTCTTCCGCTTCTGTCCCTCCTCTGCCATCTTCTCGGGGTATATTACCACAAAATCAAACATTGTTCTGACTATTGTCATTGCTAAACCAAACGAAAACAAACAATCAAAAAACTGTCAACACCTTGGCAATATGTTGGGGAAGTCAAAAGTCAAGTAACTTGGTATTTCTAATGAACTGGTGACTTAATCCTCTCTTGGTTCACAGTTTTATTTTTGAACAAAATTAAACAGGTGTATTAATCAAATAAACAGCAACATAACACTGCAAGTTCCAATGAGATGCTTCCTCCTCGCCCATACTCACCTATTCCTTTAACGAAGTTACAGTTCGGAAGTTCTACTGGTTCTACTTCTCGGAAAACATTAAATCGTGTTCTGGGGGAGAAACAAAGAATAAAACTATTCAGAAATCATAATTAGGTTGCAAGGGGAAGGAGTCAATAACGTTCTCCTTAACTGCACTTTGCCTGGGTTTCAATCCTGGGGTTAATGGTCCCTGGAACCTGAGCAATCCCACCAGGCAAGGCCAGAGCAAGACGCTCAGGGCCTCTGGGCGCGACAGTTAGTATTTACTTAGCAGAGGTGGACAGATACACAAATAAGATACGCCGTGTCCTCTCCAGAGCTCTGTGCACTTTGGTAGGAACAGGAACAATTTCATCAGCTGGGTAAGGGTCCTATGTGGAAATATGAGTTAAATAGTGACATGGTTCCAATTTATTCTATTGATGTTTTAGGGCTGCTAACAGATGGGCCTCCTGCCCATCTGCCCAATCTGGCTCCAAAGCCTGGACTGGGCATCTGCTTTCTTGTGTGTGACCTGAAAAATGCAGGTGAGCTCATAGGATTTATAACTTCAGAAAATCATACCCAAGGCCAACATATAAAAAGGCATTTCACACACACAAAAGCAACCTATTAAATCCGAGTGCATAAACATTGGGGAGAACATTTGAGTGAAGGACAAAGGAAAAAAGCACAGATGTAAGAAGGAAGTACCAGCAGGTTGCCTGAGCAGGGCAAAGCGATTGATGAGGCATTTGAAAGAAATGGACCGCAACATTAGCACAGCCAAGAGATTTAAACAATAAACATTTTTTTGACAACTAATGACACAATATAGTCATAGCAAGTAGTGATAATTATCCGAGAATCCCTAGAAATCTTATTTGACTAAAGATAGGATGGGCTAGGGGTGAATGGACACTCTGGATAAACTTCTTACCAACATGGTACAAAATGATAGGAATTCAAAGGCGACTGATCTTTTGTCCATTTATTCAGAAAAAAAATGTAGCATGTTCCTACTACCATGCCATTGGCTATCAGTTCCACCATCTAAGAGGGTCTGACCAAAAATGTTAAGAGTGGAGTCCGGTAATTGGCTTTGTTAAAGTTCTACAGTGCATCCTGATGCACCATCAGAGCAGAGAACCACCCGTCCGGGTGCTAGAGATCCAGAGATGAGGAAGGCCTGGCCCACAAGGAGAGGGTGGTTCCCCGAATGATGAATGTGGAACTTAGAAAGCAGACTTCGAAGGAAAGTTGGGATCTGTCCCAGGATCTGAGAAACTAAAAGGAATTTCAACAATGGAAATCTGACATTATAATCACAAAAGTTCACAAAAAAGAAATAAAAGGTAAAGTGATGGAGCAGTGGCTTGCCAACTTTTCAGACTGAGATCGACATTAGGAAAAGCATGTAACATGATGGAAACAGACAACGCCCACACCCACTCACCGCACACATCAGAAACAAGGTTCACGGGAGAATTCTCATCCTGATACGTGTGATACATTCTTAACTTTTTTTATTCAATTCTACTTCATTTATTTAAAAATGCTGATCATGATCTAGCATTGATCATGTGATCACATTGATTTTGTGACCCACCATTTTGAGAAACACTGGTCTAGAGAAAGCTTAGTGAATATTCGCAGAGAGCCCCAGGGAACTGAAAGGATTGTAGAGATGTTAAGAGTGAAGGTACAAGCAAGGACAATACAAAGAGGGGCACGGAAGAAGAGATTCAAGGAAGTGAAATCACTGAATGGGCCAAGACTTGTGGAAAATGCCAAGGATAGCCAAATTAGCTTTTCTTAGAGCCAAAACCACGCTGAAAGAACAGTGCTGCCTGGCTGGAACGGTTCATTAAACGATGGGTTCACAGACGGCAGAAAAAGCAGAAATGATCAGCCCCTATTCCAATTCAGGCTTCTTTCACATGGATGACGATCTCTAACCTGGAAAAGGTAGGACAGCCACAGTTAAAGGGAGCCCAGGGTCGGGACAGAGGCACTGAGTCAGCACTCAGTTGCTTTGAGTGCAAATTTGTGACCACGACAAGTCACATCTCAAGAGGACAGTCGTTGCCAGTCCTTTATATACCCTCGTTTAATCCTCAAACACCTCCCTGAGGTATGATTTTTCCTGTTTTTTTTTTTTTAAAGATTTTTTATTTTTATTTTTTCCTTTTTCTCCCCAAAGCCCCCCTGGTACATAGTTGTATATTCTTAGTTGTGGGTCCTTCTAGTTGTGGCATGTGGGACGCCACCTCAGCGTGACTTGATGAGTGGTACGATGTCCACGCCCAGGATTCGAACCGACGAAACACTGGGCTGCCTGCAGCGGAGCGCGTGAACTTAACCCCTTGGCCACGGGGCCAGCCCCTGATTTTTCCTGTTTTACAGATGATTAAGATTAAGTGGCTCTCCAAGGCCACAAAGTTATAGAGAGGCTGAGCTGGGATTGGAACTCAGGTATGAATGCAAAGCTCACACTCAGTCCTCTGACCCAGCAAAATTTACAGATAGCACTGCTTAAAAGCTGGAGGGAGGGCCCAGCTTGGTGGCGCAGTGGTTAAGTGCTCACCTTCTGCTTCTGGGCGGCCTGGGGTTCACTGGTTTGGATCCCAGGTGTGATATGACACCGTTTGGCAAAAGCCATGCTGTGGTAGGCGTCCCATGTATAAAGTAGAGGAAGATGGGCATAAAGTAGAGGAAGATGGGCATGGCTGTTAGCTCAGGGCCAGCCTTCCTCAGCAGAAGGAGGAGGATTGGCAGTAGTTAGCTCAGGGCCAATCTTCCTCAAGGAAAAAAAAAAAAAGCTGGAGGGAGCACCAGAAGACAATTCCACCTGTGTTACTATAATCCTGCTCACTTTTTTTTTTTTTTATCTTGTTCTCAATTATCAGGAAATCTCTTGTCCAGGGCTTAAGTCCAAATGTTCCAGGTCTAAGGATAAGGATCAAATGTCTGAGATGTGTCCCCAACTCATAAGCCTCTAAAAGCTGGCCAGAAATCACATACCCCCTGCTGTGAATTATTCTTTACAAATATGTGCTGGCTCCTTACAAAAGAAAGCAAGGTCTTTAGCTATGCGTTAGAAATGCATCTGGAACTTTCCTTGGGGCCATACTCAGTCTCATCAGTCTACTTTCCACTACCGCGTACTCCTCATTCATTCACTTGCTCTCATTGGGGCCTACTATTTGCCACGCCCCCTGCTGAGGTTCTCACACACACCTTCTCATTTAATCTTCTTAGTCACCTTTGAGGCAAGGGTGCACACGGAAATGGAGAACGGAAAGGAGAGAGCATGGATGGGCCGTCGGACAATCATATCTCACCTCTTTATTTTCATCCCACGGTAATATCACAACCCACAGATAAGCTGTGGCAAAGTTGTGTGTACTCCTTTGGCAGCAAATAATAGTGATTAATGAAATTCCACAAATTGTAATTTTTACATTATTTAAAACCCCAAATCACTGTAACCAACAATTAAAAAAATAATAGTTTATAAAAACCTATTCTTTCTTCTTTTTTTTGTGAGGAAGATTAGCCCTGACTAACATTTGTTGACAATCTTCCTCTTTTTTTTTTTTTTCAAAGATTTTATTTTTTCCTTTTTCTCCCCAAAGCCCTCCGGTACATAGTTGTGTATTCTTCGCTGTGGGTCCTTCTAGTTGTGGCATGTGGGACGCTGCCTCAGCGTGGTTTGATGAGCAGTGCCATGTCCGCGCCCAGGATTCGAACTAACGAAAACACTGGGCCGCCTGCAGCGGAGCGTGCGAACTTAACCACTCGGCCATGGGGCCATCCCCGACAATCTTCCTCTTTTTGCTTGAGGAAGATGGGCACTGAGCTAACATTTGTGCCAATCTGCCTCTGTTTTCTGTGGGATGCTGTGCCAATCTGCCTCTGTTTTCTGTGGGATGCTGTGCCAATCTGCCTCTGTTTTCTGTGGGATGCCACCACAGTGTGGCTTAAGGAGCGGCACTT
Source organism: Equus caballus (assembly GCF_041296265.1). Classification (NCBI taxonomy): domain Eukaryota; kingdom Metazoa; phylum Chordata; class Mammalia; order Perissodactyla; family Equidae; genus Equus; species Equus caballus. The sequence continues at coordinate 42,853,510 of NC_091687.1, forward strand.
GGTCCGCGCTGGGTCTTGAACCTGCAAACCCAGGGCCACTGAAGCAGAGCACAGGATAGTAACCACTAGGCCATTGGGCTGGCTCCTGCAAAAAACCTATTCTTAACATAAGCTTCTAATCAGTCCATAGGGTCATATAACTTTTAAAAAAAATCCAAAATGTTCGATTTGATTTTTATCAATGTTTTACTTCAAAGTAAACAATAAGATTCTATTGACTAAAACTTAGGAATTAGAATGATCTCTAGACTTTGAACCCTTGTAAAAAGTTACCACGAAATTACTGATACATTCTTCAAAACTTTTTCCCCCTTATACAGCATCTACCGCTTTATAAAATACTATAAGGGACGCAGGGCACTAACATTTACCAATAGTTCCTATGTTCCAGGCACCAGGTTAGTTGCTTCGCATATGAGTGTCTATTACCGTTTCCGGTTTACTGAAGCCGCAGATGTTAGAGATGTAAAGTGATTTGCCCAACATCCCACAATGGAAAGGTAGAGTGAGAACCCAGGACACCAGACGCCAGCGCCAGGCTTTTCCCTTCCTCTTGGCCTGGCTCCCAGCGGTGCGTGCATTCCCTCCCAGCTGCTCCGCTCCACCAGGGAGTTTCCTGTCTCTCCGTGTGGCCTAAAATTAAGAATCTCCAAGCCAGAAAGCTTCGTGCCCTGGCCAGGCAGCCAAGGCGGGGGATCCTTTCCCTAATTCACACAATATCGGGGGACCCCCTAGTCTGGTTATCTGTTTTGAAGCGAGGTTGAGAAGTGAATCTGTAGTCAAGGCATACGACTCTTCATGGAAAATTAGTGTGTGCAACCAACTTGGGCACTCATCGGTCCAGTGGTATGCAAACACCGACAATTGTCTCCTTATCCCGTCTCTCGGGCCATGAGCAAGGATATGTTTTCAAGCGGCACATGAAAGTTGAACAAAGATTTATGAACCTCCTGCAGGATGTGCATCCAGCACTTGCCTGTAGACTTTCTGTTAAGCGCCTGGACCTCACTTTCGGGGGGAGCCTGGGCCTGGCTGAGGTGGGGAGGACGGGGCTGCAGCCCTCACCACAATCTAACTTACTGGTAAGAAGACCAGGGATCCCTGAAGAATGCCAGTCCCAGCCCCAACAGGGAGAGCACCGTCATCTTCCCCATGGCCTCTGACAGACGTACGGATGGATGGACGGATGCACCGACGGCCGGGAGACGCTGCCTTCCTGCGGCCGGCAATCCGCGCCGAGCGCCCCCGGACTGGCCCGCCCCGCCCCGCGCCGCCGGGGCCGCAGCTCACCCTTCGGGCCCCGCGCCAGGACAGCGCGGCCTCGGGGTCAGCGCCCGAGGCTTGGAGCTGCGTGCTCCCCCAGGCTTTACAAAGGAGAGACTGAGAACAGCTGCCTAGACCGGGCGAGAAGGGGAAAGCAAGCAGGTTGGAGGAAATGGAGAGCCGTGGGAAAGGAGAGCCAAGCTTTGATGAGAGCTCACTTTGTGCCAAAAAGTCCTAATCCTGTTGGCTCAGAGAGGTTCAGTAACTTGATCTATGTGACTCAGCCAGAAAAGGCACAGAAGGAAGGGAGGGCTGTGATTGGAACACCTAAGATCTAACTTTGCTCTCGCCAGGCTACTGCCGTGTGTCACCTTCAAACATCTGGATTTCAAGTATCTCATTGTCTCAGCACCACTCCCGACTTGAACAGCTCATCAAGCACATCGCTCCAGTGTTCATTCATTCGGGGCACTCGCTGACATTTACTGAGCACCTACTTTGTGCCAGAAATCAGTAACATATATCACGACTGCATATATTGTGCCGTGGATAATGCATATATGCATTATGGATGTGCACACGGTCTCTGGAGAAGAATGAAGGGAGACAGGGAGTACTGAGGTGCCATTTAAGGAAACAGTCGGGGAAAGGCCTCACTAATAAGGGGATTTCTGAGCAAAGTCGCAAGGAAGTGCCTCTGTACTCCCATCCCTCCCTTCTCTCCTGTTGCCATGAATAAAGTGTGCCTGTTTCACTAAAGGCCAGCCCCTCCCTTTGTTCTGGGTCCCTTTCCTTCTTTCTTTCTCAAGGATTTTGGTCATTCTCTCTCCTACAACATCCGTCTCTTTCTCTTTTCTAAAATATTGCCACCAGATACCAACACGCTTTAGTGTCACTTATAGTTTTCTGGAGAAAATGCTCTTTAATCTCACATTCTAACTACTGCCCTCTTTCTCTGCTCCTCCTGTAAACAAAAAACTCTTCAAAAGACTCGTCAACAGTTGCTGCTTCCTTTTTCACACCTCTTGTAACAGATCAACGATGGCTACAAATTCTTCCACACTACTTCCACTGAGGTGGTGCACGGGACCCCTCCCCTCAAGTTGGTGCTGACTCTGTGAATGCTGTAATTCATAAAATATAGTCAATGCTATTCAAGTTTGCAGGCACAGCCTTAGAGACCAGCGACTTCCACTTCCTGTCACTTGGAACACTTGCTCCTAAACCTTGAGCTTCTGCATAATAAATCTGATCACCCCACTGGAGTGTCCATGAGAAAGGCCCTGAACACATGGAGAGGGAAGGGAGCCAGCTAAGGCCAGCTTTCTAGCCACTCCACCAAAACAGCAGACATGAGTGAAACCTTCTGGACACTCCAGACTAATCCAGCCACCAACTGAATACCACTGAGGCACCCCAGTTGGACACTATGTGGAGCAGAAGAATCTACCTGCTGAGCCCTGCCCAAATGCTTTACTTGTTGTTTATGAGCATAAGAAAATTATTGTTTAATTCAGCAACTAACTTTAGGGACTATCTCCAATCTCCCATTCTCTACTTAACCCATTCTAATATAGCTTGTCTTCCTTTTGCTCAACTATACCATTTGCTGTTATAACCCGCTCATAACATCCATGTTATCAAATCCAGTGGTTACTTCTCTGCCATGATCATACTGAACTCGTAACCACGTTGGGCATAGATCATCACTCTCTTCTTTTTAAATACTTTCCTCTCTTAGAATCTGTGATCCTACTCTCTTCCAGTTTTTCTCTTACCTTCTTGGACTTCTTTGCAGAGTCCTCCTGCCACTGATGCCTAAATGATGAAGCCCTAGGACTAGTTCTGAGATATTTTTTCTTTCTACATTTTCCCTCAAGGAGATATCATCAGTTCCAGTGGATTTAAATACCGTCAGCATGCTGGTGTTTCCAAAATGTATACACCTAGCTCAAGTTTCTCAGCGTGGCTCTAACAAATCATCCTTGATCTCTCCAGCTAAAGAAGCACACCCTACCTCCAGCAACCTTTGGATCTTATCCCATTTTTTTCATTACTCATTGTTTCTGAAATCATCTTGTTAATTTATTTACACATTTGTGGTCTGTTGTTGTCTAATGGAATGGAAGCTCCTTGAAGTCAAGGGTTTTGTTTTTTCCCCACTATGATGCCACGGCATGGAAAAGAGTGGTCCCTTATTAGACATTTAACGACTGATTGGCTGGTGAGCACTCACTTTGTGCTCACTGACTGGCTGCTTGGTAAACACTCCCACTGGGATGTCTAATAGCCTCTTCAAAATGTGTGCAAAGCAGAACTCTTGATTTCCCCACACTAACATCTTATGTCCTCCAAGCTCTCCAGACTTCAATAAATGGCACCACTACCATCCAGTTGCTCAGACTCCAAACTTAGACATCCTCATTCATCCATACCTTTCTCCTACACCTCCTGGCACCAAATATATCAGTCAGTCCCATAGGCTCTTCTTCAGTCTTAATTATTTATTGCTCAGTGACAAATTACATCAAAACCCAGCAGTTAAAAACAGCATACATTTATTATCTCATAATTTCTGTGGGTCAGAAATGCAGATGTGGCATAGCTGAATATCTCTGGCTCAAGGTCTCTCTTGAGCTGGTAGCTGAGTCATCAGCCAGAGTTGTTGTAATGGTTAATTTTATGTGTCAACTTGTCTGAGCTAAAGGATCCTTGGATAGCTGGGAAAACATTATTTCTGGGTGTGTCTGTGGAAGTGTTTACAGAAGAGGTTGCATTTGAACCAGTAGACTAAATAAAGAAGATCAACCTTCATTAGTGTGGACAGGCATCATCCAATTCACTGAGGGCCTGAGTAGGACAAAAGTGTGGAGGAAGGATGAATTCTCTCTCTCTTTGCTTGAGCTGGGACATCCATCTTCTCCAGAGCTTGGATGTCAAAGCTTCTGGTTCTTGGGCCTTTGGACTCTGAGGTTTATACCAGTGGCCCCCTCATTTCTCAGGTCTTCAGACTGGACTGAATTACACCATTGGCTTTTCTGGCTCTCCATCCTGCAGATAGCATATTGTGACATATTTCAGCCTCCATAATCATGTGGACCAATTCCCATAATAAATCTGATATATCTGTATCTATATCTATCTATCTATCTATCTGTCTGTCTATCTATCTATCTATCTATCTATTCTATTGGTTCTGTTTGCCTGAAGAATCCTGACTAATATGGTTGTAGTCTCATCTGAAGACTCAACTGGGGTGGGGGAGTAGTTGGAGGAGATGAGATCAGCTTCCAAGATCACTCACATGGTTCTAGGCAGGTTTCAGTCCCTGTCACATGGGCCTCTACACAGAGCTACAGCATAACAAGGTAGCTGCTTCCCCCAGGGTGAAGAATCTAACAAAGCAAGACAGCATGCTCCCAAAACAGAAGCACTGTTATCTTTTAATAACCTAACTTTCAGAAGTGACATCTCCTAACTTCTGCCATGTTCTGCTTGCTAGAAACAAATGACTAACTCCAGCACACATTCAAGGGGAAAGGAATTAAGCTCCACCTCTTGAGGGGAGGCGTATCAAAGAATATGTGGACATATCTTTAAAATCACCACAACTTCCAAATAAATCTTGAATCAGCCCACGTCTCTCCATTTCCACTGCATCACTTTGGTCTGGGCTACCGTAGTCTCAAACAACCTCTTTGTGACTCTCTCCCTAACCCCCCAATTTATTCTCCTCACTGCAGCCAGAGTAATCTTAAAATTGTAAATCAGCTCATATCATTTCCCTGCTTAAAGTCCTCCTCACGGCTTCTCATTTTGCTTTCTTATCATGGCCTAACATGCCCCACAAGATCTGGCCTGTGTCAACGATCTGACCCAATTTTTTATCATTCACTCAGCATAATGTTTCAGCAAGATCAGCCTTCTTATCATCCTAAAAACATGTCAAGTTTATAGCATCTCAGCATTTTTGCCTTTGCTATTCTTTGGCTAGAATGCTCTTCCCAACCCCTCACCTGCTCCTTGAGTTTCTCTTTCTTGTCATTCAGATCTTAGCTGAAATGTCACTTCTCCTGAGAGGCCTTTTCCAATGTTACTATCTATAGTAACCTCCGCTTGCATCCTCTGCCCACTGCCTGTCACTATGACCCCAGAGCTGATATGAAATTGTTAGCAACAGTACAGAATTACTGGATGTTAGACTAATGACATATTTCTGTACTGGTTGGTAAAGTGCCACTTCCTCAAATCCCCCAAGAGGTCTCCCACAACTCTGACCTTTCCGCTTCCCTGAAAACCCCCTCCTCACATGCACTTTACTATGATCCAGCAACTAAGGGGTTATTGCCGTCACGGCAGAGTGTCCAGGACTCTTCACCAGCATACTGCTCCACTCAACTAGACTTACTGAGGATGTGTGATAAGGGTTGTGAAGGACTCTGACTATCACCCCTGCCTTCACAGCACTCTTCACCATATGAATCCACCCTGTTTGTCTATTTGTTTACTTGTATGCAGCCTGCCCTCCCTCATTAGCATGTAAACTTGAGGGGGCACAGACCTTGACTAGTTTGTCATCTACCTTCTCTTTACCTCCTAGAACAGTTTCTGACACACAGCAGGTACTCAAAAATTTGGAGAACGAGTGAAAGAATGGATGAACGGCAAGGGATGGGCTATAGAGGAGTCAGGAAGAGTAGGGACTAAAGGGTGGGTTGGGAGTAGACAAGAGATGCCACTCTCTCCTCTGACCCAGTTAATTTATTAACTTACTAATTTATTGATTATATAAATTATACAATATATGAAAATCCTTTCCAACTTGTTTATTCTACTCTGTGAGACTTTAGAACAGTGATTCCTAACTTCTTTTCAAGGGACCCAACTTTGAGACTCTGATGCATGCAGTAAACCCTGTTTCTTGGAGTCATACATTTACAAAGCACGCGCATTCACTTTCAGTGGTTTCACATACCCACTCCTGACACCCATGGTGACCAGGGCCAGACATTAAGAATCCCTGTCCAAAAGAAAAGTGAAAACTGTTGATAATTAATGATATCCAATGGGCTATCAATTCCTTTGAAACGGTCCACTCTTGGTGGAACTCTTGTCCTGGGCCTGTGCACCTACTCTTTTGTCTGAAACATTTTTGTCCATAACCTCTCTAGTCCCTGTTTTTGATATGACCAAATCCTACTTGCTCCTTCAAGCATCAGTTTGGAATTTACTTCAGCTAGTCTTTCTTGACCCCTAATTCCTAAGTAACCTTCTCAAATGTTGTGCTTCTTCTTTATTATTCTTATCACTCTGTATTATTAATACCTTATTACTTTCCTGTTTTTCTCACCTGACTACAAACCTCTATAACAATGCTTGCTTATTGTTATAGCCTTGAAGCCTTGTACAGCACCTAACACAGAATAGGTACTCAATATATACTGTTGAATAAATGAATGAATGAACGTTTGAAAATCATTACGGGAGGCTTTAATATACCGTATTTTATTGACTTAAAATGCCATTAATATTAAATACATAATTATTTTATTACTTTAATTATTTTATTATTTTATGTACCACTAGGAAAGACAAAAAAGATCAATTAATTCATAACACAATTCTAAGAAACTATCAATTATACAACAAGTTCCTATTTATGTTTTTGTTAAAATGTGTAAAAAAGTGTATGGTTGAGCCCACATAATATGAAAATTTAAAATTTATGGAAAATTATGGAGGTTTTTTAAAACTCAGAATTTCTTTTTATCGCCAGCAATTTATAACGTAACATTAAAAAAAAACACTTCCTATGAAAAACTCAGATACTGCTGTGACTTTTATCATTCTGTTCCTTTCCTCCCTCAGGCCTCATGTGCTAAACATTTATTTGCACGTAGTAAAATGTTACTGTATCCTAAGTACATTTTTTTTTTTTTATTAATGTTATGATAGATTACAACCTTGTGAGATTTCAGTTGTACATTTTTGTTAGTCATGTTGTGGGTACACCACTTCCCCCTCTGTGCCCTCCCCCCCCCCCTTTCCCCTGGTAACCACCGATCAGATCTCCATATCAATATACTAAATTCCACCTATGAGTGGAGTCATATAGAGTTCGTCTTTGTCTGACTGGCTTATTTCGCTTAACATAATACCCTCGAGGTCCATCCACGTTGTTGTGAATGGGCCAATTTTGTCTTTTTTTATGGCTGAGTAGTATTCCATTGTGTATATATACCACATCTTCTTTATCCAATCATCAGTTTCTGGGCATGTAGGCTGGTTCCACATCTTGGCTATTGTAAATAATGCTGCGATGAACATAGGGGTGCAACGGACTCTTGAGATTTCTGATATCAGGTTCTTAGGATAGATACCCAGGAATGGGATGGCTGGGTCATAGGGTATTTCTATTTTTAACTTTTTGAGAAATCTCCATAGTGTTTTCCATAGTGGTTGTACCAGTTTGCATTCCCACCAACAGTGTATGAGGGTTCCTTTTTCTCCACAACCTCTCCAACATTTGTCACTCTTGGTTTTGGATGTTTTTGCCAATCTAACGGGTGTAAGGTGATATCTTAGTGTAGTTTTGATTTGCATTTCCCTGATGATTAGCGATGATGAACATCTTTTCATGTGTCTATTAGCCATATTCATATCTTCTTTTGAGAAATGTCTGTTCATGTCCTCTGCCCATTTTTTGATCGGGTTGTTTGTTTTTTTGTTGTTAAGCTGTGTGAGTTCTTTGTATATTATGGAGATTAACCCTTTGTCGGATAAGTGGCTTGTGAATATTTTTTCCCAATTAGTGAGCTGTTTTTTTGTTTCAATCCTGTTTTCCCTTGCCTTGAAGAAGCTCTTTAGTCTGATGAAGTCCCATTTGTTTATTCTTTCTATTGTTTCCCTCAACTGAGGAGTTACAGTGTCCGAAAAGATTCTTTTGAAACTGATGTCAAAGAGTGTACTGCCTATATTCTCTTCCAAAAGACTTATTGTCTCAGGCCTAACCTTTAGGTCTTTGATCCATTTTGAGTTTATTTTGGTGTGTGGTGAAAAAGACTGGTCAATTTTCAATCTTTTGCATGTGGCTGTCCAGTTTTCCCAGCACCATTTGTTGAAGAGACTTTCTTTTCTCCATTGTAGGCCCTCTGCTCCTTTGTCGAAGATTAGCTGTCCATAGATGTGTGGTTTTATCTCTGGGCTTTCAATTCTGTTCCATTGATCTGTGGACCTGTTTTTGTACCAGTACCATGCTGTTTTGATCACTGTAGCTTTGTAGTATGTTTTGAAATCGGGGATTGTGATTCTGCCGGCTTTGTTTTTCTTGCTCAGGATTGCTTTAGCAATTCGCGGTCTTTTGTTGCCCCATATGAATTTTAGGATTGTTTGTTCAATTTCTGTGAAGAATGTTCTTGGGATTCTGATTGGGATAGCATTGAATCTGTATATTGCTTTAGGTAGTATGGACATTTTGACTATGTTTATTCTTCCAATCCATGTGCAAGGAATGTCTTTCCATTTCTTTATGTCATCGTCAATTTCTTTCAAGAAAGTCTTGTAGTTTTCATTGTATAGATCCTTCACTTCCTTGGTTAAGTTTATCCCAAGGTATTTTATTCTTTTCGTTGTGATTGTGAATGGGATTGAGTTCTTGAGTTCTTTTTCTGTTAGTTCATTGTTAGTGTATAGAAATGCTACTGATTTATGCACGTTAATTTTATACCCTGCTACTTTGCTGTAGTTGTTGATTATTTCTAATAGTTTTTCTGTGGATTCTTTGGGGTTTTCTATATATAAGATCATGTCGTCTGCAAACAACGAGAGTTTTACTTCTTCGTTACCTATTTGGATTCCTTTTATTTCTTTTTCCTGCCGAATTGCTCTGGCCAGCACCTCCAGTACTATGTTGAATAGGAGTGGTGAAAGTGGGCACCCTTGTCTTGTTCCTGTCCTCAGCGGGATGGCTTTCAGTTTTTGTCCATTGAGTATGATGTTGGCTGTGGGTCTATCATATATGGCCATTATTATGTTGAGGTACTTTCCTTCTATACCCATTTTACTGAGGGTTTTTATCATAAATGGGTGTTGGATCTTGTCAAATGCTTTCTCTGCATCTATTGAGATGATCATGTGGTTTTTGTTTTTCATTTTGTTGATGTAGTGTATCACGTTGATTGACTTGCGGATGTTGAACCATCCCTGTGTCCCTGGTATAAATCCCACTTGATCATGGTGTATAATCTTTTTTGATGTATTGCTGTAATCGGTTTGCCAAAATTTTGTTGAGGATTTTTGCATCTATGTTCATCAGTGATATCGGCCTGTAGTTCTCCTTCTTTGTGTTGTCCTTGTCAGGTTTGGGGATCAGGGTGATGTTGGCTTCATAGAATGTGTTAGGGAGTTCTCCATCTTTCTCAATTTTCTGGAACAGTTTGAGGAGAATAGGTATTAAGTCTTCTTTGAATGTTTGGTAGAATTCTCCAGAGAAGCCGTCTGGTCCTGGACTCTTATTTTTGGGGAGGTTTTTGATTACCGTTTCTATTTCCTTACTTGTGATTGGCCTATTCAGATTCTCCATTTCTTCCTGATTCAGTTTGGGGAGATTGTAGGAGTCTAGGAATTTGTCCATTTCTTCCAGGTTGTTCAATTTGTTGGCATATAGTTTTTCATAGTATTCTCTTATGATCTCTTGTATTTCATTGGTATCTGTTGTGATTTCTCCTCTCTCATTCCTAATTTTATTAATTTGCGATTTCTCTCTTCTTTTCTTGGTGAGTCTGGCTAGGGGTTTGTCAATTTTGTTAATTCTTTCGAAGAACCAACTCTTTGTTTCATTGATCCTTTCTATTGTCTTTTTTGTTTCAATATCGTTTATTTCTGCTCTTATTTTTATTATTTCCCTCCTTCTACTGACTCTGGGCTTTGTTTGTTCTTCTTTTTCTAGTTCTGTTAGGTGTCGTTTGAGGTTGCTTATGTGAGCTTTTTCTTGTTTAGTGAGGTGGGCCTGTATTGCGATGAATTTCCCTCTTAGGACTGCTTTTGCTGCATCCCAAATGTTTTGGTATGTCGTGTTCTCATTTTCATTAGTCTCCAGATAAAATTTGATTTCTTCTTTAATTTCTTCAATGATCCATTGTTTGTTGAGAAGCGTGTTGTTTAGTCTCCACATTTTTGCACCTTTCTCTGCTTTTTTCTTGTAGTTGATTTCTAGTTTCATAGCATTATGATCAGAAAAGATGCTTGATATTATTTCAACTCTCTTGTATTTATGGATGTTTGCTTTGGTTCCCAAAATATGGTCAATCCTTGAGAATGTTCCATGTGCACTTGAGAAGAATGTGTAACCTGTTGTTTTTGGATGAAGTGTTCTATATATATCTATTAAGTCCATCTGGTCTAATTTTTCATTTAATTCTATTATTTCCTTGTTGATTTTCTGTCTGGATGTTCTGTCCATTGGTGTTAATGGTGTGTTGAGGTCCCCTACTATTATTGTATTGTTGTTGATGTCTTCTTTTAGTTCTATTAAGAGTTGCTTTACAAATTTTGGTGCTCCTGTGTTGGGTGCGTATATATTTATAAGTGTTATGTCTTCTTGGTGGAGAGTCCCTTTTATCATTATATACTGTCCCTCTTTATCTTTCTTTATCTGTTTTGCTTTGAAATCTACCTTGTCTGATATTAGTATAGTGACACCTGCTTTCTTTTGTTCATTATTAGCTTGGAGTATTGTTCTCCATCCCTTCACTCTGAGTCTGTGTTTGTCTTTGGGGCTGAGGTGTGTTTCCTGGAGGCAGCATATTGTTGGATCTTGTTCTTTGATCCATCCTGCCACTCTGTGTCTTTTGATTGGGGAGTTCAATCCGTTTACATTTAGAGTGATTATTGAGATGTGGGGGCCTACCACTACCATTTTGTGTCTTGTTTTCCGGTTTTCTTCAGTTTCCTTTGTTTCTCGTCCCATGGTTTAATCTGTTCTGATGTAGAGCTGCTACTCTCTGTTGTTGTCCTTCTACTTATCTCCTCTGCTCTTGGTTTTGTAGCCCCTTTCCTTTTTTGGATTTTTCAGGGATGAGGGTTTTCCTGAGGATTTCCTGAAGAGGAGGTTTTGTGGCAATGAACTCCCTTAATTTTTGTTTATCTGGGAAAGTTTTTATTTCTCCATCGTATTTGAAGGATATTTTCGCTGGGTAGAGAATTCTCGGCTGTAGATTTTTGTCCTTCAGATTTTTGAATATATCATTCCACTCTCTTCTAGCCTCTAAAGTTTCTGCTGAGAAATCTGCTGATAGCCTGATGGGGGTTCCTTTGTAGGTTAGTTTCTTTTGCCTGGCTGTCCTTAGTATTTTCTCCTTGTTGTTGACTTTTGCTAGCTTCACTACTATATGGCGTGGAGTTGGTCTTCTTGCATTGATAAAGTTTGGAGATCTATTGGCTTCTGTCACCTGAAGATCCATCTCCCTCACCAGATTTGGGAAGTTCTCAGCCATTATTTCTTTGAATAGGCTTTCTGCCCCTTTCTCCTTCTCTTCTCCCTCTGGTATACCTATAATCCTTACGTTGCATCTCCTAATTGTGTCTGATAATTCTTGGAGAGTTTCTTCATTTCTTTTTAGTCTTGCTTCTCTCTCCTCCTCTGCCTGCAGCAATTCTATATTGCCATCTTCCAAATTGCTAATTCTTTCCTCCATATTATCGGCCCTACTGTTCAGAGCATCTAGATTTTTCTTAATCTCCTCTATTGTGTTCTTCATTTCCAATATTTCTGTTTGGTTCTTCTTTATCGTATCAAACTCTTTTGTGACATAGCTCCTGAACTCGTTGAGTTGACGGTCAGAACTCTCTCTTAACTCATTGAGAATTTTAATGATGGCTGTTTTGAAGTCATCATCATTTAGGTTATATATCTCATTTTCTTTGGGATTGTTTTCTGTGTATTTGTTACTTTCTTTCTGTTCTGGAGATTTAATGTATTTTTTCATATTGCTTGATGTTGATTTGTGCCTCCGCATGGAGATAGAGTTTAGTTGCTCCTTTCACTTGTTTCAGCTGCTGCGGTGGGGGAGCAGCTGTTTATACTGCACCAACCAGGAACCCTGTCCGCAGTTGCTAACTGGGCCTGGGCCCCTCCTCGTAGCCACAGTGGCCCTTTGGATTCCCTCCTCTGCTGTGGGGGCCGTCACAGGGGGGCTTCAGGCTGCTGGTGCCTACTGTTGCAGCCCACCTAGATGTGCTCTCTCCTTGGGGTCTGCAACGGTGTTATGGGCTTTTCCAGCGGCCAGGGGTGGGATCACTTATATTTGTCGCTCCGTTGCTGTTGGCACCCACAAAATCTCACTTGTCCTCTATGGGTCGTAGGAGAGCTATTGGCATCTTCTACAGTCTGTGGTTAGTTCACCTAGCTATGCTGCTTTTGCCCTGGGGTCTTCCAGCCTTGTGGCTGGTGGCTGGGTGCCTTCTACTGGTGCGGTGCAGAAGCTTTCCCTAAGGCTGCTGTGAGCCTGTAGGGTTTCCCCCTAGGCTACGAAGCTGGGTCTCTGGAACTCCCCCCAGCCCCAGTCCTCTCCGAGATCTCTGGCTATCCCTAGACCCACGGGGCGGGCAACGGCAGCTGGGGGTCGCCCCGCCCTCTGGGATTCTCTCCGGGCCTCTCCCGGAGCCGTGAAGGCTCGGCGTGGCCCCTCTGCTAATGGCAGACAGAGGGTTTTGTCTGCTGCCCGGGCGGAACTCCGGCACTTCCCGTCCGGGTCACAGAGCCGGCCTTTGAAACTTCCCCCAGCCCTGGTCCTCTCCGAGCTCTCCGGCTATCCCTAGTCCCACGGGGCAGGCAACGGCAGCTGGGAGACCTCCGTACCCTCAGCGACTCTCTCTGGGACCCTCCGGGCGCCGCGAACCCCCGGCGGGGACTCCCCGCCAATGGCGGGGAGAGACTCTCCCCGCGGGCTCAGGTGTGCAACTGCAAAGTTTCCCTCTGCGTTTAGGAGTAATTGCAGGGGGTTTAGGTAGGGTTCTGGTCACCTGTTTCCACCATCGCTCCTCTGTTGTGTGCTCGCTCCTGCCCTAGATGTGTGTAGATCCTCTGGGGGCGTCCGTTGGAAGAAAGCCGCTTGCGGGTACTAGGCTGCTCGTCGGGGTCGGAGAGTTTTCACCTATTTCCACATCCTCCCGGAGGAAAGTCCATCCGCCTTCCGATGTATAGTCGCGTGGGTCTCTCAGATGTCCTGAGATGCTGTCTGGATATCCTTTGTCAAGCGATAAGTGTCCAAATAATTGTAGACTCGAAGGGGGAGAGACAAAGAGGACTACTCACGGCGCCATCTTGGATCTCCCTGTATCCTAAGTACATTTGGGAAAAAGTCCATCTACTAATTCTTTTATTTTCCCACAAAAACTCAAATTCAGTGAGTATTCTGTAAAAGCTGACAGTGCATTGGCGGAGAGCCAGAGCCGAATTTGCAGTCAAGCTCTGGGCAGGCAGAGAGGGGCTGATCTGGTAGCTGTACTTGGTCTTCCTCTTGAGGACGCTGAACCTTGTTGGCAGTAGCAGCAATGTTCTCCAGTGTCTGAAAATGTGAAATTCCAATGTCCTAAAAACCCCACGAACACCATTCTGCATGAGGCAGCTCTAGTGAAGATAGAAAGAAAGCCCAGAAAACCACTGGACTTTGAGTACCTAAGTCATGGTCACTTTCCGAAATTCCATAGTAGCAGAAATAACATCTATAAAATGAAGATAATTCTTATGGGTCTGCTGTATGAAATAAATGAGAAAATATCTGTGAAACCACGTGCAGATCTAAAATAACTGTGGTGCAGACAATAAAGTTATACCTAAGTGTAGAAATGAGTTTAAAAAGTGCTTTCGTCCTGATGAATGAGACAAGACCAATGTTATTATCCCCATATTATGCAAAGCCATCTAGGTAGGAAGGGAAGGAGCCCCAAACACCAAACGTGTGTGTCTAGCTTTGGCAAGTCTAAATTTAGGTGCACCTAAAAACAGAGGCTCAATGTATATAAAGCAAAACTAACAAAACTGTACCACTTCACTTCACCTATCTAGGCATGCTTCTCAAAAACTGAAAAATCTGAAGAAAGTAGAAGGATGGAAATAACAAAGATAAGACCAACAATCAATGAAATAGAAAACAAACAAAGAGAGAACATCCATTGTATGGAATGTTATTCGGTGATTAACAAAAAAAAATGAAGTCCTGATGCATATTAGAACGTGGATGCACCTTGAAAATATGCTACATGAAAGAAGCCCAACACAAAAGGTCACATATTGTGTGACTCCATTATAGGAAATAGCCAGAACAGGCAAGTGCACAGAAATAGAAAGCAGATGAGTAGTTACTAGGGGCTGGGGGAAAAGGGTAGCGGGGAGTAATGGCTTAACGGATATGGGTTTCCTTTCGGGGTAAAGAAAATATTTTGGCACTAGATAGTGGTAATGGTTGTATAATATTGTGAATGTATTAAATGCCACCAAATTTATACTTTAAAATGGTTAAAATGGTGAATTTTATGTTATGTGAATTTTATCACAATAAAAAAACTTAGAGAAGCCAAAACATTCAAAAGTTGATCATTGAAAATACTAATAAAATTTATAAATCCCTAGTAAGACTGACACAGAGGGAGAGAGAGAGACGACAAATTCTAATGTTGAGAAATGAAGAAGAGACTATTACTACAGATCCTAAAGATGGTGAAAAAAAGCATATTATTAACCACTTTATTCCACTCAATTTAGAAATTTAGATGGAAAGGATGAATTCCTAAACTTACCAAGATATACACAAGAAGAAACAGGAAATCTCAATGTTTTCATATTTATTAAAGAAATTGAATCTGTAATTTAAAATCTTCAGTTCCAGATAGCTTCACAAGTGAATTCTTCCAAACATTTAAAAAAGAAAAAATACTACATTTTACACACTCTTCACAAAACAGAAAAACTCTTTCTCAACTCTTTCAACAAGCCAATATAACCTTGATATGAAAACCTGACAAGTTAATTATAAGAAAGGAAAATTAAGATTACAAACCAATATTTATCATGAACATGGGCATTAATATCTTAAAGTATTAACCAACTGAAGCTACAATATATGCAAACAGATAATTTATTGTGACCAATAGGGTATATTCCCAGCACACAAGTTTGGCTTAAAGCTTTACACCAATTGTATAATTAACAGAGTAAAGGAGAAAAATGACCATCTCAATAGATGCAGAAAAAATATTTTTAAAAATTCAATACTCATTTATGATTTAAAAAAATCATAGTAAATTAGAAATAGAATGGAAATTTCTTAATCAGATAAAGAATAGCTACTAAATGTGGATAACTATAGCAAACATCATATTTGATGAGAAAGGAAGCTTTCCCAGTGACTGAGGAAGAGACAAGGACACTGACCATTATCACATATATTCACTATTAAACCAGAGGAAAAAGAAAAGAAATAAAAGATACCAAGATTGGAAAAGAAAATCTGAACACTCATTATTCACAGACAACATGATTGATATGTTGATAATCTAAACGACTTTACAGATAAATTATTAAAATTAACATGTGAATTTACCAAGGTAGCTAGCTACAGGATCAGTTTACAGAATCATTTCTTGTTGTATAGTATGGAATAATTAGAAAAAATAATTTTAAAAAGGGACTATCTATAATAGCATCAAAACTACTAAATTCTTAGGATCTAACAAAAGACATACAAAATCTCTACACAGAAAACGACGAAACACATACACCAACTTCAGTTACTGGAAGACTCAAATTTAGTGACGTCCACTATTCTCAAGTGATGGATACGTTCAGTGCAATCTCAATTAAAATCTTGGCAAAGTTTTGTAGTAATCGACAATCTGATTTTAAATTTAAACGAAAGTGCAAAAAGCCAAGAATAGCCATAAAAATGTTGAGGAAGAACAAATTTGGAGGATTTTACTACCTAAAATCAAGATTTATTATAAATATATTATTAAAACAATGTGACGTTAGTGCAATGATTGACAAATAATCTAGTGGAACAGAATAAAAAGTCCAGATATAAATCCACACATATGTGCTCACCTTATTTATGACAAAGTGCCACTGCAATGCTGTGGGGAAAGGATTTTCTTTTCAATAAATAATGTTCAATCATTTGGATATACATGTGGCCACAAATGAATCTTGCTCCCTACTCACAGGATACCCTCAAATATATTTCAGATAGATGATAAATCTAAATGTGGTAAATAAAATAATAAATCTTTTATAAGATAAAGAAGCACATTTCATAACCTACTCAAAGATTTCTTAAACAGGTACGCAAAGCTACATCCATAAAGAAAAATGTTGATAAATTGGATTTCATTAAAATTGCAAATTTTCTGGGCTGGCCCCATGGCCCAGTGGTTAAAGTTCTGCACGCTGTGCTTTGGCAGCCCCAGTTCATGGGTTTGGATCCTGGGCGTGGACCTATTCCACTCATCAAGCTATGCTGTGGCGGCATCCCACATACAAAATAGAGGAAGACTTGCACAGATGTTAGCTCAGGGCAAATCTTCCTCACCAAAAAATAAACAGACAAATAAGCAAATAAATTAGTAAATAAAATTGCAAATTTTCTATTCATCAAAAGAAATGATTGAGGGGCTGGCCCCGTGGCAGAGTGGTTAAGCTTGCACACTCTGCTTCAGCGGCCCAGGGTTTTGCTGGTTCAGATCCTGGGCACAGACCTAGCACCACTCATCAAGCCATGCTGAGGCAGCATACCACATAGCACAACCAGAGGGACCTACAACTAGAATATACAACTATGTACTGAGGGGCTTTGGGGAGAGGAAGAAGAAGGAAAAAAAAAAAGATTGGCAACAGATGCCAATCTCAAAAAAAAAAAAACAAAAACACGACTGAGAAATGAAAAGATTCACCAAAAAAATGGAAGAATATATTTTCAATACAAGTATCCACAAAGGACTCATATCTACAAATCAATAAGAAAAATAATGTCAACCCAATTTGAACATTCTCTGCACAAAACATGATTCCAAATGGCCAATGACCATAGGAAAATGTGTCTATTCCATTAGTCATCTAGGGATTGCAAATAAAAATCACAATGAGATATTCTTACATACTTGTCAGAATAGTTAAAATTAAATTAAATTAAATTAAAAAGATACAAAAACTGACAGTATTAACTGTTGGCAAGTAAGGGGAGCGACTAGAACTCTTCAGAGTTTTTAGTGAGAGAGTATGTTAGTACAACTACTTTGGAAAACTGCTTCTCAGTATCTACTAAAGCTGCCCATATGTGTACCCCGTTACCCAGTAGTTCCAGTTCTGCACGCGTACCCAACAGAAATGTTTACACTGTGCATTAAAATATGTTCTACAAGAAAGCTTATTGCAGCTTAGTTCATAATATTAAAAAAACCCAGATGTAACATAAATGCCCATCAATAGTAGAATGGATAAATAAGTTGTGGTATATTTGTACAATGAAATACCATATACAACAAATGAGAAAAAATGAATTAATGCAGGGGTTGGCCTGGTGGTGCAGCATTTAAGTTTGCATGTTCCGCTTCAGCGGCCTGGGGTTTGCCAGTTCAGATCAGTTCAGGGTGCAGACCTACACACCACTTGCCAAGCCATGCTGTGGCAGGCATCTCACACATAAACTGGAGGAAGATGGGCACGGACGTTAGCTCAGGGCTAATATTTCTCAAAAAGAATTAATGCAGCATGCTACAACAGAGGCTTATGACAACAATATTTTATTTATTGCTCATGCTACGTGTCCATTGTGGTTGGCTGTAGCTCTGTCTCCTATCATCACCAACCCAGGATCCAACCTGGGAGGGCAGACTGTATCTAGAAAATTACCAGTTTTCAGGCAAAGAGAGAAGAGACACAGTGAAATACATACTGGCTCTTAAAATTTCTGGAAGTGACATATGCTACTTCTACCAACATTTCATTGGCCAGACTAAGTCATACAGCCACTCTTCAGTTCAACCACACAGAGCTGTTGAGAGTAGCCCACTGAGAGTAGCACAGCAAGAAGAGAACAAAGTTATTTGAGCAACAGTTATCCAATCTGCCACAGGGGCTATGAAAGTGAGTATCTGGCTTCTCTCTTGGACAAATGGGAATCATTTTGAATCTCTGTGTCTGATTCCTCAGAAGTAGAGGCTGAGAGAGGATTTCAGAAACACATGAGTTAATGAGCTAGTGCTTATCAGGAAAAATCCTGGAAAGGAGTGAGGGTAGCAAGATAAAGGTAGGAAAAGAACCAAAACAAACCTGCTAATGATAGGGCACTTTTGATTTTATTATTTCTATTTAATTATGTATGTATTGTGTGTGTTTATGTGTGTGACTTTTAGCATATGATGTGATTGTTTTGAATGCTAGTGGGCTTCTCTAGAATCTATCCATAAGCAATTTATTTTCCAAAGATCTTGAGTTTACGTTCTACCCACAATCTTCAGATTCACTGCGGAAGACGCTATTTTTTCTGTAGTGGAAATTGCTAACGGTCCACAGAATGCTCCATCTGCACTTCATTAAGGTTTTACTTCTTAATGGAATCAATGACATTCTACAGGTTTCTATGATTCACCAGTTAGCTCTTAGAAACCACAGGGCTCCTCTGGTGGACAAAGCCCAGAGCTCAATGAACACAGTTTTATGTTAAGTATTCAATTCTCCATTTCCCAAAGTCATCCCTGATAGGCTGAGCTTTTTCTGCTATGTCTGTTCTAGAGACTATCAAACTGAGTGTGTTAAAAATTTCTACTACATTCTCTGCTAATACTAAAGCACATTTCTCTTAGTTTCCCTCAACTGGATGACTTGCCCTTGACTGTGCTAATTATCATCTTCCATATCTCCAGTAAATTGCTTTTCTAAATAATCTAATTTCTTGGGAAAAATAAGTTTGGGCCAATGCTTTTCTTGGTAAAGACAAATTTCTACAGTATCATGACAAACGATATGAACACAAGTACATCAATAATACTGAGTGTGCACCCAGGTCTTACTTCTGTGATGGTGCGGTGGAGACACTAAATCAGCACCTTCTCTCTCTTTTCCAGCATCATTTGGGTGTAGTGTTTAAACCCCTGGATACATATTAGAATCCCATAGGGAGATTTTATAAAATACTGATGCACAAACCCCAATTGGGGGGAGATGGTGGAACTCTACTCTTCTGTGCCTTCCTGCCCTATGGAGGTAGAAACTAGAACCTATATTTCCCTAACTCCCTTGCAGCCACAGTACTGGAAGTGATTTTGTGTCTGTAAATCAAAATGCCTTGAGCAAAACTCAAATTTGAAACTGACTGAGTAAAGAGACAGTATGGCAAGCATCTGTTTTGCTAGTGTGGACCTTGGCTGCAGATGAAACTCTGAATCCTGCAGTTCTTATGATTCCTTGAGTTCTGGGTCTTACTTTTGTGGCTGCAACTCTCCAGTCTCCTACCAATGATACATAAGGTTTCCTATATCCCCCGCTTCCCATCAACTCTTGGCAATATGGAGCCTTTTAATTTTTGCTAGTCTAATGGGTATAAAGTAACTTGAGTGCTGTTTTAATTAACACTTCTCTGATTACTGAAGATTCGGAGGATCTTTTCATGTGTTTCATTTTTTCTCCTCTTCTGTAAATTGCCTCTTCACACCATTTGGCTCTTATTCCTTGAGGTTACTATCTTCTCTTTGTCATTCTCAAGAGTTCCTAATATATTCTACCCATTAATACCTCATCAGTTTAACATTGCAAATACTTCTCATTCTGATTTTCATCTATTATCTTTGTCAATAGTGTTCTTCCCTGAATGGAAATCCTTAATTTTGATGACTCAAATTCAATTAAGTTTTTGTCTTAGGGTTTATATTTTTTAAATTTTGTTTCAGACGTCCTTCCCTATCCTTAGATCATAAAGATGCTCTCTTACATTGTTTTCTATTAACTGTAAAGGTTACAGACCCTTGTTTAGTAGTTGATGTTGGTTAGGACACAGCTTTATTCCCTTCCATAGAGTGAGTCCATTCTCCCAATGCCATCTCCTAAACAAACATCCTTTCCCTATTAATTGGTTCTATTAGCTTTATCTTACTTTAATTCCTCAAAGAGAAATATGTCTGAAATCTCTATTCTATTCCCTTGATCTATAGGTTTTTTTCTTGCACAAATACTAAATTGTTTTTATTATTAGGGCTACATCTGCCCTTAATTTTTATTTTCTGAAGTTGACTTAGCTGTTGTGAAAAATCTATTGTGAGATATATTGTATATACCTAAGAGTATATAAAATACATATATACAGTTATAGAATAATTATGAAGGAAATATTAATGTAAACCACCATCCAGGTCAGGAAACATAATACTGCCAGCACCCCAGAATTTTCCCCATGTATTGTCCTCTGACCACAATCCCCACCTACCCTAGAGGCAACCACTACCCTAACTTTTGTGATAACTCCCCAATAAAAGCATACTACATGTATTCACTTTTGTTTCCTTTAGCGCAACATTGTTTTGTGAAATTCATCCATGTTGCATGTAGCTGTAGTTGTGGTATAAATTGCTGTATAGTATTTCATTGTATGAATTTACTATAATTTATTTATCCATTTCAACTTTATCCACACTTGATTTTCTCCAGTTTTTAGTTTCTTTTAATGTGAATTTTTTTTTTAATTAACGTGATGTCTTTAATGGTTATAGAGCTGTCATGATTTCCAGACTCTTCTTGGGTCAGTTTAAGGAACTAGGGTAGACGACACTAGCTACCTACCCAAACCCCTCCTTTCTGAGCACAAGGCTGCCCAGCTGAACTAAATTTCCCAGGCTCCCTTCCAGTTAGGTATAGCCGTATGACTACGCTCTTATTAAGAGAATGTCAGTGGAAGCAGTTTGTGCCATTTTTAGAGTGAGCCTGAAGACATTTGGCATATCTTCTTACACTCTCTTCCCCATTTCCATGGGATGGAATCCAATATGATGGAATCCAATCTGATGATTGATCATGAAGATGAAAATGCTCTACAGAACACTTGCAACCACGTGAAAACTGCTGGACCCTGAAGTACCACAAGGATCAGAATTTTCACACTGATCTGTCTCAGGAACAGTCATCTGAGATCGCTTATGTGAAAGAGATGATAAATAATTTTTTTAAATTAGCAAACACTTATATAATACTGGCACGTAATAAGCACTGTTCTAAGTTTTACCTATACTAGCTCTTTTAAACCTCTTAGCAACCCTAAGTGGTAGTTACTATTACTACCTCAATTTTAAAGATGAGAAAACTGAGACACAGAGAAGACCAGAGTTGCACTGAACTGAGTGCAACTGAACTGAGATTCAAATCCAGGAAATTGGGCTCCCCAATCTGCGCTCTTACCCACTAAGAGGTACTGTACTGCCTTTCCACAAGATTTATATTCTTTAAGCCACTATCTTTGAGGTCACTTTGTTACAACAGCTTAGCATGACCTTAAAAATATAGAAATTTGAACCTAGAAGTGGGGTTCTAAAAATAACCTTAAATATGTGGTTGGATTAGAGTTGAGGAAACAGATATCACAGGCTGGAAAGCTAGAGACCCTTGTAACGTCATCACAAAAATATTTAATAAAATTGTTTCCTGCAGTAAATTGAAAGGCGGGCCATTTACCCAGAGAGCAACCAGAACGTTGATGTGTGCTGGTTGTTCCTTGATGTCTTTAGTACAGGACATTAAGAAAATTAGGTACCCAGGTAAGAACTAGTGGGCATAAAGCAGAAGGCTATAGAGAAAGTCTGGCAATTTGGTTCTGTGCCCCAACAGCAGGAGGCAAGATTGCCACAGCTCATAGTCTTTCCAAAAGCCTCCCAACTAGGAAAGCCAAGGGATTCAGCACTGCGGAAGATTATATTAATGGTGTTGCCTTTATGCATTCACTCAGATGTCCTTAAAGGAGACAGCATTTAAATGAGGGGGAGAGAAATCGGTAGACTTGGAAACCAGGAAGTAAAGTAGGCTTAAAAACTACGCTCCAGAAAGAAACCTGAGTGTTGTTGCTGGCACATGGCATGGACTGGAAACAAACAGATGCAGAAGCCTATTGAATTTCTAAGGTTCTTATATTTCAAAAGCAACCACAGCTTGGCCTGAAAATGTCCTCAGACTCTCAAACCTATACCTGTAGGTAGGAAGCTACTAAAATCACAGAGTTTTTCCAAGACCCACTTCAGATGTGGCCTTAAAGCGTAACCCAGCAGGAAGAATTCCCAAGGGGCAAAATTTGGAATCATGGGAAAGTACACCACTGCCAAGACAGGGAGCCTTCTCAATTTCTCTCTGGTGGAATAATCTCATTGCTATGGGCCAGTGACCACTTCTGGTTCTAGTAACTGCTTCTACCCCTTATCGCTTCAAACCTAAGGTCGGAAAGAGTCCCTGGCCTTCTTCCCACCCAATCTCCCCAACTCCATAGCTAGCACTAAAGTGTTGTACTGTATTTTCCTTTAATCTTCCCACCCTGTGTCAATAGTTCCCGTAAAGAACTTCCCTCAATAGCCCTGTTTGAGTGTGCCTTCTCTTTCCTCCAAGATCCAGACCAGTGATGTCTCTGAATGGCTCCACCAAGGGAAGCTACGCCATCAATCACCCTCCTGAGGACTAGAAAATGAAAGAGAAATAAACGTGCTTTTTTTGTGTGTGTGAGGCACTGCACTTTTTGTTCTATATGTTACAGTAGTTTTAGCCTTACCCTAATTAATAGTGTATGTTTTTGCTAGGGGTCTGTTCTTTTCCTAAGAAGTTCAAATTTATTGGCATAAAGTAGTTTATCAACTCCTCTTATCTCTCTATGTTTATAGTATCTGCATGTCTTATTTCTCATTTCTAACATTGGATAATTGAGCCATCCTTTTTCTTGATAAGACTCACTAGATGTGTATTAGTTTTTATTAATCTTTTTAAAGAATGAACTTTTGGCTTTTGTTGACTCTCTATATTATATGTGGTTTTCTGTTTCATTAGTTGGCTGATTATCATAACAAATTACTCCAGAACTTAGCATTTTAAAACAATCAGAAACTTTTATCATGATGCACAGTTTTTGTGAGCAAGGTAGAAATGGCAATGTTTTTATATAACCTAGTATCGGCAGTCACACATCACCACTTCTAGAATATCCCATTGATTACACAGGTCAGCCATATTTGATGTGGGAGGGGACTATGCCAGGGAATGAATAGGAGGAAGTAAGGATCTTTGGGGGCCATCTTGGAACTGTGTACCACATTGGATTTTGCTCTTATCTTCAGTATTTTCCTTCCTGAACTCAGCTATCCCTAATCATCACCTTAGTATCCCCACCTCTGATAACTTACAGTAACATGCTGAATAACAACATTTCAGTCGATGACAGATTGCATATACAATGGTGATCTCATAAAATTAGTACTATGTAGCCTAGGGGTGTAGTAGGCTATACCATCTAGGTTTGTATAAGTACACTCTATGATGTTTGCACAATGATAAAATCACCTAACATCTCATTTCTCAGAATGTGTCCCCATTCTTAAGTGATGCATGACTGTAAACAGAAAGACTAGGAAAGGGAAGACAATGAATCGGCAAAAGGCAGCATTTATTGTGAGGGGCAATCCTGTCAGCGACTAATTGCCCCAAGGAACTCAAGGGAGGTTTCAGAGCTTTTAACTGTTTCACCAAATCGTTTTTTGTTAAGAGATGCACTCACCAATCACTCTGAACCAGAGAAGCCCCACCCCGAGAGCAGCACCTGCACAGCTGAACCAAGTGAGGGCCCAAAGCTGCCCTTCATTTTAATACTAAAATCTCTGTCCCAGAAGCAGGCTAAGCGTTATTACCATAATATGCGATATATGTGGAAGCCTGAGCCTGTGCAAGCGAATACCCATCTCTCCCTTTTGACTATTCATTCCCAACCAAAATAAAACGCCCCTGCTTTCCCATGCTTGGAAAGCCATGGCTTTGGGAAATAATTCCCTGTGAGCTCCTTCTTTGCAGGAAATAAACTTTACTTTGTGTGATAACTACTGGTGAAGGTTCTGATTTTAACTTACCAAGAAGTAGACTTACTTTGGTTCCATAACAATCCCTCGCTTTCCCAAGCCAAGTGAGGGAAGGGGCTCAAGATAATCACGTAAGGATTTGGAGTGCCTATACGAACGTGAAGCCCAGAGCCTGTGGCCCTCCCTGTGAAAGGACACATTGGTCTCTCAGCAATCAGATCCCCCAAATCTCTCCGGGAGCTTTATCATCCAGCCTTCCCTAGTTTGGCCTGGGGAGAATGCAGGGCAGGGCCAATTCTCAGGGACCCACCAGCACCTAAAGGCCCTTAGACTTTCAATCTCTGGCTCTTCGCGTTCTCTCTAGTTTGGTAAACTTTGTCTAATCTAGTAGGTGTAAGGGTTAGGGACAGAAAAACAAGACTATTATACCTGCTTTTAGTTATTTCTTTCTGTGTCCCCCCCATGGTTAGGCTTTTGAAACTTAAAATCGGAGAACTGACTATAACATTCTGCCGAGACATTCTTCCCCTGAAGCAATGCAAACTACAATCTTACTGTCTAAATCAGAAAAGGGGTTACATGGCCTAAAAAGTAGAATTTCACCCTGCTACAAAACTTTTCAGCAAAACTTACATCTAACTGAGCAAAATTCTTTAGGAAATAAAAAGGCCTCTCCAGAAGAGGAAAAAAAAATCAACCAACCACTGCCCAATAAAAGTCACAAAAAGGGAAGGGGGCGGGGCACTTGGCTATACTGATTTCCATCAATGATTTTCTAAATGTTGTCTTGGTTTTTGACCGAGAAAGGGACACTTCTATTTTTTCTCCTCAAACTAAGGTTTAGACAGGAATTCAAGCCAGACCCATGTTATTTATTTCGGATTTCTTAGGGCCAAGTTTATGGGATGTTGCTTGATGAGTGTTTATTGAATTAACCAGAAGAGAAAGATTAAAGCAATTGAAGGTAACAGACCTGAGACCCCATCTCATAGTTCAGAGCCAAGTTGATTACATACTTCAGATACAGATATCAATACATTAAGATCTATTACAAAGGAACGAATGAACCCTGCCCTGCTCTAAGTGAGGCTTGTCTCCGTCAGATTTTTCAGAACCTGATTTCCTGCGTGTCTGTACTGGGGAGAATGCAAGTTTAAAGAGTAGGTCTCAAGATGTCAATTCTTGCATTTGTCCATGGGCTGGGCTCTTGATTGGCCATTTGTGCCTACCACAATTAGATGAACAGAAGGGAATTGTAAATATTGAAACATTAGCTTTTCTCCTGGTATGGATTGCAGGAGGCTCAGAACACCACAGATGTAGGAGGTAATTTTCCCACACAGTTCTCAAGGAGCCCTAGGTGAGCTGGACACCTCACTTGCCACAGCTCACACAGATTACTGTAGAAAGAATATTGGGGGTGCTATACAAAAAGAATTGAGAGGTTTGGCTTTGTGTTGGGCTGTCACTAACGACTTGCAATTTGGTGCCTATCATGTAATCTCTCTGCTTCTTTACTTCTATCCATGAGAAAAGCCAGATGCACTTTGTTGGTGTCTGTCATTTACTTACAGTTCCACTTATATAATTAGGGGTTTACTTTTACCAGACATGCAGACTTTTGGGGATGTCTGGAGTTTAGAGCACACAGTACAGAGTTTTGTGAAATACGGTGCCTATGAGAAGTTTCCCGTGGTACACAACAGCCACACTGCTGCCCTGAAGCACAGAGCCATTATTGGCATACTCGGTACTTATACTGGGCTGCTCAGACAAAACATTGTGGATGCGAAGTACCTGTCAAGAGAAGATTATTTGTTAGTATACTACCTGAGGAAACAGCCGTTAGTGACATTTTCCTTCCCAAATACTTCAGGACTAATACATTTCTCAGAAATCAATAAGCTAAAATCTGTATATCTTCAATCATTTTTTCACTTCTTCTGATGAAAGTATTAATGTCTGGATGATATCTATGCACTCGACTGGACGAGTTATCTGACATTACCCAAATTCCTCAACAGATGGTTTACATAATTTTGATAGTTCAGGCATCTCCTACAGAAAGAGGTAGGAACCAGAGGATGCTCCTATCTAATTCTTGAGCAAACAGCGTTCCTCTGTGGGAAAGGGTCTTGCCTTTGACTGGGCCTACAGCATGGGGAGGGAAAAACAGGATGAAATGATAAAAGGACATCCAGTTAGCAAGCCAACCCAAACTTGTAACAGTAGGATGTAGTCTTCACAGCTGGAGCCGCTCTCACATCCATGAATGCATACTTAAGGAATTCAGTCTGACACATCACTGCCTGTTACTGTTATTGATCCCCAAGAATAACACACTTTAGTTTGCTAATCAGAAAATATATAAGTGCTCAGTTTTCCAAATAGCCTGGATGAAGTTCACTCAAACAGGACATTATGGGAATTAAAGAAAACCAATTAGAAATTCATGAGTCATGAGTCTATATCAACATTTCTTATTAGAATAGAGTTTAGTTGAGTTTTGTTTTTTTATCTTAGAGAAAATTCTACAACTTTCTCTCAGGTTTGTTACATGAAAATACTCAAGCTTGGAACTCATGTAGAAAACATTAGCCTCTACCAAAAGGAAAGAGTGTCAGTGATTGTGAAGAAAGAAGTCTTATCTAAAATAAACAAATGGTTAAACTTAAAATAGAGACCAAGAAAAGATCCAAACAATTTTCAAATCATCCTATGGATCCATTTTCATTCTCTTAAAACAGACCCTGTTGTTGGGCATTTATGGAAAGCTCTATGTATCACTTCCGGGGGCACATATCTGAGGGAAGGGTTGCTTCCTAGCTTAGGGTAATAATTCTTCAGGTTCTAGGCTCAGGTTGGACTTTTGTTTCTTTTTATATTTTTTGGTGTTTTTTTTTTAAGAATCTGTGACTAACATGTTAATAAGAGAAACAAACATTATTGTTGGGTTTTTTTAAACAGAAGAACAGCATTATAGGAAGCAGAAATAACTGTATATTCTAATTTACCCACAGGGCCAATTACTAGGCTAGGGTTTGAATCTCAATTTCCCAACTCCCCAAACCTAGATTGAAATGTTATATCTTTCTTCAAACCTTACCTTCTCAATGAGGTCTACCCTGCCCTCTGTATTTAATAATAGGATCTGCACTTCCCCCTGTTTACAGCAATCCTGATCCTCTTTACTGTTACACATTTTTCCCCATAGAACTTAGGCCCTTCAAACTTACTCTATAATTTACCTGTTTTTCAGCTTATTGTTCATTATCCCCCTCCTTAAGAGCAGGGATCTTGGTATGTTGCTTTCTGATATATCCTAAGCATTAGAACAAAGTCTGGTGCATTACATTGGGAATAACTCTCTGAGTATGTGTGCCAAAAATTTATATCTATATTTAAATTCACTAGAGATTTTTTAATTCTTAAACTCAATGCTACAGAAAATGCAATGCTTTATGCTACTTATTGTTTTTTTAAAGATTGGCAACTGAGCTAACATCTGTTGCAAATCTTTTTTTTCTTCTTCTTCTCCCCAAGACCCCCCAGTACATAGTTGTATACTCTAGCTGTGAGTGCCTCTGGTTGTGGCATGCGGGACGCCACCTCAGCATGGCCTGGGAGCGGTGCCATGTCTGCGCCTGGGATTTGAACCATTGAAACCCTGGCTGCCGAAGCTGAGGGCGAGAACTCAACCACTCAGCCATGGGGCCGGCCCCTATGCTATTGTTTTTAATGCCATATAAAATTCAATGGCATATGTTATTTTTTTGGAAGAGATTTTAAATAACACAAATAACATCTTTAAAATGAGACAGTCTTCAACATTATCATATATATTAGAACCTTGCTGGCAAACTAATTTTATTTTGAGACTGCAGTCATGTAAACCCTTTCATTTGAGCTTCATGCTGGGTAGTGTGAAAGAAGATGGTTCTGCATACGACCCTCCCTTTGCCTAACTTCAGGGCCTGCTCAGAGCCTACATCCTGACTGGAAATAAGATATGGCAGTCTTGGTTAATATGAAAAATCAAGCTCATATTTTCCCATTAGTCCCAAGAGCAAGTACAGCCCTTGCAAAGATAGGACATTTGTCTAGCACTGATGTTAAATTAGCACCAGGTGACCTGAAAGGGTTAATGGGCCATATTTCCCCATCCTGCCAAAATCTCTGCTTTTTCCAAATGTAGAATTTGTTTAGTTCTGGAACATCACATGTGACCCACTAAATTCCCCCAAGTCACCCCAATAAATTGTTTGTTCTTGCAGCTTTGCCCGTAGCTCAGAGAAGCATAGGACTTACTTCTGACCCTGGAGGATCCTCAGGGTTATAGTTCAGCAGCTTCATGGCGTTTGGATGGCATCCTGCCAAAATATCTCCCGTGTCAGGATCGATGGTCAAGTTATCCACTAAGGTCCCCAATTGCATTATCTTCCAACAAAGAAGAAGTAGTGAAGACATTGTTTCCACTTTTTTCCCTACCCCTTCTCCCTCCCACCAGCTCCTGAAATTGATATTTTCAAGGGGCTTTGCTGCTGAATTTTAGAAGTGCAAGCACGTCTCACTGACATTCTTCTAGAATAGTCATGTTTCCCTCATTCAAGGAGCACCTTCCTAGGTCAAGTGTGCGCGCTAACATTAAGAGGCCATGTTGGGTGGGCAAGCAAGGGTACTTTTACCTTCAGTGGAGTTAAATCCCAGTTATCATGTTTTTTCAGTACGTGGATGTTCTTATCCAATATATCAGCTACATAGATATACCTTTGAAGTAAATAACGTTTACAGTTAAGCAAGTAGTAATGAGAAATGACCCTAACATTTATTCTGGAGAAGAGGTATAAAAATTCACAATAGTTCAGGGGCTGGTCCCGTGGCCGAGTGGTTGGGTTCGCGCGCTCCGCTGCAGGCAGCCCAGTGTTTCGTTAGTTCGAATCCTGGGCGCGGACATGGCACTGCTCGTCAGACCACGCTGAGGCAGCGTCCCACATGCCACAACTAGAAGAACCCACAACGAAGAATACACAACTATGTACCGGGGGGCTTTGGGGAGAAAAAGGAAAAAATAAAATCTTTAAAAAAAAAAAAAATTCACAATAGTTCAAAGTGTCACTGCAATGTTTTTCGAAACCACAATAAAAAAAAGATAATAGAGTGGTATTTTTAATATTCTTGAAGTGCTTTAAATAACCCTGAATATGAGATAGGACTATAAAGTAGTGAAATTGATCTTTCTAGATGACATATTATAGGCTCAGTCTCATTACTTAGGAGTCACGATTTATTCTTTAAATGGAATGGAGGTACGTGGACCTCTTCTAAGGCCAGAAGAGTCTATACTTCCAAAAGTTAGTGCTTGAAAAGAAGTATTAGGCGATCATGAAGCTCAATCACAAGCACTTTTAAAAAGAGGAACAATACTTGAAGTTGTTTTCCACAAAGATCATCTCTATTCATCACCTCAAATTTACATATTAATACTCATGGTTCTTTTCTTTTTTAAACACTTTCCATTTTTAAACACTTTAAAAGAGTGTTTCTCATAAAATTTCATGCTGCAGAAAATAGTGTTTTCTCATCGAAAAGTCTGCTGTGGTATACCAATAAGTCTGAAACTTATGCAATCTCAATGCTCAATCCTAACTTGGGTCTTCTTCTTTAATAAAAACTTTTGGGTAACTAAACTTAGAATAAATGGTTAAAGACTCATAAGGGGCAGAGGAATTGTGCATTTATTCTCTTTTTTAGTGTGTTAATTAAGCATGTTTCTAGAATCATATCCACACAAGAATTTGGAAGAAGGTCTTTATATCTTTGAGCCCAAATCACTCACTTCATTGGGGAGAGCCTAAAGCTCAAGAGGGCAAATAGTTTGCTTAAGATCACACGTTTAGAGTGAACGCTGGCCACATCTAATCCCTCCACACATATGTTGACTACTCAAGTCTAAGGAAGTAACCACCTCTTAAGCAAGGAGTCCACTAAAATGTGAAGGGCAAAGGGTAGAAAAACTATAAAAGAGCTTACTTCTTGTCTAATGAGATTGTGATCCCATTGGCAGAACTAAATCCTTTGGCCACCACTTTGACCTCTCTTGGACTATAGAAAAGAACATAAGTCCAGTGAAGCTCCATGGCCATCTCAAATAGCGTCAAGAAGAAGTTGGTAAAATAGTGGTCTCTGGTGGCATAGAACTGTTCTGGTCCCACGACCACAATGTCATTCACACTGAAGTGGAAAAAAAAAAGAGAGGAAGAGAAAGAGAAAAGGAGTATTCAAATTTCCTGACGGTTGTCAAAATCATTAAATCTCTGCAAAGACCAATATGTTCATCAATTTGAAAAAGTATACATGAAGTAGTATGGATTAAGGAATTCTACAGAAAGTCCATGATTTTTCATTGTCCCGATGGGGATTCTTTTAGCCATTTGTTATTTTCTCATTCCTCTCTTCTGCAGAAGTCAGCAAAAACAAATAAACATACAAATAAACCTCAAACTCCAAATCTGTTGACTTGTAAATGCTAAATAATGATTATCTGTGGTGGTCACAGAGGAGTTCACCAATAGTTCTGGTCCTCCTCCTTCTGGAATTAGGCTTTTCCTTCCCCTTAATGTTAGGCACAACCGTATGACTTGCTTTGGCCGAGGAAATGAAGATATGTGTGTGGCTTCTGGATGGAAGACTTTAAGAGCCAGTACGTGACCCAACATGCTTCCCTCACTCTTCCACAGTAACCAGCAACTTTCCTGATGATAGAGAGTGTGGTCCCCCTAGGGCCCTACATGAAGACAATATAAAACTGAGCCCCTGAATCATCTACACTGAATATATAGCACAAGTGAGACAACAAAACAAAACTTAGTGGTTTTGAGTCACTAAAGACGTTAGGTTTCCTCCCTCTGTTATTGTAGCATAACCCAGTCCATGCTGATGTTTATCATTTCTCTAAGTAGGTGGGATTATGAGTGCTATTCTTTCTTATATACGTTTTTCAATACCATTAAAATTTTTAAATGAAGCACGTCTTAACTCTTTCAACAGTAAAAAACAGTAAAGTCATTTCTGTTTTGGAAAAGAAAAAAGAGAGGCAATGACTTGAAAAAATGTGAAAAAAAAGACTAAACATTTCTATATTAAATTTAGGAAAGAAAAACTTGGGTGAATCAGGAAATGCTTTGAGGTTTTGCTATACAATGACTTTCCCAATGTCATTAGGCTGCTCATCTTTTGGGTCTCAGCTGAAGCATTCCTTCCTCCAAAACATATTGCCTGACACCACAGATTAAGTTGAATTCCCTCACAACTTGTTTCCATAGCACCTTGTTCTACCCCTTGAAATGCTTGGTCAATGTGTGTTTCAGAGCACCTCTAAAGTCCTCCTTTTTGTGG
The DNA here is from genome assembly GCF_041296265.1 of Equus caballus. Taxonomy (NCBI): domain Eukaryota; kingdom Metazoa; phylum Chordata; class Mammalia; order Perissodactyla; family Equidae; genus Equus; species Equus caballus. The sequence goes on from NC_091687.1 coordinate 42,885,247, forward strand.
AACAAAGCCTCACATGCCCTGTTCCAGCTGGTGCTGCTTCAACCAGCTCTGCATAGGACCCGACAGACTTCCCATAGTGCAACCTTACAGTGCCTTACCTCATGTCTGTTATGGGCCTCTTGCTCCCACTTCTGTCCTTCCATGTTGACGTCAAAGCAAAGGACATCACCAGACTTGATTTGCACATGCATGACCAGGCATGTGCAGGAGTTGACCCCCCTTGAGGCAAACTCTTGACTAAAGGAAGATGGGACTGATGAATAAATTCTTTTCCCTTTCTATCTTGGCCAGCCTTTCTTGAAATCAGGCTTATGTTGCTTATTGGAGGACAATCTCATGATCTCAAGTAGTCGATTGCACTTAGCAGTGGCTGGCCTGATAACGGAATTTGTTAGAGACTCTCCCTTGTATGTGTTTCCTAGAGCTGCTGTAACAAAGTACCACAAACTGGGTAGCTTAAGACAACGGAAATTTATCATCCCACAGTTCTGGAGAAGAAAAGCCCCAAATCAAGGTGTTGACAGAGGCATACTCCCTTTAAAGTTTCTATGGGAGTGCCTTTCCTTGCCTCTTCCAGCTTATGGTAGCCCCAGGTGTTCCTTGGCTCATAGCTGCATCACTCCAATCTCACTCTCCACCTTCACATGCATTCTCCCTGAATGTCTGTCTGTCTACTTAGAAGGACACCAGGCATATTGGATTAAGGGCCCACCCTGCTCCATTATAACTTCTTCTTAACTAATTTCATCTGCAACCATCCCATTCCCAAATAAGGTCATGTTCTGAGGTATTGAGGGTTAAAATTTCAACATATCTTTTTGAGAGGACACAATTCAACCCATAACACCCTCCTTTCCCTGCTGCCTTAGGCTGGTCTCTCACTTCTCTGTCCTAGAATGGTACTCCTCAATAAAGTAGTTGTGCACTGAGTCTCCTCTCAGGCTGCGCTTTCTTTGGAACTCTTCCTGTGAGGTCATATGTTACTGCATTTGATCCTCACAGTCACTCATTAGGTAAATTGGGCCAATAAGAGAATTCCCATTTTGCTGAGGAAATTGAAGCACAGGTTAAATGATTTGTCCACAGTTTCTCAGTCACCCCATGGCAGTCCTGGTGCCCTTTGTGCCTCAGAACCCAATTACTTCAACTTGTCACTTTTTTTGCCCTCTGCTCTTCTTGTCCCCAAATGCTATGAGGGGAAACTCATACGTGATTTTGAGAAAGATAACAAAGGAGAGAAGGTGTACTTCCTTCTTCTTCTTCTCCTATTCTATCCCATGGAAAGATTAACCTCTACTGTTTTGAAACCAGTCTTTCAGAGTTGAGTCCATTTTATAAACGATGAATTCTTCATTGTTTGTTACAGCCTTGAAACAGGCAATCTATCCACTAAAAAACATACTATTCTTTTCAAGACAGTAAGAAAGATGTTCATCACTGCAATTGAGAGTCTAGTTTTGAATTCAGATGGATCTAGGTTTACACTCTGGTTTTGCCACTTACAAATTACATAACTTGGGCAAGTTACTTAACCCCAAATTCCTTTAAGCCTTAGTTTCTTCATGCCTATTACTAAAGGCTATTGTGAGAATGAAATTAAGTATTCTGGCACAGTGTCTGGAACATAGTCATGCTTAACAAAAGTGGGTTTTTATATGTTCCCAGAGACTTTTTCCAATTCTACTTTAAAGCTCAGATGGAACAAGGGAATGACCCATCTGGAGGCTGGTTATAACACCCAGTAGGTGCAGCTTTTAGAATACAATTTATTAAGAAAACTAGAAAAGGGTGTAGGTGTTTAAAGACAGCCTGGTAGTAGGCATTGTCTTGCTGTGGTATGGAGGATGGAGTTAAAGCTGGGAATCTAATCGAGTACCTTTACAGGATTACAATGCTTTCAAGAAGTTGGCAAATATGAGGATATTCCATACTGAATACAGCAATTTCCAGCAAGGTGCCACGCAGTGTCACCATGGAAACCTTTAGAAAGCTTTAGAAAACAATGCTACCAAACAAAAGTTGAAGAAAGCCTGCTGAAGCAAAGAAAACAAAACACACAGCAGAAGTTCAAAATGAATAGAAGTGCAAATACTTTAATTCCATACCTTATGAGAAGTTTGTGTTGTATGGTTTTCAGGTGTACCAGGGAACGTTGTCGTTCCTCAAATTTAAATATCTCCACAGTGGACTTCATGTTGGGATGATTCACAACATAAAGATACACAGTGTGGTCTAAAGTGGAAAAAGGCATAATTTCCAAGAAGTTTACTTCTATTGCAACTGTGATTAGACTTGGTGTAGAAGTTGGTCACATCTGAGGATTTTTCTCATACATCTTGCATTTGATCCCATAGTCCACCTGACAGGTAAGTCAGACAAACTCCAGAATCCCCATTTTACTGAAGAAATTGTGACTCAGAAGGTTAATAACTTATCAGCAATTTCGCCACCACCAAAGTGGCAGAGCAGTGAGTGGAAGAAAACAAGCTTTGTTGAGAACTTTTTCCCGTGAGAACTTCCTACACTGCAACACACTCAACAAATATCAGAGTTGTGTAAACATCTTAAATTAAGCAACATTTTGCAACCAGAGAATGAAATTGTGACGTTGTCAGCTACCTGAAGTCGCAAGAACAGTATATTGAGTGAACCCAACCGACATGGGATGTAAATATGAATGCTAGAGAAAATAGAGCAGCCAATTCTGGGTATTACCAACCTCGAGAATGTTCACACATCTGTTTTCATATTGGAATGTGAACTGCTGTGAACAGGATTGAGGGTAGTTATCTGGCTTCTCAGAGTACTGTCTTCTGACTTTTTAGGAACTCTAGGTCTAAAGAGCTCTAGGGTTTTAAAGGGCCTGACCCCATCCTCCCACTGCAGGACTGATCTGCGTTCATCTCCCCACTTCCTTTCTTGACGGAGTTTCCAATCATGCGATGAAGCAAGCTTGAACCCTGAGCTGCATGGCTTTTACTCAGGGGCCCTGAAACACACAGGCCCCTTTACTCAAATTAAGGAAAAGTGCTCCCTCACAGACAAATCTTCCTTTTGGTCTGACCCAGCTCTCTTCCCCGGCCTGGGGCTTGGCAAGCAGAACCAGAGCTGGATTTTAGTCCCCACATGGCCCTTCAGCCAGACATTCTTGTCAGACACAGCATGAATAAATGCACTCCCTTGGCTTTACCCCGTCTTTAGCCCTCTGCTGGACCCCTCCTTCCACATAAAAGATGCATGGTGAGAACACTTTAGTTCTCTATCTTCTCATTCCGTTTCTATTTCTATGTGTAATGTTTTGGCCTTATGAATTAGATACATAATTATACGACTAATAAATAAAATGTCAATCATAATATACTCAGCTTCTGAAAGCCTGTTTATACACCCGAGGCTTAATCTTTAACCTGGTCCCATCTCACAAAAAACAACCAAAAGCAACCCCCACTCCCCCCCTCAACCCCCAAAAAACCCTACCTCTAACACTATCCCATGCAATAAAATAGCTCCAGGTTAATCTGATCACACATTACACTTTCCCCAATGAAAAATCTTACATCTAGTTGGGTGTCAGGCAAAAAAGTGGTGACTTTTGAATTGCTTAAGTAGACCCTGGAGCCCTAATTTTACCTGGGTAAAGGACATAGGATTAGAAGTAAGACCTCTTGGGTTCTAGTTATGAAACTGCCATTTACTAATGACAGAAGTGAAGTCATACTTCACTGCAATTCTCTAAACTCCATTTCTGCATCTATAAAACTGAATATTAATATCTGCCCTGCCTGTCACATAGAGTTCATTCATTTATTCATTTAACACGTGTTCAAAGCACCCACTATGCAGCAAATATTGTTCTAGACTCTGGGAATCCAGCAACGAACAAGTCACGTATTCTTTCATGATGATTATATTCTAGAGAAGAAAACAGGGGGGAATAATTAGTAAGTAAAGGAATACTGGAGTGGGGAGATGCCTTCTTCATGGAGTGGCACCCACTTGAAGAGTGACAGAAAGCTTGGATCTAAAGATGAGAGGGAGCTCGCTACAGAGCAGTTCTGGGAGAGGCAGAGAAGGTTGGTATCTTTTAAGATTAATAAAAAACAAGAATTACCATTTTGATGAGTACATTGAGAAGAAATACAACAAGATTCATACCCTGAAACAAGGTGGTGGGAAGGCTTTCCTGAGAAGGTAACATTTAAGCTGAGGCCAGAATCATGAGGAAGGTAAGCCAGAAGTAATGGAAAGACATTCCAGGCAGAGGGAATTACAGATGCAAAGGCCCTGGGCCTTGTAGCATTTTATAGGACTAAAGGAAATCCCATGTGGCTTGTCCAGAGAGTCTGGGGGAGAGTGGTGTCCAGTGAGGCTGGAGAGAGCATTCAGATGCCGGAGTGTGCAGGGGCAGCGCCTAGGAACTTAGGCCATTCTGGAGACTTGGAGTTTATCTTCAGAGTAATGGGAGCAATACGGAGAATTTTAAGAAGAGAGTGATATGATCAGATTTGCATAACAAGTAACTCTTGCTTATGAAAATGGATTGAGGTGTTATAGGAGAGAAGGTGCGGTTAGAAGCCACTGCAGAATCCAGGGGAGACATGGTAGGGGCGTGGATGGTGTGGTGGCAATGAGAATGGGAAGAGGTGCACAGGTTGGAGAGATATTTGGGGGGTAATTTGGGCAGAACGTTGTAACCAGTTGACTGAATGGGGCAGGGAGAGGAGAAGTGTCAAGGTTGGGCCCAGGATTGTATTTTGAGGAATTAATAAATTATATATGCATATGCTTTGTAAACAGAAAAGCAATACAAAATTGTTAGGTACAATGATCTTTTAAGGCAGGGCTTGCTAAGCAAATAAACAGTATATACAAAATTTTAGAGGAATATTTAACCTACTTAATAAAATAGTACTCAACTATGTTAAAAGGTACCCATTTACTTAAAAAAGAACAAGTCTGTGTTGGTGTAGATGAAAGGAATTGAACAAAGATCTGTTGCATAAGTGGATAGAAATGCTTACTAATCACTCTTTTTTATTTGTGAAAATCACTCCAGCAGATTTACACTTAATAATAATTGTACCTCCAGTATATATTTGGAAGAGTTAAAACAAGATTGCTTTAGAACTTCTGAATTTCAACACTTCCATTTGGCCTTCCCTTTGTGTAGTGACTGCTGGTGAGATTTCACTCTTCCTTTTTTTCTATATGCTCTGTGGACCCATAAATATTTAAAAATTAAATTAGTCTGGAATTATGAACTATGAAGAAGCAAAAAATGATATTTGGAAATATTGTTTTAAAGCTTATGCAATGTATTAATAACTATGTTTTGTTTTCTATTACAGCTTTTCTGAGATATAACTCACATAAATTCACTTTAAAAATGTACAATTTAATGGTTTTTAGTATATTCACAGAGTTGTGCAATCATAGCCAGTATCTAGTTCCAGAACACTTTCATCATCCCAAAAGAAATCTCCATACCAGTTAGCTGTCACTCCCCATTCTTCATGCCCCTCAGCACCTGCCAACCACTAATCTAATTTTTTGTCTCTATGAATTTGCCTATTATGAACACTTCATATAAATGGAATCACACAATATGCGGCCTGTAGTGACTGAATTCTCTCACTTAGGATAATGTTTACAAGGTTCATCCATGTTGTAGCAGGCATCAGTACTTCATTCCTTTTTATTGCCAAATAACATTCCATTGTATAAATATACCACCTTTTGTTTATGTATTCAACAGTTGACAGGAATCTGGGTTATTTTTATCTCTTGGGTATTAGGCGTAATGCTGCTGTGAACATTCCTGTACAAGCTTGTGTGTGGACCTATGTTTTCAGTTCTCTTGGCTATATACCAAGGAGTGGAGTTTCTAGATCATGTGGTAACTATGTTTAACATTTTGAGGAACTGCCAAACTGCTTCCCAAAGTGGCTGCACCATTTTACAATCCCACTAGCAAAGTGCGAGAGGTCTAATTTCTCCACATTCTTGCCAACATTTATTATTGTCTTTTTTATAGAGCCATCCTAGTGGGTGTGAAGTAGAATCTCATCAAAGTTCTGATTTGCATTTCCCTAATGACTAAGCATATTGAGTATCTTTCCATGTGTTTATTGGCCATTTGTATATCTCTTTGGAAAGATGTCTACTAAGATCCTTAGTCCATTTTTAATTGGGTTATTTGCCTTTTGTTGTTGGGTCATAAGAATTATTTATATATTCTGGATACAAGCTTCTTAGATGTATGATTTGCAAATATTGTCTCTCAGTCTTTGGGTTGTTTCTTCACTTTCTTTATGACGTCTTTTGACACAGAAGGCTTTTAATTTTGACGAAGTCTAATTTATCTATTGTTTTATGTTTTTTTTTAATGTCACACAGTTATTTTCAAAGGGTCTTTAGTTTATAGGTTAGAGTTCTGAGAACAATATTCAAATTGGTTTTGATGGTCAAATGAGAAGAAAAATGGGTAGGAGGAAGAGAGAGCCATCCAATTGTAGTCCTCCTTCTTTAATGCGATATTTAAAAGTGTTTTGATACACATTTATTATTTTACAAATATACATCTTTATGGTAAAATAACATCTCCCCTCCTTTCACATACACGTTGAATAGTTGGGGATAAGTGGTTTGTATTTCCCTCTCATTCTTAAGCATTCAGACTTTACCTTTGTCCATGAAAGTACTGATTCCATGTGGATTAAATGATGCTTTGTCAAAAGAATCACTAATGTTTAGCACCTGGGCCCTTGGGTTTTGCTCATTCAGATCCATCAAGAAGATTTGTCCTGGCTCATCTGGTCCAAAGTTTACCATGCCTGGATATTTTAACCCCTTGAAGAAATAGAAAACAAGTATGCACACATATACATATCAAAAGAACATTTTCATATGGAGGCTAAAATCTCAAAGCCTAATAACAATGTTCAAAGCTCTAAATTTCTTTTAGATTTCTGAGATTTTTTCACTCTGTCATCTGTTGTCATTATCCGATCTGAGGGATTGCCATTGCCATCTAAGCCATTGGGAATGGGAATGGAAATATGGGAAGGACTCATATTCATCTTTTTCTCTATTCTTTTTTTAAGAATTATTTGATCGAGGTCACATTGGTTTATAACATTATGTAAATTTCAGGTGTACATCATTATATTTCGCCTTCTATATAGACTGCATTGTGTTCATCACCAAAAGTCTAGTTCCCATCCTTCACCAGATATGTGTCCCCCTTTTCCCCTTTTTCCCTCCCCCACCCCCTTCCCCTCTGGTAACCACTGACCTGTTCTCCTTATCTATGTGCTTGTTTGTTTAGCGAGAAGGGATTAAGACAAAAAGTATAATGCAAAAGACCAGGCATTGTTACTTGGTTTAATTCCCTTGGACTGCCTATGCCTCAGGTTCCTCGTGTATAAAATGAGCCAGCGAAAATGTATGATTGCTAAAATTTTTTCCAGTGCTGATATTCTATAACTACCCTTCCTCAAAGCAGAGAGAAAGGGTGTATGGTTTCACTGCATCGCTCTCACCCCTACATCCATTATATTATATTGTGACAAATAGTAGAATCAGAATTGACATAAGGGAAGCAGTCTCATAGAGTCGACTATTTCTGACCTATTTTGCTCCTATAGATATGTTTGAAAATTTGGACATGAATCCCTTGCTCCAAATATTGCAAAAAGTTCATTCTAGTACCTTGGACAGTGGTTCTTTCCACTGGAAGGACCAGGGGTTTATCAACCAGTGACAGGCATCCTTGAATGTATTGGGTCTTTGCTGCACCCCAGGTCATTATGTCAACTTGGGATTGGTTTATTCTATACCAGTTACAAAACTCAGCCCACTTCCTCCCCATATCCCTCGCCCATCAGTCTAATATATATTAATATCAATAATCTTGTATCACTTCTTGTACCCTCATTTCCATTTATAGTCAGTTTAAATTCTCTCCTTCCTACTCTACCTTCTCTCTCTGTCTCTCTCTCCTCCCCCTTTCTTATAAATACACACACACTCACTTATTTATAATCATACTATTCCTGGCCCTTCCACTGCTCCCCACCGCAACCCTGGGTAAATCAATCTTCAGTTCCAAACAACCCCACCTACATCTTCAAGCTTTTCTTAGGACAGTCATTCTATGTCTAAATCGTATCGGAAACCTGGCTTTCCCCCAGACAACACTGGCACTGCTGAAGATTCTATTCCTTCTTTCATTTTCCTTAAGTCACCACACCTGGAGGAGAGTTCAGCATGCCCCTAGCCATACCCTTCTGCTTCCAGACCTGGAATCTGTCCTCATCAGTCAACAGCTTGTCTTCTAAGGAAGCCACACCCTACTTTGCTTACTGTTTCCTTGTCAAATTCCCTACCAACTCCCTTTGCCCTGGTCTACCTCTTACATAGGCTAGTCTAAAATCAGGTTGAAAAATCCACTACAAACTTATTATCTCAACTTCAACCAGACATTCAGTAATGTTTATCAATCCTCTTGCTCATTCTAGTAGGTAATCTATTACAATTCTCCAAGTATCTATTCTAAATTTATTTCATTACCTTCCAGAGTCCACACTTTCTCCCTCTTTATTCTCAGTGGATAACTTTACCTCCTATTTCTCTAAAAAAACCCTATCCTATTTAACATGAATTTTCTCTGATTCCTTCCTTTCTGTTTTAATAATTTTTCAGTTTTACCAATTCCCTTCCTTTCTTGCTCTTTTCTTAAGGAAAGAATACTCCCTTTCTATTCCTAAGTTAACTCCACCACCTATTTATTTGGTTCCCTGTTCTCCATGGCCTGTCTTTAGAATTTGCATCCTTCCCTCTCTTGCTTTACCACTCACTTTTCATCAATGCCCTCTTCTTTTGGCTGAAAAATTGCTCATTTCTTCTTCCTTGAAACAAATCTTCTTCTAACTTTACTACTCCTTCAAACATGCATTTATCTTGCCTTCCCTTCACTGTCAAATTTATTAGAAACATCACTTGATCTTGTTGCCAGATTTGAGTTGCTCCAACTCTCAATTCCCTGAAATCAGTATTCTACCAGTTTGTGGAAATGTCTCTATAAAGGTCATATCAATTGCCTCTAAAATATCTTATTCAATAACTCCTCTACATTTCCTTATCTGTATCTCTGAGGCATTTGACACTATGGTACAACCCTGTATTTCTTGTCAAAAAGTCAAAGGTAGAATTTCCAGATAGACTTCTTCCTTCCTGTCTGCCTCTTCCTCATTCTGTCCTCGTTCACCCCTCTATCCTTCTTGTTCTATATTCTTTCTATGCAGATCTTATCCATAAAGTTTCAGGTTTCTTCTATACCAATGATTCAGATCTGCACATTTACCTGGAACCTCTCTCTGGAGCCCTGGCTTGCATTCCCAACTTCTTCCTAAGGGCAGCTCAAAATCAAATGGTCAAAACCAAAACCAACATTCTCTCCTTGAATCCTTCCTCTCATTTGTATCTATCATTCTTGGCAAAGGGCATCGCTGTTCTCCCCAATATCAGGACATAAAATTCAGTCTTCAAGTCTACCCTTTCCCCATAGTCAATTTGTCACTGAGCTCAGTGGCTTAGATAACGGCAGCACTGGAAAAAAAAATGTCAGGGATATCAGTGCTTCACTGTTTACCTGAGGAAAAGCTTCCCTTTGCACTTAAGGAAAATTAAGCTCAGAGAAGCAAAATGCCTAAATCACTCTGATCATTAGTTGTACGGCCTCTTTCTGCCACACCATAAAGAAAGGTTTGACAGTAGAGAATATTGTTCCAGAAGGCAGCTCAAGGCACAACACCACAGCAAGTCCATTGGTAATCTGGAGCTATGTGAGGACGCTGAATGGATGCTCTAGAAATGGAAATGATTTGATAGGGAAATAAGGGTGGGGCACTGCAAACAAACTTGGTCTAGATTAAGTGCTATGACAAATGAAACACTTCTAATAAATGGCTTCACACTCACCTGGTTTTCTGTTTAAGGCAGTTGGGGAAGAATTTGTGGTAAGTGATTGCAAGCAATTCTTTTGACAGCATTCACCACTGAAAATGGTGAAAATCACCTAGACGTGCAGGCATCTTATTTCCCCCAAACAGACTACCGGTATCTGTGGACAGGCACTGAAATCCTCCACCACCCTCATTCACCAGCACATGCATTCAGCAAATATTCCAGCACGTGTGTCGGCCATGTAGCATGTTAGGTGCTGAGCAAGGCAGCGAACACTCCAAAGTTCTGGCCTCAGGGGGCTTGAAATCCAGGGAGGCAGCACCAAGCAAGCACATCAGATATGCTGGTATATAAGAGCCTAAAAACAGGGAACATGAGGGACCATAGAAGAGGCATCTCACCCAGAAAGAGAGTGTCAGGGAAGACTTTCCCGAGGAATTGAAGGGCCACCACAATGAGGCCTCACAGAAAACTAGGAGTTAGCTGGTAACATGTAAAGAAGGGATTATCTTGCAGGCAAAGAGAGGTATGCCAAGTACCAAATTAAGGAAGCAAATAGCCTGCTTGGCACCTCTCAATAGACTAAAAATATCTATCGTACAGAATTACTCTCTAAAGCAGCAGCTTCCAAACATGTTCTAGGATGGCAAGAAAGGGCAATAGGAGAAACCAAGATGAACAAGGACTTAAGTTAATTACAGTGCAGAAAGATAAACAGTAAGCAAAGAACATCATCTTTAGCCTCTAAGCATGAGCTGCTTGTTAGTTTACAAAAAGAGCTCCATTATTTAAACCTTCATGTTCACATTTCTCATGGGAATTATTTGTGATGAAAATCTCTACTTTCTGAACAGCAATAATTCAGTACTTTTAGTTCCAGTGAAAATAAAAAAGAAGCGTACAGTAGGAATTACAAATATTATTTCCTACTGGCAAACAAATCTCTTAGCTATAGAATAATCATTTTCAAAGGTTTATGTGTCATAACATTGAAAATCTAAATTGACAACAGAAAATCTAAGTCAACAAAGAAAAAGCTTTTCTAGACAGCTTTGTTTTACCTTTAGTTTTGGAGAAAAGCTAAAGAAATAAACTCCCTCCCACCTTCCCACCCCTACACATACCACCACAACCAGCAATTTAAAACCCAAGTGAGACCCTGACTATACTGTGCATACTTAAGAATTTAGAAAGTAAGGCCATTAAGCGTTATTGTATGTGCCCCTTTTTTGGCCAAAAAGATATAGATCTAAAAATTCATGTTATTTGGTAGTATTTTATTTGCCAAAAGGGAATATTAGGACAGGCAATTCCAGCAATCAGAATTCACATTGAAAATGTAGTCAATCTACTTTTTCAAAATCTTAGGTCTCATTCCAAATTGCGACAGATTTAATAAATACATGATAATTTTCAACATCTTCACAACATATACATTTTAATTTCTTGAAATTCAATCCTTTGCATAGCTTCTGGATCACTGTAAACCTGTGAAGGCGGTATTGGGAATGAAATTCAGGCCCTCTACTTCTTTCAGAAAGAGCAGAAGGCATGGCAGGGAATACAACACGGGAAATGCTCAGGGTTTTGAATCGAGTAACATGGTTAATACTCGATCCACAAACATTTACTGAGCTCCAAACATAGGCAGGTGTAGCAAGAGGAATACTAGTTAGTGACAAGATGACTACCAGAAGCTGAGGTACAGCCAAACAAGGCAATGATGTGGATGGACAGCAACAAGACAAATCTGGAGACTAGTCTAGGAATCAAGTGGAAATCAATATGCATTTATTGAGACCTTAGTGAGTATGCAACTGCCCGCAGGAAGGTACCCACCCCGGGGCAAGCAAGAGTGGGCATTCCTGTGGTGTCCTGATTAGCCCTCTGGAATCATCTTTTGGATGTTTTAGTTGACCAGTTTACCTACAGGTAAGATGAGCATGTAGGGGTCCGTCTGCCAGCTCTAGTCAGCAACATTAATGTACTATCTACACGGCTATAGACATGAGCATCTGTGCAGTATGGGAATTACTCACACTGGAGATAAAAGCCAGCCCACTAGGAAGTACATCAATATCTTCAGAGCCATATCCTGCAAAAGAAGTGGAGGATAGGGAAGATGTATGTATGAAGACTTAAAAAGTAAATCTCACAGCCAAAACTTTGAACTTCTTTTGGAAACTACATTGACTTTTTCAACTATTTACTTGGGAAACTAAATTAATTTTCAGGAATCCCACAGGCATGCTACTCTGCAATAAAACCTGAGTCAGACTTCTTAAAGACTAAACTCTTTTTTTAGAATTTCATTTCAGGGAAAAAAGGCAAATATCTATAAAATAAATTCATATCCTAGATTTATTCTTTAAATAACAGCTTCCAGGGTCTGTCCTGAGAGATTCAGCTTTATTTCCTATACAAGACTAACCTACAGACCAGATGATAAAACTTGGAAAGTCATCATTGTAAAGGTCTCTCTTTTTTTTTTTTCCTTTTTCTCCCCAAAACCCCCCAGGACATAGTTGTATATTCTTCGTTGTGGGTCCTTCTAGTTGTGGCATGTGGGACGCTGCCTCAGCGTGGTTTGATGAGCAGTGCCATGTCCGCGCCCAGGATTCGAACCAACGAAACACTGGGCTGCCTGCAGTGGAGCGCGCGAACTTAACCACATGGCCACGGGGCCGGCCCCTGTAAAGGTCTCTTAAATGCCTCTCTGGCAACCATTTCCCTTCTTGCAACTTGTTGAGGCTTAAAAATCTATCATTATCCAGTCGTACTGGAAATTATTGAATAATTGTTCTCTGTTACAAAGCCCATCTTAGGATGGACTATTGAACATAAATGAATCTGAAAGAGTTTAGTCAGATCTTTTTCCATTGAGAGCTGGTCTTGAGAATTTTTCTATGGAAAGAGTACATAATAAGTAAGTTATGACTGAGAACAGGATGAAAAAGGAACTTGCATGACTCCTAGTAGAGAAATAGAGCCACATATGATGTCATCCCAAGCAGGCAGGACTGACGGTGAAGGCAATGGTTATCTAGTGTGACAAACTATATTTTATAAATATGGTAGAACCAATGTGTATCACAGCAGATGCTCTTCCTAAAATATGATGCTCATACTGTTCCATGAAGAGGTAAGGTCTACGTTCTCGCCCTTTGAACCTGGGTGGACCTTTGAAACTGCTCTGACAAATTGAATGAGGTGGAAGTGATGCCACGTGACATACAAAGTCAAGTCATGGTCATAGCTTCTGCTGGTGCTCTTTCTCTCTCTCTCTCTCTCAAGACATGCACCTTGGGAGGCATGAATCTAAATATAAGAAGTCTGGCTACTTTTTGAAGCTACAGTGGAGACACCATAAAGAGACCACTCAAGGTAGAGACAGGGACTCAGGAGGAGTCTCAGATGATTCAGTTCTCAGCCTTTGAGTCACTCTAGCTGATGCAAATGGAACAGAGATGAGCTGTCTCTAAGCCCTGCCCAAATTGCAGATTTATAAGCAAAATAATTGTTGTCATTTTAAATCACTAAGTTTTGGGGTGGTTTGTTATACAACTATAGTAATTGGAACACGTGAGAAAATGGTTATCTGGGGTAATGGGTTACTAGCGCATCAAAAGGCAACTGAGGGAGGATAGGCGAAATACATAAAAGTGAAACAAAACCAAAGGAAATGCAAATTTGAATCAATAGAATAATGAGCAACAGGCATTGAAAACTAGAGAACAGAGAAAGATCTTATTATATTCATTATACTAAAGGTTGAAACTAATCCCCAACTAGTAATCTGAAAATGAAATTAATCAGAACTTTCCATTTTCTAAGCATTCCAGTTAATCAAGATTTACCTATATATGGCATCTTGATGGCCTCAAAGATTTAGTGCTATTTCCCCATGGAGTAACATAGACATTAGGAGAACACAGTGAATTGAATAAAGCAATTTTAAAAATCACATTGATTCCTTAGTTCTTTTGTTTTTTAAAGATTTTATTTTTCCTTTTTCTTCCCAGAGCCCCCTGGTACATAGTTGTGGATTTTTTTTAGTTGTAGATCCTTCTACTTGTGGCATGTGGGATGCCGCCTCAACATGGCCTGATGAGCGGTGCCATGTCCACGCCCAGGATTTGAACTAGCGAAACCCTGGGCCACCGAAGCAGAGTGTGCAAACTTAACCACTTGGCCACAAGGCCGGCCCCTGATTGGTTAGGTTTTTGATGTTTCTCCTGCCTCTCTGAAACCTATTCTTGGGTTCCTCTTGCCATAATCTCCTTCCTACCTCTGTCGTGAATGTGAATATTCTTCAGGCTCTGTCTGCCCTTGGCTCTTTCTCGTGGCAGAGCATCCATTCTACCCATACAATCTACTCCAGTCCATGGCTTCAGCTTCCACACACGTGCTCTTGAATCTGCAATCCTTAAATCAAGTCCAAACATTTCTCCCAAGTTCCAGACCTCTATATTCACCTGTATGTTGGACATTTTTACCTGGCTTTTTTATTTCTCATATTTAACAGGTCCCACACTAATCTGGACATTTCTGCTTTGAATCTGCTTCACTTTCTATATTTCGATTTCGGTGGATGGCCTTGGAGTTATCTTTGGTGCCTTACTTTTCCTTACTCCTCAAAGGCAAGTGATCACCAGTCATTCAAGCTCTAGAGTTCCCTCCTGGATTTCTACAATAGCTTCCTAATAGGTCAGCTTTGCTCCCTACAACCATTCTCTGCACTGCTGACAGTCATCTTTTTTAAATTGCAAAGCTGACCTTGTCACTCCCCTGCTTAAAACCCTCCAGAGGTCCAAGAGGGCTGGCAATATAAATCCCAAGATCCTTGGCCTGGATCCCAAATCCTCCACATCTTGTCTCCAGTGTCAGTTCTTGTGGTTTCCACTCTCTGCTCTATATATTCCAGCTGTGCTGCAGTATTTCCGGTAGTAGTTACTGCAACGTGCCAGACTAGTCACCTGCATGCCTGAGCACATGCTGTTCCCGGCTTCTTGACAACTTACATCTTTCCTACACCACCTTTACCTCCACTTGGCTGAGTATCATGGACTCTTAGAGAAGAGCTCAGGGACCAACCCCTCAGCTTTTCCAACCTCTTTTGGTTCCAGGATTCATTTTACGTATTAATACGATCAGCTATGACTATCTCCACAGCGACATTTTTCACGCTGCGGCTGCAACCTTCTGTTCACTTGTTAATTTCCTACTAGACAGTAAGCTTCCTGGGAACAAGGACCAGGTTTTATTCATTACTGTATCCTTGTACCCAATATAATACCTGCCTTTTCACTGTAAAAGCTCCCAACAAAAGCTGGTTGGCTGACTAAATAAGATACCAGGAAACCATTTTAGTTTCGTGAACTTTGTCTTGTCTTGAGGTTAAACTATTGACTAGTGAGTGCCAATTTCTAAGTACAAGATAGCCTGTGTTTTGTGCTCTCTGCTTTGGTCCTGTCATCTTCCAAACACTAGTTCTTCTATCTCCTACATATGACAGCATTAACCTACCTCAGTAATTCACCTACAACAGGAGTGGGCATTTTCCAGAGGTGTTGTGATTGTCTTTCTTTACTTGTTCCATCTAGGGCAAAGGGAAGCTGGGGCTTTGCATTCATATGTGAAAAAGAATTACCAGCTGGTTGCACAGTATTCCGTCTCCTTACTCCCCATCCCCGCCACCTACACTGCACCTTCATGATGGCCCAGTGCATCCCAGCAACAGCAACACCTGTGGGAGTAAGAGCTCCCAGGACACCCTCCCCTGAGTCCTCCCCACATTCTCATTAGCCTTGCCCAACTATCATTACAACCCCACTGCTAGGTCTAAAATCAGTCCTATGAATAGATGTCTATTACTTTTTAACCTGTCAACCCTACACTTAGCATAACTTCGCTTCTTTGGCCTTTGATCATTCCCTACAGGCACCCTGAGAAAGGGTCACACCAAAATATTACTATCTATTAGTATGATCATCATGTCACATCTTGGAGAGAAGGTTCTGACAGCCAGCTAAGAAAACAAATGGAAGCTACTATGGGGTAGAAGCATATCTTGGAGACACGAGAAGCTGCAGGAGGGGCAGAGGGATGGAGGGGAAGATAGGAAGCCATCAAATACGGTGGCTGTATAATCCCACCAAGGGCAAGCCCTAATAAAGCTATCCATATTTCAAGTGCAACTTTGATAGAAGCCAAGGGCAGCCAAATAACTTCCTTGTTAAAACAACCCTTGACTCTCAAAGCCTTGGGAAAAAAAGTGAGCTTAATGCAGAAAGATCTATGAGAAATGATTTCTAGAGGTTAGAATTTTTTCACCTTTCAACCTTTCTTCTCAGAAGGAATACTAGGAAAGGAAAACAAAAAGAGGAAGAGCTCCTTCCACATAAAATTAACCACAAAAGTCTAGGTCTCGAAGAGAACACAGATCAGAATTTTTCCCTGGCTCTGTTACTGCCTACGGCACCCTGCCTAAAATCCATCAGTGGCTTCCATTGCTTCATAAAGCCTCCCCCTCACCAAACAGTTGAGTCTTGTGAATATTACCTCATTAGTGATCTGTACTTAAATATCCAGTCTGCCTTGTTTTGATCAGCCCTATTTATTAATATTTTACTTTCTGCATCTCAGATCTTCTGTTTTCTGCTGCTATCATACTTTCCTGAAGATTTCATAATAAAGATGTGTTGTCGGCAGATAAGAAAGACAGTGTTACACAACGGAGAGTACAAAGGTACAGAAGAGAACCACATTGGCTCACAATCTGAGCTGTCACCCTCCAGTTCTGGACCGCGAGGCAAGTAACTTCATTCTTCTGTGTGTCAGTTTCTTAGTCCGCAAGGACAGCTAGTAGCACCCACCTTACAGGTCAGCTGTGAGAGTGAGGTAGATGTTTGTAAAGCACCCAGCAGAACACTCGTAGATACCGGGACTTTGATAAGATAGTATTATTACTTTTAGATATATATCAATATTGTCTTGTTGACAAATGACCTTGACCATTCTAACTTGTTTAGTTCTCTAAATATAAAATGTAAATACACCAATAGCATGAAAAGTAACATGACATTTTTTTTCTTTTGCTCTCAGCCAGCTTCCAATCATGTAAGTCATTCTCTTCAAAATATTTGGAGAATCAGAATGTTGCTTATGTCTTACAATATTAGCTCTAGTTTTAGTTTCTCAAATGTATTTGAATTACATAATCTGAGAGTTGAGTTAGCTTTTGGCAATCATTTAGTCTAATTACTCCTCAGAAGTATTTGGCAGGCTCATATCTTTTGAGAGATATGTGCATAGTAAATATGAATATTACTGCACAAAACAGTAAACAAATGAGTGAACATTATATTTCTTTGTTTTTTAAATCAAATTAAGTTTGACCCTGACCCTACATTCTACTAAATTGGAGGGAAATTCAATCTGAGTCATTACTGGGTCTCTCTGCCAGGGTTGTGCAAAGATTGTAGGTGGAGGGTTTTAAAACTGAGCAGAATATCTGGGGAAGTCCATCTGGCCTTTATTCTACACTAGTCACCACTCAGTTACTCAATGCTGAACCCATGTGGTCCTTTTAATTTAGATAATTCTGCCACATCCAGGTCGCACTTGGGCACATGATGTTTGCTCAGGCTGGGACACACAGGACAAAGTATCCAGCCTCCCTAAAGACACCTAGTAGCCATTGCTTCTGAGGCCCTGCTCCTCCTCCTGAAAGCTGTCAGGGAGTAGAGCAAGGGTCCCTGTTAGTCAAAAAAATCCATATATTCTTATTCCTTCTCCATCAAAATCCCTTGAAGGAGCTCAGAGTTTGAAAACAAAAGTCAGGAAAAAGTTTGTCTTCAGCTCCTGCTTTCTAGCCAGCAGCACAAACCTCCTCTAAGACTAGGGAGCACAAGGGCCAGGCTAACTTTTTTAGAAATTGAGAGGAAAAAGGACAGAAAACCAAAATCAAAAATAAACTATGCTGTCATCCTGTCACCTACTAATAAGTAAGTCACAGTCCTTGACCTTAGGGAGTTTATAACCTGACAGTGAGAGAAAGAGAGAACACTGTTAGCTATAAAGGAAAGCATGGGAGAGGGGTCCTAAGTCGCTCAGAGTTTCAGAGTGCTGTGAGGGGTCAGAGGCAGGAGAGGAATTGGCAGCTGATTTCAGGAAGCAGAGATGAGGGGATCAGTGGAGGGAATTTCACGAGCAAAGGGGAGAAAGTGAAAGGACACATTCCCAGAACAGTGAACAGAATCTCGCTGGAACTTTTTTTCTGGTAGCAGCGTCAGGGAGTCTGGGAGGCTTGGAGCCTGACTAAGCAGCCGTGGCAGTAATGAGCAGGTGAGACCAGCCCTGGAGTGGGACACAGAGGAGGCTGAGGCCAACATGTCTCATGCAGAACAATGAGGGACAAGAGGGAAACAAATGGCTCCTGCATTTTGAACTGAGTCTCTTTGAGAACGGGGCTACCAAACATAGGAGAAGTCTAGAGAGAGAAGAGCTGGTTGGGGGTGGAGGGATGAGGGAGGAAACGACAGAAACATAAACTAGATTTCAGACTGGAAAAGAAGGCCTGCAGTTTGAGAGGTTAGGGATCTCGCTATGGATTTGTGATTAAATTTTTTAAAGGCATCTCAGTAGGGTGTGAAGTTCTTGAGGGTAAGGGTTAAGTCATATTCCTCTTGGGACTTTTAGATAAATTTTGAAGGAAGTAACACTGGAAGCCAAGAACGTCATCAAGGAAAGGGAAGAAGAAAGCAAAGAGGTAAAATAGGCGATAGAAGAAGCCGGGGTGGGAGGCGAATGAAACATCACAAAGGGATGGGAAGAGAGTTCAGTGAGCATCTGGCCAAGGAGCTGTCCACGACATGCTTCAAATGATGGAGACACATCAGTGAGGAAAAGGACTGAGAAAAAGCCAAAGACTTGACATTTAGGAGACCCCTTGGCGACCTGGGATGAGGTGGCTTGGGTAAAGTGGATGGGGCAGAAGCCCCCATAGGAGGGTTTAAGGAGTAGCAGGGAATTAAATCATTTGGCAGGCTCACTTAGGTGTAGGGTGACCAAGAAATTGTGCTGGCCTCTCTTGGTATAGCCACATACGTACCAAGTCCCTCAACAAGGTGGCAGTTCTGGGGTTCTACTGGCTCCACTTCTCGAGATGCATTAGTTCTTTGTCTGTAGAAGATAAAAACACTGGAGGTCAACGCACAACATGCAAAATCAATGTCTAAACATGGTCTTTATCACCTTCATATTCGTTAGCTCTCTTTCTCATCATTTATGAATGATATAACACGTAGGCATCTCCTTTTATTCACAGTTATTTGCATAACGTGAACATTATGTGGGCAATGTGCCTATAATAGCTAATCTCCCCCAGTTATTGTTGAAAGAGTAAAATGGGATTACACATGGATAACATTTTGCTGCCCAAATAAACGATACTACTTAATAATATGAGTAACTGGATAGTATTATTAATTTAAATGTACAGAATAGCATTACTTAATTTGCTAAAGTGTTGTCTATTGTACATCTGCACGGCGGCTCCCCTCAATCCCCTAGTCTTGTCTTTTAACTCCATCCCCTCCCCAAACTGCCTTCCCAAAATTCAACAGGGTCTCCTAACAGCTGAACCCTGTAGCTTTTGCTTTTTTCTAAATATGAGTGAAATATTCTTTTAAATAACTTTAAATTTTTACTAAATTGTATTCAGGAAAACTCTGCACTTAGACTTATCTTACTGCTCCTTAAAAAAAGAAACGTCTTAGATCTACTTTATAATTATTACTTTTTGTAATCCTCTCACTTGGGTGCCCGAGCAAATGTAACAATAAACACCCTGAAACTGAACTAGAAAGTATTACCAAAAGGCCTCAACCTCCTCAACAGGTGAGGACTTGAACCTCTGAGGAGACCAGCTACTGCTTAGAGAAATAAGTAAAAACAACCCAAAGACAACTGAAGGCAACTTTAGATCCACTCAGAAACCACCACCTAACATTTCTCTTTTCTAGCCCAGTATCGACTGTTGCTGAGATATTTCTGGAAAGGCTATCACCAGCAGATCCGCCACTTTGAAAAGTCGGATACCTACATAACTGCCAGTTCCCGCCTGCAGGGTTCAGTTAATTTCCCTGCTGTCCTGCTAGGCTAGCTCTTCCAGTCTCGATGAGTTTTGTAACCCAAAACTCCTCATTATTTAACCTGCCTTGGGTAACGTCTGAGCCAGCTATAGACTTCAGGCTGGCAGCCTGGACCCCCACTAGCCATGGTACTTCCAATAGAGTTAGTTTTTCAGGAGCAGAATGCTGAAGGCACCTGGAAAAGGCGGGGCATGACTTTCAGAAAGTAAATCAGGGCATTTCTACACTACCATTTTAGGAAAGGCAAGCAGTCAGCTCACTTTCCACATCAGTGCGTCTCAAGGGACAGATTGCCGGGTGGCATCGAGGAGTGAGGTTTCAAAGCTGCTCACTCCTGCCCGCCAGGAAAGCAGCCTGGGCAGTCCTTGAGGTAACTTGGAAGAGTAGACAAAGAGAGCCAGGGACGCCAAGCTCAGGGCAGCCCAGAGTTTCACGGGTTCTTATCCTGGGCGTGGACATAGTACCGCTCATCAAGCCATGCTAAAGCAGCGTCCCACATAGCACAGCTAGAAGGACCTGCAACTAGAATATACAACTATGTTGGGGCGGGGGTCGGGGGAGAAGAAAACAAAAAAAAAGAAGATTGGCCACAGATGTTAGCTGAGGGCCAATCTTTTTTAAAAAAGGTATTGTTTAAAGAAAGATGCCAGCTCACCTTATTGCCACTAATCTCTCCCCGATTAGGGCCAGGCCGGCCCCCAGCAGGGTCAGCAGCACCAGCTTCCCCATGGTCTCGAGTGCACTGCAGCGACGCAGGGCTCAGAGCACTTACCGAGGGCGCCAACGCAGGCTCCCGGCTCCGCCCCCTGGCACCAGCCCGCACCTCGGGGCGGTGGACGCTGGGTGCTGCCGGGCGCGGCGGCTGTGGTCAGCGTCTCCCGGCCCCGCCCCGGGTTCAAAGGCATCTTCGCGCTGGCGATTCAAGACCACCTTTACGTTCGAAGTTCAAGGAAACCTTTACCTGCGAGATTCCGTTTTTTCTTCAAGGCTCAACGTAAGGAGCCCGCAGCCGTGGGGTAAAGGTCTCGTGTTGTCTTGGCAGCTTTGGGAAGAGTACACGCGTTGGTGGGACGACAGAAGGAGTTTGCCTCTAAAACCTGAGGAATTCTACCTCAGCCCCTCAAATGGCCTGAAGGGGAAACTGAGGGGGCGAGGGAGCCCAGGGAGCCAGAGTTCAGAGCCCAAAACTTCGCGTTTCTGGAACGCAAGCCGGAAAATAAGACGGAGAATTGATCCCGGGACGCTGGGAGCAGTGATAAACGAAGATAACGGAAGCGAAGAGTTTAACTCACCCTTCTCCAAGATTTGGGGCACAGGACCTTATCTCCCTGCCTTCATGCCCTGCCTCAGAATGCTGAATATGGTGGGTGCCCAGTTCAATTTGTTGACTGGGTGGATTTGTAAATATCAGTATTTGCCCCGTCATTGATGGGATAAAGAGAAATCGAGACAAGTGAAGGAAAAGAAAGAACTAGAATGGGAGACAGGAAGAGGAGCAGAGTAGGGGGAAGGGAGAATAGTTTCTTTGGGAGATTAGACGTTCAAAATCCTCCTTGATCTTTCTTTCTTCTGAGTCTTCAGTTCCTGCCAGGCAAGAACGCTCTTTCCCCTCTAGTGAGGACCTGGTTGGAGGGAAAGGGGCTGAAAATGGGGAAGACTTGTGGAATTTGGGCAAAGCCAAGTAGCATCTTCAAGCATGATCTGTTTTTATTTACCAACAGAAGGGAACAGTAAGTCTACTGAGTTGAACTGAGTAAAAAAATGTTGACAGAACAAAACTTACCAAACCTAGAGATACTAAGAAAAGAGAAGATGCTGCTTGATCTATGGGATACATAATTATAGTATGAATACATAATTATGGTATGACAAAGCTTATCAGTTATGCAACACCTGCTGTGTACTTTGCATTGTGCTTAGAACTTTGCCCACATTAACTCTTAATTCTCAGAACAACCTCCGAGGTAGGTAGTAACATTATCCCAATTTTATAGGTAAGAAAATTGAAGCAAAGAGTGACTGTGTAACTTGCCCTGGGTCACACAGCTGGGGAGCTGCAGAGTCTGGCTCCAGAATCTGTGCTGCCTCCATTAAAGCTGTGGGAGAAGGGCTGCGCTGAAGGAACCCTGTAACGTCTAGAGGAGTATCGATAAGATAATGATTTCTAAGATGATTAACTTTAAAAGAGCTCAAGCAGAGGAGGAGTTTAATGGTGTTTTCATGAAGACTTAGAAAGAGAGATATGAGGAGGAGAAGAGTGCTCCCAAAGCTGAGGGGCTGGAGGTGTGGTGCAGTGTGCATGCAGGATTTGGGGCCCAAGCTGCCACCCTGTGGCGGACGTCCCACATATAAAGTAGAAGAAGATGGTTTGGGATCTGGTTTGGATAAGGTGCCCAGCTTTCTTAGGCTGCAGATTCCTCTTCTGTAAAAGAACATCCACCTTATAGGTGGTTTAAAATCGAATGTTATGATCAGTGCAAAGTACTCAGCACTGTGGTTGGCACATTGTTAGAAGTCAATAACATGAATCATAAATTAGATCTGAACCTCCATGTGAGAGTGTAGGCTTTATCACATTACTTCTTATTATCCTATCTTTACAAATATGCAAAGTATGGCTTAGAGAGGTTATGTAATACATAAGGTTAAGGTTATATAACTATGAAGTGTCAGACTCCATTTGGATTCGGATCAACTGACTAAAAGTACACGTCCCTTCTCACTGTGCTTGCTGCCTCCCAGTGTAGCATGAAGAAGGGGATAAGGAAAGAGGCACGTTCTTGGGCAGTTGATTACAGGTGCTGTGTCATCTATAATTTGTTTAGAAATTCTTTACTTTAGGCAGAGGGGTGTGTGTGTGTGTGTGTACACATTAACTTTAAACTTTATCATTTGAATACCATAATCAGTAAATCAAATTCCTAACTTGATTAGTTAGCATTAAAGAATTCCAAACTTTGGAGACCACCATATCAAGTGCCACCATTTAAATCTGTACCTGGAGCGTACATTTGTTAGCTCAAGAGATATTAGAGATAATTATTCAGAGTGAAGCCAGTTTTGCCCAGACATTTTGTATAAGCGGCTCCAGTTCTGCCTAGAGTAAGGATGAGAACAAGGACGCCAGCATTCTCACACAAATGGAGTGAGTTCTTGGCTGTCTTCGCCCATTTGGGCTGCTATTGCAAAAGCCTGCAAACTGAGTGACTTATCAACACCAAACACTTGTTTCTCACAGTTCCAGAGACTGCAAAGTCCCAGATCAAGGCACTGGCACAATCAGTGTCAGGTGAGAGCCTGCTTCTTAGACTGTTATCTTTTTCTGTGGCCAAACAAGGAGGAAGGGGCAAGGGAGCTCTGTAGGGTCTTCTTTATAAGGGCACTAGTCCCATTCAGGAGGAGTGCAGCCTTATAACCTAATCACCACGCAAAGGCCCCACCTCCTAACACCATCTTGTTTGGGATTCAGATTTCAACATATGAATTTTAGGGGGACACAAACCTTCAGACCATGGCACTGGCTCTAGAATGCTGCTGTGTGCTGTGTCCACACTGTTGACCAAGGAAGATTCTGCTTTCTGATCTAAGGTGAACTGATTCTTTCCTTCAGAACTTTGTCTCAGACTGAATCTTTTTGTCATGTGCTTGTTCAAATACAGAGATGGTTGTAATATGGAGTATAGAGCTGGGACTTCACTGAGTTTATAGAACAATAGATCATAGGACGATTTTCATGTCTCCTTGATAAAAAACATTTGCATGTGACGGATTTGGGTTTGAGCCTTGTGTGTATTGAATCATACCACCCAGCAGTGAGATTGTGGAGAAAGGGACCCATAGCCCTCATCCACATCTAATCTTTGAAGGCTAATGGTCACTCAGCAACAACACCCTGTCAAGAGGCCAAATTGGCTTTGTCCAGAGGCCATTTTCTTACATGGACAGTAGGGCTTTTAAAAAAGCTTATATGGACCAAATGAAATAGTATATGTTTAAATAACAAATAGCACAACATATGGATCTTGTTAATCTAACACCATTGATAATCAAAATGCCACTCATGGGTATGCAGAATGTACATATGTTATAATCTTATTGTATAAAAAGTAGGGAACTTATTATGCATAAAAACAACCTAGACACAAACTGAAGAGTAGTTAATGAGTGAGAGATTAGGGTCCTGGAGATTGGGGAGTCAGTGACTCTGGAAGGAGCCTTTGCTTTTATTGTATGACCTTCTATGATGCCTGAAAACTTTAAACCATTTATCTTTATCATGTTTGTAATCATACAATTTTTAGATTAAAAAGATCATTTTTATCCATGAATGTTGCCCAGGAAATGAAGTGGTGTTAGGAGGAGAGAAAAGCAAATCAAAAGAAGATGTGATTATATGTCAATAAAGCTGTTTAGGGGCCGGCCTGGTGGCACAGCGGCTAAGTGCACATGTTCTGCTTCGGCGGCCCGGGGTTCGCCGGTTAGGATCCTGGGTGCGGACATGGCATCGCTTGGCAGGTGACCCTGTGGCAGGCGTCCCACATAGAAAGTAGAGGAAGATGGGCACAATGTTAGTTCAGGGCCAGTCTTCCTCAGCAAAAAGAGAAGGATTGGCAGCAGTAAGCTCAGGGCTATTCTTCTTCAGAAAAATAAAATAAAATAAAAGAAAGCTGTTTAAAAAAAGAGAGAGGATATGGATTTTAAAACATTGGGAAACGTTATCCTGAGCCATAGTGACCAACGTTTGAAACCTGGGTATGGATTACTATGTATCGTTGGTATGTGTCTTGTGCTGCTTGGGAGAGACAAAAGCTAGAGGACCACTGATCTATATTGCTTTGGGAATATGATTTACTTAAGTAAAATTCTCAATTTCACTTTGAGCATGCAGCCAATAACGAAGCCACATGATGAGTCTCTGATACTTTGTTTAGTCATTTCCTGAGCCCACCGTGGGGAAGTTCTGCCCCGACTCGGGACTGCAGGGGCAGCCTGTGTGTGCTAGGAGTCAACTGTGCTGTTTAGCAGTGGGGATCACGAGGGCCCAGTAAGTCTGATGTTTCACTGTGTAAGAACCAAATGAATGTGAGGAGTGTCAGGGGGTCACACTTTGCCAGGAAGAGCCTTACCAGATTAATCTTCCACTTTAACTCTCTTAGAGGATCTCTCATCAATTTTCTATAGACCCTCAGTGACTCTAGTTTGGATTACACCTCAAGCTGGATCCATCATAGAACGTCATTTGATTCAACAAAGACTTATCAGACTGTATAACCAAGAGATGTAAGAGTTAGTCAGGCAGAAGAAGGGGTGGTGAAACCCATAGAAATATAGCATGGCATCTGCAAAGTACTGGGGAATTGGAACCAAAGAGGTAAATCCAGTGTGGATAGAGCAGTGGTTCTCAAACCAGATGAGAAGAATCACCTGGAGGGCTTTTTAAAACACAGCTTGCTGAGCCCCATCCCCGGAGTTTCTGATTTGTTAGACTTGGGGTAGGGCCTGAGAATTTGCACCTCTAATAAGTTCACATGTGATGCTGATGCTACTGGTCCAGGGACCACACTTTGAGAACCGCCGAGCTAGAGCATCTACAGCACCACTGAATCTCGAGAGGAAGGCAGGGCCTTATAGGCCAAGTTAAGAAATGTAAATTCTATCCTGGGGGGCATTGGGAAACCACTGGAGTGACATGACTCAGTGGATGTTTTAGAAACCTCACTCTGCGATGATGAGAATGCATTAAGGAGGGGTAGGGGGCCAGTGTCTCCCGGAGGCAGGGAGAACAGATAGAGGCCTTTATGATAGTAGTTTGGGTGAGATACATGATGGTAGTTGGAGAAGCAGTGTGGGATTGTTTCCCAGTGTCCTCAGAACTGTATGGATTTGAGGAATATTTAGTGTGGGAGGGGACTATTGGGGAGTATTGGCAATTGGTTGGATGTGGGCAGAGGGATGGATGGTGAGGGAGAGGACACATTAAGGAAGGTGCCTAGGCTTGGAGAATCTGGTAGAGAGGGCTGTGTTCATGGATATGGGGACCAGAGAGCAGGAGCAATATAGATAGAAAAACATTCAAAGCTGTGATTTCCATTATGATATTAAAGGAAAAAATCTTCAAGTTTCCTTCAAAGTGGAGTGACAAAAGTCATGTTGATTGTGATTTTTACCTTCAGGCTCTGAATTGAGTCCATGCAATAAATTTATTTGTTTATTGTTACATTAGCTCTTTCTGAAGAAAAATCTGAGTAATGTCTCCTGCACCTCAATACTACAGGTGAGGGCCGCTGGGTTCCGTGATTTTGAAAGTTTCAAAACTTGTGTACTGCTTTCTGCTCTAATGAGGAGCATCATTTCCTTGTGCTTTCCAACCCTCTCAAGAATTGCAAGACTGATGATTTACAGTTTGAACTGGAAAAACAATTCCATCCTTTACACGTACAGAACTCCTAGAAATTGATAAGAAAAAGGCCAACATCCTAAAGAAAAAAAAGACATGAAAGTTCACAGAAAAATAAACACAAATCTCCTTAAGTATCTGCAAGTGTGCTTAAACTCACTTGTAACAAGAGAATGAAACTGAAAACACATCGGGATGTCATTTTTTATATGATTTGCAAAAATTTGAAAGTTTGACAACAAAATGTGTCAGAGAAGCTATGGGGAAATTCTTACACATGAAAAATGCTACAGTTCCTACAGTAAGTTATAAAATATCTGTCAAACTTACAAATTCACTTACCCTTTGACTCAGCTGCTACCCCTTTTGATTCACTTTCAGGAATTTGTTCCACACATATACCTGCACATGTACAAAATAAGGGATGCACAGGGTTACTTACTGCAGCACTGTTTGTAATAGCGAATAATTGGACTGGTGAATAAACTGGCACACACTAGGCAGCTATGAAAAAGAATTAGTGAGGTTCTCTTTGTAATGATATGAAAATATGTCCAAAAATTGTCTTTAAGTGAAAAAAGGAACATGCAGAACTGTGTGTAGCTGCTACCTTTTGTGAAGTAAAGGGGAAAAATAAGAACATGCATTTGTAGCTGCTTATATTTATATAAAAATATTGGAAAGATACACAAGAAACAATAAATTGGTTTCCTATAAATGGGGCAGATTGGATGGGAAAGAGACTTCCCAGTGTGTGCCTTTTTGTATCATTTTGATCTTTGAAACACGTGAAAAGAAACACCTATAAAATAATGACCCATACTTCAGAAGAAAATGCATAAATACTCGTGTGCACACACACGGCGTGGAGGTTCTGCGGCTGCTATTGCTTCACGTCTTCACTCAGTCAACACTCTAACATTGTGCACGTTTGTTTCAAAGAATAACAGACCACGTGTACTGCCCTGCAGTGATGTCTCAACAGATGCGTTCATGTCCAATGAGCTTGGATAGCTCTTTGGAATGGTGTGTGGGTGGGGCCGTGGGAGACGGAGGGAAGGGAAGGAACATTTCTCATCATTCAATATCTAGCAATATTTAATGAGCACTTCAGACTGCTGAAGACAAAGTGAGAACAAGATGCCTTTGCTTTCGAGGAATTTACATCCTGGTGGGGAAATGTATTTTTAGGAAGGAAGGAAAGAAGTGAGGAAAGAAAAGAAGGAGAGGAGGAGGGAGGGAGGGGGAAGGAAAAAAAGACTAAGTAAACAAGCAAATTGTTTTATATTCTTTTATGAAGTGGTCAGTCAAGCGTGGCCACAAGAGGAGACAGAGAGGCTCAGGAAAAAAGAGTTTATTATACTCACAGGTCCTAGAGACCCGAGGCACCGCACGCTGCGCAGGGCTACGGGGCAAAGACACCAGGGTGGTCAGGAGGCAGAAGAGAGGAGGGAACGTTTTAGGCTCCTCCCCTTATTGGAGTTTCTGCAGGAAAGACAAGGCAGGACTGGGTGATCAGTTTAGGATTAGCTAGTTTGAATAATTTTGGTGGACTTTGGACTATAGGGAGGTCCCTAGTTGCCTGGCCCCTGGCCCTGGGATGATTATGGCAGAGGAATATTGTCTCGTGGAGTGTATAGGCCAGAGAGAGGAGGTCTCACTCTGGATTGGTTGGTTTGCCTGTTAAAGACATGATCCGCAATGAGCCCTTTGCTGTCTCTAAGAACTGGAAAGGCCTCTCTCAGGAGGTGACATTAAAGCTGAGAGCTAAAGTAAGAGACGAAAACTAGGTTTGTAAAGAGTGGGAGAGGGAGCATTTCAGCTGAAGGAAAGAACTTGGTGCACGCCAGGACCTGTCACACGGGTGTGGCTCAATCAGTTGCAGGGAGGATGAAGCTGGAGAGGGAAGCAGAGCCCAGCTTACATAGCACCTTGCAGGCCCTCACAAAGAGCCTGGAAGACACAGAAAGGTTTTAAGCAGGAGGTGATGTGATCCGAATATTTTACGACTGAGTAGAAAATGGATTCGAGAGAGGGCATACTGGTAGAGAGGAGCTCACTTGGAACACTGTTTCAGGTGAGAAGTGATAGAGGCTCAACCACAGAGCTGGCAGTGGAGAGAGGATGAGAATAGATTTGAGCTATGGCTTAGACAGAGAATCAGGTAGATTTTCTGATGGTTAAGGACAAAGGTGAAACCAAGGGTGACTGCAAGGTTCGAGCTGGTGATATTAATTTTGGCGTAATCAGCACACAGGTGGTTTGTAAACCCATTGGAGTGGATGGGGGAGATGAAAGAGGAAAGAACACCCAATTCTGGCCCTAAAAATCTGTCACATTTCTATTTTGGATGAGATGCAGGACCAGCAAAGGAGGCCAAAAAAAGGGGCAACCAGTGAAGTAATAGGAGAATAGCATTGCAAAAGGCAAGACAGAAGAGTGTTTCAAGAAGGAAGAATAGTAGAGTATGCCAAATGCTGCTAAGAAGTCACGTGGATAAGTGCAGAGAAGAGGTCATTGGATTTGGCAACATAAAGATCTGGATAACAAGAGCAGTTTCTGTGTGGAGAGAACAGAAGCCAGATCATAGCTGGCTGAGAAGTGAATGGGCAATGAGTAAGTGGAGACAGTGTATATCTCAAGTGTGCTTAGGATGCGTGTATTAGGTATATATTATGATGTACTAAATTATTCCCAAACATAGCAGCTGAAAACATACTATCTCAGCATTGTTGTAGGTCAGAAATTAGAAGCAGCTTAGTGAGGTGGTTCTGGCTCAGGGTTGTTCATGAGGTTTCAGTCATATGAAGGTACTTCCAGGATGACCCACTTGCATGGCTGTTGGCAGAAGGCCTCAGTTCCTTGCCAAGTAGATTTCTCCATAGGCCTGCTTGAGAAATGTCCTCACGCTATGGCAGCTGGTCTTCCCCAGAGTGAGTGATCTGAATGAGGGAGCAAGGAAGAAGTCTCAATGCCTTTATGACCAAGGCTCAGATGTCACATGCTGTCATTTCTGCCTTATTCTATTTGTTAGAAGTCAGTCACCAAGTCCAGCCCTTTCTAAAGGAGTGGTGCATGAGGTTCACCTTTTGAAGGGAGGAGTGTCAAGTTTGTGGACGTATTTTAAACTACCAGGTTGGGTTTCAGAGAAATGACACAGTGGTTGGAAATATGGGGCCAAGGGCGTGTTGTTTTTAAGTTGGGAGATGCAGTTAGTATATTTTTGTGTTGAATAAAATGAATCAGTACAGAAAGAGTTTAATGAAGCAGAAGAAAGAAGGGATAACAGAAAAAGTAAAATTCTAATAAAAACTGGAGGGACTGGAATTTTATAGTAAGGACACCTTCCCCACTTTAACAGCAGGGATGAGAGAAGATGGATGCAACTTTAGTGAGAACTGTAGATTTGGTGGGGAAATACGAGGCAGAGCATGTCTGATTGCTTCTATTTTCTCAAGGAATTATAAGGCAAGGCCTGCAGGTGGAAGTGTGAGTACATGAGGGATTTTGGGAAGTTTGAGGGGAAGAAGAAGGTAGAAAATTACTAAGTCAAGGAGTAGAAAAGCTAACCTGTGAAAGAAACTGAGCAGGATTGCTGGACACTTTGAGTACCAAATCTGAGCTTTGACGTTAATGAGAAATTCAGCTCTTTTGTGATTTTCTGAAGCAACAGATAACTGTTTAGGTGCAGGTATGAAGAAAAGAAATGGTTTGAGTTTTGCCACATTAGACAATAGGAGAGAAGTACAAAGGGGTTGACAGTATATTCAAGGAAGTGATTAAAGGATGGAAGCTAGACTAGACAAAGAGAGATGTTATGCAGAGAGGAACTGTTGGAAGGCAAGAAGGTTCTGGGGTAGGGGTTGTCAATGGGTTTGAGGCTGAAATAATGTCAGAAATTTTGGAACATTGGCACTACCTGAGGAGGTGACTTGCAAATGCAGGATATGGTTATTGGAGAATCTGAAACTTGAAATAAAGATTTCAAAGGCGAGGAAGTTTCTGAGGCAGAATATGGCTGTAGGAATGGATGGATGTCTGAGGGAGAATGGAGGAAAAGGGTATTGGGAATAAAGGGGTCCGGGCACCAAGAAGCTGCGTACTGGAGGATTTATCTGTGTAGAGTTTCAAGTCATGGGGGAAGAAAATGGGATAGTGGCTTTCAGTTTTACTAGATCATTTAACTAAATCCCTACAAAATAAGTATTACCCTGAATTTAGAGATAGAAATTAAGATAGAAATCTGTGAAAAGAAATAAGGAATATTTCTCTATGATCTCATAGTGAATAATTTTCGGGAAAATGGAGACAGAATGCAGAAGAGTGAGAAGGAAAATCAAGAGCAGAGAATTTTTTTTAATAGAGTTTTAATATTGTCCACCAATATTAATACTAGAAATAATAGAAGAAAAGTCACCATTTTGCAACTCCAGTATAATAATAATTCAGTCAAGAATCATTAATAGATGCTAAAACCAAACAGGTGAAAGGTTTTAGGGAACAGAATATTCACTCAAATTTATAAAAAGAAAGGAAAAGTTAACCCTGTCAATCCGGTGATCACCACCTTAATGACTTATTTCAGATTTAGCATCACATTTAATGGAACAACCAGTCATATTCTGATGGATTGTGATGTGAAATACATATCACTTATTAAGTATTCTTGTCAAAGTTGTTTAACCTGAATCTAATCAAGATTCAAGTAACTTCCAATTTACAGGAAATATAAGTAACGCTGAATTAAGTTAGCACTTGCGGAAGAAGTGATCAAATAAATCCAGAATGTAAATCTGGATTGATCATTCCAAAAGACAACTTGCCTGCACTGAAAAAAACTGCCATGAAAAACAAAAAATAATAGAGCCACTTTCAGATTAAAAAGGAGTGAAGAGTTATAACAAGCAGATGTAAATTATGAGCCTTGGTCAGATCTTGGGTTGGGGTCCGGTAGGGGGAGAAAGCAACTATTTAAAGGTGTTTAGAGACAACTGAGAAAATTTGGATTGGGATCAGATATTAGATGGCATCATAGAAGCATCACTAATGTTCTTCAGTGTTATGATAACATTGTGGTTATGTAGGAGAACGTCCTTATATTTAGAAGATGAAAGTTGAAGTATACAGAGGTGAAGTTTTATGAAAGCTCTAACTTGCTTTCAAATGGCTCGGAAAAATAAAAGCATGTATACTTGGACAGATAAAGCGAATGTGGCAAAATGACAACTGACGATTGGTGAATATAGACGAAGGATATACCAGCAGTCACTGAACTACTATTTCAACTTTTCTCTAGGCTTAAACTTTTGATTTCAAAAGTCACGGGGAGACAAAAAGTAGTTTCCTCCAAATTATTCTCTAATCACATTTCTTTGTTTAGTTCCTTCTAATCGTTCTATCTATCATCTATCTATCTATCAGTCACTTATCTATCCATCTATTTTCTCCTTTGTTGAATCTCCCACTGGAATATAGGCATTGTGTCTGGTTCCCTATTTTATCCTATGCCTAGCTGAGGGCTGGCTACAGAAAAGCTGTTCAATATACGAAAAATTTTAAGAGTGAACTGAAAGTATTTCTCTTTGCAATTATAAAAATTATACTAGGCTCTTTTCTTCCCCGTCTTCTGCTTTATGGATAAAAATCTTGAAAACCAGGAGCAGAAAACTAAGAGAGAGCTACCATGATTCTCCCAACCCTCCTTCTCTTACACCGGGAAATCCTTTTGTGGAAAGCTGAGCGAAGAATGAAAACTGCAAGTACCCAAAGAAAGGTGGATGTAGATGGTGTGTTGGTGGGTGCTGTTAATTCTTCATTGCTTTGCTGAGCAATCATTCACCAGCCTAGGTAAGTTGTGACTCCAAGATAGGATTCAAACTGAGCAAATCAAAGTGCAGAAAAAGGATCAGTCTTAGAACAGTTATTATTAATAAGAAAGCAATACACAAAATAAGATAAAAATACTGTATTATAGCTTATATTTAATTTTTCCTGCTCCCTGTATTAGGTATTTATGTTCACTTTTAGCTGTTGTAAAAGAGCTAAGATTTTATAAAAAGCCAAAAGGATATTTATTGTTACTGAACGGGATCTCATATTAAAAAGAATTAAGGGCTGGCCCCATGGCACAGTGGTTAAGTGCGCACGTTCTGCTTTGGTGGCCCAGGGTTCGCCGGTTCCGATCCTGGGTGCGAACATGGCACAGCTTGGTAAGCCATGCTGGGGTAGGTGTCCCACATATAAAGTAGAGGAAGATGGGCACGGATGTTAGCTCAGGGCCAGTCTTCCTCAGCAAAAAGAGGAGGATTGGCAGCAGATGTTAGCTCAGGACTAATCTTCCTCAAAAAAAAACAAACAAGAAAAGAATTAACACATACACCGCCCCCCTCTGTGGGGATAAATACTTATGATTAGATAAAATGTAATCCCTCATAACCCACAGAGACCAAAAAACTAGAGTTTATTTTAAAAATTCTTTTCATATTTCTAAGATAACACGTGCTTACTTTTGTCCAAATAAAAATTTCTAATGCAATAGAAAGCAAGTTTATTTTATGCCTACTATATTCTAGTACTTTTATGAATGTAGCTTTTTAGATAGGCGTTGTTATACTCTAAAATTTAAAACACATGCTTTTTGGTTTTGGATCCCTAGTGAATGATGTTTAATCTTGCTTTATTCATCTGTGACTTAATGTTTTTCCTATGTATAATGGAAACAGCAAAAAACAGTAATTATTTTAGCATGAAATAGTTCCAATATACATTAGTAACAGACTATTTTAAAATATAAATAAAAATACATGCCAAATGGACAGAGGCCAAGTTTAAGAATACTTCTGCAATTTACGTTTAAAAGCCATTAAATGATTCATCTAAAAGGAGAACTCAAAGTGATATCCAAAAACACAGAAGAAACTGTACATTAGGAAAAAGAGTAAATAACGAGATCCTCATTAGTTCCATGGCAGTAGCTTCATGTAGTGGGCACTGGTACAGCCTCTGGCATCAGAAATAGATTGAAAGCCACCCCTTGCTAGGTGTGTGACCTCGGACATCTGTGAAATGTTAACAGTGGTATAACATCAATATCTACTCCCTCAGGGCTGTAATTAGGATTAAATGAAATAACGAATGTACCATTTTTAGTGCATTGTCTGGCACATTGTAAGGAACTGACAAATATTTTGATGATAATGATGCTGAAGATGGGAAAAAGTATGAGAAGTGAAGCACTTTGGTAAGTTACAATGGAAAGAAACACATGAAAGTCTCTCTCCAGGGCTTACAATGATTTTCCAGGAGGTACACTGAGTGGAAAGAACTCTCCTCTATGAGGCAGGCACCCTTGGCCCTGATCCCAGCATTGCAGGGAATAACCATGTGGCCCTGGACAGCTGACTTCATCTCTCCTGGTGAAGTTCACAGTTGTGTTCAATGAGGAGGTGATGTGACCTTCCAGCTCCAGCCTTTTATCTCCTCTTTGTATGCAAGGTGGGCTCCCATTAAGGAAGAGAGCTGATGGAACACTCCATATTAATTGAGAATTTGAGTTGCTATATTTATTGATTCTTTGTTTTATTTTATTCGAATAAAGAGCTCATTTACATTCAGCTTTTGATGAGAGAAATTAACATTGCCATCCCTGCCTATCCCAAGGAAACCCCACAAGGAAGCAGCTACTTTCCCATTCCCTCTGAGGTCATGTCTTGAGAATTAAACACAGACAAAATTTGGATTTTAGTTAGTGTTTAATATAATTCCAATTCTTTAACAGTAAACAAATATGTAAGTATAAGACATCAAAACATGTTCTCTATCAGTAGTTCTGAACAGTCCCGGGGTCACACTGCTGGAGTTGAGGTCACTCACATTTTAAAGTAATGCAATCTACCCTGTTTCAGTGGAATTCATGCTCTGGCAGTTAGAAGGCAGAGGTGAGGCTTATTTTGTGCAAAGTATATTCACTTTACCAAAAGCACCTTTCTTCTCTCTCCTTTACTCAGCATTTTTAAAAACTGCTCATTTTCCTTTGATATTAAAAGTGCTATAAGAACTGAAGGGCCCTTTCCTTACTGAAATAAAATTAATGATACGTGTCATATGTTTCTGGGTCAACTTTGCTAAATTCCCTCAGAATTGGCAATCTATAGAAAATTAATTATGAAGAGAAGTTAACACACTTGCATATGAAAAGTACAGTTTAGAGTTCACAGTACAGGGCTCTGTGGTATAAAGTGCCTATGAGCAGCTTCCTGTCATATACTGAGGCCACAGAACTTCCCTGGAGAACAGATCCATTGTTGGCATAAACTGTAGTCACGGTAGGCTTCTCAGATAGAATATTCTGGATGCGGAGAACCTATTCAGGAGATAGAAAGGATTAATATAGAACTACCATACACCCATGTCACTCAATCACCCATAATCCCTGTCTTCCACAAGGACACAATGATTAAGAGGACATGCTGTTGAAAATAGCAGTTTCAAATCTTTTTAATGTTTAAATTAAAGTACTTTCTTAGACCTTCAAAGAAAGTACTTTCTTAAACCATCTAGTGATTGCATGCCAGCACAGGATTTTGTGTTATTATAGTAATTGAGCATTAATAGAAATACTTCCACATTAAGGTTCCTACTTTCACACTACTTTAGCATGAACAAAAGTCATGTCATGTGGTGAGCTGACAATAAGCCAGGTATTTAAAAATTGCCAGTATACCACATGTCTTATAAAAATACCTTTTGACTCATTTCCACCATAATTTAATCCATCAAAAGATTATCTTTCTAAAAGCATTTGAACAATGTGAAATTCTGCCAATTATTGGCTTAAAGCAATTACAAAACTGCTCCATAAGTTTACTGTATTATTGGTTTAAAAGGAGTAACAAACCATCCCTGTGACAGTTATTATATTACTAGCTCAAAAGGACTTGAATAATTAAGGTTTAACAACTAAAAATATAAACACCTCTGATGAAGGAGGATTGTTCGGGTCATAAACCAAAAGCTTCTGGCCATTCGGATGACAGCCTACCAAGATGTCCCCCGAGGAAGGATCGATAGATAAATTATCCACCAGTGTATCCAATTCGAGCACCTTGCAAACAAAAAAATGTTAAATATCTAAATGACCTGAGAAACTTGATTAAATAATTTAGGGCTAACCCCTCCTGTCTCTATGCATGTGGGGAAATTACACACATCTCCCTGCTTCCACCTCTTTAACACCAATAGCACTTAAAATAAATTTCATAAACTGGTTTAGAGTCACTCTTCATCTTCCCTGAAATTAAGAAAGTTAGGATGATAATCCATCTCTCTAAAAAATGAACTCCTTTTCCCTTAAAAGATGCACAATGATCAGCTGGCTCAAGAAACTCATTCAAATCAAAACAGGAAATTTTTAATCAATCTAAAATATGTTGTCAAGCAGGAAGAAAATAATAATGGTGTGGAACCCAATTTCTACCTTCATTTATTATTGAAAGAACTGACAATGTGCATAAATCTTCATTTCAGAATTCCTCTATTAGTCTTTTCAATTGTGAAAATTCTTATTGGAATTCATCAGGTGTCATCAGCATTTCACAGAATGGGCTCTAAATCTGATGCAAATATCACTCCCAGCTCGCTGCTGAGCGTAATCAGTCAGTCCTCGTGATTTCTGGGAACAGGAGACTTGGCCACTTAGAAGGAGTTAATATTTGAAAACCCAGAATAGCAACACTGCATCCACATTCTCTTCTGAGTGAGGCATTGTTATAATATAGTATGGCTATGTAATTTCAAAGAATAATAGATTAATGTTTACTTAATATATAAAAAGAAATGTTTTACCTTCAAATGAGTTAAATTCATATTAGGGTGTTTTTCCAAAACATGAATTTCATGAGCCAATATATCAGCAACATAGATGTACCTTTGCAGAAAGGACACACTGGTTAGAGCTCCATGCCAGTATAAAGCTTCATTAACACAGTATGGAAGAATAAGTCTTAATAACCTGCCGAGAAGTTAATCAATGATGGGCCTCAAGGAAAGCTTGATAAAGGTCAATTTTTATTTAAAAAGTATGCTTTCAAAATCAATTCAGTGTCGCTACAACAATCACGGAATTTAATAAGAAATTAAATTATTTTTCAAAAGGTTTGCAAGGAAAAATAATATAGGAAATCATTTTGAATATAAAGTCTGTGGTATTTGCCACTGAAAGGACAATAAAACAAACATTTGGCTTCAGGAAAAAAGCATTTGCATTCCACAATATAATTTGATATTTCTATGTCGTATTTACATATAGAAATATATGGTACAGAACAGAACACATTTTATTAGAGTATTTATTAATATGTAATAAAATAGTTACTAACGTTAGAGAATTTTAAGAGTAAGAGGTAAATATCTAGTCAGAACAAGCTGTCTACATCTAAGGTGGGTGAATTAATGGACTACTGTACAGTAATTTTGCTCACTGAACAGACTGTTCCACGGCAACTGCTCCATTGAGCAATCATCATGTGTAAAGCCAGGAGCTCAGTATTGTGACAGCTATAAACACAAAGAAGACACAGTCTTTCTCCTGAAAAGTGTATAGTGTATTGGGATAATCAGACTGGTCTGTACACTTTAAACAAATAGTACAGCATGAATTGGTACCATAAGAAATATTTCAGGTCTGGAGACTGAAGAAATATCTAACTCCTAAGAACAGAGAAGGGCTCACAAAAGAAGGGGCATCTGCAGTGGAAATGGACGTAGATACTGGATTTGAGGATATAAGGACAAAGCGCCTTCAAGGCAGAAGAAAACAGGTGAGCAGAGGCACAGGGGCAAGAATGAGAGAGGCATGTTGCAAAATAATGAGTTCTTTGTCAAAGCCTGGAAAGGAGGGAGACAGTAGAAAAGGGAGATTGGAGCTAGCCTATTAAAGCAAGTCCAACCCTTCAGTCTGCCTTGATTTGATAAGCAATTGGCTTCCAATGAATTTTTAGAATAACAAAGTGATGTAATGACAAACGGTCAGTTCTATTCAGCAGTTACTGAGCATTTTGCTCTGCACCTGGCAGGGCTCAGCAGGAGGCGTCATG
This sequence comes from Equus caballus, assembly GCF_041296265.1. Taxonomy (NCBI): domain Eukaryota; kingdom Metazoa; phylum Chordata; class Mammalia; order Perissodactyla; family Equidae; genus Equus; species Equus caballus. The sequence continues at coordinate 42,922,857 of NC_091687.1, forward strand.
GACGAAGCAGAGCTCCCTCTTCTGGAGCCAGTGGAATATGGAAAGGCACAATTGGCAACAGGGCAGAAAATGGAAGTGGCCTGAAAACAAGTTGGAAGAAAGTCTAATACTCCAGCCAGAGAGGATGAGAACCTAAACCAGGCAGGTGTCCATGGGAAAGGAGAGGCGGGGGGATGGAAGCACAGCCAGAACCAACACGACCTGCTCACTGGTGGGCGAGGAATGGTGAAAGAGAAGGAGTTAAAACGGAATCCCCTTTTATTATTATTATTTCTAGCTTGGGTGACTGGAAAGTTTGACTCTCAGAAGGATGAGAGTTGGGGAGAAAAACAGATTTGGCTGGAGAGGTTAGATTGGGCCAGTTATAGACAATTTAAATTAAATGATTCTACATTCATTTTCTGTAATCAACAAGAAAGAAGAAATTGTGTCACAAAAGCAAAGACATTTAGTTGTCAAGGAATGCCAAATTCATTTCATGTTATATTTGTAGCAGTTTAAATTGTTCAGTGTGCTAAGGTAGTAAAAGGGAAAGTTAATAAAGAATTTCCTATCCTTTCTGTAGGCTGTGGTTGGACATATAAAAGTAGTAAGAGAATTTTGGAGGGCAATTACTCTTTGAGCAAGTAGTTCTGTTTTGAGGGGTCTGTTCTAGAGAAACACTTGTACAAATGTACAAAGAGGAGGGCCTCACAGCACCACACGGAGCTAGTGTAACTACCCAGCTGGCATTTGAACTCAGGTCTGTATGACTTCAAAATCTAAAGATTTAACCATTATGCTGTAATGCTCCCTTTGGGAGTATTTCCTTAAAAAATGTTTGGATAAGTTTCAGTGGTAAATGAGAAATACAAAGTGCTTTTTATATAGCAAAAATAAATAAACAACCTACATACGCATCAACAGAGAACTGGTTAAATTAGTTTAGGATCACCTCTATAATGGAATAATGTTGCAGCCAATAAAACAATGATATATTTATTTAAAAGGAAACTTACCTGATACTTTAATATGTATATATAAATATAATCCCATTTTATAAAAATTTACATTTATAAAACTAAATTCTACAATGACACATACCAAAATGTAGACACTGTATTTAAATATGATATATATTTATATGTTACATGTAAATATATAGTATACATATAGTAAATATATAGTACATATATAATATCTATCATAGATCAAAAATATCGTCAGCTATTTCCACATTGAAAAAAGAACAAAGTAAAGAATTTGGCCCAGCACGATGACTGAGGAGAAATGAAGATACTTCTATAAGGGGTCATACTTTTTATCAGGTGAAATATTGATCCCATTTGCTGTATCAAATCCTTCTGCTACCACTTTAACTTCATTTGGACTGTAGTAAACAACATTTGTCCAGTGTAAATTCAAGTATGTTTCCAAATACTTTAAGAAAGTATCAGAGAAATAGTGGTCATTAGTGGCATAGAAATGTGCTGGTCCAACAGCCACGATATCATTCACACTGAAAGAAAAAAATCACATGTGAGAGAAAACGAAAAGCCAGTTGGTCTCCATACTAAAGATTAAGTATCCAGAAGGTTTACACAATATGTGCTTTAAATTTTTGGTAAGAAGTTTTCCAGGAAAAGCTCAGCTAAAATCCACGGCTATAGTCATATGTCATCTACTATAATATCATTTGCCAGAGAACAATTTTGTATGGTAACAGGTAATCTGAAAACAGGTCATTTAGAAATTATGGCAGGATTACTATAAAAGAAAGAAGAACTTGGTGCCAAGAGAGTATGCTTTTTTATTTTTATTTTTTTTATTGAGTTAATGATAGGTTACAATCTTGTGAAATTTTAGCTGTACATTATTGTCTGTCAGTCGTGTTGTAGGTGCACCCTTTCACCCTTTGTGCCCACCCCCCACCCCACCTTTCCCCCGGTAGCCACTCATCTGTTTTCTTTGTCCAAATGTTTAAATTCCTCATATGAGTGGAGTCATACAGAGATTGTCCTTCTCTATCTGGCTTATTTCACTTAACATAATTCCCTCAAGGTCCATCCATGTTGTTGCAAATGGGATGATTTTGTTCTTTTTTATGGCTGAGTAGCATTCCATTTTATATATATATATATATACACACACACACACACACCACCTCTTCTTTATCTAATCATCTGTTGATGGGCACTTAGGTTGCTTCCACGTCTTGGCTATTGTAAATAATGCTGCAATAAACATTGGGGTGCATGGGACTTTTGGAATGGCTGACTTCAAGCTCTTTGGATAGATACCCAGTAGTGGGATAGCTGGATCATATGGTAGTTCTATTTTTAATTTTTTGAGGAATCTCCATACTGTTTTCCATAGTGGCTGCACCAGTTTGCATTCCTACCAGCAGTGTGTGAGGGTTCCTTTTTCTCCACAACCTCTCCAACATTTGTTACTATTTGTTTTAGTTATTTTTGTCATTCTAATGGGTGTAAGGTGATATCTTAGTGTAGTTTTGATTTGCATTTCCCTGATGCACAGCGATGATGAACGTCTTTTCATGTGCCTATTGGCCATCCGTATATCTTCTTTGGAGAAATGTCTGTTCACGTCTCCTGCCCATTTTTTGATCGGGTTGTTTGATTTTTTGTTGTTGAGTTGTGTGAGTTCTTTATATATTATGGATATTAAGTCTTTGTCGGATGTATGAATTGCAAATATTTTTTCCCAGTTAGTGGGTTGTTTTTTTGTTTCAATCCTGTTTTTCTTTGCCTTGAAGAAGCTCTTTAGTCTGATGAAGTCCCATTTGTTTATTCTTTCTATTGTTTCCCTTGTCTGAGAAGACATGGTGTCCAAAAAGATCCTTTTAATAGTGATGTCAAACAGTGTACTTCCTACATTTTCTTCTAGAAGCCTTATGGTTTCAGGTCTCAGCTTTAGGTCTTTGATCCATTTTGAGTTTATTTTTGTGAATGGTGAAAAAGAATGGTCAATTTTCATTCTTTTACATGTGGCTTTCCAGTTTTCCCAGCACCATTTGCTGAAAAGACTTTCTTTTCTCTATTGTATGCCCTCAGCTCCTTTGTCGAAGATAAGCTATCCATAGATGTGTGGTTTTATTTCTGGGCTTTCAATTCTGTTCCATTGATCTGTGCACCTGTTTTTGTACCAGTACCATGCTGTTTTGATTACTATAGCTTTGTAGCATGTTTTGAAGTCAGGGATTGTGATGCCACCAGCTGTGTTCTTTTTTCTCAGGATTGCTTTAGTAATTCAGGGTCTTTTGTTGCCCCATATGAATTTTAGGATTCTTTGTTCTATTTCTGTAAAGAATGTCATTGGGATTCTGATTGGGATGACATTGAATCTGTAGATTGCTTTAGGTAGAATGGACATTTTAACTATGTTTATTCTTCCAATCCATGTACATGGAATGTCTTTCCATCTCTTTATGTCATCATCCATTTCTTTCAGAAAGGCCTTGTAATTTTCATTGTATAGGTCTTTCACTTCCTTAGTTAAATTCACTCCAAGGTATTTTATTCTTTTTGTTGCGATTGTGAATGGTATTGTGTTCTTGAGTTCTTTTTCTGTTAGTGCATTATTAGAATATAGAAATGCTACTGATTTATGTAAATTGACTTTATACCCTGCAACTTTGCTGTAGTTTTTGATTACTTCTAAAAGTTTTCCAATGGATTCTTTGGGGTTTTCTATATATAAGATCATGTCATCTGCAAACAGTAAGAGTTTCACTTCTTCCCTCCCTATTTGGATTCCTTTTATTCCTTTTTCTTGCTTAATTGCTCTGGCCAAAACCTCCAGTACTATGTTAAATAAGAGTGGAGATAGAGGGCATCCTTGTCTCGTTCCTGTTTTCAGGGGGATGGTGCTCAGTTTTTGCCCATTGAGAATGATGTTGGTTGTGGGTTTGTCATGTATGGCCTTTATTATGTTGAGATAGTTCCCTTCTATCCCCATTTTGTTCAGAGTTTTTATCATAAATGGCTGTTGGATCTTGTCAAATGCTTTCTTTGCATCTATTGAGATGATCATGTGGTTTTTATTCCTCAGTTTGTTGATGTAGTGTATCACATTGATTGATTTGCAGCTGTTGAACCATCCCTCTGTCCCTGGTATGAGTCCCACTTGATCATGATGTATGATCCTTTTGATGCATTGCTGAATTTGGGTTGCCAAAATTTTGTTGGGAATTTTTGCATCTATGTTCATCAGTGATATTGGCCTGTAGTTCTCCTTTTTCATGCTGTGCTGTCCTTGTCAGGCTTTGGTATCAGTGTGATGTTGGCCTCATAGAATGTGTTAGGAAGTGTTCCATCCTCCCTAACTTTTTGGAATAGCTTGAAAAGGATAGGTATTAAGTCCTCTCTGAAAGTTTGGTAGAATTCCCCCGGAAAGCCATCTGGTCCTGGGGTTTTATTGTTTTGGATACTTTTGATTGCTGTTTCAATCTCTTTCCTTGTGATTGGTCTGTTCAAATTGTCTGCTTCTTCTTGACTAAGCTTTGGGAGATTGTAGGAGTCCAAGAATTTGTCCATTTCCTCTACGTTATCCATTTTGCTGGCATATACTTTTTCATAGTATTCTTTTATAGTCCGTTGTATTTCTGTGGAGTCTGTTGTTATTTCTCCTCTTTCATTTCTGATTTTGTTTATTTGAGCTTTCTCTCGTTTTTTCTTTGTAAGTCTGGCTAAGGGTTTGTCAATTTTATTTATCTTCTCAAAGAATCAGCTCTTTGTTTCATTGATCCTTTCTACTGCCCTTTTTGTTTCAACAGCATTTATTTCTGCTCTGATTTTTATTATTTCTCTCCTTCTGCTGACTTTGGGCTTTGTTTGTTCTTCTTTCTCTAATTCAGTTAGGCGTAGTTTAAGATTGCTTATTTGGGATTTTTCTTGCTTGTTAAGATGTACCCGTATTGCAATGAATTTTCCTCTTAATACAGCTTTTGCTGTATCCCATATGAGTTGGTATGGCATGTTGTCCTTTTCATTTGTCTCTAGGTATTCTTTTATTTCTTCTTTAATTTCTTCAAATGATTCATTGCTTGTTCAATAGCATATTGTTTAGTCTCCACATCCTTGTGCCTTTCTCAGCTTTTTTCTTGTAATTAATTTCTAGCTTTATAGCATTATGATCAGAGAAGATGCTTGTTATTATTTCAATTTTTTTAAATTTGTAGAGGCTTGCCTTGTTTCCCTACATATGGTCTATCCTTAAGAATGTTCCATGCGTGCTTGAAAAGAACATGTATTCTGCTGTTTTTGGGTGGAGTGTTCTATATATGTCTATTAAGTCCAATTGTTTTAGCTTTTCGTTTAGCTCCACTGTTTCCTTGTTGATTTTCTGTCTGGATGATCTGTCCATTGATGTGAGTGGGGTGTTGAGGTCCCTTACTATTATTGTGTTTTTTTGATATCTTCTTTTCGGTTTGTTAATAGTTGCTTTATGAACTTTGGTGCTCCTGTGTTGGGTGCCTAGATATTTAGAAGCATTATTTCTTCTTGATGAAGTGTCCCTTTGATCATTATATATCGGCGCTCTATGTCTCTTTACCTGCCTTATCTTTAAGTCTGTTTTGTCTGATATAAGTATTCCGACACCTGCTTTCTTTTGTTTGCTATTAGCTTGGAGTATTGTCTTCCACCCCTTCACTCTGAGCCTGTGTTTGTCCTTGGAGCTGAGATCTGTTTCCTGGAGGCAACAAATTGTTGGATCTTGTTCTTTAATCCATTTTGCCACTCTGTGTCTTTTCATTGGAGAGTTTAATCCGTTTACATTGAGGGTGAGTATTGATGCATGGGGGCTTAATGTTGTCATTCTGTTGCTCGTTATCCGGTTTTCCTGTGTTTCCTTTGTTTCTCATCCTGTGTGTTTTAGCCTACCCATTGACTTCTGCAATTTCTTATGCTTGGTTTTTAAAATTTTTCCTTATTTATGTTTTGCGTGTCTGTTCTGTTTTTTAGTTTAGTGGCTATGCTGAAGTTTGTGTTCAGAATCTCGTGTATAACATAGTCCATTATCTGGTGATCTCTAACTTACTTAGCCTAGACTGTTTCAGTCCCTTTCCTCCTCCCCTCCTAAATTATTATTTTCATCTCTTATTCCAACTTGTGTTGTGAGTTTGTGGTTAGAGTGATAAGTTTGTCTTTGCTTTGGTGATTTACTTCCCTTTATCCTAATGCTATAGTTGAATATTTGCTATCCTATTCCGATTCTATCTATTTGTCTCCCTACTCTGTGTTTTGTGACCCCTTTCTCCCCATTTTTCTTTTCTCAGGTATGAGAGCCTTCTTGAGGATTTCTTGCAGTGGAGGTCTGTTGGTTACAAAGTCCCTTAGCTTTTGTTTGTCTGGAAAAGATTTAATTTCTCCCTCATATCTGAAGGATATTTTTGCTGGATAGAGTATTCTTGGCTGAAGATTTTTATCCTTTAAAGTTCTGAATATGTCACTCCAATCTTTCCTAGCTTGTAAGGTTTCTGCAGAGAAATCCACTGAAAGTCTGATAGGGGTTCCTTTGTAGGTTATTTTCTTCTGCCTTACTGCCCTGAATATTCTTTCTTTGTCATTCATTTTTGCCATTTTTACTAGTATATACCCTGCAGTAGGTCTTTTTACATTGACAAATCTAGGAGATCTGAAAGCTTCCTCCACACACATTTCTCTCTCAATCCCTAGATTTGGGAAGTTCTCTTCTATTATTTCGTTGAGCACACTTTCCTCCATTTTCCTTTTCCATGCCCTCAGGAATTATTCTTAAGTTGCATTTTCTCATTGAGTCAGGTATTTCTCAGAGATTTTCCTCAGTTTTTTTAATTCGTGGTTCTCTTTCTTCCTCTGTCTGGAGCCATTCAGCCCGTCTATCTTCGATTATGCTAATTTGCTCCTCTATGGTGTCTACACGGGCATTCAGGGAATCCATATTCTGTTTTGTCTGATCCATTGTATTTTTCATCTCTAGTATTTCTAATTGATTCTTGTTTATAGTTCCAATCTCTTTTGTGAAGTAACTCCAGAACTCGTTGACTTGTTTCTCTATATTTCCCTTTACCTCATTGAGTATTTTGATGATAGCTATTTTGAACTCATTTTCACTTAGTTTTCCTATTTCCAAGTCCTCAGGACACACTTCTGTATTTTTATTGTTTTCTTTTTGGACTGGAGCTTTTATAAATTGCTGGATGGTAGACGAGCAGTTTTTGTGCATGATGCTATTATTCAGTTGCAGTTACAGCCTGTTGCCACTAGATGGAGGTCGATGGTAGTGCTTTCTGAGCCCTCTGCCTGCAGTTGCAATGGCGGTGTGCAGCACGGGTTGGGGGAGGAGGGGAACTTTCTCTTGCGCACCGACCTGGGTTCAGATCAGCTCCGCTCTCTGGTCTCCCGGGGCACTGGCTTGCTGGGGTTCCCCCACGTGAAAGCTTTCCCCCATTAGAGGGTTTCCACTGCATGGGTGGTGGGAGTCCTGGACGATCCCCGGATGCACAGCCCCTCCCCTGCTCCTTCCCTCACCCATGGCAGTGATCCCAGTCTCCAGGGGAGGGAGTGAAGTTCTCTCCTACCCCATTCCAGCTCCTCTGAGGGGGGCTCCAGACTCTCTGCCCCAGTCACCTGGCTGTTGTGGGTCTCTGACAATTTCTGTTATTAGGATTTTTTTTTGGTTGGAAAGCAGTTGCTCTTTTTGGTTGTAATTTGGAGGGGAGAGAGTCCCGGGTGAGCTCACACCACCATGTTGCTGACGTCACTCTCCGAGAGTATGCTTTTTGACAGCAAGCAAGGTAGGGTTTAACAACAGTATGTAAGGACACAGCTGTCCATAGCATAGAGCTGGAGAGAAACTTGTTGGCTGGTGAGTTGGTTGGGTCATCAATAACATTTACCTAGTTTCCATTTACTCAGTTGCTGGATTTTCCTGAATTCCTTTGCTTAGTTATTAGTCAAACTAAGGTCGACTGTTCAATTTCTACCTGACTCACAAAGCCGACCTGCTGAGAATGCGCAGGCACTCAATAAACACTTGCAGAGAGATGGATGATGAAAGTGCCATGGTACAATGCTTCAGATGAGATTTATATGCCAAAAGGAATTACATTTTTAAAACCAGTTAGGTAAGAGTGCTATTAAATTTAAATTCCCATCATGCTATGCAAAAATTTCTGAAAGAGCTGCTTTCTCCTTTGCTAAGTGAAAAAGAGACCTAAAGGGAAGGTGGGTCCCCTTTTTCTCAAAGAGCTCCATGATGTAGAAGCTGCCTGGATGGTATTTATGCTCCTACTTCTTAAGAGGTGCATTTTTGGAAGAATGATTGGAGTTACATGCTTAAGCCCTAGATAAGGAAGTAAAAATTAAAATATTCATCAAGTTTAAACTTAAAAGAAGTAGTAGACGAATGCAAGTTGAGCCAGGGAGGTACACAGGATTCTTTTTTAACCACATTAGCAACCAGCTGTGTGTTCCTCAAGTAGTAGAAACCCACTTCCAGTTTGAATCCCTCCAATTCTGTAGGGCCACTAGCCACAGCTACCACTAACCCTGTGAAGGCACTCTGTATGAGTCCCATATAAGGCATACTAACTCTATACAAAGCAGGCTCCTCTTCCTTGGCAGGACAGGTATTATCATTATTCGGGTGATGAGTCATCTGAGGTAGAATGTGACAGCAGGGAAAATGCTGGGTTTGTCTTCTATTCCCAAGATGGTCCTGAAGGGCATGTTCCCTGTAGTCCACCATTTCATTACTTCTCAAGGGAGTCACATAGAACACTGATTATTAGAATGAGTGACACTGACGTTATCTGCTCTACAAGGAAACTATATACACACACATATAAATACATGTATTTATGTGCATGTATGTATACATATATATATATATATATATATATATATATATATATATATATATATATGTATGTATTTCACCTCTTATAAAAGGTGAGAAGACCACCATAGGGAATATTTGAAAATGCTAGAGATAAACTGGAAAGTGAACAAAAGGACTAAGTACCTTGGAAGAAGCTCATGTTTGATTGTTTTTAGGTGTAAAAGAGAATTGTCTTCTTCTTCAAATTTAAAAATTTCCACTGTATTCCTGAATTCTGGGTGGTTTACAACAAAGAGATAAACTGTGTCATCTAAAGAATTGAAAGAACAGAGTTAATTTACAAGACATAACCATAGGACCTCTGGGCAGACACTGACATTTAAATACCACAGCCAAGGAAAGGTTTGAGGTATAAGCTGTTAGACGACCTAACGGATCATTCTTCCTATCTTTCTCATCACTGCTGTCTGGTGTTATTTCTGATCATTGGTCCCCTGACCTTTAAGAAAGAGCATTTCCCACTCCATATACAGAATGCATGAATAATCTGTTTAGAGTTTAATTTAGAAATATAGCTTTTTTTTTAATGCAACGATCATAGGTATATGAAAAGGTTATATGAAATCTAAACATTCTTTTAGGTGTCAGCTGTTAGAAATTTCAAAATGTAGCATTACTAACTGCTGGCTGAAGAGGCAAATGATCAACTTATTTGTATGAAGAATACAGAAATAATTCATGAGTTAACTGTTCTTCTATTACTACAAATATGATCGAAATCTATTTTCCCCAGTCATTTGAAACCATTATAAGTTTCTTAATGTTGGTAGCTCATTGGCTCTTACCAGTGTCTATGAAAGTGCTGATACCATGTGGATTAAATGAAGCCAAATTAAATCCACGGCTGATTCTTAATTCCAGTGCCCTTGGGTTTTCTTCTTTTAGATCCATCATTAGTATTCCTCCAGGCTTATCTGGTGCAAAGCTGTGGAGTCCCGGAAATTTTAGACCCTTTTCGAAACAGAGGAAAAAGTTAAATATAAAGGTATAAGCATTTTTATGGACTAAAGTGGGAACTATAAATAAATGATAAATAGAGGCTTTGGTTAAAGGTAGTGGCGTAAAGCTACAAACACAAAGAAAGCAGAGAGGAGACAATAGAAAAAATAAAAATTGGGAGTTGGAAAGTGGAAAGATGAACAATAACTGGTTTTTCATAGTTGAGGCAAAAAACTAGGGGTTTAGTCTTTTGGGAGGATAACTCAACGTTTGGTGAACTGGGAGATCCGAGGCAGAGTTGAGGCATGGATAAGTGAAAGTTTATATACTGACTGTTGACCCTCAAGCCCTCGGCCTGCACTTTGCTTCTACAAAGCCAGAAGTCTTGGTGAATAGAGTCAGTCATGACTCCCCTCCTTGTCTCACACCCCATATCCAAGCCATCAGCAAATCTTGTTGACTTTACCTTAGAAATATACCCCTTCATAAGGATGTAAACATTTCTCACCATGACTGCCCTGGTCCAAATCCCCACCACAATTATGGCAAGAGCCTCCTAACTGGCCTTTCTGCTTCTGTCATTAAGACCCTACAAAAGACTAGTCTTACATCAGCATCCAAATTATGTCAGACGATGTCACACCTCTGATCAAAATTCCTATCTCACTCAGATTAAAAGTGAAAACTCTTATGATAGCCTAGAGGCCCTAAATGATCTGCCCTGCTCACCATCCTTCATCTGCCCCCATTCCAAACTCTCTGTTTCTCTGCCCTCATCTCCTATTACTATTACACATGTACTTTGGCCATATTGGCTTGCTTGATGTTCTTCAAAAGAACCAAGCACATTCTTACATCAGGGCCACTATACACACTGTTCCCTCTGCCTGGGAATGCTGCCCTCCCAGACATCTGGGGCTCCTTCCCTCAATTCTTCATATCTGCACCAAATGTCACTTACTGCCATTTGACATATATACATATTTATCCATATATAAATGGCAGCCTGACTCCATCCTTACCACAGCTGTCACTCTCTAGTGCCCCATTTTATTTTTTGTTAAAGTGTTGCCACTGTCTGACACATATTCATTCCCTCCCCATTGGCACATGAAGCGAGACTTTATCTCATTTGTTCAGTGCTGGATTCCAGGGCCTGGATCAGTGCCTGGCATTTAGTCTGTCCTTTTCTCACTGATTTCAAATGTTACCTTTCTCATGTACTAGATCCCTGTTTACATATTGGTCTGTTTGGGGACTCATGCCTATTCTTGTGCCAATATGCCACTTTTAAATTACTATAGCTTTATTTATAAGATATGAGATATATATGGCAATATAAATATGGCAAGTCCCCAAATCCACACTTCATTGCTCTACCTTTACAAAATAGTCTTAAATCTATTCATTTATTTTTCTGTATAAATTTTTGAAATTAAGTTGCTGTTCTGAATGGAACATTATTATTATCATTATTATTATTACATTTTCTAGTTGGATTTTCCTAGCACATGGGAAAAACACTGAGTTTTATATGGTCATTTTGAATCCAACCATTTCACTGAATTCTCTTCTTAGGTCTAATAGTGTGTTTGTTGAATCTCTTGGATTGTTTAAAAAACAGGTGATCACACTGTCTGAAAATAATAACAGTTTTGTAGTTTTTTTCTACCTCATATTTCTTTTTCTTGTTATATTGGGTTATTAAGAACTCTAATAGATTACTGATGTTTATAGTGTTTTGGGGCATTTTCTTCCTTTTCTTAACATTAATGGGAAGGCAGCTAATGTTTCATCACTAAGAATGATGTCTGCTGTAGGTTTCTCGGGAGTTTCCCTTTTTATCTAATTTTCTTGGAGCATTTAATCAGGAATGATTTTGTTTTGTTTTCTTTTTTTTGAGGAAGATTAGCCCTGAGCTAACGTCTGCTGCCAATCTTTCTCTTTTTGCTGAGGAAGACTGACCCTGAGCTAACATCCGTGCCCATCTTCCTCTACTTTCTATGTGGGACACCTAGCACAGCATGGCCCAATAAGCAGTGCCATGTCCACATCCGGGATCCGAACAGGCAAAACCCAGGCTGCTGAAGCAGAACATGTGAACTTAACTGCTGCGCCACCAGGCTGGCTCCTGAATTTTATTTAATTCTTTTTCAGTACTCACTGAAATAATCTAGGTCTTTTCCCTTTTAAATCTTTTAAGTCGTATTTATGCAAATTTAAAAGAATACCAAAAGAATAAAGTCTCATTTTATGCACAAAATTGGACATAATAGAAATTCTCTCCAATTTAAACAAGTCTATCAAAATTACATAACTTCAAGCATGGTAGGCCCAGTAAATAGAATAAACTGGAATTTTACTATTGCTTTATGGCAGTGCCACTTCAGTGGTTAATAATCTCTATTCTTTTTCAGTGTCCCATAAACAATAGCCTGGTTTCAACGCAAAGGAAGCTCTCCCAGGGATGGTGTTAACTAGTCATGGTTATTTTTAATACTATCATTTAAATCTGTTTTCCCTCTTTTTATTTTATTTATTTATTTGTTTTTTTTTTTTTTTGAGGAAGATTAGCCCTGAGCTAACATCTGCTGCCAATCCTCCTCTTTTTGCTGAGGAAGACTGGCCCTGAGCTAACATCCGTGCCCATCTTCCTCTACTTTATATGTGGGACACCTACCACAGCATGGCTTGCCAAGTGGTGCCATGTCTGCACCCGGGATCCGAACCAGTGAACCCTGGGCCACTGAGTTGGAACGTGCGCACTTCACCACTGTGCCACGGGGCCGGCCCCTGTTTTTCCTCTTTTTAAAGATTTTATTTTAGTTTTACTTGTGGTAAAATACACATAACATAAAATTTACCATTTTCACCATTTTTAAGAGTACGGTTCAGTATAGTCACATTGTCTTTCAAATCTTTTTTATATTCTCTGTCATCCAGTTCCTCAGGAGCTGTGATGTTAGTTTTGAGGTGATCCTCAGTCCCATAACTGTGGAATAGGACAGGCTCCATGGGCTAAAATGCTTGGAAAAAGGACAAACAATTGCCATGACGTACGAGTTATTCATTTAGAAAACAGTGCATTCTGGGAAATACTAGAGACAACGCTGAGTAACTTAAAGAACAGCAGCAAAGAGGAATTGTTTCTAAATTTGAAAAAGAAAAGAAAAGAAAAGAAAGTCATATAACTGAGGAAGGATAACAGGAATAAAAGCAGAAGAAATGCCATGGACATGGCTACAAGATCATTGTGACTGTAATAAGGCGCTCAGCTAAAGTGGCTAAGATCCATGTGCTTAGAGACTTCACTACTCCTAATTCAGATTTATTCCAATGAGGGGAAAATCTTGAAACAGGTGAGTTCTGGATTATGCAAATACCTCCTCCTTTGCCAAAAGAAAAACTGCCTTCTACTTTACTCAGGATTTTTGCATCTCTAGTTATGAATAACTTTGACTAGTAGTCCCAGTGTTTTCTCCTAATCCTACAGACACACATGCAAGCATGAGCTTCTAAACAAACCCAGAGTCCTACTAGAAATATCATTTTACTCATTCTGTGTAGGTAATTAAATAAAACTTTTCTTTTAAAACTGTATTTTTAAATTTTCATATAAATACTGGTGTTTCTGCCAAAGCCCACAGTATTTCTTGTTTCCCTCAGTGGGAGAAACCAGCTGATCACATCTTTCACACGAAAACCATCAGCAGCCTGGAGAGTGTTATGACCCTCATTCTCATCTAAGCTGAGTCCTCTCACCTCTCTCTTAAGTCTGACGACTATTTTATTAGTGTTGTGACTCTCTTCTAAAGCATCTCCAAGTTCTTCACATCCCTCCTGAGTCTCAGAGTCTGAAAATAACAGATGCTGAGAGGGAACAGAATAATTCCAGGCTGCCTTCAAAGCTGGATACTTCTTCCTCAAGAATAACGGAACTCGTGAAGATGCCAAGGACCCTCACCTCGGCCCAAGCCAGGGAAACAAGGTGGCCAGAACGTCCTCACTGGCCCACCTATACAGTTTTCCAATTAGAATGGATACTGGTGTAGGCCAGCATGCCACAGGCCAATCAATTTAAAATTTAACGAGTGGTGCGTAGGTCTGTGCCCAGGATCTGAACCCACGAACACCAGGCCATCCAAGGGGAGCATGCAAACTTAACCACTATGCCACCAGGCTAGTCCTGGGTATGGATCTGCACACTGCTCATCAAGCCATGCTGTGGTGGCATCCCACATACAAAACAGAGGCAGACTGGTACAGATGTTAGCTCAAGGCCAATCTTCCTCACCAAAAAAACCAACAAACTTTTAAAACACAGATTGCAGTGGAATATTTTTCCGCAATACAGGGGGCCCATAAAGAGCAATAAATCAATTGGCAAAGACTTTTTCATCTCTACATTTAGATAAACTTAAAGAAATGTATTAAGATCCTGTTTGACGTGTCTTTTTTTCAGAACACATTTTTGAAAGTGAGGAATTTTAAAAACAAGTTACTGCTCTGCAGGTCTCATCAAACTGCCTTGACCTCCTCCACTGAGACTGGGGAAGGAAGCAGGTACTCACCACACTAAAGAAAGCCAGACCGTTCGGAAGGATGTCAATATCTTCAGAGCCAGCTTCTGAAAGTTCAAGAAATAGATAAATGTCATGTTCAAATTCTGTTATTTGTTAGGTAGAGCATAACTAGGACTTTGTTTACTTTATCAGTACATCTTCTGGAATGGTTCTGACTTTTTTTCAAGGACCCACTCTCTTTAATAAACGTCATTCTAAATCTCTTCCTGCAGTGAACTTCTGACTTTAAATGTTAGATATTGTATGTTTACTCAAATCAAAGTCAAGTAATCACCACATTTCCAGCTATAATACAGAAAAAGTTGACACCTGTACACTCTTCTGATAAACATCCAGATGTCGGCACAAAAGTAATTGACATCAGGGGAATATTACTTTCAGAATGAAGGGTTCATAGTCATTTAACCATGCAAATATCCTCGTCCCTTTCTCTGCTCATTCAATCTGAAGCAAACGCAGACATTTCTCTCATTAACCGAGATAAAACACCTGGGATTACATATTGCCTTTTTAAAAAACAATGCCTGCTTGTTTTCATAAGCAAAGAAAAGCTTCCCATTTAATCTTTAAATTTAGGCTTTAAATTACAGAAAAAAAACTAGCAAAAGAAAATTAATGAAAAATACATGCACCTAAGCCAGTTGAGGCTTCTAACGCTTGTCTCTGAGGTGGGCTACAATTACTATTGATTGTTTATCGATGTCTGCAGCACACTCCACACAGCACAGCAAATAATTAGACAGAAGGCCTTCCCACTGGTCTCACTGTGTAAATTCTGCAGACAGATAATAGACCCAAACACAAGAAAAGAGGAATAAAAATGGCTTAGATTAAGCCAAATCACGACACATTCTTCGAGTACACAAAATCCAATCTTCCCCTTTAAGATCTCTCCAAAGGATTTCTCCAGGATTATTTCTAGGTTGTCAAAAACAAACAGCATCTATCCAGCCATTTTGGTTTTGATTCATGAGATCGCATTTGGCTAGTTGCCTCCAGTGTTACTGGCTCTGTCATAGCGGAGAAAAGCAAAAGAAAATAAAAATGCCAAGAACTTCACGTTGTAAAGATGACTCATCTGCCTATTCCTCAGAAAGAAGATACATATAAGCCTAAGCATGGTCTAGTGGAGGAGTTCTTAACCTGGGGTCTGTGGATCCCTAAGGAAGCATAAGTGGATTTCAAAGAGTCTATGAACTTTCTGAAATTCTATGTAATGCAAAATGTCTTCTGCATGTACAGATGGAAAATTTTCTGTGAAAAGGGTCCTTGGCTTTCAGCAGATTTGTAAAAGGGTCTGTGATACCCCTAAAAGGTTAAGAACCACTAGACTCTAGTCCCATGGTGGTTTTCAACTGGGAATGAGCAGGGACCAGTGGAACTCTACATCACATACACAAATATAAACATACAAACACACACACGTGTGTGCATGTGTGCACACACACAGAATTTTAGTCCAAGTTTTGCTTTCTGGATCCATTTAGTAGGAGCTCAATTAATTAAAATTTGTTGTTCTTGAAAAATTATTCAAGACAATTTAATTTCAGTGTGTACACGCTTACACACATAGAAGAAGAAAAGATATATAGAAAAAGTTAGTATTTCTTCGAGTGGTAGGATTATGAGTGATTTTCATTTTCTTCTTTATACTTTGCTTAAAATTATATATAAATAACAGTATTGTTTTAATAATCAAGAAAAGAGCAATGTTTTTAGAAGATGTTTTCATTTCAACCGCATTGCAACTACTTCGTTTAATCCTATTGTCTAATTCCAAGAAAAAAAAAGTCTTATCTGTAGCTTTCTTGAGAATATTTTCCAGATACTCCCCCCTCTTCATTTATATAGCCATTACTACAATAGGCTTTTATCATCCCATATCACCCCTTTGGTGTGATGACTGCAAGAGTAGTCAATGCTGGAGGAACTTTTTCTCCTCTAATTCAATAATAGTAATAATAGTAGTAACAGTAATAGCTACTAAAATACACTACAGGCTCCTTGTACTTTACGTACGTTATTTCATATAATTTTCATAACCCTAAGAAGCAATATTATTATCTCTTATTTTAGAATTGAGAATACAGAGCCTTTGAAAGGTTAAACAAATTGTTCAAGGCCACAAATTGGGAAGCTGGGACTCAAGTCCTTTAGTTTTGACTCAAAATCATAACGTAAAATTTGACAAAGAAAAAATACAACCTGGCATTCAGTGAATTTTCCCTGTCAGAATGGTCCCCTGGTTTCTCTCTAAAGATACTTCACTTTGTAAATACAACCGTTGTCAATTCCCTATGTTGGCTTTTTTCCCCAAAATGTTTGCTTCCATGCTTCTCACCAAGATCTTCACCAATTCATATCCTGTACTTTTCTTTCAAACCTCTTTCAAAACCCTCTTTCTCTAGAAAGTCTTCTAGCTTAGCACATCTGATTTCAATCCCTTCTTATTCCTTTAGCAATTATCTATCCATGTCAGAGCTGGCCAACTTCTCCCCAGTATTCATGCTCCCCTTCTTTCTTTTCAGCTACAAGCACATGGCAATGTAGCTACAGACATTCCTACCCTTCCTTGCCAACAGATGTGGCCAGTTGTCTAAGCTCAGGTTAATGGAATATGAGAGTACAAGGTTTATGCAACTAGTGGGTAAAATAAAGTAAACATAACATCCATGTAAATTTTCTTTCTACCCCTTGCTGCTGGGAAATGGCAGCAACTGGAGTTTTAGTTTTGGACCAAGATGGAAGCAATATGTTGAGATAGCTGTGTTGTTTGTTTCATCAGCCTTTGTCCCAGAATGACCACATGAAGTAGTCATCTAATCATCCTAGGCCATTTGCTTATCATGGGACTGTCATGTAAGAGAACATAAATTTCTCTCTTCTTTAAGTTACTTACTGTAACTTTATAATAGCAAATCAGCCCTTGCCATATGCAGCAGTTGTCATATATTACATACTTGCCATATCCAGTATGTAATGTAGCCTATTGTTTTCCACTTTTTTGGTTCACTAGTCAGGTATGCGTATTAATCACTCTGGGAGAAGATGGCATATTGGAAAGAGAATTTGTAAAAATTACTTAACTTCTCTGAGCCTTGGGTCCTTACCTGTTATAAAAAGAAAAAACATCTATATCTCACAGTAGTGAGTTTTTTTGTTTTCCTTTCCATAGGTAGACTGGAAAGTACTTGATAACAAGGGCTACAAACTGTAATGCTTTTTTTCCCTTTAATCTCCCAAGCAGCAGTTATTGTAAAGGTCTTGACTGCCAAGTGTATAAAACCCTTAATTAACTCAAGAGAGATAATCCATTAAAAATTCTGTTTCAGTTCAGAACTCTGAATGCCAGCATTTTCAAAGACATTTAGAAAATGTTTTAAATTCTTAAGCCTCAAATAGAGTTAACTTGTCATTATAATTTTTATTATTTAGATGTTGATTTATGCTAAATCTTGCGTGTGTAAAAGCTTAGTTTCTGTCTATGAGATACACTGGGAAGGAATACAAAAAATGGAATAAATAGTAAGCTTACTGTCTGCCCCACAGAAGGCACACATCCTGTATGGTATGTGGTAGATGATTATTATTTATTAAAACAGAAAGACATGAGATGATATATATAAAGCACCCAAGAGTCACAAAGAGTTCATTTGCAGTCGTGGTGAATGCAGCATTTAGTGTGTGTGTTGGTGGAGGTGGAGCCAGAGAGGAATGGTCTCACCTCTCAGAGGGATTGTTGGCCTCAAGTGCATGGCTACCACTGTTTGCAAGCGGAAACTAAAAAATGGAACCTCTCTACCCTTGCTGCCCACCATAAGAAGCTGCTTTTGCCTGTATGGGAATGTATGCCCAGCACACTGCTATTCCTTAAAATCAAAGATCACTGAATAAGCAACTGTTGTTAAAAACCTATAACCACAAGCTATTATTAATCATTACGCATCACTAACATAGCATTCAACAAATGTTCATATAGTGTGTGCTAAGCACAGAGGAAAAGGAAAAGAAAGGGAAAAAAAAAGCACAATTCTAATTAGAGCTAAAAATGTGTCCCAAATGTGCTTCTAATCACTCATCGTCTTTGCTCTGTTGCCTTCTGAAGTGCCTCAGAGGCATTAAACACTTCACGAGAGGGGCCATAGGTGACATATTTCTTCATTCTTTTCAATTCCAGACAGCAGCTCACACACATCACAACACAAAGGTCACAAACACAGACAGACGCCTGTTCAGAATACAAATGTTGTTGGGCTTGTTTTCTCCGAGGATCTCTCCATCCCAGTCAGTTGTAACAACAATTCACTTGGCAGTTTGTCCTGTGACGTGCCTGGCTCTGCCCTATTGTCTACTCTGAGACTTGAGTTCACAGAAGGTGAGCTTCACAGGGCCAAGGGCTGTTTAATAATTTGACAATTAACTCAGTAGCAAAAGTAACCTTAGAGATCCCTGACTCAACCTCCCAGCCTTGTACAACATTCCTCACAGATGCCATCTGGATTTTGCTTAGTGACCAGTTCTGAGGGGGGCTCTCTGTGATTGCAGCCAGAAGGCAGGATGCAGTTGCTGAGTTTCCTCTGACTCTAGACAACCTTAGTTCTAGAACTGTCTGCATTATCCAGAACAGATCTGGTCAATCTGGTACTTGATACTGAATCTACATCTTCTTGCTAAGTATTTGGGCAACTAAACAAAAAGGAGAAGCCCCAGGAGAAAGAAGTCAAGGAGAGTAGATGAAGGGAGAAAGGACTGGGAAAAAGCGCAAGAGTAGGAATGGAAAAAAAAGCAGAGCAAGGAGGAAGCAGATGTGTAAAGGAGAGGCGTCATATCATATGTGATGTTTCTAATCAAAGTGTTAATGAGTATGTATTTGAAATCATATAACTCAAATAGTGTTAAATTTTTTGAAACAACATAGCAATAAAGCAATAAAATAAAATGAACACAATAAATATATAAAATATATAAATGTAATATAAAATTAAAAATAAATAAAATAAAAATTTTCAAGAAACTTTGAAGTGGAAAAGGCTGCTCTGAAAACGGATAGGTTTCACGAAAGCAAAGCCTTTTTGTGCGTCACAGAGAACAGTCACTACTTTGTCTTTGCTCAAAGAGCATTGTGAATCCCATTGTGAGTGAATGTGGTTATAAATATGAGGTATTGAGTTTATTTATTAGTTTGGCCAAGTGAAGGACAATTTAGCAATGATTATCAACCCTTTAAACACATATGCTCATGGAACAACAATCCCACTGTTGAGGATTTATCCTACAGGTAAACAAAGACACAAGCTACAGGTACAATGATGCTCACTGATTTGTTTGTGGTTGCAAAAAACTGCAATCGCCCAAATGTGCATTAAGAGGGAATTGGTTAAAAAAGTCACAGTACGTGCCAATATTAAAAAGAATGAGTTAGAGCTACATGTGCTGATGTGGAAAGCTGTTCGCATTGTGTTTGGAATAAAGTAGGTTGCAGAACATAATCTTACACTAAGATGCCATTTGTGAATAAAAATAGATATGTGTGCATATGCATATATTTGTTTGCAATTTCACTGGAAATACCAGGAAGGATAAGAAAGAAACTTTATTTCTGGTGTTACTTCTGTGAGGGATGGAGATTTTGTTGAGAAATTTTTATTTTCCATTTTATAACTTTTCTTCCTTGTGATTTGCCTTCATTAGCTGACTACTAGGCTAATGGAACACAGATTTCAGTGGCCACACACGACAAAGAATACAGACTTTACAAAATAGTTCAGAAAAGTCACTAAACAAGCAAGATATCAAACAACAAGCACAGGAATATACAAATAATTAATGAACTATAGTGAGACCAAGAAAGAAGAAAAAATACGGGGTGCATGAGATCAAAAGAGATTGGCTGAAGAGGTTTTTATTAATCTAATGTGATTTTTCCTCTGATAAACAGTAATTGCATGCCAAAATACTGTTAATGAGTTTTTAGCATTGGTAGCTAAATAATGTAAGGTGTATAACAAGCATTTTCTCATACTCACCAATTCCTTTAATCAGGCGGCAGTTTGGAAGGTCTAAGGATTCTATTTCTCTGGAGGTTTTAAGTCGATTTCTGTTTAAAAACAAACAAACAAACAATCTGTTTATATATTCCCTGTTTTGTTGCAGAAAGGGCTTAAAGAGGCTTATAGCAATACATAAAACACAGCATAAATCTAAAGCAGATAAAAGAGAAGATAGAAAAACAAGCATAGGAACTTAACCAGAAATGAAGTTAGAATAAAAATGTATAACACAAAGTTCTATATATGAACATGGGTCATAGAAGAATGCTAATAATTCGACTAATAAAACTTCTAAGGCAAGTTCCTATGCGAATATGAACATGGCACCAGGCCACATTTCTCACAGCTCTGGTGTTGTGGGAAGAGCTCCAGACGCAGAACCAGAGGCCCTGTCTTCCTTCTTAGGAGCCTAAAAATGCTCAGACCCTCTGCAAAATGACAGAAAGGAGTGAGTAAGTGAAAGGAGGCCAAGAGACAATGGCATTGTTCACAGCCTGGCACACCCCATCAATGGTTATTAAGAAATGAGTGGAGAAGGTCCCATCCCCATGACAACATTTATTGGGGTGAGAAGGTTGGAGAGCACCAACTACTTTAGCAAAACTACTTACTGTTGTTGTTTTCTGAAAACTAAAGTGAAGAAATGGTGAAAAAATGTTGTGTCTTCCCCCTTCCTTCCCACCCTGGAGTAGAGGGCCACAAAGCAGTATGGGCAAAAACATCTGAGATCTATGGATTTGAAGACCACATACTACAGGCTTTCCCTTCTCTTCTCTCATTGTCTCAGCTCCTCTTTCTGTTCTCTACAGTCATAAATAGTATCAATAGTGCTTATAGAGTAGTTTACATTTTTCACAGTGTTTCATGCATACTACGCATTTAAGAGACAAAATGACAATTTGCCACGTTTCTCTCCTATTCATATCCTTGACAGCTTCTGACTTCTAGACACTGAATATGGGGAAAGCTACTGGTTTCTCGGCAAAATGGAAGAAAGCCTAGGCCTAGATAACCCAGAATTACCAACGGGTGGTGGCAACTATATATTCTGGCAATTCATATCATATGTAACGTTTCTAACTAAAGGGTTAATCAGTGTGTATTTGAAGTCACATAACTCAAATAGTGTTAAATTTCTTGAAACAATATAGCGTTAAAGCAATAAAATAAAAATAAATGAATAAAATAAACATATAAACATAAAAAATTAAAAATAAACAAATAAAATTTTTTCAATAAAGCAATAAAAATATAATAAATCTCACATCTATGAGTCCCAGGAGTAATTTAAAGGGGAAAACAAGTATATTTAGCCTAACATAGTAACAGCAAAAATACTAGTGATGATGAGGATGCTGTTGATAAAATCGTGGGTGGTAAAAGGAAATCAATAATAAAAATTGCTAAAATTTACCAAGTCTAGAACTGTTCTATGTGATTTACCTGAATGAATTCATCTAACTCTTAAAACAACCCTAAGGAGTAGGTACCATTATCCCTATTTTAGAGATGAAGAAACAGACCCAGAGATGGAGCAGCTTTCCTGAGGTTCGGCGCCCAGCTAGGAAACACCACACAGAGGCAGTGCTCGAATTTGCTCTTATATTTTTCTCAGAAAGGAGTGAAAAGATCTGTGTTTCTGTCTTAGCAGCAAGGCTTATGACCGTCAGCAGGTCAGTTAATCTCCGTAGGCCTCGGTCTTCCTTATGTATTAAAAAGGATGAGACTAGATGACCTCCAAGGTTCTGCTGATGCTGTATGATTCCAGAAACAGATGTAGACACAAGTCAGGAGGTCACAGCTGCACTTTCATCAAGTTCTGGATCATGCGTGGGTTTAGGTGTCAATTTTATACAACTTACTATTATGCCCTTTTAACTATATAAAAATAGGGATAATGATGATTACCATGTACCTTTTTCAAAGATGAACTCTACGGATAAAATAAAATTCAGATGTGTTTGAACAGTTTAACATGGGGTATTTTTCAGAGTCAACTTAAGTTTGCATAAATGACTGATGATTACACTTTGCTAATAGGGCAATCTTCATCAACTGGTTTAGCTGCACAGTATCATCTCTAGATATGCACTTTGCCTCCTATTAAAACTGAAGAGTTACACAAGGGCTGTGCATGACTTCTAGTTAATCAAATCATTTTTCCTTGTCTTTCTTTTATGATAAAAGGAAAAGAGGACTTTGCTTCCATCTTTTGTGGCCCATCAAGACTTTCAAATTCTTTCAGTAGAAAACTGCTAGGCTTTCAGTCAGGCAGCACTATCACTTTCCTATTCATTAGCAGACTTCTGTATTCCAGGGTGACAGACTCTATTAGCTGACAAACCTAAAGCCATTCTCACCCCCTTTCTTCCTTGCTCCTTTCCATTGTAGAGGCGGGCAAGCCAAATGTTTGCTTTCTCAGCGTCCTTTGTATTTAGGGGTAATCATATGATCCAGACTTTTGGGAAAGATATTTTTGATATTTTGGCAGACACACGAAGAGAGCTAACTGTATCACTCCTTCTCCCTTCTTCATGATTTGACCACACACGCGGTGCTTGGGACTACAGCAACCATTCCGCAGCCTTAACACGACAAATATGAAGACATAAAGCCAACAGTGGAGGATCAAATAACAAAAATATAGGAACCCAATTCCTTCATGTGATCACTGACTCAATGGGCAAGCTCTAGAATGACTCACCTACAGAGTTTTCTCATGTGAGGAAAATAAGCCCTTATTTGTATAAGCTACCATTAATTTGATTATGTTACTTGCCACTGAGAGCACTCCTAACTGATAACAGATTTAAGAAGTTTGGGGAATATACAAGAGAAAGCTAAACAAACCTCTTTAGACTAGCAGATCAATAAACCTAAATGCATTCATGCAAAAAAAAAATACATAAATGGTACAAACACAAATATGTGATATTTTTGCTACATCCAATTTGCTCCTTAACACTTTATATCCATAGCACGTTTATGAACGTACTAGGTCAGAGACGGCAGGGCTGTGGCCATTCTGCCAACATGCAGACATTCCTAATCAATCACAGCACTCTTTCCCTTTAACCCAGAGCTAGCCTCAGACACAATGTTCCGGCAACCTCTGCCACCAGTCTATTAAAGTGGACACTCAGAATGAAAGCTATTTGCCTTCTCTGCTCTACATTCCTTTTATTTTTCTTGCTTTCCTTTTCTTTTTCATTAAAATTTGGTTATTTTCCTTGTAGCTACAAGTACATAATACAGGGAAGAATATACACTGCCTTCCTTCAACTGGGCCAGCAATCCTTCCCCAAATGACTCCACCAGAAACGTGTACATCAGGGTTCTTAATCCGGGGTCCAGCGATCTTCCAGGAGTCCATGGTAAAACTCAGGGATCCATGAACTTGGATGGGGAAAAAATACATCTTTATTTAAACCTCTAACTGGAATTGTGTATTTCCTTTGATGATGAGTGCAGGCAACAAACCACAGAACTTCCTACTAGCAGTACCTGTGACTCTCTCACTAACAGAAATTACAGACATTGTTACATCACATTTCAGTATATGATAGACATCTGAAAATAACATTTATATTCATGGCTACTTCAAAATAGCTATTGTTAGATACTCAACTACCTCTAGATCTATGTAAGGCTTTAACAAAGAACCCCATGTTATTATATCATATATTAGATTCTAAAAATAGTTTGGCAACAGTATTTTAAATATTTAAGTTAGTATTAATTTAAATCGTAATAATTTGTTTTGTAATCCTATGTATTTTATTTTATGCATTTTAAAAACATGATCCTGAGAAGGAGTCGGGTTTTTCACCAGAATGCCAAAGGGATCTACGGCACAAAAAGTCTAAGAACCCCTGCTCAAACATCACTGTCACCACAGGTAACTTTTATTGAGCACTTACGATAACGTCTGGCATTGTTCTCACAGTTTACAAGAACAAACTCATTTGTTTTTCACAGACCCACTCTGGAGCAGGTAGTATTATTCCCATCCTACAGATTAGGACACTGAAGTATGGAAAGAGGAAATAAAAAGCAAGGTCTCAGGTAAACAGTGGAGCTAGGAAATGAATTCAGGCTATCTGGCACCAAGCATGAACCCTTAACCAACAGTCATTACCATGAAATCAATCTCTATTTCTTTCACCCAGGGGACAGCATTACCCACGCAGAGTGGAATGAGAGAGGGGCCACTAATTACTATCTTGCTCACTATGTAAGGGCTGTGGCACCAACACATCTTGAGCAAACTGAGAACACCGTTACTATCAGGCATTACTTTGTTCCATATCTTACTGCCTTTGAATTTACAAACCACTGATGGGGCTTTATCTTTTAAGTAAAGACTTAACTACAGACAAACAGGCGCTTTATCTTTTATATACAGACTTGTGAAACCCCTGGGACTTCACCCCATGGGCCCCTGTAATGCTTGCATGCTTGCATGCTTGCACGCTTGCACGTAGTAAACGAAGAGTTTGTGCTTAGGCAAAATTTGCTCCAAGGGCAGAGAAGCTAGGAGGCTGTGGGAAACTATTTGGAATCACAAGACCTGGCTTAGAGTACAGGTCCAGCACTAATTACTTGCTGAACTAACTAGTTAACCTGTGCCAGCCTCAGTGTTTACATGTATAATATAGAAAGGACAACATATACGAAGGCTAAATGAAAGCATAAATGTAAAAGGGCTTTCTTTCCAAATGTCAGTAAACATACATTTTGGTCTAATATAAAGAACTTTTGACACAGTGACCAGTACATAGTAGTCACACAATAACTGATAAGGAGGATGGTGGTTTCAAAAACAAAGCCTGACCCTTTAGAAGTGTTCAAAAGCAGACTGGATAGCTTCTTGGTGGAGCTGTCATCAAAGGTGTCAGGTAACAAGCAGAATGTTCAGAGGCTTGTTTTGGGGGGGTTTCTGCCCACATATAGGTCTCTGGTGCACTCAAGCCTCATGATTCATTCAAGGGTGTGTACTTTTTGTGCAAGAGGGAGAAACTGGCCTGGGAATATTTGTGTATTCTTGTTTTCCCCCTTTATTGTTCAAATAGGGAGAAGCGGGAAAGTTGGGTGTGATAGGCCATCTTGCCCTGGGAACCTTAGCCAGTTACAGTTCAGAAGGAAACACACAACTTTGATTCCATTTATCCACCTGGGACATACTTATACTAAAAAATTGTTCATTGTTTACCTGAAATTTCAGTTGAAATTTAAGTAGGTACTCTGAGGGAGAAAAATAACTTGAGTGCCAAGGTACCATCTCTAAAAATAAAGTAATGAAACAGCAGGCACCAGATTAAAGCAAAAACAAACAAAAAACCTGTTTTTTGAAGAGCCTTTCCTTATGGGGAAATGAGAACATACTGCTTTTTGAAACAGACTCCAAGGGTCAGAAAGGAACAATGGTATGCATTTGAGCACTCCACCAAACTCTGTAAACAGCAGGCGCTTGATATTGTGTAATCATAGGGTTGCCAGATAAAATATAAGATGCCCAGTTAAATTTGAATTTTAGATAAATAATGAACGATATTTGAGCATAATTATGTCCCAAATATTGCATGGGATATACTTATACTAAAAAGTGATTCACTGTTTATCTGAAATTCAAATTTAACAGGGCAGCCTGCATTTTTATTTGCTAAATCTAGCCACTCATTAGTCATCCCCAAATTCTCACATCAGCCAATTTGGGGCTTCAACTATCCAATGAAGTTACCACCCCACACAGTCACTGCTCAATGAAGTATATTATAGTCAAGTCTTCATAAAGAAAAGATGCGTTAAATTGTAAATTACCTATCAGGTGCATTCTTCGTAAATAAGCTTTATTTACTTTTTCTTAGGTTTGCAACTGTAACATTTATCACTCAAAGGGACTTCAGTTTAAAACCCTAAGATTAGTAAGAAGAAAAAATTGACTGTTAATTGAGAAAACTTCAACTTGTGGAACTGGTGGTTTGAACTTTAGGGACAACACAATGAGCCTGTGAGTTTTAGGGTCTTGCCTTTGAAACTGAGCTGGATAGCTTATACAAAATCACCCAACTCAGGAATATTCTGCAGACCAGGATGAGCAACTACACAACATGAAAATTAAGGTCAACATGTCTAGTTCCTACCAGTAAGCATTCCTCCCCTAACTCTAACCTTCACCCCAAACACATTCTGTCCCTCCTCCTTGCATCACTTTATCAGCAAATGAAGTTACAGCTCCAGGACAGCAGAGCCTAGAACTCTGGTATTGCCTTTGATTTCCCCCTCTTCTCTGGGGTTTCGGAGTTTGAGCCCTTGGTATTCTCTCCAAACTACTGCAATATTTTAACTAGTTTCCCCATGTCTATTCACTCTCTATTCTAGTATTTCTCAACTCTTTAACTGAATGGCCAGGTGGCATAGCAATTAAGTTTACGCACTCCACTTTGGCAGTCCAGGGTTCACCGGTTGTATCCTGGGGGTGGACCTAGGCACCACTTATCAAGCCACGCTGTGAAAGTGTCCCACGTACAAAGTAAAGGAAGACAGTCACAGATGTTAGCTCAGGGCCAATCTTCCTCAGGAAAAAAAAAAAAAAAAAGAATTATCGCGAGAATTTTTAAAAATACTTATGCCTGGACCCCACCCAGACCAACTGGATCAGAATCTCTGGGGGTGCAGCCCAGACATCAGTCCTCTAGGAAATCCTAATGTGCAGCCAAGCTTGAGAACTACTGCTCTGCTCCAATCCATCCTGCCAGGTTCCTGTCTACTGATTATGCTTTATATGGTTTAAACAGGTTCCTGTTTTAAAAAACAAAACACAACAAACATTAATAGTTCCTCTGCCTATCAAAAAAGGCCCCAAACGTTCAACCTATATTTAATCTCAAAACCTATCCTTTCCCCCAACCCTACTATTCTCATCCCTTAACTTTATGCTCCCCTCAAATCGGTCTATTGGTAGTTTCCAAACGTCCCCCCCACCCCCCCTCGCCGGCGGTTCCGTTTGTTCACGCGGCACTCTCCAACTAGGATGGCCTTCTTCATCCCCATGTGTGTTTCCACCATCCTTCAAGGCCAATGTCAAATGTCTCCTACTGCTGAACCCCACCTTCAGGGGACGTAGTTTTTCCTCCTTCCGCCTGTAGGGGCTGGTTTGTACCCTGTCCTGGACATCCTAACTTAGAGATTTATTTCGGTCCTCGCCTGTAATAGGGTGAACTTCTTAAGGGTAAGGACTGTGTCTTACTCTACCACAGAAGCCTAGGAGAGCACCCCATGCACAGGAGGTGCTCAATATTTCTGGAATTCTTTTGCATGAGGCATATAAAATTTGAGTTGGTAATTTAGAAACTATGACGTCCACCCATCTGCGTTTTTTCATTATAAGGAAAACTTGAGATGGACTAGGCTTGTACTGCTTCACATTCTGGCTTCAGGATTCCCGGGTGAAGGGACAAATAAGGAAGTGATGTAAGAACAGTAGCTGCATATCTCGAGTATCTTTGATCTGCAGCGCCAAATTAGCCGCAGAGTTTCTCAAACAACGCGGGGGAGGGACTGGGAACAACTTTATTAAAGACGAGGCCTGGTTTGCGCAACAAAGAGAAGCAGCACCAATGACCTGAAATAAATCTCCATAATTAAAGTTTCAGCGCATGAATAATAGCTTTGTTTTCAAGTTAAAGCACTCGGTGTGCCCTCGAGTAATTGCAAAGCGTTCGCTTGTCAATTTAGGCAGAAAAGAACTTGGTAGGCAGCAAAGGCTTATAAACTTTCTCGAAAGTCTCGAGATTCGGTCCAAACGGTGGTGGCTTTTGCTAGAAGCCGCGGGAGGCCGGGGTGTCCCATCCGCCGGGGAACCGAGAGCCCGGCGGCCGGCGCCCCGCTCCCCCCGCGGCCTGCGCCCTCTTCCGCAGCCCGCGGCCGCTCGAGCTGGGGACCCGCGGCCGGGGAGGCTCCGGAGAGGCGCGGCCCGGCCCCGGCCGAGAGGACCCCACCTACCTGAACAGCAGGAGCCTCTCGCCCAGGAGCGCCAGCGCGATGCCCAGCAAGGTAAGAGCCGCCAGCCGCCCCATGGCGCTGGAGCCGGCGCCGCCTGCTCGGCCGGCCGGGAGCACCGAGCGCCGCCCCGTCACCCCGCTCCGTCCGGCCCCGCCGGTCCGACCCCGGCAGCGGCGGCTCCGCCCTCGCCCGGCCGTGCCCTTTGTCGCCGCAACCCTGCCTCCGCAGACACCCTCCCTGGGGCACGGGGCCGTCCTCTCAGCGCCCGTCGAGGCTAATGGAGTGAAACTGCGGATTCCTGCACCTCCTTTCCCCAGCAAACAACGCCCACGAGGACCTTCGGCAGCCCTCCCGCCCTTCTCATTTTCCTCCTCTTCAAAGAGGAGGAAATATCTTTATCGATATTCCAGTAAGAAACTTTCAAAGTTTTAAAGATTTTTTTTTAGTACGGAAAAAAATACTGGGTCATATCTTGTCAGTATTTCATTATGGAATTACTACTTTTTGTAACAGGTTGTAGATGAGAGGAAAGAACCAGCCTAACGAGACAAGGCCATCTGCAAGGCCCCTGGCCTAACAAGATAAGGCCCCGAACCAATCAGCAAGCCAGGAGAATCAGAGGCCACCGAGATCCACCTGCCACAGCCTCTGGACTTTGGTGGGCCTACGCATGCGCCCTAGCACCCAGGAGTCCACTGAAGGTGACCCTAGGTCCATTAGCACAGTAAAAATCACACCTGGGGTGGAGAGCCAGCATGCTAATGATACGTCGGTCCCATGTGGTAGCACGCTACATGACGGCGCAGGTGCAAGCACAGTCCCACCTCTATGTGCCAGGACAAGGCCCTCCTCCCCAGCCTCTGCCTGATCCCAAGCCCCGCAGTCTCGCCCACTAACAAGCCGTCACGCGCCCCTTTCCTTTCTGCAGCCGCTCCCTTGTGCGTCGCCTGTGCACAAGCTAATAAACTTTTAGTTTTCTACTCCCGTGTGTTGTCTCTCTTGATTTCGATCCTGGGGGACAATAAGAACCCAATGTGTCGGTAACATTTCTAGAAATGCTTCATCTAGACTAGAAACATAGACTTGGACACTGTTTTCGATCTAAACTCAGTTAAGGAGAATAAGAGCAGTTTTGTGTTTTTTCTTTTTTTCGCCTTGCTTTAACAACCATAACATGAATAAAGAAAAAAAACAGCATAAAAGGGAAACTTATAAAGGTCGAGACAATTATAATAAGTGAGTCAGCTGGAAATAAGCTTCTCATGGTTCCCGTGTTTCATTGCCACCCTGCCGTATGTAGGTGGAAATGGTCATGAGCGCCAATTTTTTTTTTTTTTTTTGAGGAAGATTAGCCCTGAGCCAACATCCACTGCCAATTCTCCTCTTTTTGCTGAGGAAGACTAGCCCTGAGCTAACATCCGTGCCCATCCTCCTCTACTTTCTATGTGGGACACCTGCCACAGCATGGCTTGACAAGCCGTGCCATGTCTGCACCCGGCATCCAGGCAAGCGAACCCTGGGCCACCAAAGTGGAACATGGGCACTTAACCGATGCGCCACTGGGCTGGCCACCCATGATCACCAATTTTTAATAAATGTCAGTTTTATAAACAACTGGTAAATAAAAGAAGATGCTAGTTTCTCACCTGCCTCTCCCTCGCCGCCCCCACACAGAAAGACCCTTCTGCTTCTGTCTGTGTGTGTCTCTGATTCAGTCCTAAGGGATGTTAGGTTACATTGAATAGTAGATAGAGAGTTGTCCTTTGAAAGCCCAGGAGGCTTACCTTTTTGTGTCTCACGGACTCTGGCAGCAGTGAACCTATAGATACCTTCTCAGAATAATATTTGTAAGTGTATACAATAAAATGCACAGGATGGCAAAAGAGACCAATTAAATGCAATTATCAAAATACTTTTAAAAGTTTGTGCTACAGTAATATGGTAATTTGATGTGTGCTACATTAATACATTTAATAACAAGCACCCTTCTTTCAAATAGTAATGAGCATAAATGTTATTTCAAAATACCTGCAACTCTGTAATGAAATAATGAAAATAACCTATTTTCATTAGTAACAAAGTCATAAGTACTGCTAATACTTCTGAGGTTTGTTTTCTACTTTAGTAATTGAAGAAAGTAATTGGAGATGCTAAATTCCATTTGAAATCTAGATTTTTTTTGTTGTTCAAGTTCGTGAACCTCTGGAATTCTATCCATGGACCACTTTGATTAAGAATTCCGCCATGGTTATCCTATGATCGGGTAGGTAAGTGTAGGCTCTCTTCTTTAGGGACATTTTTGGTGTCAGTCTTTGGGGAAGAGAAGAGCCCCACATATGAAATCACAATTTAGAAGGAGGACCTAGAACACAGGCCCTGGGACTATCGCCAGGGCTTCTGTCTTAGGTCTGAGAGTCTTGTCCCAAGCATTCTGGACGGTGAAAATTACATAAAACTGTGCCTCATGGCCTCCAGGTCAGGAGCCAGGCACCGATGCCTTCCCACATGTGTCACGAAATGAGGAAAGCATAAATTATAAATAAGATTACCTTGTTGTGTGCTATTCTCTATGTCTATTTCCCTTTTGCTATTCCCAGGCTTTAGAAAAAAGTCGTATTCTTAATAGTTCAGCGTGTTTCAGCTGAAATGAAAGGGTTGAAGGTCTGTATCTTTTGGGATGCACTCAGGATAGCAAAATACAGCTCTTGTGCTGGCTCCCCCTTTTTCCCTTGCCTGTGGCTGGCAGACATCACTAATTGATTCTACCAATGTTCCTCGCCAAGCCTAGATTTGTCCTCACAATCTTTTCAAACAACACAACAAAAGGGAAATAAAAATCCCTGCGGTAGCTACTGACAGATCTCGATTCAGGATGAAGCCTCGTTGCCGTCTTGGTGCTGGGCCATCAAGAGGAACAATGCCCTGGAGTTTACGACAGAGGCATTTGTGGTAAAGAACCAGAGCTTTCGAGTCCAGCAAAACCTACCTAACCTCAATCTCAGAGAAGCTTGGAGAAACCTCAGTTTAATTTTATTAACCTGACTAGTGAGGCCCCTCAAACTTGATCTCCTAATTCCCTCATTTCTCTATGTGAAGAGTAATGTGGCTCCATACTCTCCCTCTGAGTGTTGCTGTTGAAACAGCTTCCGCAGAAGTAGCCCTTGTGCTTACCCTCATCCGCGCCACTGATTTCTACAGAGGGCTGTGGAATTTGCTGCCTCTCTTCCCAGAGCAGTCAGAATCGTCATTTCTCACAGGCAGATGGGGAAAAGAGGTCTTTTCTGATCTGGAAATCAGAAGCCTGTCTTCTCCATTGTAAGAGGGGGGAGAAGGCTTCTTACTAAATTTTACAGTACATGCCACTTGTTCAATTTTGTACTATAGCTTAGCAATCTTTTGAGATAACGGATTTACAGGCTACACCATGTATATAACCCCAGATTTGTGTTATTTCATGGGAGAAATGGTTTCTGACTCCCAAACAACCAAGTTACTCAACACAGAACAAACTTGTTCCGGGACTTGTTTTTATGCTGGCGACTCCTTACACTTGGTATGAAACAGTTTTGCAAGTAATGACATATAACCAGTTTATAATTAGAAATTTGATGGTTCTCAATCAAAATTTCAGAAATAATAACACCTTTTATCAATACTTCTCAGGCTATGCGTAGTGAAGGACAGGTTTTTCTTTGCCTTTGTAAAGTACAATGAAAATGAATTACTAGAAAATGAAGTAAAAAATCAGACATACGAAATATAAGCCCAGATCTCTTGTTATTTGATTCAACAGATGTAAAATTACTTTGTCAAATTTCTGTAAGTTTCTAAATGCTTACTATCAAATTTTCATGCTATCTCACGATGGGCCAGAAACAAAAGGTTCACAGACTGAAAATGGTCCTTGGAGCACACTGTGAGGGGACTGCCTTTCATGATTGTACTTTTAACCCTGTAAAGTTCTTTGTGGTGCGTTATCACATGTAATGTTCCTGGTTATTTGTGAAATAGGTGACTCAGGATCATTGTCATTTTATAGAGTATGTTATGGGGAGTTGGTCCCTCCATCTCCCTTCTATTTCCTTCCTCTCCTTACCTCTGTTTTTAAAAACGGGGCAGATTTTGTAACACAAAAACGTTGAAGAGATGTTATAAATGATAGTTACGGTCAGTAAAAGGAAGAATTGCTTTGTACATGCTTTGCTCAATAGCTTCTCAGAGGGTGGAGGAGACCTCTCCCCAGCCAACTCAATTCCTGAGAATTCCAATATATTAAAAACTGAAAAAATGCCATAACATCAACTGAAAAATGTTTGTATATATGTTTGAATATTTATAGTTAACAAATTTATATTCTTCAAATATTAGGTTGAACCATATGAACTTGTGGTTTGTAGAGGTCAAAAACACACACAAATCTAAAATACAATGTAGTGTGCTAGTCACAAAATAATTATGCAATTTATAAAAAAATATTCATTCCTGGCTTATTATGGGAGGAGTGGTCCAGTAATGGAACTCAGATTTAAGATGAATGATTTTTTTTCAATTATGTCATTGTATCTCTATGACATGTGAATAAACAAATTCAGAGATAATGTTGGAAGTCATTCTGGTGGCCCACCTGTCCCCACAAGACCCAAGCCGACTTCTCCAGAGGGCAGTGGAATTTGCTGCCTCTCTTCCAGGAGCAGTCAGACAGTGGAGGGAGAGAACAGAAATGTAGAAAACACTGGGAGGGAGAAAAGTTTGAGAGCCCGGAGACAAAAACTTCCAACCCCCTTCAGAGGCTGACTCTGAAAGGCTGAACTTTATGGAAAAAGTAGGGGCCGGCCCCGGGGCGTAGTGGTTAAGTTCGGCATACTCTGCTTCAGTGGCCTGGCTTTGCAGGTTTGGATCCTGGGCACGGACCTACACCACTCATTAGCCATGCTGTCGCAGCATCCTGTATTTAAAATAGAGGAAGATTGACACAGATGTTAGCTCAGGGCTAATCTTCCTTAAGCAAAAAAAAAAAAAAAAAAAAGTAGAGACATGTTTCCCCCATTCTAGGAAATACATACATGTTTTCCATATTCTAACAGCAATAATGTTTCTAGTTACTAATAAACCATACCTGAACGTCTTTCAAAGTTACAACCGCAACTTTTTTCACTGAGCATTTCCTATTCTGCATACTTTACATACACTACCTCATTTAATCCCCATAACAACCATTTGACTTAGGTGCAATTATTATTTATAAGTGACGACACTGAGGCCAGAGGTTAAGTATCTTGCCCAGGGTTATATACCTGGAAAATGGCAGAGCCAGAATCCAATATAAAAAAATATTAAGATCCCATTTCCACCCCTGATATATCTTTTGTTAATCGTCAGATACAAAGATTTCTGTTCCTTTGCTAGAGCAGAGATGAATGAGCTGGTAGTGAGAGTTGTAGAGAACGACTCGTGTCAACTCTCGTGAGGGACAGTCTAAAACTAGGTTGCTTTTTATACTTTTCCTCTGCCTGTTTGAATTGCTTCACTTAATGTTATCATGTTCTGCATCTCCGTACTGGAATTCAAAAATCAAAGAGTCAGACATTCCTGACTTGGTGGCAGTCATAGTCTAGTGAGAGAGAGAGGCACCTGGACAAACATATACAATGTTACGTGTCAAAGGCTAGGAACTTTGATCTTTCTCTGTATGTGATGTAAAGCCATCAAAGCGTTTTAAGGAAGAGAGAAACATTCATGTTTTACCAAGGTCACGCTGATGGCTGTGGGAAGGCGAGTGGGAGTATACTTCCCAAGTCTACTTGAGAAAAGATACAGATGTGAACAAGGCAGAGGCAGTGGGGACGAGAGGCGGCAGATTTAAGGAATTTCAGAGATTGAATGGATAGAAATGGGTGACTGATAAAATGTTGGGGAAAGGAGGATGGCTTGGGTTTTTCAAATGGCTGAATGGGGTTACGCTAACTGGAGTGCGAGAGGAACAGATTGCGGTGGCAGGGACAGGAGCAGTTTGATGAGTCCATTTGATATGCTTGAAGCCCAGGAGACAATTGCAGACAAGTTTCTGGTGCTCAGGAATGAAGTCTTGTCTGGACGTGGAGACTTGGAGATCATTAGCAGAGAAGGCAGCAAGCTGAGTGGATGAGCTTCAGGAAGGTTTGAGGTTATAGCCTGAAGTGAAGTGGTATACGTAAAAGTCCCAAAAGCTTTATGGCTGTGAAAGTGGCTAGGAGGCAGGTTGAAAAGTGGGAAGGGGATGGGGAGATAACAATTGAATTGAGTGTTAGAGATCACTTTAAAGTGAGGAAAGCAGATGCTGGCTTAGAGATGGCCATTTTCCTTTTCTCCTGAATCTGGATGTGGCCTTGAAGTTCTTCATATTTTGGTGATCCAGGCAGTCACTCCCTATGCATGGAGGATGAAACCTATTTGCCATCCCTCCATAGGGACTGAGAACCATGTGGAAGATGGAGGTAGGGGGGATTGGAAAGAAATCTCCAGAGTTATTTGTGCTTGGCATAAGTCAGCCCCTCTCCTGGTCTCTATACCTTCACTTGCAGGAGTGCCATGAGAGCCCTGGAGCATGGTTCTGGAAGACCTCTCTCTTTTTCAACACCCACTGCCTCACCTCCAATAAAGGGCCAATCTCATTAGGCCCTTTATTCCTATGTTATGCAGTCACCATGAAAAGCCCAGGCTCCCTAGTCAACCTTCATCCTACAGGCTCTCTTCCCATATGGCTGAGTGCTTTCTCCCATCTCCTTAATCCCCATGCCCCCAAGCCTTTCGCTGTGTCCTGTGGAACTCATAGTCAGTCATAACCAAATCCTCTATATCCTCAGTGTCTTCTCTAAACATCCTCTTCAGCTTTTTGTGTTATCTGCTGACCCCGAACCCCAAGACACTTTCCCATCTGTCCTAGAAGGTTCTAGCTCCTGGCTCACAATCACTCCCTTTTATATTACACTGCCAAACTTCCTGGTAATTATAACATCTACATATGTATCCTTTCCAGACCCAACTTTTCAGTTCCATGACCTCCTTTCCTCCCATTCCTTCGTCTCTGCCCTACTTTGCCATCTACTCCTATTGTTAGACTTTAAGATTTTATCATTACCAGTAATTGCAACACCTCCAAAATCTCAATTTTAAGATCTCATTTTCCAATCACCACTTCTTATCTTTTTAGCTCATTCTCTCTGGTACTCCACCTTTGAAAATTCTTTGACCTTGTTTTGATGTCTGAATTCTTTCTTTCTTTTTCTTTTTTTTTTTGTGAGGAAGATTGACCCTGAGCTAACGTATGTTACCAATCTTCCTTTTTTTGTCTGAGGAACACTGTTGCTGGGCTAATATCTGTGCCAATCTTCCTCTATTTTATGTGGGATGCCACCACAGTGTGGCTTGATGAGCGGTGCTTAAGTCCGTGCACAGGATCTGAACCTGTGAACCACCAGCCGCCCAAGTGGAGCATGTGAACTTAACCACTATGCCACCAGGCCTGCCCCTGACTTCTCTTTTTTAAAAAACGATTACCTTTCACTACACACATACTCCATTTAATTCCACTTTGCCTAGTACTGATTCTTTATAATGTGTTTTTTCACTGAAATAATGTATAATAATATATATATAACTCCACCATAGTATACTGTAGGTATATATATTTTTCCTACATTCTGAGGGTGACCATATATTCTTATCTAGTAAGAACTAGTGAAAACTTTTCTGCTAATTTCTTCAGGTGAGTGCGTTTTCTGAAACATGCATTATTTCTTCCTTTGAGTACCCTTTCCTACCATTTATTCTTTGTTTTGGTGGACAGGCTGATAAATGGGGTGCAAGTGATGGAACTGGGCCTGCCACAGGAAACAAAGGACAAGTATCATGGAGGATTTCAGTTTTAGGTGAGAGACTCAGAGCCCATTCAGGGAAATGTCTGAGGAACAGAGGTGAAGATTAACCAGGTGACTATCAGATTCTGGGGCTAGTCCTTGATGTTATCAGGGACATCATGAACCTGACTGCAGCCTGGGAGGACAGGCCAGCATTTTAATGAATGGAAGCTGAAAGCAACCATTGCTGGGGTCAGAGAAGGGACAGTGATGGGCAATGGGACAGTTCAAGGACTGTCTGTGTAGGGGCAGTGTTATACAGACCAGGAAACTGCTTGCTCCGTTAATGCTCCCATTTCCAGGAACCACATCCCCTTTGCTAGTGAACTATGTGTGTACAGCACAGACAAGCAAGACGAATTTCGATTTTACTTGATATGCATTATTTTAGGAGAATAGATATGAAAGTCTTAAGGAATTACTTTTGGAGACGTGTTTCATTTTCTATATTTCATTTATTTTTCCTGCAAGCAGTGTTTTATTATTATTATCATTATTTCTTTTTAAGCCTGTACATTTTCTTTTCATTATTTTATATTTTATAGAAGCTGCAGAGTTTGAATTTGCCTGGGTGCCTTAGGGAGAAGACAAGCTTACTTGTGGCATAGGAGTTAGAGGTAGGCCTATTTCTTATTTAAAACATAGACAGTGATTATCATATATGCTGGTTCTACATTTTATGACTTAAAAACATAATGGCTGTTTACATGAAGTAAAATTAATCGCAGAGATGGAGAGGAATGCTAAATTAAGTCCTCAGTATTCTGTGTAACCTTATGTTTCATTTACAATAACCTCTTTTACATTCTTTGACACTGATATATATGTTTTTAAAAATCTTAAAAAGTCTTACGACTCTTCTGTGTGAGAAGAATTGAAGTTACTTGAGTGTCTCAAGGGTAGAGAATGAAGCCAATTCTAGCAATGTGAGACACTGTATGGAGGGCCATAAGCCACAAGAAAGCACAGGAGTGTGTCCAGGCAGGCCAGTGGGATGATGGAAAATTCCTGGTGGAGGAATCCGGACAGAATTGGACAGTGGGGAGCACACAGGCGGAAGAGGTGAAAGGAGATGGCGGGCTTGGGGGGCAGCAGCGTCAGCTCAGACTCCAGGCTGGGGATAGTCCATGAGCACTGACTGCTGACCTCCTCCAAGCCCAAGGGCCACTCTGGAGCTGACCTGGGACCCAAAATTGTCCCCATGGCACCCCAGGGACTACAGAAAACTCACCCAGGCAATCTCCTAAATCTTTGGTAAGCCACTTTCTTTCAGCAAAGAAGGAACAAGAGAAAGCACTTTTTCTTTACTCCACCCAATTCTGCTTCCACGGAATTTGTGTGTTTTGTTGGGTTTAGGTTGGTGTGGCCATAGACTGCACTGGTGTTTACTAATTCTACCACTATTATTAACTAGAAAAGAAATTTATTTAAGCATTGAAGAAATCATTAAAGTCTTAAAGGAAATAGTGATATTGAGGAAAATTGGAAGTGGATAAGTTGATAGATAAAATAAATGATATGTAGTTGGATAAACAGATGGGTAAATAGGTAGATAATGAATCTGAGTCCACTGGAGTACATAGACCCATCGTTTGAGCGCTTCATTTCTCTAAGTCTGCTGTCAGTGATTGTGTAATCCACATCACAGCCTCCTGGATGGTCTGCAGACCTCCAGACTCTGGAGTTATCTTTCTCTTTAATATATTTTTTTATATTTGCTCAAGCCCCATCTCACATACTCTGCTACTTTAAATCTCTCCAAAGATTCCTTGGCATGAAGTTCAAGGGCTTATATCACCCTTCTTTCTTGCTTGCTTGGAATTCTCCACCTCTGCTCTGTGTCTTGTTTCCTGTGTCTCCTCTCTTCCCTTCATCCTATGGTATGCAGCTCCCTGCCCTTTCCTTTAATAATCAACCAAGAACCGTTAGAACAATTAATGCACATGGCGCTGAAGATTTGGGTAGGTGGGGGATGGAGGAAAGTCACATCACATCACAGCACAGTATAAAAGTTATTATTAAGTATCCTCATTCTATGTAGCCTTCTCCTGTCTCCCAGTCATCTTCATCAATGGACATTTCTCTCTGGTCCTAGTTCCTACTTGCACCCAACTGTCCCACCATTTTGCTGGGCCATCAATCCATTTTCCCAGCACCTCTTTCTTTTTCTCGAGTTTCCAAGGGCAGAAACACAAGTCTCTGTGTTTTCTTATTGTCCCAGGAGAGCACTACAGGATGATTCTCTGTAAATAAACCCAATTGGCCTTTCATTGATTAATTGTACCTAACACCCTGGCTATGTGGGAATGGAAATGATCTTTATTGCACCACCCCTAGACGAGACCCTCTGGCAGGGGAAGAGCCATGATTACCTGGAAGGTCCTGTAGAATTCAGTTCTGCCCAGGAGTTGGGTGTCTCATCTGGATAGCCTGAGACTCTCCCTCTTCTAAGGCTTAACATGTTGGAGCAAAGAAAACTTGGATCAGGTCTTTCTTTCCTGGCTCTGGTTTCCAGGTCAGGATGAGGCTGTCTCCTGTGCTGGGCAACTTTTTACACATAATTTTAGCAGGAGTTTTGTAATCCTATCAGATCTTACTAAAGCCTTAGCCACGGAAGACAATATGTACTGCTGACCTGTTTCTTAAGAAAAATAACAATAAGTAAAATTTAAAATCTCATAATTTTACAACCAAATAAAATTTTCTAAGCACAAGTTTTTAACAGACAGCAGTTATTTTAATTAAGTATCTCATCTTCCAAAAACTTTTGTTTACAGACTCTAGTAATGCCACTTTATTTTTTTGTTCTTCAAGACAAGATCATAGATGATCATTCTGAAAGGACCTTGATCCAAGGACACTCTGCTTCAATGTTAGGACCCTCACAGTTTTGCCCTAGGACGAGATCTTTATGCCAAGGATTTTAAACTTCCCTCTGTTCTGCCTTCTCTTCTGGACCGTGCCTCAAATCCTATCATTTTACAGCCAACCTGGCTGCAGGTTCTTTTGCCAGCAAGCAAACAAGAGTCTTAGCTCTTCGAGAGGAATTCTGCCTTCAGCTCTTTGAAAATAACAAGTGTTTTCTCCAGGCTACGCTTGGAAAATATGATCGTGTAGGTCGGTAGCTCCCCACCCCAGAGCCCCTTTCCAAGCATGCTTTCCTACTTTCACTGATACTCCCCACACCATCATACGATGTTTTACCCTTTGCAATGGTGGTATTGACAAATACAAAGCAATTCTCAACATTAGGACCAAAATTACATTCCAAGTTGTGTTTGTATTTTTTTGTTTTACCCATTCTATAAAGCCCCTCAAGTAGGAGGGTGGTTGGAAAACGGTAGTGCTCAGAGAATGGCTTTGTGTTCATATAAAAGGAGTAAGGCTAACTCCATCTGATACAGACTTGTTTTGAGACAACGTAGAGATGGAAGTATGTTGACCTCGATTGCTGAAACGAAAATGGGTACACATGACAAAGGATTTTCTTTAGTTTACTTTTACTTACACAAGCAACACATGAATGCTTTGACACTGCAAAATATTCGAAGGTTACTGATAAAATTAAAATCTCCCTGGGGCCAGCTCCGTGGCCGAGTGGTTAAGTTCGCGGGCTCCGCTGCGGCTGCCCAGGGTTTGAATCCTGGGCGTGGACATGGCACCACTCGTCAGGCCACATTGAGGTGGTGTCCCACATGCCACAACTAGAAGGACTTGCAACTAAGATGTACAACTATGTACAGGGGGGTGGAGAGATAAAGCAGAAAAAAAAAAAGATTGGCAACAGTTGTTAGCTCAGGTGCCAATCTTTAAATTAAAAAAAAAAAAAAATCTCCCTAACCTTTTCCGAGACCAAAGGCAGTCTGCTAACAGAACTCCTTGCTCAGGGGAGATCAGTCTTTGTTTTACTAAGACCTTCACCTGATTGGATGAGGCCCACCCACATTATGGAGGGTAATTTACTTTACTCAAAGTCCACGAACTTAAATGTTAATTTCATCCAAAAGACACCTTCACAGAAACATCCAGAATAATGTTTAACCAAATATTTGGGCACTGTGGGCCAACTAAGTTGACATGTAAAATTAACCATCACATTTACTTATCATTTAAAACAGATTAGGCTGTGAAATCCTATCCAGGTGGCACCATCATTTGATTGAATTTTGAATTTCTAAGGTGAAAATAATTAAATGTATTTCCATTTAACTCTAAAGACCTTTGAGCTTGCATGAATTCTACCTGAATTCTTTTCACATACTGTCTATCAATATTGTCTATCATTAAGGACCCACAAAACTCTTACAGATATTTAAATTATATCTCTGAACAAGTGGTCGCCTATGTCTATTTTCCATGTTACTAGTCTCATAGTAGTTCTTCATTCTTTGAGGCATAATATCCCACTGCCTGAATGTACCATAGTTTATTTAACTGTTTCTAATCAATAGATAGTCAGATTGTTCATAATTTTTTTGCCATCACAAATAATTATGCAATAAATAACCTTGAATGTGGTTTCTTGTGCGTAAGTACAAGTGTTTCTATAAGGTAAATGTCTAGAAATAGATTTGCTGAATCTTAGAATATGCATATATTTAGTTTTAATTGATTACTGCACTGCCTAATTGTTGTCTAGAGTGGCTATACAGATTTAACACTTTAGCAATATGAAAATACCTTTCCTCTAATCCTTACCAATCAATTGATGTTATTGAACATTTTATTTTTTGCCAGAATGTTGCATGAAAAAAGGTATTTTATTTTCCTTTTTGTTTGTATTCTTCTGAATCTTTGTGAGGCCAGCTATCTTTTTGGATATTCATTTGTCATTGTAATTCTCCTACAGTCTGACCTTCTTATATATTCATCGGTCTGTTTCTAGAATCTTTATTCTTTTTTATATTGATTTGTTTTTCTTGTTGTACCAATAACACACTGTTTAAATCGTTATAGATCTGTAATCCAATTGCACATTTCATTGAACAAATTGTATTGCCCCAGCCCAGTTCACTGGTTATTCTTAAAATATCTTGATTATTCTTAAAAATTTACACTTCCATACAAATTTTATAATTAGCATGTACAAGATTATGAAAAATCCTATTGACATTAGACATGGGATATACTGAATTTATAGATTAATTTTTGGAGAACTGACATCTCTAAAATGGTAAATCTTATCATCCATGAATTTGGGATTTAGCCATTTATTTAAGTCTTCTTTTGGCCTTTATGTAAAAATACATGAATTTTAGTCATTAATATTGTGCACATACATGATTGGATTTATCCCTGGGCAACTTACAGTTTTTGTGGTATCATAAATGGTGCACAAGTTTCTTAAGACTGCCATAGCAAATTACTACAAACTCAATGGCTTCAAACAACAGAAATTTATTCTCCCATAGTTCTGGAGGACGGGAGTTCGAAATCAAGATGTGGGCAGGGTCACACAACCTCCAAAGGCTCTAGGAGAGAATTCTCCCTTGCTTCTTCCACCTTTCTGCTGGCTCCTGGCATTCCCTGGTTTGTAGAAGCCTAACTAATCTCTTCCTCCATGTTCATGGGCCCTTCTTTCCTGCGTCTCAAAAACCTCCCTGTCTTTTCTTTCATAAAGACATCAGCCTTTGGACTTAGGACCCATTCTAAATCCCGAATGATTTTTATCTCGAGATCCTTAAATAGTTCTATCTGTGAGGACCCTATTTCCAAACAAAGTCATGTTCTGAGGTTCTGGGTGAACATGAATTTTGAGGAGGATACTATTCAACACACTACAAATAGGAACTTACTTTTTTCTAACATATTTTTGATTAGTTACTAATTGGATATAGAAAATATATTAGTTTTTGTATGTAAATCGTATATCTAGGCTGAAAATTCAAGAAACGTTTTGGATTTCTTCTTGGATTCACTTTAATTTTATGAATGATCAATATTATTGACTGCAAAAGAGACCAATTTTAAATCTTCCTTTCGACCATTTGTACTTTGTTTTCTCTATCTTTTTCATCATTTAGGACTTTTAATAAAATGATGAACATGTTTTGATTTATTCAAGTCTTCTTTTATGTTTCAATAAAGTTTCATAGTTGCTCCACAAAGGTCTTACACATATTTTAAATCAATTTTATTTCTAAATACTTTATGATTTTATTGCTTATGTGAAAGAGACCTTTTTAAAAATTTATTTTCTACTTTGTTTTGACCGATATATAGAAAGATTATTTAAAAAATTGATCTTGTATTCTATGCCTTTCTGATTTTTTTGTACTTCTAAGAGTTTGTTAGTTTATTGCTCTGGATTTTTTAGTAGAAAATAATATTTTCTGCAAGTAAAGAAAGTTTTCTCTCTCCTTTCCAGTATTTATATAACGTATTTCTTTTTTGGCATTATCTAAGCCCTCCAAGAAACACTGAATATTAGTAAAAAGAGAAGAAATGACTTTAACGGAGACATTTCTAAAATTCTATCATTAAATATGGATTAGGTTTCTGATAGGTACCTTTTCGTTCGTTAAGTTAAAGAAGCTTAGAAGTCACCACTCCATCCTAACAAGAAGTAAAAACCTGAACAAACTGAAAAATCAAGAACTCTATTTAGATCCATCAGAGAAATGAGGTCCCTGAATTGGAGAGAGAGACAGGTGGATACAGAGAATGACAATTTACTGGAGCAGAAACCTCTTTGGGAATCAGCGTTGTGGCAGGAAAACTTGAGCTGTAATAATTCATGAATTGCTAAAGGCTTAGTGTGGACAAGTCCAAGAATTAATAACTCCGGGGGGTCTCAGTCATAGAGGGGCATGCCCACACTTT
Source organism: Equus caballus (assembly GCF_041296265.1). NCBI lineage: Eukaryota > Metazoa > Chordata > Mammalia > Perissodactyla > Equidae > Equus > Equus caballus. The sequence goes on from NC_091687.1 coordinate 42,966,033, forward strand.
TGTGAGTTTTACCTTTAGGAGTTCAACCAGGTTCTCACAGTGAATATCAGAGTGAAATCTCCCTGTGCTTCCAGCAGGGAGAAGGGGGAAAGTAACAATTTCAAAATATGCCCTTGCATTTTATTCTTCTTAAGAAACGTTGCCCTCAGGAGAGACTATTTCACCAGAGCTAACCCCCTCGGAAGGGACATACCCACCTCCAGTCTCCTGTAGCCATGCTGTTCCACCAAAGTGCGGGGAAAACTGAGAAGCATGGTGAAGTTGGCAGTGTGGGAGTGTAGGCTCACCAAAAGACTGGGACCTGGTCACAGGACCACAGAACACTCGCCCTCCTCCCACAGCTCAGAACCGTGTCACTAAAGGCCTACTTACAGCTGTTCCTTTTAACCCATCTATCATGTTTAGCTACCAAACAAAAAATATCAAGGCATACTAAAAGGCAAAAAACACAGTTTGGAGAGACAGAACAAGCATCAGAACCAGGGTTAGATATGGCAGGGATATTAGAATTGTCAGACCAATAATTTAAAACAATTATAATTAATATGGTAAGGCTCTAATAGAAAAAGTAGACAACATGGAAGAACAGACAGATAATATAAGCAGAGAGATGGGAATCCTAAGAAAGAATCACAAAGAAATGCTAGAGATCAAAAGCACTGTAACAGAAATGAAGAATGCCTTTGATGGGCTCATTAGTGCACTGGTCACAGCTGAGGAAAGAATCTGAGCTTGAGGACAGGACAATGGGAACTTCAAAACTGAAAAGCAAAGAGGAAAAAAAAGACTGAAAAACCAGAATGGAATAGCCAAGAACTATGAGATACCTATGAAAGATCTAATATATGCATAAAGGAAACATCAGAATTAGAAGAAAAAGAGAAAGGACCAGAAGCAATATTTGAAGCAATAGTGACTAAGAATTTTCCCCAAACCATAGATTCAGGAAGTTCAAAACAATACCAAGCAGGATAAACGACAGATACACACACACACAGACCCAGAAAACCAAAAACCAAAACTACGCTTAGCCATATTATATTCAACCTTCAGAAAGTCAAAATAAAGAAAAAATCTTGAAAGAAGGCAGAGGAAAAAATTACCCTATCTATAGTGAAGCAAAGATAATTACATCCAACTTCTCCTCAGAAACCATGCAAGCAAGAAGAGAATGAAGTGAAATATTTAAAGCATTGAGAGAGAAAAACCACCAACCCAGAATTCTGTAGTGAAATTATCCTTCTAAAGTGAAGGAGACTTTCTTAAAAGAACAAAAACTTAGGGAATTTTTTTTACCAGCCATGCAAGAGATGTTAAAGGAAGTTCTTCGGAGAGAAGAAAATGATATAGATCAGAAACTTGGCTCTACATAAAGAAAGGAATAGCATCAGAGAAGGAATAAATGAAGATTCCAGTAACCTAAACACTGAACAAAATGATTCCTGGAGCTCTGAGAACTTCTGGCTCAACCCTGCTGTGAAAGGCCGACCAGAGACCAAGGAAGAGAACAACAGACTTCGGAAGTCCCTGAACAGATTCTATGAAATGTTTGGCCACTCACAACCAGCCTTTGGAACTCTACTCTTTGCATATGTCTGCCAGTTCCTGTCTCAGAAAATTACTGAACTAAAGGATCAGGAGATCCAAAAGTGTGCCATTCACAGCTTTCAAATAGCCTAGGTCATCTTCAACCGGGATGGCTGCTCAGTCTCACAGAGGTATTCCAGGGACCCCCACTTTATCCATTGGGGGAAGGAACTGTGTCTCTGAATGATGAAAAGCTGATCTTAGGATTTTCACAAGATGCTATTCATTTCCTCTTGCAGCGGAATGTGACAAAAATCCTCATAACTGGTCCCTGGTGAAGAGAACAGGCAGTATTGGAGAGGTGGCACTGTGGCTGGTGCTGTCAATGCTCCACTCTGATCCCTGCTGATCTCTTTTCCAGCTCTGAGTGCCCAGCCCCCAGCTAAGTGCTTTGCAGTTAAAGGCTGGCATCTGTGACCAGGTTCTGGAGCCAGTTCAGCCCATATGGAGAGCCAGCAGTACCTTCTAGTTTGTGTCCTCCATGGTCACCCCACCTCCCACCTCACCCGGCCATTACCCTTGGTCTGAGGCCAGTGGTGGACTGGTTTGGAAGTCCAACAACACAGTTTTCTTGCCTCAAGGAAGGATGTGCTCTCAGGGGTAATTTACGCTCCAGAGCTCCCCTCGGGATCAGGCCGATGCCAGGACTTCACACAAAATCACATCCTTTCTCAACTTCTACCCTTTCCCTGTCCTCTCATTCACTTAGAGGTGTCTCCAGGAAGCCCTTCCTTAACGAATCTCTTGTACCTGAAAAAAAAGTATAAATGATTGTTGAAATCTATACAAAGTGTTACTTATATCATTTGACATAATCATATTGCTTCAACTTTAACGTGTTAACTTGGTAAATTACATATATAGTTTTTAAAAAAATAGTGAACAATCTTAATATACAGAGATAAACTCTACTCAGTCATTTTTTTAAATATTCTGCCAGAGTTGATTTGCTAATATTTATTTAGAAATTTACCTCTATGTTGAGTGAGATTGATCTCTAATTTTATTTCTTGAACAAGATTTGCCTTGTTTCCATTTAGAGATTATAATAGCCTTATGAAATAACTGTGCATTTCTGCTTTCGTGGTGTAGTATATAGTCAAATTTTGTAATGATTCATGGGTATTTGTTAAGTAGTCATTTCTTTATTAGGTACAGAGTTTGCTCTGTGTCTTGTAAATTGAAGATTTTTAATTGAATTATTCAAGTTTATATTTATATTGTTTTGAATATTGTCTCTTCTCCATTTCTCCTAAATGGACTTTTCTAATAATATTTGCCAACACTTCTATTAGATAAAAGTAGGATCTTCTGGGTGGGTTGTTTGAGTCTCTGTCTTCCTTTTCTCAGTTCATATCTTTTTATTGTGTATATGTCCTATATTTTGGGGAAAAAATATTTGGGTTTTTCCTCCGGCTCATTAATTTGCTCTTTTTTTGTGTCCCATTTGCCTTTCTACTCATCTATTGAATGATTCATTTCAAAGACAAGGCCTTTAGTTTACATGATTGCTGGTTGATTCTTTTTAAAGAATTGTTGGTTAAAATTCTCTCTTGCATCTCTTGGAACATACTGCATTAATTAAGCTTAGAATAAAAATCACAAATCCTTATAACAGCCTAGAATGTCCTAGATGATCAGGCCCCTGTGGATTGTCTGAACTTTTCCCACCTTGCCCATTCTGCTCCAAATAGTTTTGTCAACATTTCAGGCCCTTCAAACACAAACACCTCTTCCTCCCCCTGCTTGCCCATTCTCCCCCTGGACGTTATAAGGCTGCTCTCACGTATTACTCAGATCTCTGCTCAAAGGTTACCTCCTCATCAGAGAGATAGTCCCTGTCTACCTTATTCAAAGCAGCGCTTAATACCCTCCCACACACATTCTTTCTCTCTCCTCCACCCCTTACTTACTCTGCTTTATTTTTGCCCAAAACATATTTTGCTCACTGATATTTTATTTTGTTTTTTTTTTCGTTGTCTGTCTCGATCAACAAATTGGAATGTCCATGACGGTAGAGACCTTGCCTGTTGTGTTTACCATAGTATCTCCAGAAGTTAAAAAAGTGCCTGGTACATATTAGAGAGGCTCAAGAAATATGTTAAATGAAGTAACGATGGTGTTTCTAAAATCTGGTGCTATTTACTCTAACTGTTTATTTGTATGTGCATTGTCCCACGCTTGGTGCCTCTCTCATGATGCTGGCTTGTCTCAGCTGATGAATGGTCCTATGTATATCTTTGTATTTGTAATGTCCTCTTAGGCTATCCTGGGAAAGCTCCGTCAATTTGTTCCAGGCTGCCTATGGAGGAGATTACTGAAGTGAAGTGGGGTGTGGACTGGCAGGCTGCCTCCAGTCACTTCAGGGGAGAGGCAGAATGGACTACTGATTGGAGTGTACCTATAGCTAGTCTCTGGGATGGGTACTCCTCATTCTTCCTGGTGTGACCATTATTCTAAGGCCCTCATCCTTCCTTTCCAATAGAATCCCCTACATGTATTGTCGCTGCCTGAAGCTGGACGCCGCTCTTGCTTTTTGCTGTCCACAGAAAGAAGCATGGAGTGTTTGACCTACTTGGCTGCTCCCATTGTAGTAATCCTGTTATCTTATTGTCAGTTGGCCCAGGGCTCCCTCCTACTTCAAATGTCTTTCATGCACGTGCATGGAGCAACACGTTTTTCTTAAAAACAACTTTTTATTTTGAAATACTTTAAGACACGAGAAGTTGCAAAATAGTACAGAGAATTCCCATATACCTTTCACTCAGTACAACGTACGTAGGTAGCACATTGTCAAAGCCTGGAAACTGATGTTGGTACAATATTATTAACTCAGGTAAAGACCTCATTCAGATTTCATCAGTTTTTCCATGACTTTTCTTTTTAAGCAGCTTTATTGAGATATGATTCATATACTATATGCCATACAATTCACATGCTACAAAATTCACCCATTTAAAGTGTACAATTCAATGATTTTTAGTATATTCACAGAGCTGTGCAACGCCCAACACGATCTAAATTTAGAACATTTTCATTACCTCCAAAAAGAAAACCTGTACCCATCAGCACTCTTTCTTGATTCTCCTCCCTCCAGTCCTAGGCAATTGCTAACTTACCTTCCGTCTGTATAGATCTGCCTAATGTTTTCGTCCATGTTGTGGCACGTATCAATACTTCATTCCTTTTTATTGCCCAATAACATTTCATTGTATCCATATACCACATTTTGTGTATCCATTCATCAGTTGATGGACATTTGTGTTGTTTCTACTTTTTGGCTATTATGAACGATGCTGCTATGTACTGTGTTTTATTGGTGGGGGGGGGGGGTAGTTCTACAAAATTTTATCCCATAGATTCAAATTACTATCACTACAACCAGGAAACTGAACTGTTCCATCATCACAAATACAGTCCCTTATGTTAGCCTTTAATAGTCACACACTGTTCCCAACCCTAACCCCCGGCGACCACTGATCTGTTCTCCATCACTATAGTTCGTCACTTTGAGAATGCTATGCAAATGGAATCATGCAGTATTTAATCTCTTCAGCCTGACTTTTTTTTTTCACAGAATAATGCTCTTACGATCCATCGAAGCTGTTGAATGTGTCAGCATTTTGTTTCTATTCGTTGCTGAGAATTATCCCATAGTATGGATGTACCATAGCTTATTTATTTATTCATCCATTGAAGGACATATGGATTTTTTCTAGTTTGGGGTAATTACAAATAAAGCTTCTGTGAACATTACTTTACAGGTTTTTGTGTAAACATTAGTTCTCATTTCTCTAGGATAAATGCCCAGGAGTACAATTTCTGGGTCATGTGATCGTTGCATGTTTAGTTTAAGAAACTTCCAAACTGTTTCCCAGAGTAGCTGTGCCATTTTACATTTCCACTAGCAATTTAGGAGAGACCAGTTTCTTTGCATCTTCTTCAGTGTTTGCTACTATCAGTCATTTTTATTTTAGCTATCCTCATGGGCGTGTAGTAGTAACTCAACATGATTTTAATTTGCATTTCTGTACTCACTCATTGTATTAGTTTTCTATTGCTACCGTAACAATTGCCACAACTTTAGCATCTTAAAACAACGCAGATTTATTGTTTTATAGTTCTGTACGTCAGAAGTCCAACATGGGTCTCACTGAGCTAAAATCTTGGTGTAGGCAGGGCTTCATTCCTTTCTGGTCGACCTAGGAGAGAATCTGTTTCCTTGTCTTTCCCAGCTTCTTGAGGCCAGCAGAATTCCTTGGCTCGTGGCCCTCCTTCCATCTTCAAAGCTAACAGCATTGCATTTCTCTGACCCTTGTTCTGTTGTTACATATATCTGACTGTAGCCAGAAAATGTTCTCATCTTTTAAGGACTCGTATGATTACACTGAGCCCATCTGGTTAACCCAGAATAATCTCCCTGCCTCAAAGTCCTGAACCTTAATCGCATCTGCAAAGTCCCTTTTGCCAAGTAAGATAATAGATTCACAGTTTCCAGAGATTACGAGGAAGATATCTTTTGGAGGCCACTATTCTGCCTACCACACTAATGGTATTGAATATTTTTTAATGTACATATTTTCCACTCATGTATTTTCTTTTATAAAGTATCTGTTCAGATCTTTTACCCATTTCTAATTGGATTGTTTGTCTCTCTATTGACTTTAGAATGTTTTTATACATTCTGGATATGTGTTTTATTGCATATATAATTTGCAAATATTTTCTTCCAGTTTTTGGCTTATCTTTGCAACTTCTTAATAGGATATTTAGCAGAGCAAACATTTTAAGTTTTGATGAACTCCAGTTCATTGATTATTTCTTTTATAAATCATGCCTGTAGAGTCATATCTATGAACTCTTCACCTAACTGTAGGTCACAAAGATTTTCTTCCAAATTTTTACAGTATTACATTTTACATTTAAATCTATCATATATTTGTGCAGAAACAACTAATATTTTCATGTTTCTGCACAGTCAGGGCTTTCTGAGCAACAATTACTGGCCACTTTGGCTAAAGCTTAAGCATTTTATTTGTATAAATTTCCCTCTAAGCACTGCTTTAGCTACATACCACAGATATTTTTAGCTGAAATTTTATTGAGATTCATCCAAGTTGTTGCATGTATCAGTAGCCCATTTTAAAATAATTGCTGAGTAGTTTTCCATGGTCAGTGAATGTACTGCAGTTTGTTAAACATTCACCTGTTAAAAGACATCTAGACTGACTCCAGGTTTTGTTTACAGAGAATAAATCTTCCATGAACATTTATCTATAGGTTTTTGTGTGGGCATAAGTTTTCATTTCTCTAGCATAAATGCCCAGGAATGCAATTGCTGGGTCATGTGATCGTTGGATGTTTAGTTTTTTACAAAACTGCCAAACTGTTTCCCAGAGTAGCTGTACCATTTTACATTCCCACCAGAAATGTATGAAAGATCCAGTTTCTCCAGATCCTCACCAGAATTTGGTGCTGTCACCATTTTTTTTTAATTTTAGCTATTCTAGTAAGTATGTGGTGATTATCTCGTGATTTTCCATAGTTGCATTTTCATTTTAATTCAGTTGACTTTTAAAAATTTCCCTTAAGACTACTTATTTGATACATGGATTATTTAAAAGTAGGTTGTTTGATTTCTAAGTGTCTGTGATTTTTCTGTTATCTTTCTGTTGTTGAATTCTAGTTTGATTCCATTACGATCAGAGAACAAACTTTCTATGATCTCAATTCTTTTAAATTTGTTAAGGTTCATTTTACGATCTAAGATACAATCTCTTGTGAAGGCCCCATGCACACTTAAAAAGAGTGTATATTCTGCTGTCGTTGAGTGGAATGTTCTTAAGAATATCAATTAGATTTCACTGGTTAATGACACTTTAATTCTTGTAAATCCTTGCTAACATTTTTTTCTACTGTTTCTACCAGTTTCTAACAAAGGGGTGTTAAAGTCCTCAACTATAATCGTGGATTTCTCTGTTTCTCCTTTCATTTCTTTGCTTCATGTGTACACTTTGTAGCTCTCTTATTTGGTGCATACGCATTTAAGATTGTTACATCTTCTTGGTGAATTGACGCTTGTATCATTATGTAATTGTCTCCTTTTGTCCCTGGAACTTTTCCTTGTTCTCAAGTCCACTTCATCTAATATTCATATAGCCACTCTGACTTTCTTTTGATTAGTGTTTGCATGCTATGTTTTTTCTATCCTTTTACCTTTAACCTACTTATATTATTTCATTTGAAGTGAGTTTGGTATATATCATGTAGTCAGTCATGTTTTTAAAAATACCTTCTGCCAATCTTTGTCTTTTAATTGATGTATTTAGGCCATTTAGATTTAAGGTAAGTATTGGGGTTTCAGAATTTATGTCTGCTGTTTTATTGTTTTGTTTGTTCCCTCCCTTTTTTTTTTTTTTTTTTTTTGAGGAAGATTAGCCCTGAGCTAACTGCTGCCAATCTTCCCCTTTTTGCTGAGGAAGACTGGCCCTGAGCTCACATCTGTGCCCATCTTCCTCTGCTTTTTATGTGTGGGACGCCTACCACAGCTTGGTGTGTCAAGTGGTGCCATGTCCGCACCTGGGATCTGAACTGAAGAACCCCGGGTCGCTGAAGCAGAATGTGTGCACTTAACCGCTGAGCCACCTGGCCAGCCCCTGTTCCCTCCATTTTTTTTTATTCCTCAGTTTCCCCTTTCCTGTCTCTCCTTGGGCTACTTGAGCATTTTTTAGTATACCATTTTGCTTTATCTATTGTAATATCTCGTGAGTCTGTCTCTTCACATAGTTTCTTTTAAGTGGTTGTTCTAGGAGTGACAATAAGTACATGTAGCTTATTGCAGTCTACTGTTAATCATTTTTTTTTTTTAAAGATTTTATTTTTTTCCTTTTTCTCCCCAAAGCCCCCCGGTACATAGTTGTGTATTCTTCGTTGTGGGTTCTTCTAGTTGTGGCATGTGGGACGCTGCCTCAGCGTGGTCTGATGAGCAGTGCCATGTCCACGCCCAGGATCCGAACCAACGAAACACTGGGCCGCCTGCAGCGGAGCGCGCGAACTTAACCTCTCGGCCACAGGGCCAGCCCCTACTGTTAATCATTTTTTACCACTTCAAGTGGGATGTGGCTACATCACCACCATTTAGGTCACTTCACTCTCCCCTTTTATGACATAGTTGCCTTAAAATATTACTTTTACATGCATTGAGAACCACATCATACATTGCTATAATTTTTACTTTTGACTGTTAAATACAACTTTTAAAAATTACAAGGAAAAAATAATCTTTTCTTCATTTCTGATATTTTTAGTTTCCTTCTGTTGTTTTCTTTCTCTGTGAAGAATTTCCTTTAGCTATTCTTTTCTTCTACTGGTGATAAATTCTCTTAGTTTTTTTTTTTTTAATTTTTATCTTCAAATGTATTGATTCTTCTTATTCCTGAAGTATATTTTCACTGGATATGGAATTCTGGGTTGGTGATTCTTTTCTTTCAGCACTTGAAACATTTTGTACCACTTCCTCTGACCTCTATGATTTCTAATGAGTAATTAGCTATTATTTGAATTATTGTTCTTCTGTAGGTAATATGTTGGTTTTTTCTAACTACTTTCAAAAGCTTTTCTCTTGTCTTAAGTTTTCAGAATTTTGACTATGATGTATTTAGATATGGATTTCTTTGAGTTTATTCCATTTGTGGTTCACTCAGCTTCTTGAGTCTGTAGGTTTATATCTTTCATTAAATTGGGGAAGGTTTTAGCCATTATTTCTTCAAATACTTTTTTCAGTCCTGTATTTTTTTGTTTCTTTCTGAAACTTTGATGACATGAATGTTAGATCTCTTGCTACTATACACTAGGTCCCTAGGTCTCAATTTATTTATTTATTTATTTATTTATTTATTTTATTTTTTTAAAGATTTTATTTTTTCCTTTTTCTCCCCAAAGCCCCCCAGTACATAGTTGTATAGTCTTCGTTGTGGGTCCTTCTAGTTGTAGCATGTGGGATGCTGCCTCAGCGTGGTTTGATGAGCAGTGCCATGTCCGTGCCCAGGATTCGAACCAACGAAACACTGGGCCGCCTGCAGCGGAGCGCACAGACTTAACCACTCGGCCACGGGGCCAGCCCCTCAATTTATTTTTAAAAATTATTTTCTTTGTGTTTTTTTGATTGAATCATTTCTATTGACCTCTCTTAAAGTTCACCAATTCTTTCCTTGTCATCTCCAGTCTGCTGTTGAGCCCATTTGCTGAGTTTTGTATTTAGGTTATTGTATTTGTCAGTTCTAGAATTTCTGTGTTGATATTTTCTATTTTTTTATTTGTTTCAAAAGGTTTCACAATTTCCTATTAAAGCATCTTTTGACAGCTTCTTGAAAATCTTTTCAGGCAATCCAATAGCTGCGTCATCTAGGTGTTGTCATCTGTTGACTGTCTTTTCTCACTTGAGTTTAGATTTTGCTGGTTCTTGGTATGAAAAATAATTTTGTACTCTATCCTGGACATTTTGAGCATTGTGTTATAAGACCCTGGTTCCTGTTAAATCTTCTTCTTTAGCCACCTATTTAGGTTCAGAGTGCATCTCCTGGTACTCTTTTTGTGTGCTATAGTTCAAGTGTCAGTTTAGTTTATCAAGCCTCTGTCATGTTATTCTGATCTGCTCTGCTTGTGTTTTACCCAGAAAACAGCACTGCATCCAACAGTCTCTCAGCACTGTCTGGGTAGGTGGAGGGGGTACCACCTCTTTATTCCATGGCAGAGTCTGAAAGGCAGGTTTTCATCCTCTGACTCATGTGGGGAGGTTCACCTCCCAGTAACTGAAATGGGGGTTATAAGTCAGAGTTCCATACACAGGCTCTGTGGGCAAGGCTCACCTTCCTGTTCCTGTAGGAAGAGAGTCAAAGCCAGAGTGCTGCTCAAAAGCTCTGCAGAGAGGAGCACTGCCTATTGCTACACTGGGGCATATGGAAGTAAGAGTTCTGCCCACAGGGTCCGTGGGAGGGGCACCTCCTCATTCCTGCAGAAGGAAGGGTGAAAAATAGAGCTCTGCCACTGCAGTGCCCTGCAGTGTGGTGGGGGGCAGGTGTGGTATTTTTCCTGCTGTTCACCCTAAAAATAGGCAGGTATGGTTAAAGAGTTTCTGTCCTGTTGAACCACCTTTTCCCTGATCCTCTGGCTAGAGAAAGCAGACATTTCTTGGGGCTATTGTCTGTCTGTGACTGCTGGTGCTTCTAGGTTGTGGGCTCCTTTAGCATCTAGGCTGAGGTATTTATGAGGCAAGGAAAAACTCAGGAAACTCACTGACAGATTGTTCTTCAAGTCCTAAGATCCCTAGCCATTCCACCTTATTTTCTCCTCCTTTGAGAGTCTTCTGTAAGTGTCTTACATTTTTTTTTGTCCAAGAGTTTTTGTTGTGATTAGTGGGAGGAACAAAATGGAATGTGTTTACTTTGTCTGGAACCAGCAGTTTCCAGAGCAGCACCCTTTGCAGTAGCTTGTTTTTATTTATGTTTTAGCAGTTTTTCCCTCATATTTAATTCCTTTTTTTTTAAATCTCTCTAGGATTCCTCTAAGGTTACCCATTCATGTTTTCCTTTGTGGTGACGTATTTTTAAATCACACATCTTTTCTGTTATTTCTAGTTATTCACTGTAGAAGAGAGAGGCTTCCACATGGGATCAATCTGTCATCTAGAACCAGAGTATAATAGAATAAAGAAGGTTTATTTCTGTGAATTTACTGTATATAAAAGGCTTATATGGGGCTGGCCCTGTGGCTGAGTGGTTAAGTTCGCATGCTCTGCTTCGGTGGCCCAGGGTTCGCCGGTTCAGATCCTGGGCATGGACATGGCACCGCTCATCAGGCCACGCTGAGGTGACATCCAACATAGCACAATTGGAAGGACCTACAACTGGAACATACAACTATGTACTGGGGGGCTTTGAGGAGAAGAAGAAGGAGGAAAAAAAAGAAGATTGGCAACAAATGTTAGCTCAGGGTCAATCTTAAGGAAAAAAAGGCGTATAAAATGTAAAAATTAAGACTTTATTTAAAATTCATTTAACAACTCATGCTTATCGATAACAAAATTATATGCAAAGAAATATTAATTTCAGCAAAAACATATGTCAATTAATAAAACATTTGAATATTTAAAATTGGAATTAGTCTGGTTTTACAAATACAAAAAAATACCACAGAGACAAACTGAGCTATTGGATTGAGCTGCTTGTGAGAAATCAGACAGTAATTGATTTGAGAATCGTTGCTATGGTTGACTCCATGGCAACAGTTGAGATGAAAGGAGAATGAGAAGGGGGGAGAGAAAGAATTTAGGTGAGAATCCCAAGGGAAACCCAGAGAAAAGAGAAAGAAGGAGGGTTTCAGGGGGACTTCCAAAAAGATTTGTCAGAGGTTTAAAAGGAAAGCTAGAGGATCAGTGAGCTCAATATAGCTGTTGAGATAGAAAAAAATACCTACCATTTTGAAAAGCAACCATGAATTGATATAAGTTGTCTTCAACTTAATCGTCCGTCATAATAATTACTATTACTTACCATTTTACCACTGAAATTAGCATGGACAGTTTAAGAAACAAAAGTAAATTACGACAGTTGTGGGCATGTAAGGATTTTAATTAAAGTAGAAAGATATCCTGTTGCATTAGATAGCTCAAACAAATTATTTTATCTGATGAGTGCGAGTTTAAAACAGATGGCTAAAAATTTTGTAGCTTAGTAAAAAAAAAATTGACACGTTTTCAACATATTTGTAAGAAAGTTTTACTTATTTACTTCTTCACAGCAGTTCGATCCTTCTCTGTACAGTTGAGAGTATGAATTTAGGGGTTGTGTATTAAATCTTTTTTGAGCAAATTAAAAGCTAACACAGCCTATAGCAGAAAATGAAATTTAATTACCTTAAAAATTCGGAATTATATTATTTGAACATAAATGCAATTATGTAATTTTTAAGTAATTATAATAATGTTAGTAATGAATAGTAAAACATTACTAGAGATTCTGTTAGACCTAGATTAATAAATGAATTAACATTATAATTAGCAGCTTGTGAGCAAATGGTACTTGAAAACGACAAACGCAAATAGTACTTGAAAACAACTCCTTAAATATCTCCCATATTTTGTAATTATTAATTAGCAAACTACTCTTTTAAAGATTGGATCAAGGAAAGCTTCAATGCAGCTAATGAAATTATCATAAATTTGAAATTAGTCTGGCCTGAATTATATTCTCTTCTAAAGTTAAAAGCTTGATTTACATTTTAAAATTTAAATGCTTTTCATTTTCTTTCTCTGAAACCTTTCCTCAAGTCTGACTATGTTGTTAATAGTCAACCTTTCTCTCCATGAGTCACACCAGTAGTAAATTGAATGAAATCAGGATTCCTTTCAACCCTTTGAGAATTCATTTAAAGAGCTGGTAGAGGAGTTCTGTGCACCAGCTTTGAAGACATTTGATGTTACTGATCTTGACTTTTAATGATCTCAATTTATACAAACTAGGGAAAGGTAGGAAGTTTTATGTTTATTGTCAACGATAAGTTATTTTTCTCAATATTTAATTCTAAATTAAATCCTATACAGAACATCTAATAAAATCTTTAGCCCACTTGATGGCCGGGTGCATGTTACCTTTAGGTATGCTGCTGCTATATTCTATGTTTTCTGTTACAGTAGAAAATTAAATGCCACCTTAGAAGAATCAGAAAAAAGATTAATATTTATATGTCAATTATGTGTCAATAAAATTGGAGAAGAAAGATTAATACTAGGTGGGAAAATATTTGAAAATATAGTACTTCATTCTTTTTCCATTTCAAATATGAATTCATAGCTAGTATTCCTATATTCAGAATCATTATTATTATCGCCATATTTTATTCTGGGCAAACCCAGGTCACAACAAGGCACAACTGAGTGGGGGGGCGGGGGGGGTGCATACCATTTACAATAAATACAAAAGAGAATGATGCCCTCCGGAGTCCCTGGCCTAAGTGCTTACTCCTGTGCTAGATACTGAGATGCCAAAGATCAGTAAGGTGCTATCAGGGAAAACAGATCTGTTGTTAGGGAAAACAGATTTGTGAAAACATGGTTTTTATGGAATCCAGAAAGCAACAATGAAATATGTTCAAAATAGTCTGGTAGTGCAAAGGAAGAATTTGCAACCCTGAAGGAGTCACAGAAGACCTCCCAGACCCAAGGCTTTGTCTACTTTTAAAGAAGTATCAATTAAAGGCAAGTCTTCACAATTAGAACAGTGTAGTTTAATTATAATAATGAGTTGCTGTTTATTTAACACTTACTATGCACTAGATCCTATGCCAAGTAATTAATGTGCCCTGCTTTTTATATAATTCACACAACAATCTCATGTCATAGGTATTTTTATCATCCTCATTTTACCGATAAGGAATCTGAAGTCTGCAGAGGCGAAACAGCCAGCCAAAGCCACAGTTCTTCTAAGAGGTGAGACGATATGGTGGGCAGCTGGGTCTAACGACTCATGGCACACAGCAGGAGCCTCTTTACACATGTCCACGTGTGAATGCTGACTGACCTCTGTGTGGAGATTGGCTACATTATGACCAGGTTTAGGGGTGCAGATTACTCAAGGGAGTTTTTAGGAAACTAAGGAAGATAAAAGAAATAAGATCCAGTCTTGAGGACAGCATCCTAGAGCAGTGGCTTTTGTGGCAACACTATAGCTTACTGCTACCCCATGTGCGTTTGGATTCGAACGCTGCCTCTATCAAAACAGCTAGTGAGACCTTGAGAAAGTTATTTAACCTCTCAACCTTTAACTCCTCTTCATGAAAAATGCATGAATTATTCTTTGTTAAAACTCAATAGTAAGCGCTTAATAAATGTTAAAGTTCTTACTGTTGACCTCAGAGAGTCGGGTAGGGTGGGTTAGGGGATGGGGGTCACAAATCCTCAGAAATACTGTGTAAAATTGTGTGTAGGGGCATAGAACTATAGAGAGAATAGGAACTTATATCTACACACAAGTGTGCAAAAACATTACATTATTTAATAAACTTTAAATCAAATTAAACTTGACCTCAAGCTCCCATTCTGCTTTGGACGACAGGAAATCCAAGCCTGATCATTATTGATACTCTCCCAGCCCCATCCTTGGGCAGTACAATGGTTCCCGAATGTTCCGGGAGGCCTCCCATGAATGGATTGGCAGGTTGTGCTCTGCACAACCTCAGGGGCACCATTCACATCTCAAGAGGCTTGACCACATTCTTGGAACAGGAGAGAGGAAAAAATAGAGCATGAAACAACCCACCAATTAACATTTCAATAAATTATCCAGCCACATGCATTTTTTTTTTTTTTTTGAGGGAAGAAGAGAGTCCATACCTTTCATTAGATTCTCAAAGCAAAGAGGGAGGCTGATTTGATCCAGCAAAAGAGATGGGTGTCAAACCTCTGTGCTCCACAAAGCAGGAAAACATCACATTTGCATTGATTATGGACCCTTTTCATAGTGCTGACACATCTATGAGCTTTGAGTGGCCTCATTATTTTTTTATTAAATTGGGTCAGGGTGGGGCCCCCCATTCAACCTAACTGCAGATGGGGTCATTGTGACTGAACCGCAATATACACAATAGGTAATAAATTCTGGGAAATGAAATCTGTCATCAGACCACTCTTTCACACAATAAAAAACGAGATGGGGTATAACATTGGGACTTGATGCAAAAAAGTCCCAAGATAAAGAGGCAGAATTGCATTCACTGAGTTATAAAGCACTTAGGGGGCCTCTTTGGACAGAAGAGGAAAGAGCCAGTATTCATTTGGTAAAAAGTATGTAAAACTACTGAACAGAAGACCATGTACGTCATGGAGGGAGCTTGTGGAATACACAATGCTTCTGCAAATAAATGTGGACACCTGAATGGTAACATCATTATCAGCCTCATCTTCAAATACAGGGAGAGAGAAATTCTTGCTTTCAGAGGAGTAGTAGGAAAAACACTCAGGTTAATGAAGAAAGCCTGCACTGAGTCATATCTGTCATTTTAAGTGCTCATTACAATGATTATTTTTACTGGCACTTAATTTTTATAAAATCAATTGATCAGACCTAGATCCATGATTAATCACTTGAGTATGACTGACACAAGTGGGTACTAATGAGCAGTAAGCGAATGTCCAAGTCCCATTTTTAACATTGTTCTTACACTAAGTAGCATCCACTTTCTACATCCCATTGCCTTTGGATGAATCTGGAAGTCCGTATTTCGTGATAATTCAATCTCGTCTTTTGTCATTTGATTCCAGAATTCTTTAATAATTAAAAAAAATCAATGCTCTCAGAGTTTTTCGCATGTAATACAATCATACTTTACATTTCTTTATCATCATAAAAAATCGTCCATCCATATCAATAGCTAAAGATTCTTCACCAGCGTGAGGGCAGTACAGTGTACTACAAAGTACGTGAAATTTGAGTCGGACAGATACAAATTACATAACCTGTTTCTTTGTTTGTTAAATGGGAATATAGTACCTACCCTACAGTGCCACAGGTAATTTAAGTAAGATGTCTAGCACAGTGTCAGGATATGGTCAGTGCTGAATAAATAGCAGTTTTCTTACTTCAAAGTAAAAGTACTAAATGACTGACATTCAGACTATTTTGTCTTATAGATCTGGAACAATGGAATTTTTGAGCTGCAAAGGCCTTTAGTACAAACTTTTGTTTTATAGATGAGGAAACTGAAGACCTGAGGAGGTGAAAAGGTCTGTTCAAGGTGAAATATTCAGTTTTCACCCTAAATAACTATTTGTTGAATGAAGGAATAATAACATTATATCATCACCAGAAACCAATTTCTTACGTGTCAAGCAATGATCTCTCTCCTAGAGGCATGGCCTGTGACCATGTGACAATGCGAAATGTAAAATGTGAAAAAGAATGAGAAAATTCCTATGAATTTCTCTTCTTAAACATAT
Source organism: Equus caballus (assembly GCF_041296265.1). NCBI lineage: Eukaryota > Metazoa > Chordata > Mammalia > Perissodactyla > Equidae > Equus > Equus caballus. Next base: position 42,982,609 of record NC_091687.1, read on the forward strand.
TTTTCATTGAAAAATATGTATTACACTTCTTGCTTAACCAATTTAGCTTATTTAGTTAAAAATGGCATTGATTTATTGTTCTAATCAATTATCTACTTATACTTTTATAATCACTATATATTACATATTAAAGAAAAAGACTAAGTCACACACGGCATATTATGAAAAACATTAAGCCATTTAATTGCTGGTTCATTGTCCATTCATAAAAAAATAGAATTGTTGGAAATAAATTCATTAGTGTATAATACAATTCATTTGGCATATTTCTGATGTTCAGATTTCTGTAAATATTATTTTCCACCATACCAGTCTTATCAGATTTATACAAAAATTACTAAAATGGTAGATTTCCATATAAAAGAAGAAGGCATTATGATGTATGAATTTTAAAATAGTGGTTTCCTAGAAATTGCACTGTGGCAGTCCTGCCTTCCTGGGGTTATTCAGCAGCACTTCAGCTTATATAATTACCACACTAGCCTCCCTTACAGGGCACACGAGGCACCCAGGTCAGTCACCATGGCAACAGATTCTGAATCAGAGTAGCCCCATCCTAATACTGTGCACAGTCTCTTCTGGGGAAAAGTTTTCTTTCTTTTTTTTTTTTAAATTTTAAACACATTTCCCCCAATTACAGGTATCCAATTTCTGAGTATTTGTTCTGTATAGGTATATATTTTCTTATAGGTATAATCTGACTACCCAATGTCTGGGCACACACAATTCCTTGAATAGCCAAGGAAATATAATGCAAACATTTAAATACAGATTGTTTGCCATTCGGGGCACCATTTTGAAAAGAAGATGAAAATAACATTTCAGAATAAAAAACACCTGCAGAAATAGCTATCGGAAGAAATCAACTCTCTTTGATCTTTATGCAGCAAGAAGAGCTCATATACGCTTATTGTAAAGACTCTTAAAATGCAGAGATCTAAGCAAATCAAATACTATTTTTCCATTAAATTTTTTTTAAATGAACAAACACACGTGGCAAGGGCCACGTTTATAAACCTTGCACAATAAAATTCTCTTTTTTACCTCTCAAGCAGAGAGTAAGCAGATTTCCTCCGGAATCCCTGCCTGCCCTCGCCTCCAGGAGGCTGCAGCAGCGACTTTTTCATTTCCTGTTTGCTGTTTGGACAGGCCTTGCAGCTGTGGTGACTGAGTGTAGAAGGAGGCGGCCAATGCTGGCAGTTATGTAATAGGACATCTCAAAGCCCATCCAGTATGGCGTTTGAAACTAACGGTATGGTTTTCATTTTTGCCTCCCTTAGGAAAGATATTTATGTGTGTTATTTAAAATTCCTTTCTAGCTGGCTTGGTGGCACAGAGGTTAAGTTCGCATGTTCCGCTTCAGTGGCCTGGCGTTTGCTGGTTCGGATCCCAGGTGCAGACATGGCACTGCTTGTCAAGCCATGCTGTGGTAGGCGTCCCACATACAAAGTAGAGGAAGATGGGCATGGATGTTAGCTCAGGGCCAGTCTTCCTCAGCAAAAAGAGGAGGATTGGTAGCAGATGTTAGCTCAGGGCTAATCTTCCTAAAAAAAAAGAAAATTCCTTTCTAATCTATCACCAAACAGGAGAAAGAAATTTACGCAATAACTCATAGTGTGGTACCCTATTTATAAAGTAAGCTCAACTTTTTGTTTTCTTCTAGAGCCTTAAATTCACTCCTATTTTATGCCGTATTTCCGTTTACAGCCATCTGTGATACCTCCTTGCTATCACAGAGTCATTTAATTCCTTATGAACTCTTCAAAACGTCTCCCTTTTTCCTTTCTCCTTTGGCTCCATTCTTATTGTATTTTCTAAAGTATATATCCTGCCTGACTGCCAGCAGCCCTGTGACTTACTTAGCTGGGACACATTCTTGATCCCATTCTACAGAAAAACAGACATGTGGTCCCTTCAATGGACGTGGCTTGCCCCACAGAAAATAGGGTTGGCATTAGAGTTGGGTCTGATCTACAGAGCTCCTGTTCCAGGACCCATGTTGTCCTCCCATCTCTTTCCTGTGGGCTCCCTTATTTGCAAAACAATGTGGATTATAGTTCCTGCCTGTCTAACCAGTGGAACGAGGAGGAAGGTTAGGAGTGGCTGTCTCAATGACCTTTGACACTGCTGAGCATGCCCCCTCCATTTTTTCAGGCTTCAGTATATTTAAAAATGAAGAAATGACAAAGTAAGATTGTATTGAACTTAAAATATTTACACTTAGCAGATACATTTTTAGGAGGAACAGAAGACCTTCCGATACTGTTAGTATGTTTCTGTGACTATATGTATCTAAACTCATTTGGAAATAAAAGCAAATGTCTACATTTTTGGCCCTTAATGAATTTGAAGTCCTGACCCAATGCCCTTTTGTCTCAATAGAAGAACGCCCCAACGTGAGCTTAAGGGATCCAGAGAAAGCAGAGATAGCCCCAGAGAAGTTAATGCAATTGGGGCAAAGGTGGCAGCTTAATGACACTAATACCTCCAGAACATTTACTGTGTGCCACAGACAATTCTAAATATTTTATGTGTGCTAATATTACGCTTTCTTAGGCAGGCAATGTTGTTATGCACATTTTTATACATGAAGAAACTGAGGCACAGAAAGATTAAATAACTTGCCCAAATTTGCACAGCTAGCAGTGGAATTGAATCCATGCTCTTATGCACTGTGCCATTCAATCTCTTACTGCATACAAAGCAGAAAATACAAGGACCAGAGTGCAAATGGGAGCGTCCTCAGACTCACAGCAAAGGCAGGTGAGTGGAGATGTGGTGGCGGGGGCAGGGGGGACTTCAGATACAAGCAGTAAAGCTAGACGAGGGCTCAGGAACACATACTATTTTGATTCTTCCCCTTTATCCCATGATTGGCACCAGAGCTGAAGGAATCGGGCAAACAAGGTTGGTATCTATACTCATATTCTCTCCCATAGCTGTACGATGTGTTCAAATCACAATGGAAAGTGCCGTTTTTCAATGAATCAGATCCAGCTTCATGGGCACGCGACTTGGGCAGTCGCCCGGAACCCTGTGCTCTGAATGACCCAGCACTTGGATTAATGCTGTATTGTCACCATCTTGAAAGTCTTAATAACTTTTCAACAAGAGGCCTCATGTTTTTGTTTTGCACTGGGCCACACAAATTATGTAGCCAGTGCTGAGTGGAATCCTGAGCAATCTGGAGAACTTCGTAGCTCCTGTCTACCTGGGGAGATAAGATTCTATTTCCCTGTGGTTCCTCTGGAACTGCAGTGCTGTAAATCTGGAGTTGCCTGTTAGTGGATTTGCATTTTACTGCAACGTAATACTTTTCCTCACAGGGGAAAGCAGTCAGCTCTCACTAATAGGGGCTTTAATGATGCTCTGCCAAGGTCCACGTGCATAGCCTTGAGGAAAGAGGCCCAGGACAGGCTCCAAATTCAACAGCGGGGTTAACTACAACAGAGCCTCTTTACAGAAAGATAAAACATTGTTAACTTCAGCTAGCTTTGCTGAAGCCCAAGGAGGGCTCCTGCAGAGTAACACCAGTCTCTATATAAAAATGCCAGCTCAAGTCCTCCTGAAAATTTGTATTTCCCATCCCACAGTGTTTGCATAACTTAGGCATGCTTTAGTTAAGTCAAGATTTGCCTAAACTTGTAGAGAAAATCAAACTGCCTCAGTAGGAGGAAGCCAACCTGATAAGTCCTCTATTTCTTCTCTCAATGCTGAGCAGTTTGGCACTAGAATAAGTGATTGCTCCACAGCGGCAAGTTTCCATGGCATCAGTTGCCCCCGAGGCCTTTTCTGAAGTGAAGGGTAGTGAGCTGATTTTCTCCACCAGGGCAGTAATGATACCAGTGAGCAGAAACTATGAGGGGGAAAAAAGCCAACTGAAAGAAGACAAAAAGGGAATTTCGTGCCTTTGTTGTTCAGAGGAGACAGAACCCTCATATTCAAGAAGATCAGTGGGGCTACTCTGAATTAATAATGATGGCTAACATCTTCTACTATTTACTAGGCCCTAGACATCCTTGTAAGGCTTTATACATGTTAACCTAGTTAATCCTCACAACAAGCCAGTAAGGTAGGTATTATTATTATCTCCGTTTTAAAAGTGAGGGCCCTGAGGCTCACAGAGGGTAAGCTGTTAAGTCAGGAGAGCAGCTGCAAGGCCACAGGAGCTACAGGTTCATCCAGGACAATAGCAGGCAGAGAGGAGTGCCCAGTGGGGCCGGCTATGTGTGCAGCTGCTGAGTCTGCGTCCTGTTTGTCTGCACAATAAACCCCTATTAACGAGGGAAGCACGATTGGTCTCTCTTGCTCTCGCAACCTGAAAGAGCCTATAGAATACAGATCCTATTGTGAATGCTTTCGTAATTTGGAGATTCCGTTTTTTTTTTTTTTTACAAACGGAATAATCAGCCACTTAATGTATCCGTAGGGAATTCAGGAGAGGGATGAAGAAGCGGCTCCTGTTTTTGAGGCATTTGCAATCATTGTTGGAGAGACAGAGCCAACAGATGGGGAACAATAGTGAGAGACTCAAGGGCTGATGTAAGCAAAAGCCGCACTGTGGTCTTAGCCCGTGAATGGTGTGGGAAATGAGAGAAGGGAAGGGTATTCACTCACCGGCTATCGAGTTAGGGGGCACGGGGGATGGAAAGAAGAAACTGGGTGGCTTTGGGCACATTTCTTAATCTTTAGACTTCGCCTTCCTCAACTGTAAAATAAAACCATACATTATCTCAAAGACTCTCTCCAGCTTTAATAGTCAAGGAATCCTGACCTTTCCTGTAAAGCTCGATTTTTATGGGTGGTATTTGCTAAAACTCGAGGCACATGCATAACTGATATGACCCAGACTGAAGATCATGTGGTCTGGTTGATACAGTTTGCCACCCTCACTGTGGCTCCCAAGAGCACACGTGTCTGGAACTTTAGCCTTTTAGCTTTTCTTGACTATTCATTTTAATGATTGCCCCAGCCATTTATATATATATATATATATATTTTTTTTTTTTTTTCCTGGCTATTTGTATTTTTCTTTTTTTGGGCCAAAATATAAAAATAGAATATACATAGACTGTAGCACTTAATAATAACTTGTATGTTTTGATATTTTAAAGAAATAAAATTTACTAAGTGGGATAATCAGTCATCTTGCTCATTATCATCTAAAATTTTTTCTTATGTCTTCATTGTTTTTGTCTACTTCTTTCTACATTCTAAGTTATTCTAGCTCCCAATAACTGGTTATGATTGCTTAACACACAGTTTCAAACTGATGAGGTCTGTGACAGAGATTAAACAAATTTTAAAAATTTGTTTTCATATCATTATACACATACCATGTTTTCAACAGTGAAATGGCTTTTATTGCAGATGGGCATGGGGTTAAGATAAAAAATTACCTGATGATCCAGATGATTGAAATATAGAAAGAATAATTAAGGAAGAGTTAGTTAGAAGGTATTTTTGCCCTATGATCCTTAGCATGAGGTGGCTTTCTCTAACCTGGCAAATATCTTATAGAGCCGATAAACCAGTTGTTCTTTAAGTGGGATCCCCAGAGCAGCAGCATTGGCATTGAACAAATTCTCAGGTCTCACTCAAATTTAATCAGAACTTCAAGAGGTGAGGCCCAGCAGCCTGTGATGTGACAAGCCTTCCAGATGATTCTGAAGTACCTCTAAGTTTGAGAACCACTATCATAATCCAAGCTGCCAATGGAATAAGATAGATTATCAATTATATATATACATATATATAATATAAATATAATTTTTTGGTGAGGAAGATTGACTCTGAGCTAATATCTGTAGCCAGTCTTCTTCTTTTTGCGTGAGGAAGATTGTCCCTGAGCTAACATCTATGCCAAGCTTCCTCTGTCTTTTTGCATATGGGATGCTGCCACAGTGTGGCTCAATGAACCAGCTGTGGGTCTGCACCTTGGCTCTGAACTCGTGAACCCTGTGCCGCTGAAGTGGAATGCATGAACTTAACCATTACGCCACTGGGCCGGCCCTCATCAAATATATTTAATGACTACCCTTCTTTACATAGTCCCTCCCCATGCCCAGGCTGGATAGGATTTGGAAGTAAAATTGCAACCCAGAGTATTGGCAGTTTGAACTGATTCCCACTGCAGGTTGAACTGAACAGGAACTGCTCTATTTGCATTCAAGGCCTTCTGGAGAATAGACTCAATCACATTTCCAATGTTATCTTCTACTGCTGTTCATGTTCTTTTTATTTTAGTGAAACTGGATTACCATTCTATTCCCAGTGCCCTCACTTCCTGCCATGAGGGACAGTTGACATAGGTTAAGACAGAAAAGGGCCTTTGATAAGTGGAGATGTAGGGGAGGGTACATGCCTGGATGGTGCCACGGTGTAATCAAACACATCAGGTCAACCAACCTTCTTGCTTTCTATCAAAATCTTACGTAAAATACTATTTCCTCTAAGAAATTTTTTTTTTTTTTGAGGAAGATTAACCCTGAGCTAACATCTGCTGCCAATCCTCGTCTTTTTGCTGAGGAAGACTAGCCCTGAGCTAACATCCATGCCCCTCTTCCTCTACTTTCTTTCTTTTTTTTTTTTTGAGGAAGATTAGCCCTGAGCTAACTACTGCCAATCCTCCTCTTTTTGCTGAGGAAGACTGGCCCTGAGCTAACATCCATGCCCATCTTCCTCTACTTTATATGTGGGATGCCTACCACAGTGTGGCATTTGCCAAGCGGTGCCATGTCTGCACCCTGGATCTGGGTCAGCAAACCCCGGGCCTCTGAGAAGCAGAACGTGCGAACTTAACTGCTGCGCCACGGGGCCAGTCCTAAATCTTTCTTGATTCTTCAACTGGAAAGTGTGAGCTCTCCCTTCTATAATGCCCCAGCCCCTCACTTCCTGTGTTGTATATTTCTCTCACAGTGTATCCTATTCTGCCTTGTTGCGTAGTCAGTATCGTCTAATTTCTTTGATTAGACTATAAGTTCTTGAGATCAGGTTCTGCATCCTACTCCTCTTTCTGCCACGCCTATGGCAGTGTTAGACACATAATAACAAGTCTGTCAATAGTTGTTGAATTGTGGTCTGCAGTGGCAGGGCTGCCAGCCAAGCTCAGAGAGTCGTTGGATAGCTTTTGGCCAAGGCTATTATGTGTATGAGTTAGGTGTACATTGCATGCCTGTCCCAAAATATTCCCTTGCAGGTGACTGATATGCATTCTTTTAAGATTTATAGAAATTTCACAAGCCATTTTTAAAATACAAAGTCCACCTAGGAGGGATCAAGAAACAGAAGGAAGATCTGGAGGACGAGCCTAGCTCTTCTACCCCCTGGAGCTATCAAGGGGCAGCAGCGTATAGACACTAAAAAAGGCCAGGGCTGGGAAACAGGAACAAATCTTTGATTTCACAGTCTTGCCTGAGGCCTTGACTGACAGTAGCTGCTGCTTTAACCTCCATCTGTGGCTTCACGCCTTTTTAGAAGAGACTCAGGAAATCTCACTCGGGTCTTATAGGGAATATTTTCAGCCTAAGAGGAAAATTGTGAGCATGAGAAGCCAGCTCATTATGCTTTCCCACACCCAAAGACAGAGACTCATAAGACAATAACGGTGTGGAAAGAATCTGAAGCCACGCAGTACAAAACATATTGAGTTTATTATTTTAAGTGCTCTTCTTAATATCATTGCAGTGAAAACAAACAATAAACAGACAACCCCTGCCCCTCCAAACAACGTTTATAGGTATGTGTTTGTTAGCCACTCATGTCTTGAAGTTCATTCTATAGCATCATAAACCCACGGCAAATTCTGAACAGAGAAATTCATTGTAAGAAAAGCTGATCAGAAAAGATACAGTTTATGTGTACAAAACTCCCAAATTTTTAATCCATATTTGTGATTTGATCTAGAGCACGTTTTATCTGCACTGGGTTAGATTTTTCCCCCGGGGTACTGCAGCGCTGCTTCCACCAACTTCATTCCCCGAGGAACACTGCCATCATGCGGCCAGATATGTTAAAGACAGCTCCAAAAAGACGACTAGCATCATGGTTTTAATTTTGATTCTCTCTGGGTGGGGGTGGGGGGGGGGGGAAGGTTTGCGGCTTTAAAATGTGCCTTACTGTTTGAAGCTGTATTCGTTGATTCCTTTCTAAAGCAGCATTCTTAAAACACTTGCCAGAGGATGAGCTCTGTGTCAGCTTCTGAATCCCCCAAGAATATAGTGACCACATCAATCATATCACATAGATTATGAAGTTATAACTGAGCGCTGCTTATTTGATAAATGTGTAAAGTTTTCATAAATCTATCCACTTTAAAAAGAGTAGAATACCTTTCTCATGTATACTAATGTGGCTGCTTATTTTTTCTCCACACTAATAAGTGTTTCGGGAGAGGAGCTGAGCAACCAGACTGAAGGCAGGCAGCATTGCGTAGTTCAAAAACTGGAGTATGAAGCTTCACACTAGGTTGGAGTCTCCACTTTGCCACTAATTAACTATGTGATCTTGAGCGAGTCACATAGGCTATCTGGTCTCAGTACTTTCTTTCTTAAATGAGTAGGTTTGAGTCACTGAAGTCAAAACCGGGTCCAGTTTATAATTCTGCAGTTCTACTTGACAAGTAAACAAGTTTTTAAAAAAGCAAGAACGTTGTTTTCTTTAGGTAGATTATTTCCCTATGGTTTTTCTGTAAATATGCTCTCCCTACCTCTCTATCCGACTCCCTCAACCCTAACTGAAGCTTTGTCATCATGCAAAATTTTCTCTGCAAGAACCCAGAGATTATGTATTATGTTCAGCATTGCTCTGGCACAAAGGGCTTTCACGCATTTTGTGGGTGTTCACAGTGTAGGCATCTCCACAAACATAAAATGAAGTTGATGAATCTTTGCAACTCGTAATCAGCTTACTGGCTTCTGAGAGCTGTAGGTGTTAAAGGACATTCCATAATGTTAGAACAATTCAGAACAGTCTGACGTCTTTAACGTCGGAAAGGCAAGGGCAATTTTCTTCCCTAACTACACCTTCTGCTTTATAAATTTGTCAAAAGTACAAATAGGATGCAGATGCTGCTTGGAGTCCAATTGTGAGATTCATGTTCTGATGAGACAAAATTATGGTAAATTATTCCCTTGAGTCGATTTTGTGAAGTGTGTAACAGGGTGAGGGATGGAAATACAAGCTGGTGTTGATGTTTAAACTGTGCTGGAAGGGCATGTAAATGCAGGTCAGTTGCTAGGAGACCTCGAGCACAGAGCTAATGCCCCCCCACCCAGCCCCCCGTGTGCACAGGGATATTTTATCTCAAGAAACCTTGTCTTTCACAGTCAATGATGACATTAAAAGTATAGTCTGTCAAAATTCAGGTGGACCAGTGCTTGGTTATTGTGTGTGTCAGTCCAACCATTCTGTCATCCGCCCCCAGAAAGGAAGCAAATGACAAAGAACAATGTAACGTCGTGCCAGTGACCAAGATGCTCCAGAAAACTCAGTGATTCTCTACAAATCTCAGTTTAAATACTCTTACATGAAAAGCGGCTGGTTTGTTCACTGATGTGAGTTCCAAGAAGTGTGCAGTAGCGGCTAAAGAGTCGCTTCAGCTTTCCAAAGAGAAGGACGCCAGGACACAGAGAGCTTTACGTGAAGATGTGCTTGTGTAGGACTTTGGACCCGGCTGTTTACAAAGCAATCATTTCAGCCATGTATGGGATTCTTAAAAATAGATTTTATGCCAGACAACGCCTTCGGTTTGTAATTACCACCAAGAGAATAGCTGTGCAGAACTTTAGAAGTGGCAGCATTTTGAGAGTTCTTTCAGAGCCCCCAACTGGTTGAAGACAGAACCTGAGCCTGTCTGTGGGCAAGGACCACGAGCAGTCCGTTCAGAAAGGCATGGCAAGGACCCTCCTGCCCTTATAAAACACTGTCAAGTTTTGCCCAGTATCCAGGAGACACTACATTCGATGAGAGAAAAAAAAACCCAGTCTCTGGGGGGTGGGTCTAGTAGGTCTCATTTTACTTAGAGGAAACTGAGTCACTAAGAGGTGTTTGAAACACACGGCTAATTATCACCAGAGCTGGGGACACAGTCCAGGTTTCCCAGTCCAGTGCTCTTTTATAGTGACACCGTCTAGTCTTTCTCAGGAGAGTTGTGATGTTCTGTTAGCCCACTGATACGAACAGCAGCAATGGTAATCCTGTAACGTTTCTGGAATGCTTTACAAAGCATGTTTATATACATTCTTTCATTTAATTCTTATAAGTGTAGGAATTATTCTTATGAAGTAGTATGCTTAGCACACAGAATTGATCTGCATTGTTACAAAAGTTTAGTTCTAATTCTACTCGTTTATTATAATCTCTATTGTAATCCTATTAGTGTGCCCCAACATCAAGGGCAATATAGTGGCCTTGGAGGAGAGAGAATTGAAACCCTAATATGGTTTGGAAATTTTGGGATTTTGCTCCACTTCAATTTTGAATATCCACAAAGAAATATAAGGTGCACTTTACTGCTTATCTATGGAAAATATAAAACTATCATCAATCCCTTTGTGAGAACCTACTATGTATCAGGCTAGACACACAGCAAATATGAAGATGCAGCTCTTTGCTTAACTTCAAGAGAATTGGACTTGGATTCAAGAAGTGGAAGAAATGAAATCAATGGATATCGATTGGTTCCACTCCTAAGCTTTCTTGAGCTTCAAAAATATGTGAAATGAGGTGGAAGCATCTAAATGAGATGGCCTCTTAGGGTTACCTCTTTTTCCTTATCTCAGGGCCTTAGCATCTCCTGCTCCTGTGGCCTAGAAAGCTCTTCCCTCAGATATCAGCATGACTTGCTCTCACACTTCTTTAATAAGTTTTTGCTGAGGGAGAGTGAGGACTTCACTGACCGTATATTTGAAATTACAATGCTTTCCAGGGCTATAACACCTTCCCAGGACCAGCCTGGAAGTGGAGGATGCTTTTCCAATTTATTGACCCAGAGGAGTACACTTTTTTCTGATTGTGCAAGGGTGACTTATGGGTAGCTGTGGCCCTGGACCTTTCCTAGTTTATTCTTCTCCGTGACACCTGTTACCACCTGACAAACTATCTACTTCACTGTCTGTCTTTTAATTGTCTGATTCCCCACAGCCCCTCCACTAGATACAAGCTCCATAAAGGTAGGGATTTTCTTCACGTATCTAAAGTGCTTAGGAAATCACCAGCAGGAGCTAAGATGGACCCCCGTGATTCCTGCTTCCTGCTGTTCATGCCTTTCTTTTATCCCCATCTCACATTGAATCAGGGCTGCTCAGTGTGACCAATGGACTATGGAGAAGTGGTGGGGTATGACTTCCTAGTTTAGGTAATAAAAGGCATTGCAGCTTCCAACTTGCTGTCTTGGATTTTTCATTCTGGAAGAAGCCAGCTGCCATGTCATGAGGACGTTCAAGTAGCCCCATGGAGTACGTGGATAGGACTGAACTGCCAGCACCAACTTGTTAGCCAAGCGACTGAGCCATCTTGAAAGGAGATCTTCTAATTCCTAGCCGTTGAGTCTTTCAGCTGAGGCCTCAAATATCATGTAGCAGAGACAAGCTTTTCCCACTGTTCCCTGTCTGAATTCCTGACTCACAGAAACCAGGAGAGAGAATAAATGATTATTGTTGCTTTAAGCCAATACATTTTGGGGTTATTTGTTATGTAGCAAAAGATAACTAATACAGTGCCTGGCCCATTGTAAGTTCCCAATAAATATTTACTGAATGAAGGGATAAATGTAAGCAGATTTTTTTCTAGGTTACTCAGTGATCCTAATATAATGTCTGTTATTAATCTAAACAAAAGTGTATAAAAAGCCCTTGCTCAACAGCAACGTTGCCTTGGAGTCTCAAGACGCAGGCTTGAATCTTGGCTCTGTTACTTATTTGCCATTTGACTTTGTGTAATTCACTTATAGTTTTGGTTCCTAGTTTTCCTAATAGGTAAACTAGAAATAATGATAATAATTATAATTATACTGCTAAGAGGACCGCCAACCTGCAAGAGTCCCGCTGACACTGTAGATCCCTGGATCAGAGCTCTTCTGAAACCCATGTTACAACTGGAATTGTCCATTATGTGATCCAATAAATCTTCTTTACCATTAAGTCAGTTCCAGTTGTTGGTGTTATCTACAACCCAAAGCATCTTTATACAAAGCATTAACACTATGAAACACCATTAAACTATATGAAATAATAGAAACAAAACAAGATGACATGTAATGAGTAAGATGCTACATGGTAGACTTAAGTATAACAGCTAAGAAGAAAGGGTCAGACCACCTTATGAACCATTTTTGTGAGCTGATGGCAAGGACAGCCTAATTCATCTGCCTGGGAAAGTCAGGGAGGCCCAAGGGATTCTGTTTTCACAGAAATTTTGGTTTCTGTAGGTATATTTTAGAACCTTTGGCCTCTGATTTCTTCTCTATGGTTACATTTGATAAATAATTGCTGGCTTAGTAGCATCAAATTCATTTTTAAATTCCATAAGGGACCAGGGAGCTATTTGTGTTCCAGAGAAGATACTCCAAGTGGCCAGACTGTGTTGTACACAGACATCAAGAAAGCGGACAGCTGAGCTCCTGTGCCTGCTGCCACTCCCATGGGTCCCCAGAGAGTACAAGAGGTTCTTACAGGCCACTTGCCACAATATCTTTGCCTTGTCAGAAAGCTCTTTATTTTATTCCAAGAGCAGAAGACACTGTTCTGGGCATGTCATGAAATACTAACAGAAAACTCATCTTATGGGGTGGAGAGTTTTCATCTTTAAGAGCTGAGGAGACAGGAATTTCTGACAGGCCTGAATAGATAGCATGAAACATGGCCACTGTGTAATTTGGCCTCCTGAGGCCTAGAGAGATGGTGACTTGAAGCCATGGTCCAGATAATGTAGGCAGGTCTCCAATCTGTTTTATTAGCATTGGTCACATTACTTTCTATACGTTAGAATGACTTTGATGGGCAATTTAATTAAGCTGCCATTTGTGTTGTAAGTGCAAATAATAATCTCTTAGTTTTATCCTCTGCTGATCAGATAAATTGGTCAATAATGGACTTTTTAGCACAACAATGTAGATAACTTTCTCAATTTTATACATTTCTTCATGGAAATTTGCTTTGTTTTCTCAAATTATTCCACAAAGTTTAGACGGGACTGAAATAGCTTCTGTGGGAAAAATTAAATTCTTGTCTTTAGGTTAAAATTGTAAATTTCTCTCCAAAAATTAAAGGAATGCTTTTTTATTTCCTTCTTAAATCATGTTCCTTGTAGCCTTCAGCCTTCAGTGCCAAGTCTTGAGGCTCAGCAACCCGAGGAAAGACAGTATGGGAGCACCCTAGGACAAATCGGCCATTGATTAAGTTTAAGTCTCAATGCTGACTTTTAGAAAGACAATAGCTGTGAAGGTCAAGCACTAAGAAAATGAGGATTTTTCTAAATCATTTTGTGTCCTTTTTAACGCAGATTTCAAGAACCAGGCCTGAAGGATTCGGGATCATGGAGTTTCTTCCACAATGCAAAGATGACAACTCTTCTACTTACAGAACAAGGTCAACAGGCTTGCTGACCCAGGGAGAAAAAGGAAAAGTTAGAGAAGTAAAGAGTTCAAAACTGGATCCTTCTAGCCAGAAAGGCGGGAAGTCTTGAGGGATTATGAAAGCAGATAGAGGTTGATTGAAACGTTAGATGCCATGTTCTCGTCCCTGTTCAAAGATGTCCTTCCAGGGTTGAACTTTGGTGGAGCAGTGGAGGGAGGAGGGACTTAGAAGCAACTAGATTTGCCTGAGGAGGTCTGAGGACACTGAGATTAGTGGCCCAGCATCAGGGAGGATATAGCCCCTTGGAGAAGTCCCTCCCTAGCTAGAACTCCAGTCCACTGCATTCTGGCCCTAAAAGGATGGCAAGAAGGTGGCTACAGAAAGCTGTTGGTTCTTCATGGTTTTTGTATGAAGTGTGAGGGAGAGGACATAGGGTTTCTGATTATCAATTGGACTAACTTGGCCAAGAGGCTGAACTGTTTCGAGGACATCAAGATTAGAAACAAATGACCAGGATCATGTGCTCCAGCAGCCGGAGCTAGAAATATGAATACCAGATAGAACTAATTTAGAGGAGCCATTCTGCCACTCTGCCATGGAGATCAGGAAAAGTCCAGAGGACAATGAGTCCGTCTGAGGACCCTGTCTCCCCTCATGAGGTCCTACCCCTGATTGAGTGTATACTGGCCTGGCCGTATTGGTTATTTACGGCCAAAGTCTCTTCTAATTTATACTGGTTGTTAGATATTAATATTTTAAGTATTGCTCCTACACATATCCCATATTTCCATAAACCATTTTAGAGGGAAATTCAGAACTCTTGGAGATAGAGGATTGTATCCAAAGAGACTGAGCGTTTACCTAAAGAGACTGCTAAATATTTGGATCAGACTAAACATATCAGGTTGGACTAAAATTAAGTTGTCCTTCCCTTTGTAAGTAAGGTGGAGAACCCACAAGGGGGATCAAATCAATTAATTGGGTGCAAACAAACTCTATTATTTCTGTATGAAATTCAGTAAACTTGCAATTGTGACAAATTCTAGTGTACAGGAGATTGGAAAGATCTGGGGGCTTCCATTACCACTTAAATCCATTAGCCTGCTGAGTTCCACACAGACAGGGATTTTTGTCTTTTTTTGTTCACTGCCGTATCTCCAGTGCTCTGAATGTGTCTGGCACATGGTGGGTGCTCCGTAGGTATTTGCTGAAGGAATTACAACTATATCATGAGGCAGACTTGCAGAGTGCCCCCTAAGAATCCCAACAAAATGTCAACAAAAGCAGTGTCCCTAGTGTCATCCATCATAATCTGTACCTGTCAGCACCCCCTAAAAATATTGTGTTTCATTTTAGGCACCAAATTTTAGGAGGGGTGTTCATCAAGTAAAATAGAGAAGATCCAGGAGATAGCAGGCAAGACCAGAGAATTCTGAAAACTACCCAAAATAAGGAACAGTTGACACTACTTGAAGAAAAAAATGATCGATTGGAGATACGATGCTATTGTCAAATGTTAGAAAGACCTTCATCAAGGACAAGTCTGGAATAAATATATGATTGCATGTTCATAATTAGAGCCAGTGGGAAGAAATTATGGACAGGCAAATTTTGACTCAATGTTACACAGAAACTTCTGACTAATTTTTCGGTACAGTCATGTACCACATCACAACATTTTGGTCAATGAAGGATTGCATATATAACAGTGGTCCCATAAGATTAGTACCATACAGCCTAGGTGTGTAGTAGGCTATGCCATCTAGGTTTGTGTAAGTACGCTCTGTGATGTTCACACAATGATGAAATTGCCTAATGACGCATTTCTTAGAACATATCCCCATCCTTAAGCGATGCATGACTGTAATGGGATGGATTGCTTTGTAAACAAAGATGTGAGATTTAATTATTTAATTAATTAATTATTGTCTTGTGTTTTCTTCTCAATATTCATCAGTATTTGGCTCCGTCATCGATTTGTTTGTATATTCTTGAAAGCAGGAAATGTAAAATTTGGAATGGTAGGGTTGATTTAAAACTTTATTTTTATTTATTTAAAACTTTACCGTTAAGAATTATGAGGCCTGGGGCCAGCCTGGTGACACAGTGGTTAAGTTTGCATGTTCCGCTTCGGCAGCCCAGGGTTCACGGGTTCAGATCCCACGTGTAGACCTACGCACTGCTTGTTGAGCCATGCTGTGGCAGGTGTCCCATATATAAAATAGAGAAGAATGGGCACAGATCTTAGCTCAGGGCCAGTCTTCCTCAGCCAAAAGAGGAGGATTGGCAGCGGATGTTAATTCAGAGCTAATCTTCCTCAAAAAAAAAAAGAAAAGAATTATGAGGCCTATTAACTAATTATCCACTATCTCAGTCCCTAAGGCCACAAAGTGGCAAACTCAAATATGAGAAAATATCCTTGACTATTTAGTCTATATCTTACTCTGATTATCTGATGTCCATCACAAAGTGTAATTGCAAATTTTTCAATGAGGTAAGATTTCATGAAGTTGGTGAAAATGTTGGAGAACTGCCCAAATCACATACAAAATAATTTCCTAATGAGAATTTGGCTGAGTTATTTCTGTTAACAATTTAATAAGAAAAGTTGGAAAACATGAGGATTTTATAAGTGTTCCAGTGGGAACTCCAGCCGTTGAGTTTGAATATCGTTGGACTATCAAAGGCTGAAGAGAGGCCCTTGGCAAAACTACTGAGGTTCTTGAATGCTTTTGTAAATATGATCCTTTTTACATTAGTTTGACAAAAGTCATTCAAAAAGTAAAGGATACTGTCTCAGATTATTATGAAATTGGATCAGAAAAATTATCTTCCTCAGAAAACAGTAAACATTTTATTTTATGGTTCTATGAATTACGTATAGCTGCTGTCAACCTAAATTTTGTTAAATATTAGACAAAAAAATGTTCCCAGTAATTTTTGCTTTTATTTTTCAAGATGAATTAAAAAAGAATTTTCACCCCATTTTGTGAAATTTGGTCTTCATTTTAAGTAGAGTCAATTTTAGTGGCCTTTCTAGCACTAATTATCCTCCAATAATGTAAAACTTCTGGATCTGTTTCTTCTATTGGGAGTGCTTTTTTTTCTCTTAGTTTTATTGAAAAGGGACAAACTGTATCAGTAAACACTATACTTCCAGTTGAGTTCCCCACGTGGACATAAAAGGAACAGTGTCTTACTTGCCACTGAGCACAGTGCTAAGGACATTGTACATAATCAATGAATAATTCTTTATTCATTCATTATTCATTTATTCATTCCTGCTAGGCACTGAGGACACGAGAATGGCTCAGCTCCTTACTTCATGGACTCTAGAATTCTGTAGCTATTCTGATTTAACAAGTTATCCTTATTAATATATTCAGTACAGAAATACCTTTTTGTCATAAATGTAATATATGCTCATTGTAGATAAATTTAGAAAATGAGAAAGGGATAAATAAGAAATAAGATGTAATCCTACCACTAGGAGATAAAATCTGATGATGTTTGGGAATGGATGCGTACAGACTTTTCTTCCTATGTGTGCACATGGTACATATATTCATACATTTGAACATTATATAAATATATACAAATTATGTAAGTATAGACAAATTATTAGGTATATACAAATGTATATTTGTACCTTATACAAGTAAGGATATTTCTTAAAGATATTTATACTACACATACTATTTTATAATTTATCTCACAGATATTTTTTAATAAATATAGATCTACTAAGTCATAATGACTGAGGAGTATTCCATTATATGGATATGCCATGAATTGTTTATCAGATTTTCTGCTGTTAATCATTTAATTGCTTCCAAACTTTTTATTATTATTAATGTAATCATCCTCACATAGATTTTTATTCATTTATCCATACTTTTTTTCAGAACACATGTTTTACACTATGTTAAATCTTGATTTTTTTTTTCCTGAGGAAGATTTGCCCTGAGCTAACATCTGTGCCAATCCCCCTCCATTTTGTATGTGGGATGCTGCCACAGCATGGCCGCCAACAAGTGGGGTAGGTCACGTCCTAGGGACTGAAGCCCGGCTGCCAAAGCAGAGTGCACTCAACTTAACCACTAGGCCATGTGGCTGGCCTCTCAAGCTTGAAATTTTGTCTTCTTGGAGATTTAAAAATTAAGATTATTAACAAAATGTTTTGAACATTAAAAAACAAGCAAAACTAATCTACAGTATTAGAAGTCAAGATAATGGTTGTCGTTCGGGGTCAGGTGAGTGTTTTGATTGGACGGGGACTTAAATGGGTCCCAAGTGTACTTGAACTGTTCTATGGTTTGACCTGGGGTTGGTTACATGGGTGTGTTCACTTTGTAAAACTTTGACAAGCTATATACTTAGACTTGTCACTTTCTACTTTCTTGCATTTATGTTATGCATCAAGGAAATAAGTTCAAAAATTATTCTATGATTTGCATCTATGTTTACATTCTTAGGTAAATTTTAAGAATCAAATACTATTATCATTTTAAGTTTTTCAAAATTCATGTTGCTAATTATTTTGCCTAAAGTTTGCACCAGTTTTGACTCCCACCAACAACATACAAAATGTGATTTCTTTGCATTCAAATTAGTGCTTACTGTCATTTTTCTGATTTTTAATAATTTATAAATTACAAAATGGAGTATTTACTTTTCTCTCTAACTTTTTCTTTGGAAAAATTTCAAAGTTATAGAAAAGCTGGAAGAATAATATAATGGACACCCATAGATCCTTCATCAGATTTGCCAACTTTTAAGTTTTTGCCACATTTGCGTTCTCTGTCTCTATTTACATACTCACACGTATGTGTGTATGTATATACACATTTATTGTTATATTTCTGAACTATTTGAAAAGAAGTTTTAGACCTCATGACAATTTACCCCTCAATGCATCACTTAAGAATAAGAATATTCTTTTACATAACCACACTATCTTTACCACACCTTAAAAAATTAACCATAATTTCATATTATCAAGTAATATCTAGTCCATATTCACAAATCCACAATTGTCCAAATATAGTCTTTTCTAATTGATTTTTAAAAAAATAGTACAGGATTAAATAAAGCCCATTCACTTACTGCCTTTAGCTATTTGGTCTCTTTAGTCTCCTTTACCAAAACAGTCCCCTGCCACCATCATGACACTCTGCTTTCTTTCGTGACATTGAAAATTTTCAAGTCTAGGTCACTTGAAAAACCTTCTGTTTGTTTTCAAATGTGCATGACTATGCTTGATTTTGCAGGCTCAGATTATAAAATTATAGGTTTTCAGAAGCACATGTATCAGCAACTGTAACAAATTTTCATTTTCGGCTATTGGTTAATCAGAGCTAGACACTGGATCTCCAGTTGGGCACCAGATGTTTTTACTGACGAAAAAGAAAAAGCATTCAGAGCTTTTAAATCTTACATTATTACTTTGATCATATAAGGAATAATAGCGACATTTCATTCTCTGAAAATTATGGCAAGGGTTTTCCTTCATATTGACACAATATATTATTCAATGAATCGGTTAGTATAGAACCAGTTTGAAAGCCCTGAAAATACAGTGACAGCCAAGAAGGATATTTTGAAGTTTGAAATGATCCCTATATAAATAGAACGGATCCGCATAACTTTGGGATAAAATTAGCCGACAGTTTGTGGCTCTCCAGCATGTGCCTGTTTGCTTGGTGCCGCTCTCCTGATAAACCACAACAAAGCTCAGAGGGAGAGGAAGGATGGACGGTGCGGCTGCCCCGAGGACGAAATCTGCAGCTGCCAAGCTAGTTAAGAGAAATTTCCTTGAGGCTCTAAAGTTAAACGACTTCGGAAAATTGAAGGCCATTTTAATCCAAAGGCAAATAGATGTGGACACGGTTTTTGAAGTTGAAGATGAGAATATGGTTTTGGCATCTTATAAACAAGGTAAAAATTATAGGTGTAATTGTAAAATTGATAGAAAATGGATTTTTTTTAATGCAGTGTCAGTCACCCACTCTAAAGCCTTAGCTCTTATAGTTTCTTTAAGTATGTATTTTCAAAATCTTTCTAATTTAATCTTTTCTTTCTTTTTAAACTAGACCACATCATGGGCTGATATCTATACATGATATATCATATATAAATCATATATGTAGGCTGATATCTATACATGATATATCATATATAAATCATATATATATATATATATTTTTATTTCTTTTTCTCCTTTTTCTTCTCTTTCTCTATCCCTGTGCCTGGAATTTGAAATCCTGGACACTCATATTTAGTAACGCACTTTTCTTCTAACTTCTCTTCTCCCTATAATGACATAAAATAAAGAAAACATATCTAGATTATGGCTAAATAGGCTGCTGAGACCTAATTCAGACAGAGGGACTGGCTTAGGGACAGGCAGCCAACTCTCGGTTAACACAGCCATTTAAAGATATATCATCTCTATGTCCATCTGGAGAACAAGAGGATTTTTGCCCCCATTTTGGGGGTTAATGAATGGTTAATGTCATTATGCACCTTGAGGGTCCTCATCATTGTAATGAATTTGCAGTTCAGGCACAAAAGCTGAAACCAGAAAAACCAAAAAGTTAACTTTTTTTCCTTGACTACAACAATAGATCAAAATTGTAGGTATACTTGAACAGAGTATCTGCCTTACAAAAAACTAAGGATAACAAAATTAGAACAGAATTTGTTTTTATCAAGAGATTTTCTGGAACTCATGCCTAATAAATCAGAAATAAATTAGAACTGCTCGAATTCTTATTTCTCAAATCAGCTAGTTAATGGGAGAACTTGAGTCGCAGGGCCATCTGGTGAGCGGACTGCGAACAAACGTCGTGTTCGACATCAGTTTAAACAAAACAGATGATGAGGGCTTGTGTGCAGCATTTAGAGAGAGACAGTAATTCTTTTTTCATGTTTGAAATACCTTCCATTCATATATAAATCATCGGCACCATCGTTTGCAGAAACTAATGCTAATGATATATATTTCTACGTTAATTTACCATGCTCTGATTGTCAGTTCTAAGAGAAAGACAGAATAGTTGAGGCCAGTTACCATGTTTATGATTTTTACTTGAAGGCTTTATAATAAATTGGCATTGCAATTTTGACAGGAAGGTAAAGAAGAGGTCTGTTTTTTAAAAAGTAGTTCATCGGGGCTCTGCGGAAAAGAAAACATGTATACTATATAATTAGATTACTTTCCTCTTATGGATTCGTTCAGTGAAAGACTGTCCGAATGCTAAACACATCTTTAAGGTACTTTTTAAAACTTACCTTTGTGCCCAATGTAAAATAACTTAGGTCCAAGCCAGCGGCTAATTTAACTGACCTGAGTTGTGAAGACTGCCTTTTTCCTCTCCTGAGTGTGCCAAATTGCACAGATCATGCGAAGGTTCTTAGGTTGTGAGAAAGTTTTAGGGGCAGGCTCCGGAGAGGGAAGGAGTTGTTTCTTCTACTTCCAATGGTGTCATCCGCCCTGAATGAGAAGAAATGCATTTTAAACTCTTTCTGTCAATATGAGTTGACTTCTATGGTCCTCATAGAGCTAAATTTCATTCACACTAATGAGTGTTTTCATAGTGTTAGGACTGTGGGATGTGGCTTTCAATTAGGGAGACAAGAAAAAGAGGAAGAGAACAATTCCACTCTTATGCATGCCAGGTGGATGTATGCACAGAAATAATAGGATTTGTGGTCATATCTTTGGGGTTTGTACAAGAAATTGTGTGTGTGTGTGTATGTGTGTGCGTGCACGCTTGCGCATGCACATGTGTGTACACAGAAAGATATGTGCTTACTCTTTGTTTAACGTGAATATGGGTATAAGAAGCTGTCTCTTCAGTCTTAAACCTGGATTAAAGCCTCATCTTTCTTCAAAGTTTCCTGAAACTTTTTCACATGTCCTCCAACCCCATTATCAAACCTTTTCATATTTCAGTCAGAAATGGAAGTGATAAATAGAATCCTAATTGCTAGCCAAGCAAAGTAGACCTAAGTGGGTATAGCAAGTTCTTAAGTCACAAAGGAATTCCCAGGAAACTGTACAGCTGAGCAAGCTACACTGGTTAGTAAGTTAGTTAATTAGTTAGGGTTAATTAGTCCTTTCTGAATAATTCTAAGGAATGAGACCGTTTTCTGTGTGGTCCTGAGGGATTAAACTTTGTGAGACTTTATCAAACCACAGCAGGTTCTTGAACGTTGAATGCTGTTGTGTTGCTATGCACTAGTTTTTGATTTTTTTAAAGCACTTTTGAAAAGTTTTATACGGAAAAGAGTACAAACCATAAGTGTGCAGCTTGATTAATTTTCACAAAATAAACAAACCTATGGGACTAGCATTCAGAGGAGGAAATAGAACATTACCTGTTCACTTTTAAAGTGTGGGAATCTTCAGGTTTTAGGTATTTTTGGCTTAATAAGCGAGACAATGTGTAAAGCCTATAACAGATACCATGCTACCTTTAAATTTGCTTGTATAAATAATAAAATAACCTATATTCAACATTTGATTGCCTTGCAGGAGATCAACAGTATTACAATTAATCTCAAATCATTTTTATTCTTTTGTTAGGACATAGCAAAGCATTTTTCATAGGATTTCAAAAAGTGACCACATTTTTTCCCTAAATATAGCATATCTAAGCCAGTATGAAAGTCAGTTTATAATTTTTGGAAAGGCAACTCAGAACTCTGTTGATGAAAAAAATCAACTTGAGATCTAAATGTTGCTCCCCCAAACCCACAATCTAATTGGTAGACTAATAATCAAAGGTTGACCTCCTAAGCAAATAGAAAATGTGGATTTTGTGAGGAAGTTAGAACAAAGCATCTGGAAAGCCACTTCTGCTTTCCCATCTCACTGAGTAGCGTCTCTTACCTGTGCAATAGAGAACAGATTTAGAAGCCAGCTTCCAGAGCTCACATTCAAAAAGTGGATCCTGCCCAGCCCCCACACCTAGTAATGATTCTTAAAGTTGAGATCTAATTTTATTTTTTCAAGTTATTTTAACCTTTGTAATTAAATCTTCAGATAAAATCATATTTTATTAATTAAAGAAAACCTCTCATTGTGGCTGGCCCAGTGGTGTAGTGGTTAAGTTTGCATGCTCTGCTTTAGTGGTCTGGGGTTTGCAGGTTTGGATCCTAGGTGTGGACTCAGCACTGCTTGTCAAGCCATGTTGTGGCGGTGTCTCACATAAAATAGAGGAAGATGGGCACAGATGTTAGCTCAGTGACAATCTTCCTCAAGAGAAAAGAGGAACATTGGCAATGGATGTTAGCTCAGGGCCAATCTTCCTCACATGCACACACAAAAATAAACAAACAAATAAATAAATAATAAACAATTTTGAAAAAACCTTCTCTCACACTTTGTAAAGTAAGCATTAAAAACATCCCGTTTGGCATTTGAGTTATCTCCTAGGGAAGGGCAGAGATATGAGTCTTAAAAGCAAAAATGAATAAGCCAAATCACACCCATTTAAAATGGGAATGACAGGAAGAAAAGCTAAATACGTGAACAACTTTTCAACAGCCAAAAGCAATAAATAATTGAATAGTCAAGGGATGTCAATGATATAAAGTTTATTATGACCCAAGCACACAGTCTTCAGAGTGAAAGCTGGATTTTGAAGAAAGCTCAAGGGCTGTTGATATTGGTTCTGGCTCATCATCTCCATACTGGAACCGTGAACGTCTCTAGAGCTGTTTCCAAAGGTTTTTCCAACTGCGTATTTTGATTCTCCTTCAGACCTATGAGCCTTGGCTCGTTAACGATACAGGCAGAACATCACACTTATCTCTTTGATATGAAATTCCCTAGTCAGCAAGGTTAATCAGAGTCCTTCTATTAATCAGTGTAATGCACTTTAAGTACTTCGTTAACGGCCCACAGCCGCAGGGTCTGTGGTTGGTAGTCATATTTTTAATTAAAATAACCAATGAATGATTTCACTGGAAAACTTTCTGGCAGGTCCTCTGTCTACTTTACTAGGTAGCAACTGTCGTCCAAATATCTTGAAAGCTCTTATTTCCACTCTCTTAATGAATAATCTCTTTATCACCTAATTTTCCTCTTTGCCAGAAATCTGCTCTCCTACTTTCCTACGAACCAGCCTAGCGTTCTTTTCCCTTCTTAGAAGTTCAAACTTTTTTCTTTAAATTTTACATTGCAAGCTTACTTTTTTTTCTCTCCTGGGAGAATTCTGAGATTTATTCTCAAAATATTAGCTATTAAAAAATAGCCAAGAATTGTGCTTCAGTCTATAATCCTTCAGGACTGTGTAAATACGTGGACACAGGCAGAGCAAATGTCTGCTAATCCAGCCCCAAGCAGCGTGTGTAACCTTTGGCTGTAATAACGGAGGCTTCTCATGTGTGGGGTTCTTTGGACTCAGATAACATTATAACTGATAACTGTCTCAGAGCCCAGGCTTAGCGGAAGGTTTACCAGAGATGCGTACATCCCCCTCGGCACTGGAGCCGAATCAATCCTCTCTTCCAAAAGATGGCCAGACACTTCCCTCCTTACCATATTTCCTGAGCCAGGGAGCTGTCTACTCAGCTACTCAGGCATATCTCTTTGGTTTCAGATTTAAATTAAACACACACACACACAGGATTACCCTGCATATTTTTGTTTGGGGTAAAACTTCTAAAATCACTTTAGAACATTTGCCTACAAGTAATGCTGGTTTGGAAGTGAACTATGTGTAGCCTGCAGATCACTGATGGCTATTTGAAGATCTGGGGGAGACCAGAGATTGAGTTGACCTCTGTCAGTACTAGTTACACAAACATGGGCATTTACGCTACTTAATCTCTACAAGATCTTTATCCTCATTTGTAAAGTGGAGGCTTTGTCAAGACCCGCTCTAAATCCCCTGCATGCTGATAATCTACGATGTTATGAAGGGAAAATTATGTAAACAGATTATGGTCTGGAGAAGGTACAAAGAAACTGTAGATACTATAAATCCACATGAGCATGGCCTGTATTTGAGAGTTCTTTGTGGGATTTTTGCATAGGAGAAAGAGTCTGTATTTTCTTTTTTTTTTTAAAGATTGGCACCTGAGCTAACAACTGTTGTCAATCTTTTTTTTTCCTGCTTTATCTCCACAAATCTCCCCTGGTACATAGCTGTATATCTTAGTTGCAGGTCCTTCTAGTGGTGGCATGTGGGACGCTGCCTTAACATGGCCTGAGGAGTAGTGCCACGTCCACACCCAGGATCCAAACTGGTGAAACCCTGGGCCACCACAGCAGAACGCACCAACTTAACCACTCAGCCACGGGGCCGGGCCCCAAGAATCTGTATTTTCTTCTCTTCTTCCTAGTTAAGCTCCTTGCTCAAGCAGAACTCTTGTGCAAGGAGCCGTCACTACTCACGGACTGCAGACCTGGGGCGAGAGTGTGCATGGTTTACTTTAGGGGAGGCAGAGGGTTCTTCACCACCCCCTCGAGGGCTTTGTTCCCAGGTTCTGCTCCACCCTTGTGCTTTGTGCAGTTTGAGCACGAGGTCAAAGGGCAGCCTGGCATCTGCAGAAGTGAGCGGAGGGAGGCCCTTTGAAAGATAAATGCTAAGAATAAATCACATTCTAGGTTCTGAAGCCCTGGGACAACTCTGCTGAGGAAAAAAGGGAGAATATGAAAAAATGAATCTGCCTGATTACTTAACTCTATTTCTATCATTCTGTGATTATTGGCGGTTGTATTTTGGAGGACAAATTCTGATCTCTGGACATGTCAGTATTGACACAAGTGTGTTAATAGGTGCTGTGTCGCTGTGGTTTTTGAAGATGGATTTTCCTCAGGTTTGGTCCTCAGTGAGGGGAGGTGTGGTGGAAAGACACTTGCTCATTTCCACACATGGTACACAGTGACCTGTGGCCGCAGCCTCACTTTCAGGTGGTGATTATCTGTGGGTAGCCTCCTTGCTGTGAGCTGCTCCTTTCTCTGCAGATGGTCTTCCTGCTATGCTCAGGGTTGAATTACCCAGAAACTCTTCTTCAAACACCACCACCAAATCCTGCAACACAGTGTCAAGATGCACTTCAGCAGACCCTGATCCATATGCAACAGCCTGTCCTCTTCCTATTTCTCCACTCAGCTCCCTTCCAAAAGATGGCCGAACACTTCCCTCCTTACCATATTTCCTGAGCCAGGGAGCTGTCTACTCAGCTAAGGTGTCTTGTTGCCACCCACCTACACACATTCCTATCTAGGAGAGGTGAGTTGTAGGCACGATTCCATTTGGGGCATTGGCTGAATTCCAGACCTTGGCGATCTCCGAGCTCAGTAAATACTGGCTAATGATTATGATTATAGGAAAAGAAGATGAAACTGACTGAGAGGTCAAGGATGACTGATTCATGTCATAAATGCGCAGGATAGATTCTCTAGGTGCTACTGGGAATTTAGGAGGAAGAAAAAATCAACAAGCAAATGCATTTCCGTATCAGAGATGTGACATATATTATAGATGAATTTGGGATCTTCTTTCCTTCCTCGTGATTTGTGAGGCAGGCTTGGCACTAAACCTATTCTGCGTCCACAAAGACAAAGACAGATGGAAATCCTGCACTGCACATGTCCTCAGTCCATTCGCTTGGGCTGAGGCAGGCAAGTCATGGCTCTACCAGGCTGAAAAAGTAGCAGTTTTTTCATCTGGAAAATAAAAGGCTTGGAGTGGATAATCTTCCCCTTAGTGCTAACATTCTATGTTTCTGATTTTGCATCAAAATGCTGTTTTCTTAATCAGCTCTCTGCCGCTTCCTTTTTGAGGTCATTTTTCTTCCCATTGCAGAAGCAGGCCTGAGTTTCCGATCAGTGGCTGCATAGAGCTGCCTAATCTTTGCTGCTAATCGGTGGGCAAAACGCACTTCTGTTTTCAGATCTGGAACCAGCTTCTTTCCAAGACAATTAGAAGAGTATGTCTTTGCAAATTGCTTGTTGAAGGATTTTGAGTATTAAAATGACTAAGAATCAGTGATAATGTGATTCATTCATTATCAAAAGCAGATTGCATACCATAGAGTTTAAAAACTTTGCTTGGAAGGCATATTCAGTGTACATAGCTAAGTAGAAATGTATAAATGGATATATACACATATATCGTGTGTGCATATCTATTTACACACACACACACACACACACACACACACTACACATATACACAAATTACAGGCACGCGGTTAATACTCCAGCTCAAGTTGTCTGTGATTCTATTTATCTCTGCTAAGGAAAGTCCGTATCACCAAATATGTCGCCTTCTCAGTGTCTGGAATTTCGAATTAGTATCTTAGAACTTAATTCTATTAATTGAATATGCATTCCTAGATAAATTCAGATAATCCCAAGAGGGTCACCCTTTGAACTATCCTCTGTTTTCTAGACCTTGGTGTGAATTAACCTTGGATTTCTTTACAAAGAGCAGATTTGGATAGCGGGAGAGTTGGGAGGAAGAGAAAGCAAAATGGCCCTACAATTCTGAAAGGGAGGAAAAAGGGATTAAAGTGTATGCGTGCGTGTGTGTGTGTGTGTGTTGTGTGTGTGTGTCTACGTTGGAAAGTGGGCTGCAGAAAAATAAACTTTGGGTTGGATTCATTCATTCCTTCAGGATTAATCAGCATTGTGTATCACCCTATATTATATGGCCTCTTTAAACTAAATTATTTTTTCCCCCTCTGGACAGGGAGACAATAGCTTATTTTAATTTTGCTTATTTTTATAAATAGTAATACATGCACAAGGTACTAAATATAAAAGCTCAAATGGGGCATTCAAGGACAAGTAAATCCGTGTTCTTGTTTCCCAGTCCCCCAGTTCCTGGAGTCACTACTGCAACCAGTTTCTTGTTCTAGGTGTTTATAAATATGTTTGCATATGATGGCATGTTATGCACACTGTCCAGCTTCCTGCTTCTCTTACCCGATAATAACATATCTTGAGATTTTTCCCTATCAGTATACATAGAAATGCCCCCTTCTTTATAATGGCTGATAGTATCCGATTGTATAGATACACCGTAATTTATTTAAACAGTCTCCTATTGATGAAGATAGGACTGATGTTTCCAATCGTTAACCTTTGAGAACAATGCTGTGGTGTAGTGCGTGTTCTTGTCCATAGGCTGAGTTGCCAGGATTCACAACTCCTGGGAACTTTATACTCTTCACAAAGAGTTCAATGCAAGAGGTGTTCCTGGGAGTTCTGCAATACAATGGCACTTATAGGGCATTTCACACATGAGCGATTATACTTGTAGGATTAATACCCAGGAGTGGCATGTGTGTAGTGTTTTTCACCTAAATGAGGAAATTTTAAGATCTGATCCCCAGGCCCACTTTTAATGTGGTCATCATCCTCTGAGTGCCCTCCAGATGCTCATCATTGGTGCCCAGAAGTATTCAAAATATTCTAGATTTATTCTGACCCCATCTAATCAGTGAATAATACAACTTTTACTTCTCTTGTTCTGGGCACTGCACTTTTGTTAATGTGGCTTAAGATTGTATTAGCTTTTTGGCAGCTCCATCCCACTGTCAGCTCATTTTGAGATTACTGTCAAGTCAAATCCCTAGGTCTTTTCTCAAATAAATTACCATTAAACCATATTCTGCTTCCCTTGTACTTGTATAGTGGGATTTTTATAACTTAAAAGCAAACTTACGATTTATCCGTGTTAAAATTTATTTTGTTGTTTCAGCCCTAGAGTCTCTTCTAAGCTGTTGAGCTCTCTCTCCATCTCATCTTGCCATCAATAGTTCATCTTTCTGTATCTATCTTCCATTCTCCACTTACGGTGAGCTTAATGCCATGGCTCTAGCATTGACACTGAAAGAAGGTTTATAAAGTTATCTCTTTTATACCTTGTCAAA
This sequence comes from Equus caballus, assembly GCF_041296265.1. Classification (NCBI taxonomy): domain Eukaryota; kingdom Metazoa; phylum Chordata; class Mammalia; order Perissodactyla; family Equidae; genus Equus; species Equus caballus. Next base: position 43,011,081 of record NC_091687.1, read on the forward strand.
TATGGCAATTGTTAGAGGCTTGGATAAAAGGGGCTAGCTCATTGTTTAGAAGTCAAAGGTCACGGGGAAAAAGGCAAGACAGGAGAGAGAAGAGGACATTTCCAACAACTAATGGGAAAAATTTTTGAAAGATCTCAGTTCTAGGAACAACTATGATTCTTCTCAACAATTAATTTGTATATAGCTTGTGGACATAGTTAACTGTGCAACACATCATGCTTTCCTGTTTATTTTGGGTGCTAGGAAGTTCAAAGGCTAATTTTGCAATGTTGTTCTAGTGTACACGACACAGTTTACATTTTGTGTACTTATCTTTGACCTCTTTTTATTTTCCTACCTTACTTTTTCTTTGCCCTTATTTTCTAGATCATTAGAAAATCCTGTATTGTGTAAATCTTGTGAGTTGCTGTCAAGTCTTCTTTCGAAAGAGATATTGTATAAACTGACAGGCTGGCAAATAAAATCTTGGTGTGACAAATTTTTTAAAGACATCAAATACATTCACACCTTAGATTGACAATAACAGCCACAACTATAGGGAAAAAGAACTGTGATGGAATAAAAATTATAAGCTTGTAACTAACAGCTTTGGAATCATTCAAGACAATAGTTGGGAGTTAAAAAATTCTTTAATAAGAGTTTCCTGTAACTCACCAGTTAAAATAAAATGCAATCACGTAAACGAAGATCTCAAGCTCAAATGCCTTGGAATGCCAGGAAGGTAAAGTAAATAAAGGAACGAGATAGAGAGCAGAAGAGACAGTGAGAAGTCAAGAGTGGCTGTCCCTCTTAAAAACATCCAGATATGCTACTAAACTAAACATTTGCAGACCCACCAGCTACTAGTTTATGGCTTCTGAATCATTCCTCCCCAATTTTATAAACGTGACCAAAGTAAAATACTTTGTAAAAATCCTCGCAAAGTAGGGAGAAATTCTAGGCCAAGAAGTTCAATTTTCTTTTCTTTTCTTTTTCAGGGTACTGGTTGCCTAGTTATAAATTAAAGTCTTCCTGGGCAACAGGCCTGCATCTCTCTGTCTTGTTTGGTCACGTGGAGTGTCTTCTGGTGCTACTGGACCACAATGCTACAATCAACTGTAGGCCTAATGGGAAAACCCCTCTTCATGTGGCTTGTGAAATGGCCAACTTGGATTGTGTTAAGATCCTCTGTGACCGTGGAGCAAAGCTCAATTGCTATTCCTTAAGTGGACACACAGCTTTACACTTCTGTACAACTCCAAGCTCCGTTCTCTGTGCCAAGCAATTGGTCTGGAGAGGTAAGCCTTTCTGGGTGGCTGACACTGTTATCACTTGCACACTCATGGTTTTGAAACTTGGTGATATTTACTGAACTCAGGCAATATAGTAGGTATCCCGATGCATTAAGCCTCATTCAAGGGACCCAAAAATACCCATATATGTACATATATACATACACACACATACATGTATATATATGTGTGTGCTGGCCCAGGTCATTTAGTGATGATCACATTAGAGTCTGATAATTTTTTAATTGTAGGAGGCTCATTAATTTACACATTTATTTGACAAATATTTATTTAGCGCATATGATATGTCAGGTAATATGCTAAGTAAGTGAAAAGAGAAAATAGTATCTGCCCTGAAGAAGCTTATATTCTAATAGAGGAGATAACTATTAGCAAAACAGATTCATAAATATATAATTGTAAATTTGGAAAGGAGAAAAACAAGGTGTTATGAAAGAGAATGTCAGGAGTGAACTATTATAAAATGTATAAAGATTTCTCTAAACATATGATATGTAAGCCAAATTTTAAGAATGAGAAGGAGCTAACCATTAAAAGAAGGAGCCAAGAGGAAGAAGAATCTAGGTACAGGGAACAGCATGTGCAAAGTTCCCAGGAGAGCAAAAATCTTGGACTATTCAACAGATGGAAGAAGGCCAGTGGGGCCAGAGTGTCACGGCTGTGGGTGGGGTGGGAGAGAGGAGGGGAGAGGGGACTGCCACAAGATGACATTGCACGTGTTAGATCATATACGGCTTGCTGGGGGCCATAGGATGGGGTTTAGAAATGGAGCCACTGGAAAGTTTTGAGAAGGGCAAAAACATGGTTTCGTTTTCACTTGAAAGCATCATTCTGGATTGATGCAGGCATTGGATTGGAGGAGGCCCAGAGTGGGAGCAGGGAGACCCTAAGGGAAGCTATTGCAATCTTGTAGGTGAGAAGGGACGGTGATTTGCACTAAGGAGCAAACCTGGATAGGAAGATGAGAAGATGAGTTTGTAATATATTTTGGAAGCAGAATTGCTAGCATTTGGAGATGGATTAGATATGGATGGGAATGAAGGGAAAGGAAGTTTCAGGTATCATTGCAGTTTTCTGGCATTAGAAAATCAGTAAATAGCGATGTCTTTTCTTAAGATGGGGAGAGTTGAGGATGAAGCATGTATGTGGAGAAGATAGCTAAATTAGTCTTTTTTTAAAGTCAGATTTATAGAGGTAAAATTTACACACAGTAAAATTTACTATTTTTGAGAAACACATAGTCATGAAACCATCACCACAATCATCTCAAAAAGTTCCCTGATGCCCTTTGTAGTTGATGCCCTCACTCTGTCTCACCTCCAAGAACCACCGATTTGTTTTCTGTCCCTAGAGTTTTGTCTTTTTTGGAATGCTATGCAAATTAAATTATATAATATGCAGCATTTGAGTCTGGTTTTTCCTACTTAACATAATCCATTTGAGATGCATCTGTGTGGTTGCACTCACCAGGAAACCAGAACTTTTATTGCTGAGCAGTATTCCTTGTACAGGTGTAACACAATTTATCTACTCCTCAGTATAGGGGCATTTGGCTTGTTTCTAGTTTTTGGCAATTTTGAAAAAAAGCTGATATAAACATTTATATGCAGGTTCTTTTTTTTTGTTTCGAGGAAGATTAGCCCTGAGCTAACTGCCTGCAATCCTCCCCTTTTTGCTGAGGAAGACTGGCCCTGAGCTAACATCCGTGCCCATCTTCCTCTACTTTATACGTGGGACACCTGCTACAGCATGGCTTGCCAAGCGGTGCCATGTCCACACCCGGGATCCGAACCGGTGAACCCTGGGCTGCTGAGAAGCAGGACACGCACACTTAACTGCTGCGCCATCGGGCCAGCCCTGCATGCGGGTTCTTGTATGGACATGTTTCCATTTCTCTTGGGTAAATATGTAGGAGTAGGATGATGGGCTGTATAGTAAATTTATAAGAAACTGCTGAACTGTTTTTCAAAGTGGTTGTACCATTCTGCATTCCCACCAGCAGTGTATGAGTTCAGTTGCTCTCCATCCTTTACAGAACCTGGTAATGTCAGATTAAAAAAAAAATTATTTTAGCCATTCAAAAAGGTATATTATAGTATCTCATTATGATCTTAATTTGAATTTCCCTGTTGACCAAGGATATTAAGTATTTTTTCATGTATTTATTTGTCAGCTGTATATTCACTTTAGTGAAATATCTTTTCGTATCTTTTCTTCTTTCTTTTTAAATGGGTTGCTTGTTTTCTTATTATTGATTTGTGAGAGTTCTTTATATATTCTGGATACTAGCCCTTTATCAGATATGTGATTCGCAAATATTTTTATTCATTCTTTGACTTTTTATTTTCCTAACAGTGTCTTTAAAAGAGCAGAAGTATTTAATTTTGATAAGTTCGATTTATCGATTTTTACCTGTTTTGGTTTGTGCTTTTTTGTGCTGTATCTAAGACTAGCTCAAGTAACAAAGATTTTCTCCTATGTTTTTGTCTAGAAGTTTTATGATTTCAGGTTTTACTTTTGGGCTTTTGATTCATTTTGAGTTAATTTTTATATATGGCATAAGGTACAGATTGAGGTTCATCTTTTTTATATACAGATGTCCAATTGTTTCAACATCGTTTGTTGAAAAGACTATTCCTTTACTCTTGAATTGCCTTGATATCTTTGTCAAAAATCAATTGGCCAGGGCCAGCCCTGTGGCATAGTGGTTAAGTTCATGTGCTCCACTTCAGTTGCCTGGGGTTTACGGGTTCAGACGGCAGGCACGGACCTACACACTGCTAATCAAGCCCTGCTATGGCGGTGTCCCACATACAAAGTGGAAAAAGATTGGCTCAGCTATTAGCTCAGTGACAATCTTCCTCAAGCAAAGAGAGGAAGATTGGCAACAGATGTTAGTTCAGGGCCAATCTTCCTCACAAAAAAAGAAGGAAAGAGAGAAAAAATCAATTGGCCAAATATGGATGGATCCAGGGATCTACATGTCTATCTTTTGCTAATACTCCACTGACTTGCTTGCAATAGCTTTACGTTGTCTCAAAATCAGAGTGAGTCCTCATAGATCAATTTTAAACCTGAGAAGTTTCAGATCTCTTTGAGACATCAAGGTGAATACGTCAAGGTTGCACTTGATATAAAAGTATAGCTTTCTGAAGAAAGTTCTGGATTAATGCTATAAGTTAAAAACTATTGGCTTGTAGACTGTATTTGAAACCAATGAAATCACCTGGATAAAGAAGGTAGCAGAGAAAAGAGAATCTAGGACCAAGCCCCAATAAATTCTTACATTTAGCTGTTAGCAGGATGGACAGGAGCCAAAAAAGGAGACTGAAATGGATTGCTAAGTCAAGTTGGAGAAAACTCAAGAGCATTTTTGGCATCACAGGGACTAAGAAAGAGGCAGGTTCAAGAAGGAGGGAGTGGTCACCTATGTTGACAGCTACTGAGAGGTTTAATTAGATGTTCATTAGATTAATTGAAAGAATTATCGTCAACAAAAATAGCTTTGGTGAAATGGTGGGTGTAGAAGCCAGATTAGAAGGTGTGAATGGGAGGTTAGAAACTAGAGATGGCAAATGTTGACAACTGTTAAAAGAAGCTTGGCTGCAAAAATGAGCATAAGAATAGCATGATTGCTAAAGGGGGAGGGGGTGTCATAGAAGAGTATTATTTACAGCTGGAGATAAAGGAAATGTTTGTGTGCTGAAGGAAATGACTGATAGAAGGAAAACCGTGGACGGTGCATGAGATAGGATAACTGAAAGCTCCAGATCTTAGAGAAATTGAGACAGGATGAAATCAAGAGACCAGGAGACAAATCCTCATTTTTAACACATTGGCCAAAGCAAAAGATGGCTTTAAATGCCAGAGCATTTATAGATTTGGTAGTGATGAGGGAGTTCATATCTGATAGCTTTCCCCCTTCGATAACGTATGAGCCAAAAATGAGAGAACAAAGGGAGGAAATTTTGATGAGAGAGGAGAAGGTATGTAAAGGTCATGGGGAAGTATGGGAGAACAAGCTTAAAGATGCCATGGTCTTCTCAACCTGGGAGAATTAAGGAGAAAAAAATTAGCCTGGCTTATTCTCCTTCTCTCCTGCCCTAGGAGGAAGGGCCTAACGCAGAGACGCATGATGAGGGATAGGCACCAGCTGACTCATCTTACCACTGGTGTTCATCACCCGCTTTCACATTTACTTATACATTTATTTTTAAATTTAGTTTTTATTTATATTTTAATTAATTAATTTAAACTTTTAAGCTTTTTATGTTTTAAATTTTTAGAGAGTTAAGAAATTATGTATTTGTTTAATTATTGACCTTTTATATCACTACCTTTTCTTGCGACTTCATCAACTACATACTGACAGAGAGCTGCCAACCCCTTCACTCCTTAGAAGCGTTGCCACACAGTTTTCCCAAAGGGTGCTGTTGTTCCTTGCCTCCCACGTCTCGGTTGACAGAGGGGCACTACCTAGTGATCAGAAGGAGTGAAGAGCAAGGGGGAGGCGGAGCAAGGCTCCCTGGAGGTTGACACTAATGAATTAGGCTGATGATGATCAGAGAGGAAGAATGGAAGTCCATTAAAGACGTATTTGCTCTTTGGCATCATGGTCTCAAAGGCCAAAGCCATAAAGAAAAGAAAGATAAATTAGAGAAAGTGAAAGTGTTCAACTTCTGAGCGGCAAACAGATCATAAAATTAAAAGGGAGTCATAAAACTGGAAAAAATATTTGAGACTATATGACAAAAGGCTCACATCTTAATTCTTAAATCTTAAGAAGTAAAGTAAGGAAGTTAACAACTAAGGAAAAGAAGAGAACAAAAGGACAAAAAATGGGAACAGGAATAGATATTTCAGAAAAAAACAAGCATATAAATAATGAATAAAGATAATATAATGATCACCTTCATTGGTAATAAGTAAATATCAATTAAAATAACAATTGGATGCTTTTATTGTTGTTCATTCCATTAACAAGAACACAAAAGATGATAATACGTATGTGGACAAACACACGGGAAAGTACTCTCATACACTCTCAGTGGAGTGTAAATGGGTGCCGTCGGGAGGGATGTATAAAAAGCTGAAAACCTTTTTGAACTCAGAAAGTCCACCTCCTGGGTTAAGACTGATTTGACCCTTTGGCTCAGGGCTCTCATTAGGTAGGGCCTCAAATTCAGATTTTAGATATTATCTCCAAAGAAGGTTATACACTGAGTCAAAGAGATAATTGATAAGAAAGAAGGAAGACACTTATCATGGTAACAGAATTGTGCTTGGTCACACAACCTGTAGAACACTAGAAATTAAGAGACTTTCTCCTAATTCCATGAGTCTTCAAAATAGGGCAGTTATAAGTGTGTTTTATCTGCTATTTTTGCATTAGAAGGTTTGACTGTTTAAGGAAAACATTTAAAATATGTCACAATTTAAAAATATACATATCGGCATTTTTTTATTTTTTAATATATTTAGAGTCTCAAAAAATTGCCTGATTTCTTCTTTTACCCGCAGCAATTTATATTACTGAAAAACTGAAAAATATTTGCATATCTAACCAAAAAATTTTAAGCTGTGTTACCTCCATACCATACAGACATTAAAAATGATGTTGGCAAAGAATGTTCATTGACATGGAAAGAGTTTTAAAAAGAAGTTTATAGGAGAGTATGTACAGAGTAGACTTATTTTTCTAAAAATTATATACGATTATGTGTATCAGAAAATAATATCCAAATCATCAGAGTCAAACTTGCTATCATAGCTAATGCTTAGCTCCTTGCATAACAAATGTTTTTTTGTTTTTAAGTATGGTACCTGGCAAATATATCAAAACAAAACACAAACGGTGCATCGGATGGTTGGGGAAAATTTCACCCATTTTATGGATGGAGAAATAGAGAAAAGGAGAAGGTTAAGTGCTGGGAGGGAGGTCTCCTAGTCTGGAAACTCTAGAAGACTGTGAGCATCTTGCATCCCTTTCTTTTTGCATTTTTATGTCTTCAGCGTCTTGAGCAGTGCTTGGCATATAGGAGTACTCAGTAAGTGGTCTCTGACTGATCTGGGAATGACTCCAGGGGCCCTGAGTGCATGGATGGGAACTGCCGCCATCTAATAAATGGAAACGGTTATGTTCTTGGTTAACGAAATGCTGCTGATGGTCAGTTTTACCCTCTGAGTCTCTGGGGACATAGCTGAGGGATGAATTTTCTCTCTTGGACTATGTGGTAGGCACTTTGAGGAGAAGTCACATACGTCACTTCGTGGCTGGACAGAGGGAATTGAGACAGCATACAGACAAGGAAAATAAGTCAGGCTAACATAAAACTTGGGACCAGAGAAGTCCATTAGAGGAAAAACCAATGCCATGGCAACTGAAAACCGATGTAATTTCATTTGCTATTTAATGGGTTCTTTGTGGAAAAGTGCTCTTTGTGGAAAAGGCTAATTGAGGCCAAAAAATTGCATGCAATTTTCTCTTAAAGGATTTTCCCCTATTTTTCCAATGTTGTAGAGCCTGCTTTTGTCCCCATGCTGGATTTGTCTGCTATTTTTCTGTTTGCCTTTCTACTTAATGCCCCCCATCTTCTGGCCTTTGTTTCCTCTGGTATTAGTATAATAGTGTTCATCAGTCGAGAGGGCTTATTTACCTCAGTGAAAATGTCCTCTCCCTGAATCCTGCATTTCCCTACGAATAAAGAGAGTCAGGTCAGGTTTAGCTGGCTGAAAAGCAGCATATTATTTCTATTTATTCCCTTTCGTCGGAGGAAAATGAAAGCTGCTTGCTTTACTCTGCATGAAGCAAATCCTGACAGTTGGAGGGAAATTTGTTACTGCAGGAAAGCCATAAAAATTCAAATGTTTCCTAGCAGAATGTGGTATGAGGACAATGCAAAGGAGCCCGGGCCTTTTAAAAGACTGTCTCCTGCTACTTGGTGTGACAATGACACAAGTTACTTGAACGGTAGGAAAGTCCCTATGCAATGAGGCATTCATAGTAAGGCAAGATGTCATTGGACTTCATTTTAGTCAAGAAATAGATATGCCTGTTTACAGCCATCTCTCTCACCAATCCATACCTTCCCCTTTCCGGCTCTTACGTTACATGTTGTAATAGCACAAATCTGGCCATCCTAGTTATTTGAAAACCACCTGGGGCATTTTTGCCCCATCTGCTGTACTGTTAGTACCACCTGTACAATGAATTTAATATTTTCTTCAAATTAACGTTACTTATTAAATTTAATTTTAAAGTAAACTTTATACCACTATAAAAATGGATTCATCACTATAAAAATAATACGGCAAAATCCCTTGCCATACGTAGAAAGTCATAGTCACAGTAAATAATGGACAATGAAATTCTTGACCTCTGTCTGTCCCGAGACCCTCTCTCAGATGGCAGAGAATCACTCTAAAAAGTCGCTGCTTTTTCTGGAAGCGTCATCTCCAATCATTCTGCTCTAAATGAGTGAAACCGAAATGTATTTGCAGGTCGTCTCTCACACCCAGCGAGGTGGCAGGTAGTCCAGCCCGGTAGAGAATGTCCCACATAAAATCATAGCACACTTGGGGAGACTCTGCCTTAAGCAGTGCTTTGTAAAGTTGATGGTCTACTTAGTGGTGAATTTTAGAAGCACCCCCTTTAGAATCAGCAGTGAAACAAGCTGGATGCTCACACCACATCTCCTCAGCTCTGGCGTGGAGGTCCTCACTGGCACAAAGAGAAAAGAATAAGAAATAAGATGCATGAAGATTGGAAAGCAGGAAGCAAAACTTCCATTATTTCACACAGTGTGTTTATCTACATAAAAAACCCAAGAAAATCTAAGGTCAAACAGTTAGAATTTGTAATTGAATTCAGCAGAGGTACTGCATTTGAGATCAATATACAAAAATAAATCTTTGCATTTCTATATACCAGAAACAAGTGGCAAGAAATTATTATGCAAGAAAAGATAGATTTATAATATCACAAGAAATTTAAGGGACCTAAAACATATATTCAACAAAAGGGTAGAAGAAACATAAAAATTGATTAAAAGACATTAAGAGGATACTATATTCAAGGTTTATTATGAAAAATGTAGTTCTTGATTACTCCCTCCTCAAAGGCAACCACTTTCACCTCTTTTAGCTGATTAGTTTGATATTTATCTCCATATTGCTAAATAAATCCCATTTATTTATGCATAAAATTGGAAGGAATAAGGAGAAACATAAGCAGTTTTCTGATAATCTATTGATTTGTCTAAGGGAGGATGAGCATCTGGATCACACCCCCCAAGCCCTACCACGCACCTCTCCTAGCATCTGTCCTCACGCTATAAATATATTACAACCATGAGGCTTGAGGCAAACCGGAGTACCTTTTCTTTCCTTGTATAACATTTTGTTTTCCCTGGAGTTAGTTGTCTTGTTTTATTCTTTTGCTTAGTTTTCTACGTCTCCCCAAAAGAGAGAGTATTTTAACCTCAAACCACTAGCCAATAGTTTTAAATTTTTCTGAAAATATTCAGAATTCAATGGGCATTTTATCAGTTTCATTTTCTTGAAAAAGTCCCTTCTGGAACCTTCAGACCTGCTCCAACTACTGTCGTCCTGCGATCTCCATTCTCCATCATCCTGGAGATTCCCTTTGTCTCTTCCTTGTGTTGGATTTCCTATTTCCTGGATCCCAGGTCTTCCTATGTTTTGGTTTATTGCCTGTTTGGGTTGAGTATATCTTCTTTCTGAGAAAGAGTGCAAGGGCTATATGTGCCCCAGAAGGCACTTATTCTACCCTGGCTTGGCATAGAATTCTAGATGGATAATCATTTTCCTTTAGAATGGTAAAGGCATTGCTCCATTGATTTGTAGTTTCCAGTACTGCTGCTGAAAAATTGGAAGCCATTTTATTTCCTCTTCATTTATATGTGACCTATTATCTTCCTCTCAGGAGCAGTGGGGTTAGAATTTTCTTTTTGTCTTTGGTGTTCTGACATTCTGTGATGATCTCCTTTAGCGGTTTATTTTCATCCGTTGTACTGGGTCCTTTCAACCCCCCAAAAGTGCATATCTATCAGTTCTGAGAAATGTTCCTGAATGATTTCCTGCATGAATTCTTTTCTTCTATTTTCTGTATGCTCTCTTTCTTGAATTGCTATTATTTAGACATTGTACCTCCTGAATTGTTCCTCTAATTGTCTTATATTGTCTCCTGTTTTACATTTCTTTATCTTCATGCTTTATTTTCTGGGAGATTTACTCCAGATTTTTTTCTCTGTTTTTTTATGGGTTCTATCTACCATATCAAAGGCTTTCCTTAAATATTTTACAATCCTTTGCTGTCTGCTGATGTTTAAGATTGACCGACTGAAAGCTGATTTGGACTCTAAGTGTATCAGTGGAGTTCACTGACTGTTAGCTTCCCTATAGGAGATCTGGCTGGACTTTTTATTTGAGGAATCTTTGACGTAGTTCCTTTAGATCTTTTTCTTAGGCTGCTCAGATTCTCCAAAGAAAACTCTACTTGGTTTCTTCCTGGAGGGTCATGGCCTGGTTGCTGGTTTTCTAGGTGCTGAGTTAGGGAAAAGGGCTGGGAATGCAAATCCATTATACATGTGGTCTAGAATGCTCTGCCCTCTCCTCTTGGCTGAGCTAACTTCTACTCCTACTTAAGGCCTTAGTTCAGACATCAGTTCCAAAGATCAGTCTTCCTGAATTCCCTTAAATGAAGTTAGGTCCCTATGTTATTCTGTATTCTCATAGCACGTTGTAGATTTCCTTTGTGACATTTATATTTTATTTGTTTAATTCTTTGATTAGTATTGCCTCCCTCACTAAATCATAAATTTCATGAGAGCAGAGTTTTGCTTAGCATAGCCCAGTACATAGTACATATCAGTTGTTGATTGTTGAATATTTGTTGAACGTTCATTTAAGAACAAGTCCTAGAACTAGGGAGGAGAGTGTGGTTGAACCAGAGTAATTCGATCACCATTACTGGCACAATGACTCTCGGTTCATAGTCTATTGCACTCTGCTTCTTTTCTTATATGAAGAGAGTATGTCAGGGAGGAGGGAGCTGTCAGAAGTGTCAAATACTGCCGAGAAATCCAATAAGTTGAGAGTTAAAAAGTTTCATTTGGATTTAGTTACATGGAGGGACTTACAGATCATAGCAATCAGTTGAGTGATGGACACAAAAATCAGAATGGAGCAGACTAACAACCGAAAAGAAGCTTGTCTGTGAATGTGAACAAGCTTTTAAAGAGTATTTGTGAAGAAGAGACAAGAGGGCAGATGAAGAGGGAAATGAGGTTGAGAATTCTTTTCTTTTAGATGACAGAAACATGAGCATTTAAAAAAACTGATGGCAAAATCCACTAATAGGCAGACATTAAAGACAAAGGAGAGAGGAGGGGTAATCTGTGGTGGGAGGATTCTGAGAAGTGTGGGAAATGATGTCGAGAACCAGGTAAAGTATTGGTTCTAGGGAGGAGAACACCTGTTCCATTGTAGCTGGAGGCAAAAAGGGAGAGGATGGGAGATGATATCTGTGATAGTAAGGCAATAAAGAAGTTTCCGTATGAAAGGTATTTTCTGTGTAAAATAAGACATGAGGAAATCCAAGCGTAAAGCAAGAGGGAAAAGAGTTAAAGGATTGAGGAAGTGAAACGGGCTTGAAATAATTATGACGGAGAGTGGGGGAATAAGGTAAGAAGAGAAACATTGGATTACTGAGCAGTCTTGAGGACCTAGTTTTTGACTTTACAGTGGCACCGGTCTTGTACAGATGGCACCTCACCTGTAGTGTGGTTTTTGCCATATTGCTCTCAGCTGTTGGGTACAGGTGCTGAGACAGTAGTTAATTGAGTTCATTCATGGCATCAGGTGGGTGCTATGAGGAGTTGGAGATAGTTTAAGGTTTTGGCAAAAGAGTTATTGAAATGGTGGAACATGGAATTAAGCTGGATAAAGAGGGGAGAAAAGGAAGGAACATCTAATGGACAAAGAGAACAGAGAGAGGGATTCTAATGAAACTAAGATACAAGAACAGGCAGTTATGGCCAGAGAATTGAATGTAGGAATTCGTGATTTCTGGAGACTAATCAATTGAGGGTAATGACTCAGTCAGGTGTGACTGTGGGTGGGAGTCACCAGGTCAGAAAGGAGGAGAAAGTCATGGGAGAGAATGAGATCCATACATTGAGGAACCTGGGCATTGGGTGGTCGTCCCTGTGGGCACCGATGTCACCCAGGATTTGTGTGGAGAGGAATAATGTAAGTCAGGTGCCAAAATCTTCAGGAACTGATGTGGAGATATATGTATTCAGGAAGGAGGGTACGTGGTAGAGATGAAAAAGCAGAGCCCCAAAGAAGCAGGGATGTTCTTTTTATTTTTATTTATTTTTTCAACAGAATTAGGGAGTAATTGGAAGCAGCAATAGGGAGTCAGCTATATGAAAAAGAACACCCAGCTGTATACTGCAGGCCAGAGTTAAGCATCCCGCATCTGTTCTTTGAGATTGGAATAGGGCAAAGCTAGTTTGGTTGCCATGGTGACCAACGCCATGTCTCCAGGCTCATTAATCCTGTGTTCCAAACTAAGCACTTAGCGATAGCTTCTGAATAAATGCAACAAAGCTCTGCATACTGAAAAGGGCACGTTCGTGTTAAGCAGGGGAAAAAAGGTTTTCAATTTCATTCATTAAACTTGAGTAAATAATTCAATATCTTTGTGCGTCAGTCCTCCTAGCTAATGAATAAGGATAAATGCTTAATGGAAAATCTAGCCTAATAAAGTTAACAGCATCGGCTTTACATGTAAAGGAAATTGATGTTGCCGGTATATATGCATATGAAGGAGAAAATGGAGAGGAAAATGACATATATTAAGCATCTACGATGTGGAATGTCAGGTACTTTGAAATAAAATGTCTCATTTAGTCCTTGCAACAACCGTGTGAGGTGCATATTATTCTCTTCATTTTGTAGATGAGGAATCAGAAACGCAGAGAAGTAAGGCCCCAATTCACACAATTGGTAGGATTCAAGCAGGTGCAGTTCTGCCTGGTTTGGGTCAATGATGGCCCTACTATGGCTGGTTGGAAATTGTATACTGCTTTTCCTTTTGGAACATTTGGCTAATTAAAAAATTAGGAGAAAAGTTTCTGCTAAGGTGACACTGCCTACATAAAAGAGAAGTTTAAATGCTGTATTAGAATTCCATTGGCTTAAAAAAAAATTCACTACCATGGATGTTTTTAAATGCTTTTCTTGAAAAAAAAAAAGAGGAGAAGACAACTGGGTATATTAGAAGCATGTTTAATTAAAAGATGGCAAAACTGTCAATGCTTCTTCCGAAATGAATCTCCCCAAAGCAATCATTTATCCCCACTTTGCCATTTCCTAGTGCATAGAAAGTTTGACGTTGCAAAGCTGACCCTCAACACAGAAGCTGATTTTTTTCTTCTAAGTATAAAGCCTTTATTTGGATTTACTGGATTTGCTCCCACAAAGGTGTAGATAAATGACCAAAAAAGATATATCAAAAACCCATTGGGGCCGGCCTGGTGGTGCAGTGGGTAAGTTCGCACGTTCCCCTTCAGCGGCCCGGGGTTGGCCTATTTGGATCCCAGGTGGGGACATGGCACCGCTTGGCAAAAGCCATGCTGTGGTAGGCGTCCCACATATAAAGTAGAGGAAGATGGGCATGGATGTTAGCTCAGGGCCAGCCTTCCTCAGCAAAAAGAGGAGGATTGGCAGTAGTTAGCTCAGGGCTAATCTTCCTCAAAAAAAAAAACACTAATTCGTTTTCCATAAAATTAAACTCTTTAATTCAAAGCAACACTTTGATCAATGTCTAATTTCTGCCTCTAACAATGTGATATAGTAAGGTTTAAAATATATAGAAACAACTAGGTGCAAGTTAAAGATCCCCGTCACTAAACTCAGCTGTGAGCAATTTTTTAATCCAAATACGAATTGTTTTGGTCTCACCTATATGAGTGTCCCAGGTCTATTCTCTTAAATTTGGGTTGCTTACTGCTGCCCCAGATGATTCCCACGTGTTGCTTCAGAGGGAAAGTGTTAATTACAGCCTTCTCTTCCCCTGTTAGTATTACAAGTTTCCTTCTCCAACTGGCTCTCTACTTTGAATTCTGTCCGAGGCCATATGTGACTTGCGTTGTGAGTGTTCAGTCTGGCTGTGTTATCTTTGTTTTACAACTAGCAGAGTCTGAAACCAGAAATTGAAGGATGAAGTTTCCTTGGGCTTGTACTACTTTATTTTTTTTTTTCTATCAGCACTTCTCTAATTTGTTTATTACTTAGAGGAGCCTGGATCTTATTATCCACTGAACATTTTAAACACCATTTAGCAAAAGATATCAGATTAATAAGCAGAAATGCAACTGTTTTCTTTGTAATTTCCATAAGTAATAATTTATGGAAGATAACTTAATTTCAGAAGGAGACTCAAGGGCCCAGATTTGGAGGTAAAATGGTTAAATCAAACAAAAGCCTTAGGCTGCTGTCTCAGTTTTCTATTAAGCTAACCAAGAAAACACACAAATAGGGGAAATGGCAAAAACATCAGAAGTGGAGGCTAAGAACCAAGTACATATGCCAGCTTCCTGAAGAAGTTGCTACTAATTAGAAAGCTAATGGGAACAGAATAAAAGTGGACCCCTCTTTTTTCTGAGATAAAACATCCCCTGGCAGTCAGAAGAGGTATTAGCCACCCCCCACTGAGAGCCACCGAGGGCTTCAGACTTCTGGGGAGGCCCTGAGAGCATCCTTGCCTTTGTTTACTGGGGCCTTAGAAGTCCCGGCAGCCCTCAGAAACGCTCTCCAATTAAGAGGGGCGCCAACCAGAGAACCGAGTGGAAAGGCAGGAAGCTAATTACTTCTTGCAAGCAAAGCTGAATTAAGCCGGTGGAGGGCAGAGGAAAAGATTGAGTAAGAGTCCTGAGAAAAGGTCTGCTTGGACTTAATAATAGTAACAACTGGACATGGCATTTCTATTGCATGCCTGGCACTTTATCCATACTCTCATTTAATCCTCACAACTATCCTGAGGTTAATGCTATCTTCCCCATTTGCAGATTAGAACACCAAGTTGCTGAATGATAACACCAGGTTTTGAACGCAGATTGACTTCAACACAGAGAACTTGCTTTTCCACTAGGTGGTGCTGCCTCTCCTGTGCTACTCAGAATCCCGCCAGGAATGTAACTAGTCTTGGGACTGCCCTGTTGCCTTGTTCTGTGAATTTTGTCCCCATTGTAGACTGGACCTGTTGTCAGTAAGGCTACCACTTGCTCACCTTCTTCTAGAACTGCCTGGTTCACAGCTCCTGATGAAGGGAAAGCTTAGGTTATGTTCTCTAATACCAGATCTTCCCTGCCACAGCCAACTAGACCAGTTATTCAACCCGAGGGCCTCAAATATGGCATAATATGAAGGGAGGAACTCAAGTATAGTGCTTAAGCATGTAGGGTCTGGAGTAAGATTTCCTGAGTTGAAATCTTGACCTCTTTCCTCCATTCCCTACCTACATGAGTGAGGGCAAGATTTAACCTCTTCAAATCTCAGCCCTCATTTGTAATGGGGATATTGATAACAATCCAAGTGGATACCAGGGAACTCAAACAAGGGTTCATGGATCTTCACGTGTGGCTCTTTCCCCACCCCTTACCTTTGTATTGTCTAGAAACGCATGTCCCTAAGTCCGTTATATTAAACACTGACTCTGGGACTGTCAACAGACGTTCAAAAAGAGAATTCCTTGGTCAAATAAGTTTGGGAAAATGCACGTTAAATTAGACAGATTTCCTCACCATAGGGCTTCTCAGAATCTTTCATATGCTAATGTGAATTGTAAATATACAAAGGTACACAGAATCTACAACTTTATTTAACCACAGAGCCTTTATTTTTAATGCATTTTACAATACTAATATGCCACAGAATAGACTGAGAAATACTGGCTTAGAAGAATGAAATTGGGGTTTACAGCTGGAAGAGGAACTCACGTTGGGTGCAGCAAGATCTTAGCCCTGTGTATATCAGTCTTCCCTCCAGCTCCCTGTCTGGGTGCAAATGCTATCTCACTGTAGCAGGCAGAACAATGATTCTCCAAAGACGTCCATATCCTATCCCTGGAACCTGTGCCTGTTACCTCATATGGCAAAAGGGATTTTGCAGATGTGATTAAATTAGTGGCTTTGAGATGGGGAGATTATTTTAGATTATTCCAGTCAGCTGATCGCCTTAAAACTGGAGAAACTTTTTGGGCTGTTGTCGGAGGAAATGTGATTATGAAAGGAAAGTCAGAAAGATTTGATGCGAAAAAGACTCTACCCACCATTGCTGGCCTTGAAGATGGAGGAAGGAGGCAATGAGCCAAGGAATGTGGGTGGACTTTAGAAGTTGGAAAAGGCAAGGAAACAGATTCTCCTAAAAAGAATCCAGAAGGACCACGGTCTCACTGACTCTTGATCTTAGTCCACTGTATTAGTCAGAGTTTTCCAAAGAAACAGAACAAACAGAGAGAGACAGAGATTAAGAGAAAGAGAGAGATTGAGAGAGACCGAGAGAGATTTATTTTAAGGAATAAATCTCTGTGGAGAAACAAGTCCAAAATCTGCAGGGTAGGCCAGCAGGCTGGAGACTCCGGGAAGACTTACAGTGTGAATCCAAAGGCGTCTCCTGGCAGAATTCCTTCTTGCTCAGGGGAGGCCAGTCTTTGGTCTATTAAGACCTTCAACTGATTGGATGAGGCCCACTCACATTATGGAGGATAATCTGCTTTACTCAAAGTCTACTGATTTAAAAGTTAACCTCATCTAGGAAACACCTTCACAGAAACAGGCAGAATAATGTTTGACCAAATATCTGGGCACTGTGGCCCAACCAAATTGTCACATAAAATTAACCATCATACCCGCTGAGACCTGCATTGGACTTCTGATAATAAATTTGTGTGTTTTAGGCCACTAAATTTGTGGTAATTTGTTACAGCAACAATAAGAAACTACACTCATGCTCTACCCACTCCAAACATTGTCTACTGTAATGCTAGCCATTTCCTACTGAGGACTTGCTCATCTGTCTCTTGGTTTTGGTACATTTCCCTTGTTCCGTCATCAGGAATGATTTTAATTCTGGTGTAGATTACCAATACGAACTCACCCTCCCATCTCCTGGACCTCTACAACTCTAACAACGCTCCTCTCATTCTAGGTCAGCCATCCACTCACATGATCACATCCTGCCCCTTTATATTGCGCCAATATTTTTATTTCCTATCTTTTCAGCCATCATTCTCTCAGTTACACCTTACTAGTTCTTCAATGTCATGGTGACTCCAGTTCCTTGCACCTCTTTTTAGCCAGGTCTGCCAATCCTTCATAGCTTCATTTCGTTCCCCCCTCAGTCTGGGTTTCCTGGTTGACTTGCACTGCTATCCCACCAACATTACGACTTTGCCACGGCAGGGTTCTTCTGGACTGATACACCTGTCCCTATTTACTGTTGTGTCTATAAAAATACAGTAAAACCCCCAAAATCCTTTAACAACAGCTATGTAAACTCAATATATGAACAAACTATACACCAAAGAATGAATGACATTTCTATTAATTACATCATCAAAGGGAATGGATTGGGATGTACATTTTTGATGAGATGCCGCATGCTCTACCCTCTTAAACAAAACAGCACAGGTGGCCCCCCAAGAGTTAGGGAGAGAGATTGACACTAACATTCAGTGTCTGGCTTCAGGGTGCGCAAATTCTCCCTCCCCTTAACTTCTTTATCAGTCTACATCCATTGAGAATACCTCACGGCATGCAGCATGTCAGGCATTGGAGAAGATCTTGTATTCTCAGACGATTAGTCATTACCTGTCTTACAGAGCTCTCAAGTATGAAGACGGTAAGAAGTCCAACTGGGAGTCTATGAAAAATACACTGGCCCACAGGGAAGAAACGTTACTCTGACAACTCGGGAGAGGATAATTCTGAAACTGCCTTTCTGCAAGAAATAGACAAAAATTTTGGAGCCCTCTGCTTAATTCCATCCAACATTTGAAGGAGACATGACTTCTGTGAAAGCTAAGCAGATAACCGGCTGAGATAAAGGCAGCAATGCAAAGGGAGCTGCGGAAATAATTTCCCTCTTCTGTCAACCTCAGCGGCTCTCCTAAACCTTTATGTAGGCACACCTCCAGTTTCACCAGCTTGGACATAGGCAACATCACACATATGTACCCCAGGGTAAACCAACTCTGATCCTCTACAGACTGTCTTACAAGAAGTCTTTCCCCGAAATCTCCTTTCCTGATTTGAATCCCCAGCAGTGACCTCTGTTCAAGCAATGAACTGTTCTTTCTGTAAACCAATGGTTGTAGAAAGAACCCAGGTGTTCCCTCTGGGCTAAAGGACTCCTCGCTCATGGTCCAGAATGCTGGTTGCTCCAGAGATGGGCTTCATCACCATTGCTTTGCTGCGCTGCTGCCACTGAAAGGGGAAGGCCCATTATTGCTTGATTAATTCCTTCTCATGCAGTTGGTTTCTGCTAACCTAATGCCCCACTTGCTGCTCCTCCTCCTCCTCTCATTCTGCCTCAGGAGTGGGAGTACCACTCCCATTCATACCTCATCATCTCCCTGTCTCATTCCAGTCCTGCCTCCATGTGGCCAGGGCCATCACCTCCACCCCTGAGGCTGATCCAGGGCTCCCCTAGTTCTGAGTCCAGAACAAAGGAAGTTTTGTCCTTGGGTAGAGAAAGAAGTCATTATTCACTTTCTCCAAATTTGTGGCCTTTTAAAAAAAAAACAAACAAAAACCCCAGCAAACTTCCCCAGGATTAACCTCTTTTTCAGTTGAATAACAATGGCAGCATTCATTTTCTTCAGCAAAAACATCATCCCAATCATAAGATATGGTCTGCTTTCATGAGCCCAACAAGATTAGCACAAAATAGTATGATAATACTACATTTTCCAAAGTCTGAGTTATTCAGTCCTATCTATGGTTACTTTGCTAAATTCTAATCAATGTCTTTTTGGAATTAAAAAGATAAAAAATAAAACAAGCATAAAGTGACTGAGTTCAGTGCCTGCATCTGATTGTTCACATCTAGAAAGATACCTTTTCCTTAAGGTTGAGTAAATTAAAAATAAACATAAGAATAAATAAACATGGGCTCTATGAGAAAAAGTCTGCTTCCCAAGGGAGGAGAAGCAATAATCTGAGGAGTTGGCAGATAAGCTTTGATATGAAAAAGATTCGCTTCAGGAGAAAGAAGGAAATAGTTTGTTATTTGTTTCCTGTTTTCAATATGTTTAAAAAAAATACAGGTAGCTGTTGAAGACGAAGAAGAAAGTTGTTATGGGAACAGACCACATGCAAAACGGTTTAGTTTAATAAGCATTTATAGAGTCAAGCTGTTTTTCTATTCCCTCACTG
The DNA here is from genome assembly GCF_041296265.1 of Equus caballus. Taxonomy (NCBI): domain Eukaryota; kingdom Metazoa; phylum Chordata; class Mammalia; order Perissodactyla; family Equidae; genus Equus; species Equus caballus. The sequence continues at coordinate 43,030,837 of NC_091687.1, forward strand.
GCCTTTCTTCAGTCTTGTTTCCTGGATTTGTTTCTCTTTTCCACGTTTAAACGATGGTGGGCCCCAAAGCTCAGTCAAAGGCACACTTTCCCCATCTAAACTCACCTTATCTAGTCTCATGGCTTCAAATATCATCAGATGGTGTTTGCTCCCAGATTTGTATCTCCCAGCCTGATCCTGTCCTCTGAACTCCAGCTCGTCTATCCAGCTCCATATGTCCCATCTCCACTAGATGTTGCATGAGCCTCTCAATCTTATCATGTCCAGACAGAAACTGTTTCCTGACCCTGCCTCCATGCTCTCCATCTTAATAAATAACAATTCCTTCTTCCAGTTGCTCAAGCTAAAAGCCTAGAAGACATCTGTGTTTCCTCACTCTCCCTCACACCTCACAAGCCTCAAAACCTGTTGGTGCCATCAAAATAGATTTCCAGTCTGACTACTTCAAACACTGCGACCCCCTAAGCCAAGCTATGTTATTTCTTCTTAGACTACAATAGTAAACTTTCAGTAATTTCCCTGCTTTCATGCTTCCCCTTTTTACAGTCTACCCTCAACACAGCCAGCCCAAGTGATCTTTACGAAAGGTAAATCAGACCATTTCTGTCTCCCATGCTTCCCCTCATGTTTAGAATATGTCTGAAGTCTTTCCCATGACCTTCTGAGCCTGACCTCATCTGATCCCTGCCTGCCTGGCCAGTGCTGCTACCTACTACTCCTCATCTTACTCACGTCTTTGGATGCTTACCTTCTTTGCATTTTCTGAACACATCCAGCTTGCTCCTACTTACCTCAGAGCCTTTACCCTTGCTGCTTCCTGTGTAAGGAAAGCCTTTCCCCATGCTCTTCAGATGGTTTACTTCCTTGCTGCACGAATGTCACATCCTCAGAGAGCCTTTACATGAAAAGTTGCTTCTTCCCTCATCTCATTCTCCATCACTTACCCGGCTTTATTTTTCTTCACTACCTGTAACTTTGTCTCATGTGTATATATATATATATGTAAATTCCATGAAGTTAAGGATATTGTCTGTCTTATTTACTATGGTATCCCCAGAGCCTAGAACAGTAGCTGCTACATAGCAGGGGCTCAACAAATATTTGTTGAACAAATGAATGTACTGAGCACCAGGGATTCAAAGACAATTGGAAACAGCATCTGTTCTCAAGGATCTCAAAGTGAGGAGAGAGATACCTAAGTCTGCTATTCATTAGAGTGAGGTAATAAAATTGTTACAGTGGAGGGACAAGTAGCACAGGCTGCGGGGTAAGGGAGGGTTTTCTGGAAAACATAGCACTGGCCCTTGAAGGATGAGTGGCGTTAACCAGTCAAAGAAGAAATGAAGGTCACTGCAGATCAAGGAAACAACATAAGCAAAGATACGTAGGTGTTTGCAGCGAACTGCAGACGCTCAGTAATTAAAGCAAAGTGTGAGACAAACAACAGCAGGATGGAAGCGTGGAGAGGTAGGAGGCGGATTTTGGGTGGCCTTGTCTCTTATGATAAAAAGTTTAGACTGTATCATATAGAAAATGGAAAGCTATTATAGGATTTTAAGAGAGAGAACGATTTGGTCAGACATGCTTTTTAAATACATTACTTTCAGAATTATGAAGGGTGAATTTGAGCACATGAGAGCCTATGAGGGAAATGCAAATGTACAAACTAGGCAGTGGTGATAGGATGGAAGTAATAGTGCCAAGAGTTGGTGGTTGATGAGAAGGGGCAGGGCAATGAGGAAGAAGAGGAATGGTAGGTGAATTTCTGAGCTTCAGTTTGATGTGCTAGAGTCACAGCAGTGCTATTTATTGCAATACAGTATATGTGAGTGAAAGGATTAAGAAGGAAAAGACTTTGGTTTGGGACTAAAACTTGGTTAAGTTTTAGTGCACAATGGGCCTCCGAATGGATTTGTTCCAAATGCTGTTGCACATAAAGATCTGAAACTCAGGGGTCAGCTCAAGACTGTTTATATATTTCTTAGCAGCTTTACTACAATATAATTCACTTTCATATAATTCACCCATTTAAAGTGTGTGATTCAATGGCTTTTAGTATTTTCACTGAGTTATACAACCACTATCACACCAATTTTAGAACATTTCATCAGCTAACAAAAAACTCGTACTTTTTAGCAATCGCCCTCCAACTTCTCATTCCCAGCCCCTTAGCCCTAGGCAACCACTAATCTACTTTCTGTCTCTGTGTACTTGCCTATTCTAGCCTTTTCATATAAATGGAATCATATAATACGTAGCCTTTTCTATCTGGCTTCTGGCTTCTTTCACTTTGCATGTTTTCAATGTGTTTTGAAGTGAAATGAAACAATGTATTAGTAGTTCATTCCTTTTTATTGTTGAATAATATTCCATTATGTTGATATACCACATTTTTGCTCATCCATTTATCAGTTGATGTATGTTTGGATTGTTTCCATGTTTTGGCTATTATGAAAAATGCTGCTATGAATGTTCACATACAAATGTTTGTGTGGACATTTGTTTTCATTTCTATTGGGTATATACCCAGGAGTAGAATTGCTTGGTCATATGGTAACTCTGTGTTTAACTTTTTTTTTTTTGCTGAGGAATATTTGTCCTGAACTAACATCTGTTGCCAATCTTCCCCTTTTTGCTTGAGGAAGATTGTTGCTGAGCTAACATCTGTGACAATTTTTCTCTATTTTACATGTGGAACACTGCCACAGCATGGCTTGATGAGAAGTGTGCAGGTCCGTGCCTGGGATCCAAACTACAACCCAGGGCTGCCAAAGCAGAGTGCGTGAATTTAACCACTACACCACCAGGCCAGCCCCAAACTCTGTGTTTAACTTTTTGAGAAGCCGCCATACTGTTTTCCAAAGTGACTCCACCATTTTACATTCCCACTGTAGGGGAGGAAGACATTTCCTCTACCCAGTCTAGGTCCTTCTGGCTGGGCTATGAATTAAATTCACAGGAGACAGAATAACAGTAGAAAATTAAACAAAGCTTCATAACATGTATACGTGGGAGAGATTCAGGAAAACTGAGCCAAAATGGCAGAGGTTCTCATCTTAAATACCATCTTCAGCTACAAAGGAGGATGTTGGGAGTCGGGGAGCCAGTTATGGGAGATTACCAGAAAAGTACAGTAAACAAGAGTGAGGTTATTATGCAGATTTAAGTCCTTGCCTTCTGCATTGATGAGAATTTCTAGAGATAAGGTCATCCCCCATTCTTCCTGGTACAGAGAGGGAGACACCTTTACAGATGAAGATTTCTCTTACAAATGTAAATGTCTCTTACAAAGGGTAACTTCTGCTTTTCAGAGTTCCCGTCATGTCTGCAGTTTTTAAAAGTAACCAGCCCAAAATAATCCTCATGCCAAAGAGACATATCTTGGGGTAGCCAATTCCAATCCCCCACACCACCATCAGTGTATGAGGATTCCTATTTCTCCACATTCTCATTAACACTTGTTATCTTTTTAATCATAGCCACCCTAGTGGATGTAAGCTGATATCAAACTGTGGTTTTGATTTACATTTCCCTGATGGTTAATGACATTGAACATCTTTTCATGTGGCTACTGACCATTTATGTGTCTTCTTTGTAGAGATGTCTATTTATATACTTTGCCTTTTTTAAAAAATGGGTTATTTCTTTTTGTATTATTGAGTTGTAATAGTTATATATTCTAGGTACAAGTCCATTATCAGATTGTTCATATAATTTTGAGAGTCATCTGTTCATAGATAAAATGAAAAGAGTAGTTATGTCTGCTCAAGAAAGTTATGTACAGTAAGAAGTGCAGGGATGAAATGATGATAGCCAGTGTGAAACAATTTAGGGACTGAGAAGAAGAAGGGGAATCATAGAAAAATCATGAAGGAATAGCTAGAGAGGGAGAAGGAAAATCTCAGGGAAGTTCGAAAACTACGGTTTTAAGAAGTGAGTCATCAACACCATTGGATATAGCAGAGAAGTATTGTAAGATGAGGATTTAAAATTGTAGACAGGACTGATCAATTAGAAGCCACTGTTGACCTTTGTCAAGCAGTTTCGGTGGAGTGGTAGAGACAGAAGACAGGTTAGGACGGGCTGAGGGGATCATGGATCGTGAAGAAGTGGGTGCAGAAAGCAGAGACCACACTTTCAAAAAGATTGGCTAAAAAGAGGTTGAAAGCAATTGGAGTGTAGTTAAAGGGGAGAGAAGAATTGAGAGAAGCTTAAGTATGCTAATAAGATGAGGGCAAAAAGCTGATGGAAAGGGAGATGTTGGATATATAGTACAGAGATATTTGTGAGCAATATTCAACTGCTGGGCATATGATCAATTGCAAAGATGGAGGTATTGGTCTTGAATTGGAGGAGAGACTCCTCTTCTCTAAAATGAAAGGGAGAAGGTAAAGGTATGTAGTGAATTAGTCAGCATTTTTGTTTATCTTACTGCAACCCATAGAAACACAATTCAGCCATGGCAGAAATACTTACTGCTCATCAATATCTAGTTCTCTTCCCTTCCAGGCTCATGGAAGTCTACATTTTCTAGTCTAGTCCCCTTGCAGTTCAGCAGGGTCATAGGACTCTTCTTCCTAATGACATGTGAACAAAAGAAATGAATCACTTTCAGGCTTAGGCAGTGAAAAGCTCATGTAGGATTTTTAAAGTCTATTTCTCCCCCTGATGTTGTGATAGTGGAAGAAACTTCAGGTAGAGATGGTGAAGCCACAAGACAGAGATAGTCTGGATTCCTGAGAGGTCAAATAGAGGAATCGGTTCTGGAACTACAGTGGACTGTGTGAGAGTGAGAAATAAACTTATTGCATTAAGTCACTGAGATTTGAGTGTTGTTACAACAGCATAAGTTAGCATATCCTGATTAAATTCTAGCCTAAGGAAAATTTAGAATATATTGGCAATCAAGGAAGAGTTGAGTAAGTTAGCTAAGGAAAGGATAGAAATGCAACTGGGCTACTAGAACCAGTAATTTGAATTGAATTCAACATGGTAGAGATGTGTAAACCTTCAACAGGGAAGCCACTGCAAGAAGGGCAATAAAATATTTGGTAATGGTAAGACAGTCTGCCGCAGAAGGTTTAGGAATTGTGTGTGTGGATGTGTTGGATGGGTCATCTGCAAAGACATTGCAGGATGGTGTCAGGATAGAGATAAAAGAAGCCTATGTCTTCAGTGAAAAAGGGAGAGTGACTGGGAGTTTGTGAGATCATAGACAAGAAGGGATAAAGAGGAACCTCATTGGGTGACATAAACCCTAACAGACGAGGAGTGTACACAAGGGAGTAATGGCTCAGAAGCACCACTGTTGATCTAGAAGAAGGTGGTTCTCAAGTCCAGACCCTGGAGAATGTATTAGAGAAGTGGGGACTTAGGGAAAATGGGATTTCATTTAAGATTTCATTTAAGACAAGACTGTGAAAGATACAGGAAAACATATTTGCCATAGATTGTAAATTGAAAGGGCAGAATTGAAACTAGAACCAGGCAGCCTACTGAAAATATGCTTTGGTGATAGTTAATAACAAACTTGACACGGCACAAAATTGCCTCCTTGACAAAGAAGCACACTTGAGAAACAATCCCAGAACACGCAGAAAATGAAAAGCCCCGAATATGAAAAAAGAAATCTAATCTTTGAATAGTAGATATTTCTAAAGAATGCTTACTGTTAACAATAAGCAAGACAATATTTGTAAAACTCCTATGAGTGCTCACAAAATAGCAGACATTATTAATATTTTCATAAAGGAACACTGAACAAATGGGCTGTCTTTTGCTTGCACAAAAGCCTATACAAACCTAGGATGGTTTTGAGCTGAGGCAGGTGAAGTTCAAGCTGATGCGGATGAAGACATCTCAGACAAAACAAGTAGCTAAAAAGGATTCTAAATTTCTACCTGAAGTTAATAAATTGAACCAAATTCCTTCTCCAACCCTTGCTCCTATGACCTGTGATAATACTTTCCCCTTGTTTCCTTCTGTTCTCACACATCTTGCAGGCCCTATAAACAATGACACTAAATACTTTCACTGTCTTAGTAGTTTTTCTAAGAAAAGTGTAACTTTTTAAGGTGATGTTAAAAAGAAAGCCATGAGTAATTTACCATTTGTCACTCATGCACTGGAGGATTGGGGTTTAAAAAATTGTGATGGGGCCAGCTCGGGGGCATAGCAGTTAAGTTTGGGTGCTTTGCTTCCTCGGCCCAGGATTCAACGGTTCAGATCCATGCATGGACCTGCACCTGCTTATCAAGCCATGCTGTGGCAGGCGTCCCACATAGAAAGTAGAGGGAGATGGGCGTGGATGTTAGTCCAAAGGAAAAAAAAAATGGGAGAGGGGATTTCTTGTCAATGTCTGTAACTTGATAATTAGTGGTAAGGAACATTTTAAAACAAAAAAGATTGTATAGTTTTCAGTTCATAAAGGAATGTTTCCTTTTTGAATATGACCAATATTTAAAACAGAGTAGAAGAACAAACTCCTTGTTTAAAAACACATTTGTTTGGAGATGAAATAGATAGGTTTGGTTCCTGGCAAAATAAATTTTAAAAATCCAAGCCTAGGGGCTGGCCCCGTGGCCGAGTGGTTAAGTTCGCGCGCTCTGCTGCAGGCGGCCCAGTGTTTCGTCAGTTCGAATCCTGGGCGCGGACATGGCACTGCTCATCAGACCACGCTGAGGCAGCGTCCCACATGCCACAACTAGAAGAACCCACGACGGAGAACACACAACTATGTACCGGGGGGCTTTGGGGAGAAAAAGGAAAAAATAAAATCTTTAAAAAAAAAAAAAAAAAAAAAAAAATCCAAGCCTAGATATATCTTTAATAAAATAACAAATTTTAATAATAAAAGTGGTAAAAGTATACAAGCAAATGAACAAACAAAAAGTAGATTGCTTGTAAAGGAACAAAAAACTGGGCAGGCTTCCATTTTTCCGCAATGTTCGGTATTAGAAGAGTAGAATGAACTTACGGAATTTTCTTAAGCAAATTACCCTAGAATTTTACACTCTATTTTTTTTTTTTTAAAGATTTTATTTTTTTTTCCTTTTTCTCCCCAAAGCCCCCTGGTACATAGTTGTATATTCTTCGTTGTGGGTCCTTCTAGTTGTGGCATGTGGGACGCTGCCTCAGCGTGGTTTGATGAGCAGTGCCATGTCTGTGCCCAGGATTCGAACCAACGAAACACTGGGCCGCCTGCAGCGGAGCGCGCGAACTTAACCACTCGGCCACGGGGCCAGCCCCGAATTTTACACTCTTTAAATGTTATTTCTGATGTATGATGACAATAGAAAATTAGTCTTAGGTATTTGAGTTCTTAGAAAATATGCCAAAGGGTATCTGCCTGAAAAATTTACTAGACACATATGACTATTAACTGAATCATGCAAAATACATAGGATGTATTCATAAAAAATTTTATTTTTGTTTTCCAGTGTCTCTCTAAATTATTCAAAGAGTCTAGTTTCTCCCTACTGTGGGAGGAAAACTTGGGGGGGCTCCATGTCTTCTCTGGTAACCCTTAGGTAAGAAAAATTCATAATTGTCACTTCACATCTCAAAAGTCAGCCTCAATTCAAAAGTTGGACATGCAGGACTAATAATTCAGACTTTATTTAAATTCTCTTTTCCCCTTCTCAAGTACGCTGCAGACCGGAAGCATACAGTTGGGGAAGGGGTACATAGTCTCTTTTCCCACCGAGCAGTTCTGGTCCTTCTTATCCATCTGACTAATGGTGAGTTCCAACCCTTGCAGAGCTGGTGCAAGGGAAAGAGAGGAGAGACGGAAGAGCAGAGAAGTTCTTTCTTCTAGGGATCCAGCTTGGCCACCTTCTGGATGTGGCAGATGTTTAAAGCACTACAAGCAGATACATACATAGGAATAATTAGAATAACTGTAGTTTAGTGATTACAAAATCGAATGCATTAGTTAAAATTGCTTAAGAAGGATTCCGTATTATTTTTGGAAATGAACACAAATTAACGGCCCCAGATTAAATTAATAAATTTGGACAAAGAAGAGCAAATGGTAGGTGGGAGAAACAATGGGATGAGTTCCTTATTTTCCGTTAATTGCTGTCCTACAGGGACACACACTGGCTGCCTGTTCAGACATGCTGCCTACCTTGAGCATGTGGGTCAGCTCACCACTGCAGGACCCCAGCATATTCTAACTGAGGTGGAACCTTTCAGGCAGCAGGTGAAATTTTAAGTTTAGCTACTAGTCCACCCTTTTCCTTTCTTAGATAGTAGGTAGCCAATTGAAACTTTTCTAGTTGTACAGAAGATTCATAATATACCATGCACTGGCTGCAAGGACTCAATTTAGTTTTTCCAGGGTGGGTTGGAGGAAGGACAGGCCACATAATTTGTGGGGTCCAGCACAGGATGAAAATGTGGGGCCTCCTGTTAAAAAATATTAGTAGGAATTTCAAGATGATGACAGTAAAGCATTAAACCAAGCGTGGGGTCATTCCAAGTGCGGGGCCCTGTTTTGAGCCAGCTGTAGTCGGGGATTGCTGGCTGCATTGCAGTATAGCTCATATCTCTGCATTTCTAGTTAAAGGCCAAAATGACCTCAGCTTGCAAGTTGTAATAATTTAAATACTGTTTATTAGTTGAAAAAACTTTCATAATTAACCAACGATAAAACATGCAAGGCTAGATTGAGGTTGCAAAACTGAATATAACACCTTAACAACTTTGACAATGTAAATTGTAGCTGTCAGAAATGAGATGTGTAAGTATAGGAGAAAAATAGCTTGGAGATATCCTCATTTCATAAGACAGGCAGCAAGAAATAGTGTAATAAATTTATGGATAGGATTTAAGTGTAATAAAACTTTAGTATTTCTACAGAAGAATTAAAACATGATGAAAATTTAACTATTGAAAGAAGGAGGGATTAGTATAAATAAGTAAAAACTTACCTTTTATATCAGAAAGCAAAAAATACTATCTAAAATTTGATAATAAATCTATAAATAAGTAAATTAGCTGGGGTTGTGGAGATAACTACCAAAAGATGTAAAAACAAACATAGTTAAAAGAGATGTCTTTGTAAATGCATGTATTCTAGAAAATTATGGATCAAATTCTTCTATACTTTTGATTTTTTAAAACATGTTCTTTGTTATTTAATAAAAATAATTTTGAAGAACCAGAGTAAGTTATTCCAACAGAAAGATATGATATAAATTTGGTTATTCAAGAAGATGAGTCTATGAAAATAGATACATATTCCCTTATTTTGGTTCCCAGTGCCTCGTGCTCATGAGGGCAGAGCTTATTGGAAGCCGTACAGCTGCTCGACAACAAAAGTCTATGTAAATTAATTATTAAAAGGCATACTCTATCACTAGATAAAAAATACCTTATTAAAAGTATGTCTAATCTAAAATGATACAGCTTAGAAACAAAAGCAGAAGGAGAAGATACATCAGGATGTGTAAGCAGAATAGAAAATTAGGCAAGTCTTCAAGGAAAGATGATGGCATCGTCCTTCCCCCGAAACAAAAATGAAATTAGAACAACAAAAAGAGTCTCTGCTTTTTTGTTTATCTGTGAATGTTTTTCTTTTACAATGATATTGGATTAAAACATTTAAAAAGGGTATCAAATATGCCATCAATACTAAAACCAAAAGAACATTTTAACTTTTTACCACAAACTTTAAGAAGTGTCATATTAAAATACAATGGTTTAGATGAAAGATTATAAAACCCAGACTTCTTATATGGCCTAAAATGTCCAACATCACCTTTGTAGCTTCAACTTTACTTTCTGTCTTTCTTCCCCTCACTTTTTTCTGTTCCTTGAACGTGCCAAGCTTTCCTCCCCGACTTGGGCCTTTGTTTTTGCTGTTCCTTCAGCCTAGAGTGCTTTCCTCCCAGATTGTTCACAGCTGCTCTCAGGTCAGAGGTCATTTCCTCAGTTCCCAGCCCCCATGGTCACTATCATTACAACTTGTTATATTTTCTACATTGTATTTGTCACTATCTGAAATTATCTTGTCACGTATTTACGTGTGCGTTTATTTTCTCTCTCAACTTGTACGGAAATTACTTGATAGCAGAATCTTGATCATTTTATACACTGGTCTCTCTCTGTACCTGACACAGAATAGAAACAGAATAAATATTTGCAGAATGAATGAATGAGTCTTGAGATGAACATTCGATCCCTTTTATGGAAGAGTTCATTTAAAAAAATGGAGGAAATGTTCAATGTTGGGCTGGTTAGGACCAAAGGTGTGTGTGGCTTAAGGGAAAGTCAAAACCCCTAGAGAATCCAGAAAACATGACAGGATTCCTCATTTTTGCTCTTCTAATCTAGAGGAAGGTGAAAGGGGCTGGACTGAAGACGAGGAAAAGAGAAACGATTTAAATGCAGGGCTGTGACAAAGCAATCCCCAGTGAAATTTATGCTGGGGTAGTCTATCAAATAATAAGGTGCATCCCTGAGTCAAGGAATAACTTAAATCTTGAGAGTGTCCCCCGGCAGAGGTGGTAGGCTCTGCAATGCAGGATGCTGCGTACAGAGAGAGCAGAAACAACAAACAACACTAGCAGCTGTTCAGCTGGTCCTACCTCTTCCAGCCGCTGCAAGACTGAACCAAGGGGTGAAAACATTCAACACTGTCTACAAGCTCAGATTTACTGGAGAGTGAACAAACAACGTACACGGCTGGAGGGAAAGTCAAAGAAGTGGAAGATTCAAGAAGATAGCACCCTGTTGTTTTAGATCTAAAGAAAGCTTGGATCTCATAGATCTGATAGAAGTCTTGGATAAAACTGCCTCCATCAGAAGTTAATAAGCTGAGAGGGTATTCTGGAAACAGAGTCACTGAATCTGGAGGACTGCCCATTCCCTTCCAATCCCAACTCCTAAATTTTTATTTTTGGGAGTTTATTATTTAGCTTTTCATTTGCCTTTTATTTATCTGAAATTTAACACACACACACACACACAATCTAATTTGTGCTTTTGCAACACTGTTAGTCTTTGGTCCCAATACTGTTATTAAATAGTCCACTATTTTTCCGCTGATTGGTACTACCCATATAGTTTTTAAGAACACAAAATAATAGCATATGTGTTGCTTATGGATACATACATGAATAATAAAAGAAGAAAAATTTACAGGGGAATGACAAAAATCAACTTTAGAGTCGTAGTTATCTCTGAGGAGAAAGAAAGGGAAGGAAGAAAGGAGAAATGAGCTGGTTTTCTTTCTGTAAAATTTTATCTTGGAAAAAAGAAAACTAAAGCAAATATGGCAAAAATAATATCTGTCAAATATGAGTAATGATATATAGATGTCCGTTATAATATTTTTCCAGAATTTTCTATAGATTTGAATTATTTCATAATTTGTAAAAAATCTTGGATTTAGTGCAGATGTAATAATAGCTATTTAGATGTTACTACACTGTGGATTTCTAACCTAACTCCATTTTATACATAAACACAAAATACTTTTGAGTTGTAAATAAATATGGACATTTCCAGGAATGCAACTCTGGTATAAATCAAGACAAGATTGGACTTGAATTTATTCAGAATTTTACCAAGATTCTTGCTCATTTTGGAATACCACTCACCATGGCAATGACATTTGTGGTATTTGAATTACAATACAAAATACCTCTGTCAGTTCAAATATGTAGCTGTCAGGATTCTACTTATGGGGTCAAGCAAATCACTATTTCATTATGACATCTAAAATAGTCATTAACATATTGAATTTGACACTACATCACTGTAATTTATTTATATTATTTGTAACAATAATAACTATGTAGTTATAATTATTAGAAATTACTTTGTTTTTGCCTGTACATGTTGGCTAGGCATTGTACTTATTTTAACAGATTATTTCTGAAGGTAGGTGACACTGTCTATGGACTTCATCGCAGAATGGGAAAGGTGTATCTGAAAGGGTTGAGAAGCGCTGGTCTTCCCTCCTCCTCCATCTTCCTACTGATCTCTCCGCTTACTCACAGTCTTTTCAAGAAATCAAGTCCATCAGAACAGCGAGGAAGTCAGCTGCTGGTTTAGGTACATGAAGTGGGGGATGTGGATTCCCTGAGTCTGGGGAGACGGAGAGGTGACAGTTTCTGCAGTGACAGAGACGTGCTCCCTGCTTTCATTCTCATGGAGCTCTTGAAGTGACAGGACTTGGGAATGTGGATGCTTTGGAGAGGACGCCTCTGAGGGCCAACGCATAGCCTGTAGGGAGCAGCAAAGCCCAGAAGATGGCGCCACAATAATGACTGATCGAGGATGATCGGCCAACCTAACAAACGGGCACTTGGAGGCTGTTCAATTTTACTTGAAAAAAAATAAGGAAATATGAAGTCTCATAACTATGATTCATGAAACTGATTTTATCTGTTGGGGGATAATGAAAGGAGACTATCACACAGTATGGGAGAACAGAAAAAAATTAATATTGACTGGCACCATGTCCCTCGGTAATCCTGGATCAGGATTATCTTTTCCCCTGGGCCTGGCCTGATGGCCAGCCACCATTTCTTGTGGCCAACTCCCAATCTTTCTGTTCACATTCTTATCGCCTCTCCCTTCTTTATCCCATTCTCAGTGCACACAAATCTCTGTCTCCGTTTTCAGATGAAATCTGAAAAGTCCTTGTTCTTTATCAAGCAGTGCAAATTAAAATTTTTATCTATCTCATTTGCTACCATTCCAGCCTGCTTCTGAAGACCATCTTGCATAAATTACTTGCATAAATTAAAGGATTCTTGAAGGGGCTTCTCTCATTAAAAGTTACTTTATCCCAGAAACAATTTACCTTGCTCCCCTGGAATGAAAATTGCTGCAAATTTTGGGGGGTATAGTTTACAGAAATGAAAGAAAAACTTTCACAGAAACAGACCATGTTTCTGCATGGAAAGACTTTATATTGTAAGAATGTCCATTCTTCCTAAATTGATGGCTACACCAAAATAAGTTTGAGATGAATCAAATGTTAAACATTTTAAAAATCTATAAGAAACTAAATTATAATGCATCTGGATAGTTATGCAACTTCTGAGAAGAGTTGGACATTCTAATACCAAAAAAAAAAGGAAGATTTAGATTACCTGAAGTCAACGTCACTGTATTTAAGAAAAAATCAAAATAAACTGGTTAAAAAATTTTAGCAATTATGATAGCACAGGCTTACATTTTAACTTAATGAAGGGCTCATATAAATGTAAACAATGCAGAATGTCTTCAATGTATAAAAGGACAAACATTTGGGGGCCAGCCTGGGGCCGCAGTGGTTAAGGTTCGCACGTTCCGATTTGGCGGCCAGGGGTTCACCAGTTCGGATCCCGGGCGCAGACATGGCACTGCTTGGCACGCCATGCTGTGGGAGGCATTCCATGTATAAAGTAGAGGATGATGGGCACAGACATTAGCTCAGGGCCAGTCTTCCTCAGCGAAAAGAGGAAGATTGACAGCAGTTAGCTCAGAGCTAATATTCCTCAAAAAAAAAGGACAAACATTTGGACAATTAACTAAAGAAGAAATACCACTAGTTAATAATTACACAGATAGTGCTCAAACTCGAATAATAAAATGAATTCAGATTAAAGAAAAAAGAGAGAGACTATTTTTTACTTCACACTAGCAAAAATTCTTTTAAAAAATATATGACAACATACCGGTGAATGAAATAGTACTCTTACGTGTCAAAGAGAGAAATATAAATATTTTGGCAATTATTCATAAAGGACCTTAAAATAGTTCAGATGTTTCAGCTTAATGACTCTATTTTGGGGGAATTTATGCCAAGGAAATACTCCTAAAATTTACACACAAATTTCTTAACTGTAGCATTAGCCATAAGATCAAAACTTTGGAAAAAAAATCTTCACAACCAACAGTAAGGATAAACTCACTCTGTGGAATATTATGTAGTTATTTATTTATTTATTTTGAGAAAGATTAGCCCTGAGCTAACATCTGCCACCAATCCTCTCCTTTTTGCTGAGGAAGGCTGGCCCTGAGCTAACACCTGTGCCCATCTTCCTCTACTTTATATGTGGGATGCCTACCACAGGATGGCTTGACAAGTGGTTCATAAGTCGGCACCTGGGATCCCAACTGGTGAACCCCAGGCCGCCAAAGTGGAATGTGTGAACTTAACCGCTGAGCCACTGGGCCGGCCCTTGTAGTTATTTTTAAATGATATTTAAAATGATTATATAAAAACATGGAAATGCTTATAATAGTAAACAAAAGGTAATGTTGGTCAATAAAAATATTAAAATATGTCTAACCTAATTATTAAGGAAACAAGTATTCAAACAGTGAGATACCACTATGCATCCACTAGATTGGGTAAAATTAAGTAGACCAAAAATACCAAATGTTGCTGAAAATGTGGCACAACAAGAACTCTCATGCATGGCTGATGAGAGTGTAAACTGGCTCAACAGCTGTTTGACACCATCTAATGAAGCTGAAGATATACATACCCAATGACCCAGCAATTCTACTCATATGTATAGAACCCAGAGAAACCCCAGCACGTGGGCACCAGGGGACAACAATGGGCAAAAAGGCTAATGGCAGTGTTTGGAATAGCCTGAAACTGGAAATGTCCATCACTAGTAGGATCATTGAATTGTGGATTACATGTGCTGTGAGACAGAACACAATAAAATGAATAAATGAGAGCTAAACATCACAACACAGATTATTTTCATCAACATAATGTTGATTGAAAGAAGCAAGTCATAAGAGAATGTGTTTATTATTCCATTTATAAAAAGTTCAAAAATAAATGAAACTATCTTGTTTAGAGATATATACAAAGGTGGTAAAACTATAAAGAAATGCAATGATGTGATTATCATAATAGTCAGGATAATAGTTACCTCTGGCGGGATGGAGGCGTTGTGGTGGGGAAGGATACACGGGAACATGGAGGGCTTCTCTGGGTCTGGGGAAGTTTGGCTTCTTGACCTGGAATATGATTACATGGGTGAAGGCTTTACGAATTTTTTAAACTACACATATGTATTTTTACATATTACATAAGGCATGTTATATGCCACGGGTTGAATTGTATCCCCCACCCCCAAAAGAAGATACGTTGAAGTCCTAATCCCCAGTACTGCAGCATGTGACCTTGTTTGGAAAGAGTTCTTGCAGATGTAACTAGTTGAATAGGAGAAGGATGGACCCCTATTGCAGTATGACTGGTGTCCTTATAAGAAAACAGTCATGTGAAGACACAGAGACACAGAGAGAACGCCATGTAAAGATAGAGGCAGACCTCGGAGAGATACATTGACAAGCCCAGGAACACCAAGGATTGCCAGCCATCACCAGAAGCTTGGCGAGAGGCATGAGACAGTCTGTCGCTTAAAGCCCTCAGAAGGAGCCAACCCTGCTGACATCTCAATTTTGAACTTCCTGTCTGCAGCACTGTGAATAAATTTCTGGTGTTTGAAGCCA
This sequence comes from Equus caballus, assembly GCF_041296265.1. Taxonomy (NCBI): domain Eukaryota; kingdom Metazoa; phylum Chordata; class Mammalia; order Perissodactyla; family Equidae; genus Equus; species Equus caballus. The sequence goes on from NC_091687.1 coordinate 43,046,314, forward strand.
CCTAGTTTGTGGTTCTTTTTTACGGCAGCTCTAGGAAACCAATACATTGTATTTTCCCATCAAAAATATTTTTAAAAAGTTCCCAAGAACTTATGTTTATACTCTCTAATTTCTTGAATAAATTATAAAAACTAAAATAAAAAAGTAGTTAAATCATCCTACTTTATGTACTCCCTGGAAAAGTTACACTCAGAGTCACAATTCAAATATAAAAATAAGGGTCTTTATTCAGAAAAGGAAACTGCTTGGCATATCTAGTTGTACCAAGAGGTTGAGGATCAATTGTAAATGTTCAAGTACATTAAAAAATAAAGGATGTGGTTTGTTCCAAGTTGGCCTATAAAATTTTCACCCTGACCCTTTGATTCCCTTCCTTACTGGAAATTCTCCAGTGTATGAAGTGACCCTGCATGTGGCTTCTGGGAAGACATTCTTATTCATTCCATTTCGCACGAGAGCAAAGAAGGGCTGACCTGAAAGGAGACCTGACTGAGAACTTCTTCGGGCAGAATACTGATGAACATGGATGGCTCCGTGAAAGATGATCTCTGGTTATAATTCTCCTTTCCACAAGTTAGGTGTACAGCCCCAGAGTTTCCAGAGCAATGTGCTCTCAGAAACCTCACTAGGGGGTTGATTTTGTATAGAATTGTGAGAATGCGTGTAAAGATATTGCCTTTCTCAAATATGTTCCATATGATCAGAGGACACCATAAAAAAGGGCATAAAGAGGCAATACATGGAGAACAGATTTTTTAAATTAATAAAACGCAACGTGATTTCGCTACTACTTTCAAGTTTTCAAATACCAAAAGAGAGCGAAGTACAGAAAAATTTTCTTCTAGAAAAGTAATGAGGTAGAATAGCACAGTGGTAACAAATTTTGAAGCCAGGCTGTCTGCTTTCAAATCTCTATTCTGTTGCTTCTTAGCTTGGTGTAGTTAATTAGCCTCTCTAAGTACAAATTTCTTCATCTGTAAAATTAGGATAAAAATTGCACTTACTGCAAAGGTGAGTCGATGCTCCTACCAGGTACTGCCAGGATGCTCCCACTTGGAAGCATCCTAGCTACTGCTAGAATACTCCATGAGGCAACATAAGAAAAGCATTTGGCTCAGAATGTTGCACATGCTAAGTGCTTAATAAATATAAATTGCTGGCATAATAATAATCATAATAAAAGTCTTTCCAGATTTATACTTGAAGTAGATAAAAAATTTCCAGTAGAATTGATTGTAGAGTAAGCTCCCTAGGAGTCATTTAGTTCACCCCATTAAATTAGGCAGAGAAGGAAAATTTCAGCTTCTCAAGCTGGTCATTCTAGTACTTAACATTCCCTACTAGAAAAATAAAATTCACTTCAGTTTTCTGGTCTGTTAGATAAGTGGGTCGGATTAAAGGACTTCTAAGGAGCTTTCTAGCACAAAGAATTTGGGTTCCTAAAGGCAGTTGTCAAACTTAAATCAAATACGTTAGTCTCTAAATCATCGTCTTTCTTTCAGTGACTAGCTTCTACCCCTTTCAACGCAAAATACGGCCTTTAGGTTAGTTTGGTGGTCAAAGTGTTTGGGTTTTTTGTTTTTCCCCAGTTGTCTTCCAAGGAATCCACATTGACTTGGGCGGCTCTGGTAGGGTCATTTTTCAGTCAGAGGCTGGGCAATTTCCATACCACTAAAGTTTGCTTGGACTAAACTTTCAGATTTTCCTGCTTTGAAAGAGACGAAAAACATAATGTTGTGAAACATTCAAAGAAAGTGATAATTTTTAAATCCACTCGTATGAGCTCCAAAGGTTTCGATATAACCTTTATTTTCAATAACATTTACTATTTTATGGATAAAAGCTATTTATCTGTAGAGATCACTTTGTGTTTCCAAATCCACCTAGAGTAAGAACTAAAACTCAACAAACAACGCTTCAGCCTTCGTCGGAAATCCTTTGTTCTTTCCCGGATTCCCAGCACCGCCTCCCCGCGCCTCCGACCCGTACGTTTGCTGGTTGTCCAGGAGATGGCACTGTTGTTTCAAAGGAGTGGCTTCCATGGGAACCAGAAATGGAACTTGGAAAAAACGGATAATGTATGGCAGTTATAGGTTAAAAGGCAAGCAAAAGCAAAGTCTTGTTTAACGAACCCCGAGAATAATGGCAAAATATGTTTAAATAATTGTCGTCCTCAATCTCCCTTTTAGGGGCAAACGTGAACATGAAGACCAACAACCAGGATGAGGAGACGCCTTTGCACACGGCTGCCCACTTCGGCCTCGCGGAGCTGGTGGCCTTCTACGTGGAGCACGGGGCCATAGTGGACAGTGTGAACGCCCACATGGAGACCCCATTGGCTATTGCAACCTACTGGGCCCTCCGCTTTAAAGAGCAGGAGTACAGCAGGGATCACCACCTCGTCTGCCGCATGCTGCTCGACTACAACGCCGAGGTCAACGCCCGGGATGACGACTTTAAATCTCCGCTCCACAAGGCAGCCTGGAACTGTGACCACGTGCTCATGCACATGATGCTGGAAGCTGGTGCCGAAGCCAATCTCATGGATATCAATGGCTGTGCTGCCATCCAGTATGTGCTGAAGGTCACCTCTGTGCGACCTGCCGCCCAGCCTGAGATCTGCTACCAACTGCTATTGAACCATGGGGCTGCCCGAATATACCCTCCCCAGTTCCATAAGGTGAGGCTTGTCCAGGGTTGCCAAGCGGAGACCTGAGTAGTCGGCAGGGTAATGGAGACTCAAAGAGTGGCTTGGTCTGAAATCTCCAAGTAATTCAAGCTTGCTGGAGGCTTGAGTCTTTGGGCTAACTGCCTGTGATCCTCTATCTGACCTTCCGTTTACACATATACCCCTAGCTATCCCATCCTAATCCAAGTTTGTTTGAAATCTGGGGCTGAGAGGGAGAAAGGAGAACAATAATGGCAGATAGTTTTCCATGTGTTGTGTAAACACCAATGAACTAGTAGTGGCTTCCTGAGGGACTGAGTTGAAAAGGATCAGAAGGCCACTATAAGTCTGCAGGAGAGGTGAATGGTGTCAGACAGGCAGGCACTTGCCACTTCTTAGGCAGAATGTCTTATATAATGATGACTGAGACTACTTTGGAATTAGTTTGTAGACGAAAGGGCTACTCAATTTTCCAGTATGATGAAAGCTAAGTTTATTAAGTACTAATAATTATATTTATTATATGTAATGTAATTTATTATATGTAATGAATATATATATTATATGTAATGAATTATATTTATTAAGCACACTGTTATAGGCATTTTACATTTCTTAATTTAATTAACTTAATTCTTATAACAATCCGAAGAGGTAAATATTATTATCCCTATTCTACAGAGAAGGAAACTGAGGCACAGAGTAGTTAGTAACTTGCCTGATCTCACACAGTGGCCATGCTGGGCTTCAACCATAGAGCATTTGGTGCTAGGGTCCATTCTTGTAATATCACACTGTACAGCCTTTATTTTTAACAGTATTTATTTGATAATCTCTAGTGGGCTGGCAAGGGCCAGATGCTGACAGTACTGATATGACTAAGACATGGTGCCCACCCTGAGGTAGCTTAGAATCTAGTGCGAGAGACAAATGCATAAAGAGATCATTTTAATATGCCATGGTAAATGACAAGGTAGAGGAACAAAGGGACCTGTGGGCACATGGAAGAGCCTTTTGCATTAGATTGATGATGATAATTAATTTGGAAACCTAAATGCATTTCACCTTAAAATAAAAAAATCAAATGACACCGTACCTAGGATCCCATTCATTCTAAAAAATTAATTAACAAGAAGCAGAAGAGTTTCAGGTATAAACTAGATAACTAATGTAAGGCCTGGAAAAGCTAGTGTACAGCAGTTTTACTGAATTCGCAGCCAAGCTCTACCCCCTACTTCGGGAAATTGTCAGGGGCTTGTCAGAAGTCCTGCAGTGTGAGGGTTAGTTGGAAGAAAAATCTGCTGAAGAATTTAAGAGGAGGGCACACAGTGAGGGCAAATTCCAGATGGACAACCTAGAGAATGTTCTGATGAAGATATGACCAGTTCAGTGATTCCTGTGATCTCAGCAAGGGATTTTCTCTTGGTTGTCAGTGTTTTAATAGAAGATTAAGTCATTTCTTTCCCCTTAAAATTATATGGAATACTCATAATGTCCTGGAACTTTATAAAACTTTTGTAGAGAATTCCAAATGATTATGATGAGGAAAAATAAGATAATAAATAAAATACTATAATAGTGTCCTTTGTTGAGTTTTAAATAGGCTTTATACAGATTATTTCATTTTATTTTTATAATAACCTCTGACGGAGGCACTGGCATTATCCTCATTCAAGAGGTAATAGCATTAAGATATTTTCCTAAAGTCACACAGAGTTAGTGGTCAAGTTCATTCGTTTGTTTACTTGACAAATGTTTACTGAGCACCTGGTATGTGCTGGGCATACTTCTAGGAGCTGGAGATAGAGCTGTGAACCAAAAAAAATGCCTTCATGGAAGATACTTTCTAGTGGGAGACAGGATAAAACCAAAAAGCAAGTAAATATACTCTGATATGGTAGGTTCTATGGAGAAAAGTAAAGCAAGGAAAAGAAAATAAGAGAGTGCCTTTGTTTTGTGTGTATGTGTGTGTATGCACTACTTTATAAAGGTTGATTCAAGAAAATAAGGATGTGAAGGAGCAAGCCATGTGACTACCTGGGATGGGGAGAGAGCATTCCAGGCATAAAGAAAAGAAGGTGCAAGTATCCTGAGGTAGGAGAGAGTTAAGTATGTTTGAGGAGGAGCAAGGAAGCCAGAGTGGCTTAAGTGGAGTGAGCAAGCGGGAGGAGAAGTCAGAGAGGTATATATGAGGTGGTTTGGAGACCATAAATACGGCCTCATAGCCTGTTGTATGTCCTTGGTTTTTCACTTTGAATGAGAGAGGAAGTCACAGAAGGATTTTGAGTTGGAAAATATACATCTAATTTATATTCTAAGAGGATCTTTTGGCTGCCTTTTGGAGAATAACGCAAGGAGGGGCAAAAGTATTGCAATAATCTAGATAAGAGATAAAGGTGGCTTAGACCCACAGTGCATATGGTGATGGTGATAAGTGGTCAGGTTTGGGGCATGTTCTGAAGAGGGAGTCGTTGAGTTTTGCTAATAGACTGTTTGTGGACTGTAAGAAAAAGAGAAGAGTCAAGGATAACTTCAAGCATTTTTGCCCAAGGAAAGGAAAAAATCAAGGGGCCATTTTCTGAGACAAGACTGATGCAGCAGGAGCTGACTTAGAAGGGAAGATCAGAGGTTCCACCATGCTCGAGATGCCTACTAGTCATCCAGGTGGAGATGTCAAGTCGGCAGTTTCATGTATGAATCTGGTGTTCAGGGAAAGATCATGGCCAGAGATACAACTTTGGAAGTCTTCATCATGAATATGGTATATAAAAGCCATGAGGCCAGATGAGATCAACCAGAGCATGAGTGTAGAGAGAGAAGAGAAGTGGCCAGGGGACTGGGCCATGGGGACTCCACCTAGAGGTTGGGGAGATATAAAGGAATCAGTAGAAGAAACTGTAGAGAGACCTTGAGATAAGAGGGAAATCAAGATAGAATGTCTTCCTGGAACCCAAGAGAGAACATGAGAAAAGAAGAGGTGGAATCAATTGGGTCAAACATAGGTGACAATTTAAAGAAGATGAGGGCTAAGAAGTTACCATTGGACTAGACAATGTGAATTTTATTGGGGGTCTCAACAAGAGTTATTTTGGTGGAATGGTGGTGAGAAAAGGTTGACTGAAGTGGGTTCAAAGGAAAGGAGAGAAAAAGAAGTGAAGACAGTGAAGGATTTAGAGGCATTTTCTTGAAATGGAGGAGTGGCAGGAAGAGAATGATGGCTGATGTTACAGCGTGTTTTTTGCTGATGGAAATGTTCCAGGAAAAGGAGAAAATTTGATGTAGGTGATTACTGGATCGACATTTTGGTTTGAAGATAGAGGAGGGAATCTAGTGGACAAATGGAGGTGTTGGTCTTGGGAGCATAGACAGTTCATCCACCATAACAGGAGGGAAGGCAGCCCCTGTGTTTAAAGACGCAGGGATGTTGGGAGATATGTTGATAGGAGTTGGTAGAAGTTCTCTTATGATTGCTTCTATTTTCTCAGTGAAGAAGGAGAAGTGGACAGAGAGGAGGTTTGAAGGCTTGGGGGCAAAAGAGAAGGTGTGAGATGTTTGTCTTGGGGAATGAGTGGACTTAGAAAATGTAATAAGATTGCTGGGTGGCCCAAGCCCATTAAAGGTTAGTAGTCATATGCTTGATTCAGAGTGAGGTCTGTTTGACTTCAGAGCCTAAACTCTTAGGTTTAGTGGTTTCCATTATTTTCTAATATTACCCAGGAAATGTAATTAAACCTAAAGGAACGCAAGACAAGAAAAGACCTGAAGAGGTCATTTTATTTAATTCTCGAGGCTCTAGGCAGAAATAGTGCTCTTGTCCTATTTGCAAATCTCCATGAAGGCAGATTCTACAGCATCCTCATGCTTGGGTATCCCTTAGATGTTGGAACACTCCCTCACTCCCACATTTTTTTTCTTTTTGGTAAGTTATCTAAGCTAATTCTCTACTTCTTGTTCCTGACCTGGAAGAGCTTGTCTGCATCCTAATAAATCTTTACGTCTTTGTATCAGTTTGTACCCAGGGCTTCTCTTTTCTGCCAAGCCAAATTTTGTATTTCTCTCAAATTTTTAGGTATTAATTGTTTTTGCCTCTGGATCTTGGTCAGGTCTGTCTGAAAATGTCCAGAAGTATGACAGTGATTAACCTTATATTTTCTCTATAAATTTTAAGGAAAGACTGCTGCATAAATGGCCTGAAAAAATATTCTGTGAAATATACTGTTGAAGCTTCCCGTTTGATCTCGGTTATGAATTCTCGCTTTCCTTGCGAGTTCCTCACTGGTCAATACACTTTTGAATTTTTAAATACCTTTTCATGTTAAGGTTGGACTCAAGGAATATTTTCATACCCAAACTGCTATATATACTGCAGCCTCAGAAATAAAGACAAATGGTTAAAGCCTATAAAAAATTCAGCAACTTTTGTTAAAAGTACAGTGATCCACAGCTTGTAGCTATGAGTATCTACTGCCTAGGTGGCATCCATTTTCTAGATCATACAGTGGTATCTGGATTTGGCTAAAACAACAAATATTAACAACCTCTAGAGTGAGGATACAATCCAGTATTTTAAATTACATATGAAACTGTTACTGTTTTTAATTTTTCTCTGTTTTGTCACCCATAACTCATTCGTTCTAGACTTAGCCATGCTACTCATGTCAGGAATAGAGAAGCATGGACTTTGGGGCCAGACAAATTTGGGTCCTGCTCCTTGCCTAAAAGTGTGGTTTTGAATAAATTACTTACTTTTGGAGACTCAGTTTCCTCCCCTGTGAAATGGATTTACCCTGCCCTTATGCCTTGGCAATAATATGCAGAGGGAGTCTTTCACTAGAAGGAAATAAATCTTACTCATAGCGGATCACACATTTACCCAGAGCCCAAAGGATGGTGCCAAACATTTTGTTACTCTTTCTCTTGAGTCACTTTCAGTCCTTGCAGAGTCTCCCCCTCAGCTCCTCACTCCAAGCCCCTGCCTTAGTCTATAAATATCTCTCCTTTGGTCCACCTACATCTTTTTTCTCCACCCACATCTCACTAGGGTCTGGCCATTCTTGCTAGTGGAACCTCTAGAAGACAATCTATCTCTTTTTTTTTTTTTTTTTTTTAAGATTGGCCCTGAGCTAACATCTGTTGCCAATCCTCCTCTCTTTTTTCCCCTAAAGCCCCAGTACCTGGTTGTATATCCTAGTTGTAAGTCATTCTGGTTCTTTTATGTGGGACGTGGCCACAGCATGGCTTGGTGAGCAGTGTGTAGATTTACACCCAGGATCCCAACCAGTGAACCCCAGGCCACCGAAGCAGAGTGCACGAACTTAACCACTAGGCCATGAGGCCAGCCCCTCAATCTCTTTCTAATACAGCTCAGTTCACAAGGCATAACTTTGTGTATATTTATGCTCTAAGGCTACTGTCCTTCCAGAGAAAAGAACGGAGAGGGACAAAGGGCTTGGAGGTGCCAGAGAAACATACCTCACCACTTTATCCATGAGTAATAATAGCCTTCTCATAAAGTTGTTTTGAGAATTAAGCAAGATAATATATGAGAAGTGTTTAGCATGGTAACCATTAAACAAATAATTAATATAGCTCTTATTATTATTATTACGTATCTGTTGAGCAGTAGAATCAGTGTTCCTTGGCTTGGCTTAGCCATGGGAACCTTCTCAACCAGGAGAGATAATATGGGAGATTGCCTCGAGACTAAATGTTGAGTTTTACTGTGAAACTCACTGCTGATTGACTGTGGATAAAGCAGGTCTCTACCAAGATAACCAAAAGCCCTTCTCTTTATACCCTTGTAAGAGCCACACTAGGGGAAATGGGACTTTAAACGGAGTTCTTCTTCCCCAGGAAGAGGTCTTGTGAATGTGAGAACGGTCCCCAGGTGCTTTTCACAAAGGCAGTTCTCCGAGAGGTAATAACAAGGAGGGTTGGGAGCAGAGGCTTGGTAACCATGGGTCTGAGTTCTGCCTTGGCCATTTACTTGCTGTATGATTTTTTAACAAGTCCCTTAATCTCTTAGATCCCAATTTCCTCATCTATAAGGTGAAGGTAAAAATGCCAACTTTTCAGAATTGTCTGAGGAGTAAGTGAGTAAGGCATGTAAATCATTGAGCCCAGTAGTGGTGCTCGACAAAATTGTTTCCTTTTGTCTTCCTCATCCCAAAGTGTAGTGTTGGTCTGTTGTAGGAGTCTCTCTTACTCACCTTACTTTGGTGGCTCCACTAGCCTGTAAAACAGGCATACAGTGCTGTGTTCCAAGGGACACTTTATCCACAGTTAGCATGTTCTTATGCGTTTTTGCTTTGCTCCTCTGAGTTCCTCTAGTTTGGCCGTATGCTAAAGAGATTTAGGATAGAGTTGGCTATTGGTAGATGGCTGGTATTATAAACATTTTTGTTGCTACCCAATAGACTATGTAAGAGACCTGGCCCCCTTCCAAAGGAAAACTGAAAAAACTATTCAATTTACTATGCACATGCTTCAAAGTGATTTAGAACAGCGGATCTACAGCTGGACTTTCCAAAGAGAAAGTCATCTTTAAGACAAGTAAATGACTGACTCATTTATCCAGAAGATAAAGTGATTTATTCTCCTGTGGATGGGGAATTCAGTTTCCTTATTTACAAGGAACAAGGTCAGAGCTGAAGATGCTGTCCTCCAAATACAAAGCAAATTTGCAGAGGGTGTATTTCACTGAAAGCCGATGTATAAATTACATAAGGGAAAAAAAAGAATGATAGGGTCTGCAATTGCTTTCCAGGGTACAAAAGGACATTTGATTTTTTTTTTCTCAGCATAATTCAGAGGGAAGTGACACCCCAGGGAGTCAAGATTGGGTTTTCTTGTAGGGCAGGAAAGACATTTTTCTAGGGAAGAGAAAGATATGTGAGGGTTTGGGTAAGGTAAGGATGATTTCTGCCGTTGAGCAATGCTGTATATGAAGCCAGCATACAAGCAGTCTCTTTGATCATTAAATACCTTTCTGCACACAAATATATCAATATGAAAGTGCAGAGCTACCTTTCAAATTTCTTTGCTCAAGTGGCTTACAGGTAGCATTTGTATTGGACAGGTGGCAGGGAGATTCATCTTCAGTCTGATTTTTGATCTATGCCTTTAGAGGTTGGAGGATGAGGGGAGTGTCTAAAGGTGTCTCCAGCTGCCAACGCTGTAGAAGGAGCTTTTTTGTCGAATTGTTCTTCCATTACAGGAGATAAGAGACACCAGAGACTCACAGAAGGTGAAGTTCGTTGGGCGTCTTGTTTCCCAGGCTGGCAAAGAGGAAGCAGAGCTTCTCCCTTCTGGCCGTACCACTCCTTTCTCCTCTGATGCTCAAGGTTCCTGGTAGTCGGCATATAGTGGTGACTTAGAGTTTGCTATCTCTTAAGGGTCCTTTTTTTATTATTATTATTGCCTTGTGAAATAATTACTGAGGCCTGAAGAAGGTGTGTCCAGCTGTGTTAGTTCTGGGAGAAGCCCGACGTGCCAGTGAAGAGAGCTGGAAAGCTGTCAGGATAAAAGGAGGCTTTCGTGCTGCCAGAACCGTCTTCTGTCAGCAGAAAACTTGGTAGTCAGTGTCAGTGATACCTAATTACAGCAGTGGGAGCTTTGGACTTTGTGCATCTAAAGACCACAGGTTAAGAGCTACTTGGGTTTTTTCACCCTAGTGAAAGGTAAGAAGTGATCTCCCTATAATATATGGGAGTATGCCAGGTGCAAATTGAAGCACCAAATGTGTGAAGTTAGGCTCCTAAACTATGAATGAATTACATTTCTGTATCTGTGGCTTAGTTTGAACTGTTTCTGAATAGGGGCTGAGAATAAGCTTGCCAGATAAAATACAGGATGCTGAGTTAAAACTGGATCTCAGATAAACTATAAGTAATTTTTAGTATGAGTGTGTCTCATGCAATATTACAGACATACTTATACTAACAATTATTTTTTGTCTCTCTGAAATTCAAATTTGCCTGGCAGCCTGTATTATTATTATTATTATTTGCAAATCTGGAGACCCTAGTTGAGAAGTGGGTAATGTGTTGTTAAGAGGAGAGTAACTTTTAGCCCCATCTCTTCAGTGTTCTTGGTGTTGGCAAGAAGGGGGAGGTAAGGGATACCCAGGGACAAATTACCTGTGTTGGGTATGTGGGCGTTGTGTCTTTAAATATACCGGTGTGGCTTCCGTGAAGAGCAAGTGTGGCCTGGGAAATAATGCAGAGCACAGAGGTCAGTTTTCTGAGTGGGCACCTAAACCATGTGCAAAGCCTCATTATAAGCTTTCTGACTTCTTAATGCTTTTTTGTTTTCATAATTAATTCCAGTATAAGTATATTCTTGATTCAGGCCTTGGATGAATTTCAGCCATTATCTCTGTACTGGTAGCCCTTAAATTTAAGTCTTTATTTTGCATTACTCAACTGATTACAAATATACTTCTCACCAGGGCTCATCTCTCCAGAAAGGATGTATCTGTAGGTTTTTAGAGAAGGAAAGTGTGGAGTACCATGTGTATGGAGGTCTGAATGAGGGCTATTTTCGTAGTTAGCAGCACCTTTGCACTCAAAAGTAATTCTTTTGTAATTTCAACAAAATCCAGCCTAAAATAATTATGATAAAGAGCGTCTCTTATATTAAAATCTGTGCAATGGAATTTGTGTCCTTAAACCATTCATTTCACTAGTCATTACTGAAGGATTAAAATAAGATCATTAGAATATATTTACAAGAGCACTAAACTCAGATAAAGAAGATTCAGGGCCATCTTTCCTCTTACTGTGTGTCTCTGGGTTTCAATTTCCTCACCTTCAGATTAGGGGAATTGGATAGCTTCTAGGAGACATTGCAACTCTAACCTTCTCGGTTGTAACTAGTGTTATAACACTATAACTCGTGTTCAACGCAACCAGTCAGCCTCAGGTTTTGTCTGTCTCTTTTACATAGAGCTACGTATCTGCCATCTTCATCCCAGTTACAGAGGGAAGGGCAGCCCCATCTGCCTCAGTTTTCCAATTGTCCTGAAAATTACCTGCCCACCCTGTCAGCCATGTACCAGATAGAAGTCCTTCTAGTTGCACTTTCTGTAGACTCAGAAATGCTAATTCTTCAGAGGTCCCATAGCAATGGATTTCTGGCTGCAGCCCACCTGCTTACCCCCTTATGGATTGATGGTATAGAATTACTCTTTATTTGTTTACACCTGACTGAAAAGGTCATGGTCAGCAGCTCGACTTTGTGCACTGTGCCCAGAATATGTATGTGAATGGACCCTGTCATTAAACGCATATTTACGTTGTGCTCATTTGGACCCTACCACGCGGCAGGATGTTTCTGATGCCTTCACTGGTTTGGAGCGTCAATGTATACATTTAGTCTGCCGTGGCTTATGACTGTGCTAATTAAATAGGGGGATAATTGAAAGCATTTGTATACTGGAATTGGCTCCCAGGAGCTCACAAGAGCTGATTGTTAAATTATCGGGAATTTTATGAGCTGATTGTTAAACACAACCACTGTTAAAAATTAAATCATATAAACCAACAACAAATAAAGCATACTAAAAACAAAGATAATAAATATTCAAAACACAGTACCTCCCCTAATTATTTTACTCTACATAGCTATGCTCTTGAAAGTATTTGCATCTATTATATCCGTATGGTGGAAACACTGTATAATGATGTTGTTGCATGTCTCTTCCCAGCCACACATTCAGTGACCTCACATTGGTAGCTTCAAGCAGGCCATGATAGGAGTATTTACACCACAGAAATTAGCAAGTGCTACCAATCAGACCTTGATTTATTGCTTTGTTGATGTCTAGACTTAAGGAATTAACAGAGAGAGTGTTACTAATGCAGATTAAACTTAAAAGTATGTAGTGTGTGGTGTCTATAGCTCTTACATTGCGAATAACGCAAAAAATTGAGGAAACGTGCTTCCAATATTCAAAACCTATTATATGTTTCAACAAAAAAATCACTGATTCATTGATGAATGAGTGAAGTTCCAACATACATCTTCATTGTTTCACATTTATGAAACAATTACTCTTTAATGTAATACAATTATCAACCAACCTTTACATAGGAACCACATGTACTCTTCAATCGCAGACACAGGTTGGCTAGGAATACAACTCAACATCCATACAAAATTGATACGAAAAGCAATGCAAGCATTCTGTGAGAACCAACTGGCTATATAAAATAGGAAATAAAGAGTACTGGTTGTTTTATTATTTGTACATTGTGGGCTACAAAATTTATGCTAAACTTATATATGTATGAGTATACATACAGTTTTTTCCAGAATGGCTGTTTTTGAACAGTTTCCAGCACACTATTGACTCCAACCTCTGGTCAGCAGAGCTGCCTCTGGGTGGCCCGTTCGCTGGGCTGACACAGTCCTCAGCTGAGGCCACGCCTCCTGATTTGATATTGTGCTCCAGCGAATTCTTTTTTTTTAAATTTTTTTTATTGCAGCAACATTGGGTTATAACATTATATAGCTTTCAGATGTACATCGTAATATATTTCAAATTCTGTGTAGATTACATCATGTTCACCACCCCTCACACGTGAGCCTAATCACCCCTTTTGCCCTCCGCCCCCTTCCCCTATGGTAACCATCAATCCATTCTCTGTTGCTATGTGTTTGTTTGTGGTTGTTTTTATCTTCTACTTATGAGTGAGATCATATGGTATTTGACTTTCTCCCTCTGACTAATTTCACTCAGCATAATACCCTCAAGATCCATCCATGTTGTCACAAATGGCCGGATTTCATCATTTCTTATGGCTGGGTAGTATTCCGTTGTGTATATATACCACATCTTCTTTATCCATTCGTCCCCTGATGGGCAACTAGGTTGCTTCCAAGTCTTGGCTATTGTGAATAATGCTGCAATGAACATAGGGGTGCAAGTATCTTTATGCCTTTGCATTTTCAAGTTCTTTGGATAAATAGCCAGCAGTGGGATAGCTGGATCATATGGTAGATCTATTCTTAATTTTCTGAGAATATACCATACTGCTTTCCATAGTGACTGCACCAGTTTGCACTCCCACCAGCAGTGAACCAGGGTTCCCTTCTCTCCACATCAGAGAATTCTTAAAAACCATTTTTTTCCCCACAGTCCCTATTCTGATGACCTTGCTGCATCTCACCGTATTTTGTTATTTCTGATTCCCATTGGCTCTGGGCCATTGGAGCTGGGTTTTGATGTGTTTTAGAAGAGAGTTGCCAGTTCCTTTGTCTCATGTTTTTGTAAGGAAAATTCTGCTAAAATAAAACCTCCAGCAACCTCTTTCCCCAACCTTTCCTTAATCCACTTGAAAGATTGATGAGTTGGGGGGAAGAACTGAGTTTGCTTGCTTAACTTTGGGCCTAGAGGATGCCTGAAGTCTTGGTTCCTCTGTGTGGTAAGCTTCCAGGAACAAGCTCTATCTACTGGAGAGAGGCCTGCAGTTTTGGGGTGCAAATTTAATTTTGGGGGTAGAGTGTTAGGAAGCTCTATGTGGCCCTATAACTAAACATATTATATTTAATCAGTTTTCTCCAATTGATTGTCATGTTCATTTTATTTTTTAATGGTTTCTAAACTTAAGAGGGAAAGTTATTTATGGGGCCCCTAAAACCCTTTGTGCTATGACACCACTGGTCTTAAAGATGAGTACAGGTCAGTCTTACTTACAGTGGGCATCCATCACCTATCTATTTCCCACAATTTGGCCCTTACCTGTTTCAGTCCACCCAACTTCTGGTACCTTGACCTTATAATCAAATTTGGTGGTATTTAATCTGTCTTCATCTCTCTGATCTTCACGGCCCTGTTGATCACCCAGCTTTGAATGCTCTCCTCGTTTGGTGTCTTTCATTCCGATTGGTCTGGTTGGAGTCACACAGACCTGAGTTTGAATCCTAGCTCTCTCATTTACTAGTTAAATAACCTTGAGTTTAAATTTTCTCAGCCTTCGATTTTAAATCTATAAAATGGGGATAATCGTAGGACTAACCTCATAGAATTGTTTGAAGATTGAGCGAGCTAAATATGCAAAGATTTAACATAGTGTCTAGCACATAAGTTGTCCTTAAAAAATGACAAGTACTATTTTTTCCCTTCTTCCTCTGTCCTGCCTATTAGAATTCCTGAAGCTCCAGACCTCGGTCCTCTACCTTTTCCACTTAGACCCTCTTGGAGTACATTGAGTATCATAACTTTAGCCGGCACATTCTTTGATGGTGCACAAATCTTTGTCTCTGTCTTGGCCTTCTCCTTAGAGCATCTATCATGCACGTTTTTGACTGACATTAGGACATTGCATATGAAATATTCTCTTGCTCAGTATCTAACTGTCCCCGAATTGGTATGCCCCTCCAATTTCCTCATTTCCATCAGTGGTACTCCATTTGGCTTTAAAGTTGCATTCTTTACTTCCCACATCTGTTAGTCGTTAAGCCCCACTTCTTCCTTCTCAGCATTCTCGTGACTGACAGTGAAGCCATTTGGTGCACTCCCGTTCAGCCTCCTCACTGCTCACTGCCCTTAATATCCTTGTTTTCTCCTTTGTGCTTTGCTTCATGTTCCTTAAGGGACACTTGGTGATCTTTAAGTTAGTCTCATTATTTACTGACTTATATTGCTCTCTAACTCTTTGAAATGTCTATGTCTTTTCTCTTCACCTGGGTTGTAAACTCCTTGAAGACAAAAAACTGGATCATAAACTTCTCAGAATCACTGTCACAGTGCTAAACACAGTGCTCGATGAAAGCTTCTTAATGGAATGCATTGATTGAATATAACCCTTTCTTGTTAAGAATGGGTAATAGGCTCCTATTGCCTAAGTCCATCCCAAGCTCTTTGGACTGGCATTCCAGGTGTGCTGTCAGCTGGTTCCATCTTACCTGCTCTTAACTTTAGACCTTTTCTGACATGGGCCCTTCGTTCGTGTGACCTTGGTGTGTACACACACACACGTTTACTTAACTTGGTATTAAAATGATAATCTTTCTGTCTCAGTTTTGCCTGAGGCCCCAAGACTAGGTACTTGCCACCCTACATTGAAAAATGCAAAGCTAGACCACCTATGAAGGTCTTGTAAAGGGGTGGGGAAAACCAGTTTCATGACCTTTTGCTCAACTGTTAACAATAAGTTGAGGTTGAAAAGGACCAGGAAATTAGGAAGAAAATTTCTTAGGAGAAATTTAAGTCCAGAGGCGTGCCTCCCTTCTAGTGGTGGGGATGGGGGCTTTTCCTCATCTCATGTCCAGTGAGAGGGGCTTTAAGAGGACTTCACAGAGAGCTTGATATATGTTCTCTGAAGTTTCAAGGGAAAACTGGAACTGATGCATGACTCATCACAAGAAAATTTAAAGGAGAAAGTTTGTAGCTGGAGGTGCTTGTCTGGTGGCAAAGGAAAGAAAGGCGACTAAACTGGGGGTCAAGAGTACTTTTGCTGACAATGGGACATAGGTGCAGGTTCCCCGTGGACAGTTGTGGGTCACATTGGAGAGCCAGCTGGATCAGTTTGACATAAACATAGGCCACACCCAAAGGACTTCCAGAGATAGGGCCATCTCGGCAGAAAGAAGCTGGAGGTGTTCTGGTGGATGCCTCTGTTGGGGAGGGACAAGGGCTGTAAGGGGCCAATCTGAAGAGAGACATTGCCCTTGTCTAAAGAGTTGTTATTCCAAATTGGGCAGCTTGCTGTAGAACCCACAAAACTCCCCACATGGGGAAGAGATCAGCACAGAGGCACCAATGTGAGGTCATGCTGGTGCCAGTCCGCCAAGACCTTTGCTTCCCCTTTCCTCTCCTTCTCCCTCATCCAAACCCTGAGCAGTCCAGGGGCAAGTGGGAGGAGGAGAGGAGGAAAAGACAAGGTGGGGAAATAGAAAAGCCCACTGAGATGTTTTTTCTCACACCAACCAATTCTCCCATTCTCTGACACCAGCTCGGTGTCCAACAATTCATTTAAATTCTGACGCTAACTACCTGGTGTTAGAGTCAGACTTCACAAGTTAAGGTCTCAGTCCCACAAGACCCCACTTGAGATGCCAGCCATGAATGGGGTACCCAAGCTAGTCACATTTATACCAGGCTGACTAAAAATTTGGGGATTCCCACAACTCCCTCCTTGGGTTTGATAACTTGCTAAACAACTCACAGAACTCAGGAAAGTGCTTTACTTACTAGTACTTGTTTGTTATAAAAGATGCAACCGAGGAACAGACAATTGGAAGAGATGCATAGGGCAAGGTCTGGGGATAGTGCACAGAGCTTCCCTCTCCTCTCCAGGTGTGTCACCCTCCCAGGACTTTGATGTATTCACCAGCCTGGAAGGTCCCCAAACCTCATCTACTAAGGGTTTTTTTGGAGGTTTCATTACCCAGGTGTGATTAATGGAATCGTTGGCCATTGGTGATTGAACTTAATCTGCAGCCTCTGTCCCCTTCCCTGGAGGTGGGAGAAGGGTGTAAAAGTTCCAACCCTCTAAACAAGGCCAGGTCTTTCCAGGAACCAGCCCACATCTTGAAGCTATCTAGAGTCCCCACGGAGAGTCACCTCTTTAGCATAATTGAAATAGTTAATAGGACAGTATTATGAATAACAAAATATGCTCCTATCACTCAAGAAACTCCAAGGGTTTAAGGGGCTCTGTGCCGGGAACCAGGGACAAAGACCAAATATGTACTTCCTATTATGTCATACCCATAATACCTCCTTTTCCACTAGAGCTTGAAGCAGTCTTGGGCTACGAGAGAGGAGAAACTTTTAATTTAAATAAAATTTGGAATTTCAATTATTCAACTAAAATGAACATGTTTATTACCAAGATGACATTGTTCTTGTGTTTAGAATGATTGGAGGACTTTTTATTATTAAACATGAGAAACTGGTGAGGGTCCTACCTGAGTATTCACACCAATAATGGAAAAGGATTCCAGGGAGCGGGTTTGTATAGGAAGGAGAAAGGAAAATAATAAACCTGATTTTTTCTTGTTGTGCCCCTTCAAGTACCTCCCTTTCAACATAACTGTTACATTTGCTGATCCTGCACTTGTAGATAGGGACGTAAGTGCATGCATCTAGGCATGGGTACGCGCGCACACACACACACACACATTTTTACTATCTAGCATCTAACGTTGAACTCATCTCCTCCAAGAAATCTTTCCTGGTTAACCCCGACTCCCACAGCTCTTCCTCTTGGAATTTCTATAATTCCTATTTTTTTAAACCATATAATCTAACACTTAAATATATGGACCAACCATGTGTCTCCGTTGGTCTTCATGTATGTGTCTTTGCCTCTCATTCTTATGTAAACCTCTCACCAGAAACGAGTGTGTTTTACTTTTTGGGTATGTCTCATATATCCCTCCGTTGTCACTTAACAAACACTGCATGATTCATTGATCAGGTAGGTCCAAATTTCATGGTTACGTCAAAGGTTGGTTAAACATCCAATTTGGTCTAAAATCGAAAGTTAAATCTTTCTGTCTCCTGAGAGAAAGGCTGACCACCTTGACTCCGCTTTCCAGTTTTTTTGGTTGGCCAAAGAACTGTCGAACAGAGTGTGCTAACAAAATAACTACATTTCTTTTATTTGTTGATGAGTGTTAAAATTCCAACGAGTGTGTGGTATGTGACATCAGTTGTCTTCAGGCGTTATACTGGGTGGACATCTTTGGTTAACAATCACGTTACTCAATTGTTTACTTACCTCATAGTCACCAGTAGACTGAAATTCTTGAATTAGTAATATTCAGCTTTTTGATAAGAAATTTTTCCATCGAGCCAAAAGAGTTTCGCAGGCAGCTGGGAGTGTATTCTGAGACCAACCTATCTCAAAATTGCTTCAATTAAGGGCAGGGCATGCATTTCCGGAGGCTCCCACCTTTTTGTTAGCAACTCTTTTTTGCTTGCTTCTAGACAGAGAAGGAAATTAGTCTGATTTTATTAATCCTCCCATCCACCATAGGGGCTGGCAGTGTGTTTGAATACTCAAAGGCATGAGACTTCTCAAAAGCGTTTCAGGGCTCCAAGAAGCCTTACATATCCATGAATTCTTTTTTTTTTTTTTGAGGAAGATTAGCCCTGAGCTAACTACTGCCAATCCTCCTCTTTTTGCTGAGGAAGACTGGCCCTGAGATAACATCCATGCCTATCTTCCTCTACTTTATACGTGGGATACCTACCACAGCATGAATTTTGCCAAGCGGTGCCATGTCCGCACCTGGGATCCGAACTGGCGAACCCTGGGCTGCCGAGAAGCAGAACGTGTCAGCTTAACCACTGCGCAACTGGGCCGGCCCTCCATGAATTCGTTTTTTTTTTTTTTTTTTTTTAGATTGGCACCTGAGCTAACAACTGTTGCCAATCTTTTTTTTTTTTTTTTTCTGCTTTATCTTCCCAAACCCCTCGTACATGGTTGTATACCTTAGTTGCAGGTCCTTCTAGTTCTGGGATGTGGGATGCCGCCTCAACGTGGCCTGACGAGCAGTGTCATGTCGGCACCCAGGATCCGAACCCTGGGCTGCTGCAGCGGAGAGCGCGAACTTAACCACTCGGCCACGGAGGCGGCCCCTCCAAGAATTCTTGATGTCTCTGTGAATGGAAGGAATGAATCATATATGTGCCTTGAACAAATGGAACTTTCTCCTCCCTCTGCAGGTGATACAGGCTTGCCATTCTTATCCCAGAGCAATCGAAGTTGTAGTCAATGCCTATGAACACATCAGGTGGAACGTAAAGTGGAAAAGAGCTATCCCTGATGATGACTTGGAGGTAAAGAGTCAATTCACTTCCCGTGGTTTTCACTATAAAGTACTTCCAGACTGCAATGGAAGTGCAGAAAATTATAATTCAAAAAATTGGTTTTGAGAATGCTTGTAAGACCTACTCAAATGCAATGAGACAAAAGGTTATAAAATGCAGGTGTGGAGTAAATAGATCATCAAGTATGTAGCATTGCGAGTGTCTTGGGAATTTCTCCATTTAAGGGCAAGTTGAACAAGTATATAAAAGGGGCAGTTTTACTTTCTTCTCATCAATTTAGATGAATTAATAATAATAATAATATTTGGGATTGCTCATACAGCATTTTTACCAGAAGATTAAAGTGTTCCATGTAGATTATTTCATTTACTTTTAAATATCTTCAGACCATTAGTAGCAGGAAACAAAGTCCTGAATACCATCTAATGGGCCAACAGAGAGCCATTGGCAAAGCTGAGTCCTCGCTCCATACGTGGACTCTGCTGCCTTTGTAAACCAGTCCTGCCATGGAGCCTCCTGTTCTTAGGTTTGGCAGTCACAGGCTGTCTCCAATGCGTGGACAGGTATCAGGTACATTGGGCTTAGGGGCCGATGGCTTGGATGCAATCTTATTCTGCTACTTATTAGCTATCTTAACTTTTGAAAGTTAATTAACCTGCCTTAGCTTACTGATTGATTAACTATCTGAATGTATGAGTCACACTAGGCACATAAAGGGTATACGATAATATTTAGACTAATTTGAAATTGCTATTTTGGTTTACACAGGTCCAGGCAGTTCATATAAGTGTAGTTTATCTCATTTCGTGGGTTCCGAATTGTAGTGTAGAGTATTTTATCCCCTCCTCTCTCTTCCCTCCTCACATATCACTCCCCTAGCTCCGTATCTCAATTTTAAATTTAATTTTGTCTTCCTATCCGAGACCCTGGAAAGCTGCCTTGTGCATCAAGTCGAGCTTACATGCATCATTGTTGATTTCTATTGATGTAAACCGTGGGGCTTTTCTGACTTTAACCTGTCTTGCCTTCCTTTGCAGAGACACTGGGATTTTTACCATTCTCTCTTCACTGTGTGCAGTAACTCTCCAAGGACTCTCATGCATTTATCGAGATGTGCCATTCGAAAAACATTACACAGCAGATGTCACAGAGTAATTCCTTTGCTTTCCCTCCCATTGTCATTGAAAAAGTACTTGCTTTTAGAGCCGGAGGGAATCATTTATTAAGTTTTATGAGACAGAAGTTTCCAATCCTAGATATTTAAGTGGACTCACTGGGTAGACACAGTTTGCGTAAATAAAATGGTACTTGGGTTGATTATAACACTTCAGGGATTTTAAAACTCTTTACAAACACAATGTCATTAATCCTAGAGTATCATGGTGAGGAGAAACAAACAAGAAGTAAAGTTAAGATATTCTTAGAGACAAGAGTGTGTCCAGAAAGTACTGAAATAACAATAATAACTGATATGTATAGTGCTCTTGCTAAGTGCCTGATATATTTTTGTAAAAATTTTCATATATTATCTCATTTGAAAAGGGACCCAGATTTTCTTACAACCAGTCTCATTCGCTCTCTTATCAGTAACAAGTTTACATTACCGTTCAGTTGGCAAAATAGCAGCCTTTGTGATCGGCCTCTTAATCTTGGTGTCTTCCCCAGTTCCCACTTTGCAGAAATTACTGTTGCTAGTTTCGCAAACTCCTATCCCCACACCAAGCTCTTCAACTTAGATTTATTGAAGAAAGCACATGCACATAATCAAAACAAGGAGATCTTTGAGTCAAATTAGAAATGCAAACAAAGACCAGTCCACTTAACAATCGACAACGGACATTTCAACACTCTCTCCTTGAGCCAGAGACTGGAGATGCAACCATGAGTCTGAAGCAACTCCTGCCCTCCAGGGGCTCACCATTTTGCAGAGGATCCGGACACACAAGCAGGGACCTGCCGTGTCAGATGTCAGGGGCAAGAGTACAGGTGCAGACTCGTTCTTAGTGCTTGCCTTTCAAAGTCACGTTTCTGACACGAGGTCTGGTTTTCTTTTAAGCCTGAAGATGAAGAGTGAAGGGATTGTGTGACGTAGAGGGATCTCCTGCTGCTGCAAGCGTAAATGTGTTCACTTGAAATCTCTCCGCACATCTAAGTGTTGTTTTATTTTAGTATGATTTCCTGTTTAGTGCTTTCCCAGACTCCTTGGGAAGAGTATTGCACACTCAGTGGCTCCTATATATGTGACAAGAACGTTTAAAAAAATGCGTGCAAAGAAGTGTGCAAAGGGAAAGACTTAAGTTGATGACTTTGGTCTTTTTGTGTAACAGACAGACATTTCAGAGCATTTTAGCCAGAAGACAAGGAGCACTTTGCTAGCAATGGCTGGCTCCAGAAAAAGAAAGACTTTTTGAAAATGGTGAAAGTTTGAGAAACTTGGAAAGATAAGTGTGTTAATCAGGCTTGTTAGTAGTTTGCAGAAAGAGAAATGTAGATGCTTAACCTCTGGACCTCCTGGTTTATGAGGCCCACTTTGCTTCACTTTTTGTTCTTGCTAATCGCTGTTAGATAAGCTCATTGCCTCTTAGCATTGCTTCTAGCAGTTAGAGCAGCAGTAATTAAGCACAAACAAATCTATTTGCCAGTTGTGAGCAGGTTTCTTTTATCTGTGTAGTTCTCCATCTTACTTAACTTTAGATGCTTGAGTTTTGAGTAGAGATGATGTCAAATATTCCACAAGCCTGCCACCTAGACTACGCTAAACTGGGATTCTCATAGTCCCAATGCTGTGTAGGAAAAATCATAGGTGGATACCATAATCTTTCTGAAGTATCAGTTTTACTCAAATATTTTGGGAGAAATATTTTGCACTAAAACAAGATCTATATTATGGAATAGAATATTGGTGTTTGTATGAACTATTCATATAAAACATGATCCTTCAAAAAATAGTTTGCTTGTAAGAAGTTGCTAAAGCACATCCTAGAATACTGGGTAGAGGTGTATGTTGCCCTCCACCTTCAGGAATATTGTGGCAGAAAAGTTTGTGTTGCACTGACTTAGGCAATAAAACTGATACTGGAGACAAAGTGAGAGGATATTTCTTGCATGGGGAAATATTGTTTCTCAGTCTGTTTATGCTTAAACATTTTGTGTTAACCTAGGACGCAACTACTTGTGTTGAATTGTTTATTCGTGGATTTAAAGTTATCTAACCCCATCTCTGAATTTTTATTTAGAGAACTTAAATAAAGCTCTTCTATTTTATTTCATCTTTGTGAGTTGTTTATTTACCCGTAAGACTTTTTCCTAATTGACTTTTCAGCAGTTAGACTGAAGAACTCTACACATTTCCTTCCTGTCTTCAACATTTAAAGAAAGAGAGAATAAGGAAATGTGCCTGTAAATAATGTTTTCAAAAGAAAGTAAAGGGAAAACACAAATAAAATGCAGGGTATTGCTATAGGAACAAGAGTGTTTTCATAATAATAAAGAAATTGTACTGAATCCTTCTCTTCCGCCTACCGCCATCTCTGTCCTCTTGGGTTTTTCATTTCCTTTCATTTTTACCATTCACACAACCCTGGGCAAGAGCAACAGAGGAAATTACATCCTCGTGATACCTTTGTTACTTTCTGTAAATAGACATTTAATGGCCTAGAAAAATAAATCTCCTCTTTTGTAAGTTACATGTGAGGAAGGATCTTTGATTTGAAGGAAAGACCACCTTAAAGTTTTCTCTCCTTCTCAGGATCTAGACACTTGTGTTCTGTTTTTTAATCACCTAGTGTTAGTCCTTCCATCCTGAACCCAGTGGCATCTAATAAAAAACACAGCAGTCAAAGCTGATTGTAGGCATAGGAAAAATTACAAAACATTTGCAGTGGGTTATTAATGTTGGAAAAAACAGCTGAGCCTTATATTTTTGTGACTCATCTGATTGTGAAGAATTCATGAAGTTTTAAACTGGCACACTTTCAAAACTTTTTAAAAAGAATCCAATTATTCACTGTTTTTCTTTGAAACATAGACACCATAGCTGGTAGCTGGAAGGAATTCATTCTCGCTTTCTTTAGGAGTATAAACAGATGCACTGCAGTTAGACATTAAAAGTTTTGGCTCTAGTGCCTGTATATCTGGGTTTATATCTTGATTCCCAACCTTACTTGACCCAGTAGCCAGGGAAAATGGCACACTTGTTCCATGCCTCAGTTTCCTTAGTTGTGAAATGGGAGTAATCATAGGACCTACCTCATAGGACTGTTATATGGTTGCTTAGAAGTGTAGGGGAGGAGCAAGTTTTCCTTGGCCCTCTAGGCAACCTCTTAGAGTCCCTGGCTGCCTCTGAAAATTAAACTGACAAAGACAGATTACAGGAGAAAAACATGCAAATTTATTTAATATAAATGACATGATTTATTTAATATAAACCCATGACACAGAGGCCTTCGTAAGGAAATGAAGACCTGAAGAAACAGTTAGACTTGAGTATTTCTATGGTAGGTTTGATGAAGAGTGAGTAGTAAAGAAGAAATTTGATAGGTCTTTAAGGGGAAAGAGGTAAGGGTAGTAAACTGGGGAAACTTAGCGAGGCCTGTTAGGATTCTTCTCTGGTGTCCCTGTGTCTTCAGAGAGAAGGATGCTCCTTTCCTCCAAGTATAGGGAGGGCACCTCCCACAGGAGGGTTTTATGACCTGTTTCAGGGGAGAAGGTGGAGGGTGGATCAGAGTGACCCTCCTGGATCTGCCATTTCCTCGAACTCCTTCAGCTGAAAATAGTCAATATACCAAGGCACCATATTTTGGGGTAGCATGTCCTGAACTCTATCAGAGGGTTAAATTGTTAATACATGAAAACGCATAAAACAGAGCATAAGATTTAGTAAGCATTTTATTGTTATTATTGTCCTTGTTATTACCGTAATCATTATTATTTAGGGAAAGGTTTCTATCAGTGGGGTAATCCATACTTAGAGTGAAGCTGTAGCTGAAGGTGATACATGGTAGATTTCTGTTCATTTTTGGAAATATTTATTAAGCTCCTACTATGTGCCAGGCACTTTGCTGATGGCTGGAATCAATGGGGGAATAAGACAAAT
This sequence comes from Equus caballus, assembly GCF_041296265.1. Taxonomy (NCBI): domain Eukaryota; kingdom Metazoa; phylum Chordata; class Mammalia; order Perissodactyla; family Equidae; genus Equus; species Equus caballus. The sequence goes on from NC_091687.1 coordinate 43,070,863, forward strand.
CAGGTCCCTGACCTTCTTGGGCTTTTTTGAGGTGGGTGATGGAGGGGGAAATAACATTGATTTGGAGGATTAGCAAACAAGCAAATTGATTCATTTTGGAAACTTTGCCCTTTGTAAGTAGGTTTAGCAAGGATGCCATGACTCTTTTTACTATTTCATGAAGGCTGTGTAGTCACTTTAAAATTTATTGTGTGGACCGAGAGGGTTTATCAGCTGTTTCCATCTCCAAAGAGGGGAAGAGTGGGAGGAGGTTGACTTTGTCGCAGGAGGACTGCAGGTGAGTAATGAGATTCCCGGCAGTGAGGGTGTTGCACATCAGAATGAATGAATGTGGAGGCATGGAGGATTTCATTCAATTATTCTTTCACCTTCAAGAGTTTATTCGGTACTAGTACGTGTGTGGCTCTGTGCAAAATGTGGCAGGAAGAGGGGAGTGCTGATACCAAGTCATGGCAAGATTCACTTTCAGTGGCTCAGTTTTTGTTTGTTTTCACCGAGAAGTAAGAATAAAAAATATACATTGGGTTTTTAAAAAAAATTAGATACCAAGTAACTGGGCTATTTTTCTGTCAGCTTGCCATAAAATGGTTGATTAGAAATGATTTTCAAAACACATATGTCAGTGATAAATTGCCTTCTTCATATGTTTGGTCACACTTGTCACCAATGAGAAGCAATGCATGAAATATGCAAAACCATCCTCCAAGAAATAGTTGTTTGCTTTCTTTTCGTTTTCTTTTAATTTTTTTTATTGACACTAAGTGGATTGGTAGTTGGTTTTCTCAGCTAGAGGTATGCCTCAATGATATTGGATAACAACTATGCAAATATATGCTAATCCAGCCAAGGAAATAAAGTAACGATGCCATCTTATACTCCTAAATTAAAGCCACTGGTGCATTAGTTCTTAGTGCTTGTTAGGCATGGAAGAGTTGGCAAAATAGAACTAACATCATGGGGCATTTAAGGTGATCTTGGAAGCAGAAAATAGGGACTGGCGGCCTTCTCAAAGTCCAGGAGTCCAGACACTGCCCTGAGTGAAAAGGGAAGACTTTTACACACTGCCTCTTTCTAGATTTGGGGGAACTCGAAAGTCAGTGTTTGATTGACAAGAGGAGGGAACCAATGGAGATTACAATCAATTCAATTCAGGAAGCAAGACATACAAATTGAGCTGCCCTTTCAAACACAAACTCTGCCCTGCTCTGGGTCCTGGCAGGATGACTTCCATAGGCTGCATGAGCTGTGGGTTCAGGGAATGGGAAGACCAGCGGGAGACTAAAGGGCAGGAGGAGACGGAGCTTTGGACACTTCCTGACTCTTCCCTGTTGGGCGTCCTCTTGATAGCGGCTGAATCCCTTTCCCAAGCCACAGTTCCTGCTAGGAGCTCTTCTTCTAAGCTACTGTTCTTACTGGTTTATAATAACCTCTTCCTCCACTTGTTCCTTCAGACCTAGGGGTAGTCGAGGCTTCCTCCTGTTGCCTTTGTCCCAGGTGCTTCATCATTTCTTGCTATCTACATTTCTATAAAAATGAATTTCCTTAATGAAATTCTCTTCAATCACCCTTATTGAGTAGGTAATTCATCTCCTCTAGGGATCTTCACAGATGCGCAAACACACATAGGACTGTGACAAGTCAGTGAGAGCCTGGGTGGTGGTCTGGATGGTAAATGATATCGGTGTTGAGGGAAGATAGAGGTCACCGTGGACCAGTGGTCAGGGAGGTGACTTGGACTGTGACCTGAAGAAGGGTGGGGTCTGGGTAATAATTCGAGCAAGAGAAGGGCAGTGGAAGGGATGTCATTTATGGTCAGTGAGTAGCCTTAGTGAAGGGTTAGAGCCGGAATGTACAATGAACATTCACCTTTACCAATTAGACAAACTTGATGGAGGTAGAAGATGAAGATTTGTTGTAGAGAGTAGAGGATGAAGCTGGTAGGGCTGAGTGGAATCAAATTAGGAAATGTTTTAAAACATGGGAAAACAGTATGGGAAAGCAATGGAATACATTGCTATCATAATTACTCTTTTTCCAATCCTATAACTTTTGTAGTAATAACTATGATGCAACTACATAACGTTTATATGGTATTTTATAATTTTCAGAGCATCTTCATGATGCTTAATGCAGATAATTGCATTTACCATTACCCTCAACTCTTCTTCCATGCCAAAAACTATCCCCCAATTCTGAAGATTTAGATGGGAAAAAATATCTAAACACGATATTAATTAATCATTTTCTTCTCATGTAAAACCTTCCAATCATATGGAATGATTTACGCAAGCAAAAAGGAAGTATAGCCTTGCATTTCTTTTTATTATCAAAAGCTACAGAATTTTTTTAATTGCATGGAAAAAAAGGAAATATTTCTTCCAGGGCATAAGAGGATGAAGGAACAAAGGCAAAATTTGGAGTTCTAGGACTGCTTATAATTCTCCCCACAGCAGCGTTCAAGTGATAAATTGTTTACAGAAGCACTGACATAATCACAGTTCTTCAGGGGTCCCAGAACTCCCAATACTGCTGAAGTCAGAGGGACAATGAAAGGCCTCTTCCTCGGATGATCCATCTGGGAACACTTAGGCAGCAGGAAATTGTTTCTAAGTAACTTTTGGCTAGTTCTATGATAAAAATACATCCAAAGAAACTACTAAGCATTCGCTCCCATGTATTAGCAATGTAGTGTGGCAGAAGGGAAAAAATATGGATTTTTGAATTCAATAGTTTAGACTTTAATCTTGATAGTGCCACTTAATATTCATGTGAACTTGAGCCAGTTTCTCAATCCGAGTGTCACTTTCTTTATTTGGATGGTAGTAGTAAAGTACCTGATTTACAGGGCTTTTGGGGGAACTTAATGAATTGATGCCTGTAAAGCATCTAAAGCAGTGTCTTATATGTAGCTGAACCCCAATAAATGCTCAGATGGTGCATGCATCTGCTATGTGGGGGGGATTATGCAGAACATGCCAGAAGACTTAGAGAGTTTCTAAGCTACTCATGTGTGCAGGCCAGAGAAGTGATTTGTGTTTTGTATTGCATTTTGACTACAATGATTTCCCTGTGGTGCAAACTCTCTGAGGCCAACAGTTCCAAGCCTTCTTCCTTAACGCTTCTCTTATCTTGGCAGTCTGGCTTGAAGAAGGTAGCAGAGGAGAACTTTCTCCCTGCCATGAATCAGAGCTGTGGAACTCGTGGTGGCTCTCAATTCTAAAATGCAGCCCTGAAGAAGATTAAATCAGAAAGCTCAAGGAAGGCAAAAGATATTCTGAGACAACTTTCATTCATCTCCTGGTTACAGTTTCAAAGAAATCTGCTCTGCCCTTCATTGGAAAGAGATCTGGGAATCAGGAAGAGATTTTAGAACCACGGGTTTCTATCCTGTGTTTGCAGAATCTGGAAGAAAAAAAAATGCAGTTAGTTCCTTTCTGTGTAGCACTGAAATAAACAACTTCATTAGAATTGTATTCATTTAATTTCCCTTCTTTCTGTCCTACTTCCCTTTCTCTCTCTCTCTCCTTCCTCTCTTCTTCCTTCCCTGTTGTCTCTTGTCCTCATTCTTGGCATATTTTCTTTGCCTCCATTTGCTTGCCCAGGATCTCAGTGGGGGCAACGCAGGAGCCATGTTAGAGTGCTCCTGGGGAGTGTCAACAAGTGATGGGACAGTGTCTTCTGCAAAACTTTGCTTTGGATGCATGACAACGACACTTAAGTCATCCAGAAACTGGAAATTTGATGCTTCTTTCTCCCTCTCTAATTCTTCGATTCTTTGTTCCCAGTTTGAAAGCTACAATCATGGAAGAGTTCATTTTCTTTTAGCAATAGATTAGCGGTGAGGGATCAGGGCCAAACAAGAAGCAAGAAGGGAAGGGGCTAGTCATCCGATCCAGGGTCCTAGTGTCCCACATATTGCTGCACAGTCAGACAACTCTACCAGTAAGCTCTCAGAGATGCTGCTTTTTGGAAAAGCCCAAAATAATTACTTCCCAAGATTACCTAGCATAATAGATGGTCACTCAGACTAACAAATGGAGTCAGCAAAGTCCGAGTGCAAATTCCTCTCTGCCTCTTAGTCTCTGTGAGACAGTTTCCCCCTTTGCAACTAAGGAGAAATAATTGCTGCATCACAGAGTTGATGGGAGAATAAGTAAAATATCTTGAGCTTTGCCAGACACATGTTTAACTTCTAATAAATGGTGATTATTGTTATAGTCCTACCCTGAGGGATTCTTCCAGCTGAATTCAAGATTTCTATAAGTGACTTATAGACCTCATACATGCCAAAAAAGTTTAAACACACTTGTAGCAAACAGAAGTGACTAGAATGTGTGGACATCTCAATTCAATGACATGCCCTCTGCATGTGCTGCAGCCTACAGGAGGAATGTGCCCACTTGTGGACATTGGACATGGTGAAACAAATCAAGATAGGCCCTCTCGCAATGTGCTCATATTTGGGTTGGTTTTCAATAGTCTTTAAATATTTTTTCTCCCTTGTGACAGGGCTGACTGACCCATTTAACATGTGCTCCCTCTATCTGTATAGCTTACCTTTCTTATTACATGACACTTAAATTTGAGCTTTCTCGAGATGGCAAAAGTGTGGCATGTCACTTTTCACATCTATAGCAGGCAAGACAAACCAATCGAGATATTCTCTCCTGTTGAACCTAGACTCAATCTCAGAATCCTCAGCGCAGTTTCTAGACTGCCACTGCCAAGTGCTTGTAGCTGATGGGCAAGATGAAATCTATTTGTCATTTCTGGGTTCTTTTCTCAAGGTTCTCACAGACTCATGGTCAGGCATAACATAAATAAAAAGCTGGAATAATTAGAAGGTAGGTGATGATTTCTGGCACAGGGTCTTTTTCTTTTTTTTTGGTGGCAGGAAGCATAGAATTTACTCAACAAAGATTGTTGAGCTGAACAAAGGTGAATAAGGGCAGACAAAGTCCCAGACCTCCTGGGCACTGATAAGGCTGTGATTCTCACTCTGGACTACGCATTAGGACATCTGGGGCGCCTTAAGAAATACTAGTGCCCACTCCCCACCTACTCATGTAAAAGCCTTAATAAGCTAAAGATGTTAAGCGCCTCACTCATCATATCACATTGTAAATGTCTGTCTGCCTGTCTGTCTCCCCAGCTAGGCTGTAACCTCCTTAAAGGAAAGAAGTGTACTCTCTTTACTTTTTTAAAAAATTAAGGTAAAATTTACATACAGCAAAATGCACAACCTTTAAATACATAGTTGGGTGAATGTTTGCAAATGTATATACCTGTGTAATCAACACTCTAATCAAAATAAACAATACATTTATTACCCCAGAATGTTCCTTTCTGCCTCTTTCCAGTAAACCTCACCTCTCATAGGCAATACTATTTCTATCACCAGAAATTAAACTTGCCTGTTCTTGAACTTCACAGAAATGAAATTATATACCATATACTCTTTTGTGTCCAGCTTCTTTCTCTTAACATAATATATTGGCGATTCATCCATGTTTTTGCATGTATCAATAGTTTGTACCTCTTTATTGCTTAGTGGTATTCAATTGTATGAATGTACCACAATATGTTTATCCATTGTCCCGTTGATAGACATTTGTGTTATTTCCAGTTTAGGAAAATGATAGTGTGATGGTTGATTTTATGTGTTAACTTAGTTAGGCTGTGGTACTCAGATATTTGGTCAAACACCAATCTAGATGATGCTGTGAAGGTAGTTTTCAGAAGTGATTAACATTTAAATCAGTAGACTTTGAGTTTACTCCAATTCATAATACTCCATATAATGGAGGCAGATTACCCTCTATAATATGGGTGGGCCTCATTCAATCAGTTGGAGGCCTTATGAGAAAAAGACTGAGGTTCTCAGAGGAAGAAGGGATTCTGCCTCCAGACAGCCTCCAGATTCATGACTGAAGCATTGGCTTTTCACTAGGTATCCAGCTTGTCAGCTGCCCTGCAGATTTCAAACTTTCCAGCTCCTACAATCTCACGAGCCAATTCCTTAAAATAAATTTTTCCCTCTCTATACATACACAGCCTATTGGTTCTCTGTCTCTGGAGAACCTTGACTAATACAATGGACAAACTTGCTATAAACATTCTTGCTCAAATATTTTTGTAGGAATGTTTCCAATTCCCTTGGGTAAATATTTAGAAGTGAAATCGAAAGGTCAGTCAGTAGGCGTATATTTAACTTTATAAGAAAGTGCCAAACAGTTTTCCAGAATGGTGTACATTTTTCTCACTTCCATCAGCAATATATGAGAGTTCTGGTTGCTGCACATTCTTGTCGCTATTGAGTGTGCCAGTCTTATTAGCTTCAGTTATTTTGACGGATGTGTAGTGATCTGTCTCTGTAGTTCTAATTTGCGTTTCTCTGAGGGCTAATGATGTTAAACACTTTTCATGTGCTTATTAGCTATTTATATATTTTCTTTGGTAGACCACCTGTTCAAATATTTTGCAATTTCTTCCCTTTTGAATCTCAATTCCTAGCATTTAGTGGTTACTCAGTACATAACTATTCAATGAATGAATGAGTGTTATATCATCTGTCATCAGTGATTATTCTGATGTGATTATTAAATCTTTGTCTAGTTGTTTGCAACACTTATAAAGTGCTCAGCATAATGCCTGATACATAGTCAGCAGCCAACAAGTGGTAGCTATTAGTACCATCCCTATTTTATAGGAATAAAATAGGAATGAGGAAATGAGGATCAGAAACGACTTCACCAAGGTCACCTACTTACTAACTGTTAAAATTGTCACTCGACTCTGTGCTTCCCAAATTCTGTGTTTCATGTTTTGACTTTTAGGAACATACTAGGAAAGGTGTGTTAGGAGTGGTTAAAGAAAGTGCTGAATATATTTGAAGATGGAGAAATTCCAATAGTTTGATTTTGGAAAGTTCTATGGTGGACCCCATTTTTTATGGACCTACTTTATCCACAAGAATAGGCCTGTAATGATGAAATCTTATGACAGCCAACAGTTTGTCCCTAAGATACTTCATAATATTTTGGCTGCTGTTTGCTAATAGAGTCCAAGACAAGTGGACCTAGGCTGCCTACTGATGGAGCTGGGGGCTCATGGTCATTCTGACAACCCTTTTTCTGTTTACTGGAAAGCCCAGCAGCCCCCTCAAGGGTCCTTTAGGCCAGGCTGACTAATCCTTCCTTCTGCTCAGATTTCACTTTCCTGAAAGGGAGTATGAGGAGCAGGGAGTGACTAATCCCTTCAAACTGGCAGTGCCCAGAGCTGGTGTTAATCTGCATTATCTCAGCTCCCCCAGGGTGAGTAATCATGTTGAATCAGAAGATCTAACCCTGGAAAACAGGTGCAAGTTTCCAAAGGAGGCCTTTGTGGCCACAACAGGAAGTTAGCTGAAACTCAATCTATATTTACTCCTTGCAACTGAACATTTTTTGGACCACAGACTGCAGGAATGTTCAGGTTCCATAAAAATTGATCTCTGCACTGATTATGTGGGCATCATAGAAACACCAGCCATGTGCCCAGCCTGGACCCAGGGGTCAGTCCAGATTGTGAGGGCGTGCACAGCAGGTCCGAGCCAAAGACTTCCCCGGACTCTCCACAGAGGCAGTAGGTGACACGGAGTGACTAGGCAGGCCCTGCCTACTGGGCTGCACACACAAACATGTTTTGAAGCCCTTTATACACTCAGCAGGGAACACGCTGTTCTCTCTGGGAGGTTGCCAGAAACTTATAAGAGAGTCAGATCAAAGCCAAGAATAGACAGCAAGGCCTCTCTCCTGCCTCAGAAGGGGACGCTATGTGGTGCTAGGGTGCTTCGGTCCCTCGGTGCTCCTCTAGCCTTCCAAACCAAGCCTACAACTGTTTCCCTGGACTTTTCACCCCTTGGTTTGTTTTTAAATGATTACTAAAGAACATCCTTGGGCAGCTATAATCAGGCTATCCAAAGGCAAATACAAATTGTTCTTTCTGCTGTCATTTGTTTTGCATCTCAGAGCCTCAGGCCATGGACCTTGGAGGCAGCACTCATGGAGAATAGGTTACCAACCTTTCCCACTTCAAACAGATACAGGCAGAGTTTGAGTGGCTGTCCTCCCAAGTTAGCCATCTGCTCCAGCTTCAGCAAGAAACGCAAAGGTTACTTGAAATTCAACCAGTCCTGGCAAAGTGGAGAGCAAATCTTAATCTTCCTCAGAGGTACTAGAGGCCTCTTTACCCTCTTCCACAGACTCTTCCTAAATCCTGTGTCTCCATCTTGACCCAGCTCTAAAACCAAATATTTAAAAAGGTTTCTTCTTCTCTGTAATACCTGCAAGAATCGTGTCAATTTTTAAGTAAACATTGTTAGGGGAACTTTTGGTATATTCCCCATATTTGTATAGGGCATAACTTTTGTTTCAAAATGGTTTTTCATAGTTCTCTAAGTCTCTAAGATTCAACTCCTTTTTTGGCTTATGAAATTGACGTTAACCAAGATGCATTCTCACAGAGTCAACTACTTGAAATGTAGGCATTCACCCAATTCATCCATCCATCCATCTCCCCATCCAATACTTTTTGAGTTTAAAGTCCCTACAAGTACCTAACCAGCCTATATAGCACTGAAGTTGAGAACACGCAGTAATTAAGAGATGATAAATGTCACATTGATCCATATTGCTTATTAAGCAACTAAAAATAGAAAAGCTCAGGGGAGAATGATCTGTGTGAATGCTCAGGATTCTGCTATGGAGAGATTTTACCAACCATATGCAACTGCAAAATATAGAAAGCCAAGCCCAGGCAAGATAAGCTCATTCTGGGCTGGGGACCTGCTAATTGGTTTCATAAGCATGTGGATGGAACCCTCGGGGGGCTAGATTCCAATATGGGGAGAGAAATGACATATTTCACTGAAATAAACGTCTGAATCAGACTGAAGGAGCTGTTATGACACTGGGCTGTGGCTGTAATCAGCATTTGTGTGAAGAGGACACTTTATTTAGGGAGGTATTAATGGTCAAAAAAAACTGAGTTGGAATCCCATTTCACCATTTCCAAAGTATGACCTTGGGCTATTCATTCATGTCATTTATTTATTCAGTAAATATTTACTGAGCCCTATTACGTGCCAAGCATTACATGAGGTGACAGAAATTTCCCTGCCCTGGTAGCATTGCGTTAATTATTCTTTGAGCTTCACTTTCCTAAGGCATAAGACTATGTATCTTGCGGAGTTGTGTGGAATTCATATACACTATATGTGTGATAAGATACAGAGTGGAACTTTTCTTATTGTCTCAGAACTGGCAACTTGGCTTCAAAGTTGGGAACAAACAGATGATAATTAGAGGATAAACAGATGATTGGGATTTATTAAGTGGCAAATTCCTTCTGCTGCCCCAGTTTTCAGTCTCTACTCACTAATCTAATCTTGAGGGAACTATTGAATTGTCAATCTTCAGCCTCAGAAAGAGTTCCATGTTTTTTCCTTCCACTCTTGGGAAGTGCCCCTTCTAAAATAAGCCAATGGGGTGTTCTAAGAGAATGACTTGTAGAGATTCGGGGGAGGGGTTCCAGCAAGAAGTTGAGCCCGGAATCTCATTTTTCAGTTGGATACCTACCTGTGCCATGGATTTGCTGAACTGCCCTTTGTGCCTATTTGAGCAATGGGAAAGAGATTTAGGGAGAGAACTCAGGGTAGAGAAAATGAGTGGTAGGGGAACAGGGCACACTCCCATTGTCTGGTAGAAGAAAGTTGCTTGAGTCTTGTGGACACCATGGAAGGCTTGAACTATTGAGATGGAACCCCCACCCTTAACTGTGACTCGCTAAGAGAAGAGACCCCAGGAGCGAAAGTCTGTAGGGTGGATTATGTGGGGCTGGGAGCTGAGGGAGATTGGAGCTGCTTTCCTATGAGAGGTGGCCACGCAGTGAAGAGGCCTTCCAAAGAATCATCAGGTGTCTCTCAAGAGGTGCAGCATTGGGGTGGGTGGCTGCCATGGGTGAGGGCAGAGATCACAACAGCACCTGGTAAGTAAAACCCTTTCTGCTCCCTTTGCGAATTCTGTCTCCCTGTCCTCAACAGGAAGAGGGACCTAGAAGATATGAGTCAGGGATCATGGAGAGAAACTTTCTCTCCTTGCCTCCATCCATGCCTCACGCCTGTTCCTGGGTCTAGGGGAGGAGATGGATATTTAAATTGGGTGAAAAACTGAAGTGGACAGCACTGGATTATATCTTTTACAACCTGAAATGGTCAGAAAACTGGCATCTGCTGGAGTTGCCATAAAATCTTGGGTAGGGGAGATTTGATGAAGCATGTTTTAAAGCAATGATTGGAGAAAAATAAAACCTTATGGAGTTTGAACCCTGCTGAGTTCACAGTGTTCAATAAACTGCTGACAAGCGCAAAGTGCTTAGCAAACAGTAGGAGCTACACAAATGGAAGATGTTATTATTCCTAGTCACCTAAAGGGAATAAACATTCAGAAAATGTCTATGTATGTTGCAATATCAAAGTGCAAGTAAGATGTTTCAATTTGTGTTTTTGGTTTAGGAGAAAGCATAATGGGTTCATTGTGTCTTCAGGTTTCCATTTTCCTCATGAGGAGCTTCTCAGAATTTTTTCTGAGCTGTTTCACTACATTTCTTTGCTGTTCTAGGCATTTGCCTTCTTTGTCATTTTGTAGATCCCTATCCCCAGGGATTGAGGAGATCATAAAGGTCATTTATTTTCACCTCCAATTTACTTGAAGATAAAATACTATTTAATTATTGATAAAATACTTTCAGTTCTTAAAAACAATGTATCTTGTGTAGATGTGTTAGCAAATCAATTTCCGCAGGCTCATTACGCAAGGAGTAGACCAAGAGTCCCACTGTGGTGAAGCAGAAAGGAGAGGACGTTGGACTTGGCGCAGAGGAGCCAGATGACTCCCAGCAATGTGATATTTCATGTGTTATTTAACCCCGTTTAGCATCCATTTCCTCAGCTGTAAAATGGGGCATTTGACAAGCACCACACTGAGCAATTGTGAAGATGAAGCGAGATGATTATGTAAAGCATGTGCGCAGTGTTAGCACAGATGATGCTCAAGAAACAGCTCTTTTCCCTTTTCCAAGGTTGCAGGGACAGAAGATGCCCCCAGGAAGAAGAGGTAAGGCGTAGGTCAGAAGAGAGCCACTGGGGTGGGGAGCATCAGAAAAATGCACTGAACATTCATTGGCACACCCAACTGACTAGAGCTGGTGGTCATTTATGTGGCATTGTTAAGAAGAGACACAGAAAATCATGACATATTGGAGCAGAATCACATATGGGTGTTTTTGTATTTATTTCATAATGTATTGATATCATGGTATTAATATCCATGCTTTATTTAAAAACAGTGTTCAGAATTCTGAAAATTTTAAAAAATCATTGAAACTACATATTTGGTATATTTCACATGTAAAATATATAAACATATTACGTAACATTGAATGAAACAACTTTCAAAAACATAAATATTAAACATATATTATCTTTCTAATTTGAATTAACAGCAGGGGAAAAAACAATAAAAATAAGTATACAAACTAAACGTAACATCAAGTGAAGAAAATTAATCCTGAATATTGAAAATGAATTAAATTATTTGATTTTTTTGCCAGTATGATCTTAAGAAAAATGTATATCAATGGTGTTATCTTTTATGGTGAACCTAGTTTGGGGGCAAATTTTTCCAGCCACTAGAAAAGTTTTTTCATATTTTATACTAGTCAGAGGAATAGTGAAGAGATAAATATAAACTAAATCCAAATATCTTTCTCTGGATCTTTTATTTACAAATAATCTCATCTCCGTGTGATAATATAAAGATAACCTTTTACAAATTTTATTTTTATTGAAGACTTCAATATTGACAGTGGGCTAGTTTTTGTTACTAATGCTCAGCAGTCAGTTTGCAAGGTGCCTGGTTCTTAGTTTCTGCTATGAAACAACCTTTGTTCAAACAAACAAAATGAGTCAATCAGCTAGATAAGGGGTTTCCACCATTAAACATGGATTGTTTTCCCTATCAATCTGATCCCATTCGAAGTGCTGAGATCTTGAGTTGAAGATTGAGTCTTTGTTCCTCATACTTTTCTTTTAGGGAGGCTCTCATTCTTTACCTATTTAAGGAAAGCTAAAAGGAAAAAAAAATACTTTCAAGAAGTGGAACTGGAGTGAGTGTTTCAGTGCTTTTTTATTTACTAGCCCCGAAACTTTGAGAGATCATAAGGCCTCTCTTTTTTTTTTTTTAAAGATTTAATTTTTTTCCTTTTTCTCCCCAAAGCCCCCCAGTACATAGTTGTATATTCTTCGTTGTGAATCCTTCTAGTTGTGGCACGTGGGACGCTGCCTCAGCTTGGTTTGATGAGCAGTGCCATGTTCGCGCCCAGGATTCGAACCAACAAAACACTGGGCCGCCTGCAACGGTGTGTGCAAACTTAACCACTCGGCCACGGGGCCAACCCCATAAGGCCTCTCTTTTAATGCTGAATTTAACTCTCTGGGTACTTCTCAAAGCATAAATAATTCAGATTTCAGATTTTTAAACTACTGAAATAACGATAGCACACCAACAAAAATCCTGGTGCTTTGGTACTTAACAGTGAAGCATGAGGTCAAGAATGTCGAAGGCTGACACTGTAATCACTAATTAAAATCATCTTGCCCAGGGGCTGGCCCAGTGGTAAGCAGTTAAGTTCGCATGTTCTGCTTCTTGGTGGCCCGGGGTTTGCCGGTTCAGATCCCAGGTGTGGACATGGCACCACTTGTCAAGCCATGCTGTGGTAGGTATCCCACGTATAAAGTAGAGGAAGATGGGCACGGATGTTAGCTCAGGACCAGGCTTCCTCAGCAAAAAAGAGGAGGACTGGCAGTACTTAGCCCAGGGCTAATCTTCCTCCAAAAAAAAATCATCTTCCCTAGAAAGTTTTCCTCCATTAAGCTACTTTAGTGTCTAGGTTCCATTTTTAGAAGTCCATGTTGATTTAAGACAACTGTTATAGGATATCCTTAAATATATGAATACATCCAAGGTATTCTCCCTTTAGTCGTTAATAACTTGGCATAAATTGTTTATCAGCCACGTAGTCAAGAATAGGAACCAGAAGATGCCTATTGTTTTTTGAGGCTGAGGAGGAGAAAGAGAACTACATGCAAGGAGGATAACTACAGCTGTAGGGGAGGATCCAGCAAGGGAGTACAGTAGATTGTTCCTGGAAAGCCTGGGGTTGACTCAGGAAGGTAACGTGGGCTTGGAAGAAATGCTGATGGAGGTGGGGCAGGGGCCAGAGGATAGACAGACACCTCATCTCCACCACCACATCTGCACTGGATACTCTCTTCTTCTTTTTTTTTGTTTTTTGAGGAAGATTAGCCCCGAGCTAACATCCAGTGCCAATCCCCCTCTTTTTGCTGAGGAAGATTGGCCCTGAGCTAACATCCATGCCCATCTTCCTCCACTTTATATGTGGGACGCCTGCCATAGCCTGGCCTCCTGAGCGGTGCATAGGTCTGCACCCAGGATCCGAACCAGTGAACCCCAGGGGCCGAAGCAGAACATGGGAACTTAACTGCTGCACCACTGGGCTGGCCCCTGGATATTCTCTTCTTGAACAGCCCTTGAATTAAGTTCGACCAAGAAGATATATCTTAAAAAAGAGACAGCCCATGTTCTTAACAACTTGAGGAAGGGGGAAGATCATACATAGGATGTGCAAAATAAGTGAAGAAAAGCACAAGTTAATATAGTCACAGAAAATACTCAGGAAAAAAATAGAGTGAATGAGGTGAGAAAAGAAGAAATGAAATGATTAGTGAAGTATGGATTCCTATGGAGAGAGATATTTTGAGCCGGATTTTGAGGAGAAGTTGGATGTGGGTTGATAAAGAGTCAATGTCTTTCCACACTGAGAGAATGCTATGTGCAAAGGTATTGTCTTAGCCTGGGTTCCTGAGAAGAGAGTCTGATTTTAATTTTATGAGCGCATGCTGTCTTGTGGAGTGCAATCCTAGAGAAGCAAGAGTGAGGAAGAAGGAGGGATAGAAACAAATGAAAGATCGTGTTACTGAGCTTTACTTACAAGAAATTAGAAAGCTTGCTCAGTAAGACAGAATATCTCCAGAGGGACTTCATAAATTCACAGTCCTTTGGTGGAAAGAAGAGTGAATAATCTATCTACTGACTTCTTTCTGTCTCCAGTTTCTTATCTCCGGTTAGCCCAGGTGTTAACTGTCCCATCTTCCCTCCAGACAGCTGCTGGGATTGGACTTAGTCACTGGAGCTGCTGTGCTTTCTGCCATTACCACAGTGATGGAAGCCAGGTCAAAACCTAACCTTTTTTCCCTAAAATTTGCGGGGGAGACTGAGATAACCAGAGTGTTAAACAATGTCTTCAGGGTGTTATGACCATTGGAACAGCATGAGTCTGTCAATCATTGCTGGCCTGCTCTTATGAGGAATCAGGGCAAGCAGCACTCTTGGATGGTGGTCAGGTGAATCCTAGTGGCCCTGAGGAGGCTTATGAGGTAGGTCTATACAGGGATGAAAATGGATAGGGAAAAACTAAACATGTCTAGAGGAAATGGAGCCTAGACAAATGTGTGACTTAGTGTATCACTTGGGTGACAGTCCATGAAGGGCCAAAATCTAGGATTTCATAGGTCGATTTGAGTGAATTTGAAATTTGTGCCCAATTTGTTGTGCTTCTTATGGCTAATATTATGGTTTTGCCTTTTCAATAATCTTTTGAACCTCCTTCCTAAACTTCAGAGGCTGGAGCTGAAAGTAACACTTTTCAGACTCCAGTGCACTGGAATTCTGGAAATGTTTCAGGTTCTGCCAAAGAGATGCACTCATGAGAAACCTGAATTCAGAACTGAAGCAAGTGGGGAAAGAGGCTTAAGATGCAATTGTAGCAGCCGCTGGGTGTGTAGTGTGTAGCCATGAGGACACTTCCTATCACGGCAGAGCCTACAGCACCCAGGTGGCCCGATTGTTTGGTGTGGCTCTGGAGATTTCTCCTGGATGCTCAACCTAGAGGCTGCTTTTCTCTCTCAATTAATTTGTAAGCCTTGTAATGCTCTATTTAAGAAAAAAACTACGTTCTTTTGCTTAAACCAGCTGGAGTGAATCCTGTTGTGAGGAAATGACTATTGACATACTTATAATATTTTTTAAGTCGTTAGGAGAGAAAGAGAGAGGAAGAGAGAAAGAAAGCGAGAGAGAGAGAGAGAGAGAGATGGGGGCCGGGGAGATATCACACTGACAGGTAGAGATTCAACATATGAATCTGGGGGTCACACAAATATTCAGTCCTTGACACACAGACAGAAAAAGAGATTAATTCTGGCTCTTAGGTACTGTGCAATTCAGTGTCCATAGTGATTAAATCTGTCGCTTTCAGCACCTGCTCATATAGATACTACCCATGAAGAAACACAGGACCTTGAAGGTATCTAAATGCATTTGACTCCTCAATCAACATCTGACATTAAGAGAACCTTAATAAAATGTGCACCGTCCCTGGTACTTGAGTCTGAAGCTACGTGAAAGAAGCAAAAGTAATGCTTATGACAACTAACCATTTAAAATCATCTTTATTAACATTCCGGGGGCAAATCTTTATTTTTCTCATCAAAAGCAAGGATGATTATTTGCAAAAATCTCAACCAATAGTAAACTTCATACAGACCCATACTGAAATAATTAAAAAGATATGAATTATTTTCTAGATCCTTTTTATTCAAAGCACGGCTCCTGGATCAGAGCCACTAGCACTACCTGAGAAATTGTTAGAAATTCAGTTCCTGGCCCCACCCCCAGCTACTGAAACAGAAATCTACATTTTAACAATGTTCCAGTGCATAGATCCCCACCTGGGATCGGAACCGGCAAACCCCAGGCCACTGAAGCGGAACCTACGAACTTAACCTCTGGGCCACAAGGCTGGCTCCTCAAAATCCCATTCTTGATATTACAAAATTGTTCATTGAGCTACTTGTTGAAATGATTCCACTCAGCATGTAAATGTGTTATGGCAAATGTCCATTAAGGATCAGCAAATTCTTATGTGTGTGTGTCTCTATCGATGCTACTGTTACGTGGGTTATGTGTTACGTGGCTTATTAATTTAGTCAATGTTTCTTGTTAGCATAAGGACCCTGATTTTATCCAGTGGTATTTCTTGTGCTTCCTAAAGTGATAAATAGTCCCTATTTTTCCTTATTTGTTCTTGCAGCTAATTGTTTTATTCATCTTTTTTGTTGTTTTTCAGTCTCCATTGATGGGTTATCATTTAGGGATTCTCAAAAGCTTTCTGACATACCCTGCTAGGTTGTTCCGGCAGACCCAATGCTCATTTCTCCATTCTTCCTTGCTTACAGAACCATGATTTGGTTCAGTGTCAATCTTTTTAACCCTAGTCTAAGCAAATCATGATGATCTATTTCCCTTTACCATATACTCAATTTCCTATCCTCATTTATAACCAAGGGTGGCAATGTGATTGAAATCTGACCAAAAGGGATAAGCTGGAGGCTTATGAGAAAGTCTTTGCTACCCTGTAAAAACAACAGACATGAAAAGGCAGCTCACTGGCCCCTGTGATTCCTTCTTTCAGCTCAAACAGACAGGAGACCTGGTGCTGTGAGAGCCATCTTGAAACCGTGAAGTGATAAAAATAAGGAACCGAAAAAGTCAACTTGCTGAGAATGGTAGAGAAGAAGAGTAGAAAGAGCTCAGTTCCTAATGACAAGATGGAATCACCAGGCTATTTCCAGAGTTCAGGGTATGGAAAAACAAAGCAAAACAAAAAAGAAAAGAAAGCAAAAACTACTCCTCGCCTTTGCAAACCTATCTATTTACAGATATTGTTAATCTACTTTATTGGTATTTGCTATTGAAAGTATTCCTAGCTGGTATGTAAGAAGGGCTTATTAGAGTCCAAGAATTACTCTGTAAGTTCGAGTGGTTTTAGCACGAAGTAGTGAGGCCACATACAATGGTAGAGACCTGGATTCCATATTGACCTCTATTCCTCTTAGCTGTGCAAAATCGCAAACCTTGCTGTACAGCAACTTTGGCTCCTCTATGTACAAGGTAAGTGTCTACTTTTCTGGCAAAAAAGAGGAAAATGAGCTAAGTTCTAGAGATTTTCCTTTATGTAAGTATAGAGATTTCCTAAAACTTTCTAGGAAGTCAGATGTTTTCCTAGCTGCTGTTTCCTATAAATTAGGTTTAATTATGGTCTCTTCCCAATAGCATATTTTTGATGAATACAGTGATTTTTCTTTCGCTTTTGAGGATTAAAAAGATTAAGGCTTTAACAAGATTTTCTTTTGAAGCAATGACCTTCTTTTTCAAGGTAAACAAAATCTTATGCTGAATTAAGATCAATTTCCTTATACTGTATTTTAAATAAAGGATTAAAGAAAAGTCACATGTAGGTCCTGTGAGGAAAATAGGAATGTTACAAGAGAAATATTGAATTAACATTCATAGTATTTTAGGTCTGGTAGATTTGAGGCAAAATTTGGCGCAGACTTTTCAAGCTGGTGGGCTTTGATAGTCCATAGATATCCAGCAAATGATTTTATTCCACTCAATGTTTTCAAAAATCGGAATTTGTTGCCAGCAATTCCTCCGTTCCTATTCCACCTTACACTGCTCCCACACTTGGATTTGCTCCACATCAGAAGCACTGAACTCTTTTGGCGCTAAAGTTGAACTACAGAGAGTGGTGAGGTCAGTGACGGTGGGTGTTAAGGGCTGAGTTGTGTCCCCCCAAAAGATGTTGAAGGCCTAACTCCAAGTACCTATGAATGTCACCTTATTTGGAAAGAAGGTCTTTGCAGATGATTACATTAAGAAGTCGTTAGAGTGAGTCCTAATCCAATAAGACTGCGTCCTTATAAAAACAGGAAGTGTGAACATAGAAACAGAGGGAAGACAATGTGAAGACACAGAGATAATGCCATCTATAAGCCCGGAAAACCCCAAGGAGGCAAGGGACAGAATCTCCCTCACATCCCTCAGAAAGAATCAACATTTCTGACACCATGATTTTGGACTTCTAGCTTTCAGAACTGTGAGACAATCAGTTTTTGTTGCTGAAGCCACCAAATTGTGGTACCTTCTTACAGCAGACCCGGAAACTCCTACAGTGGGGGAGAACTTTCATGGTTATATTCTGAGAGAGAGTTCCAGAGCAGTGCGGCATGGAACCCAGTGCTTAAAAGCTGAAGTCAAAGCAGTCATAGTATTTTTTAATATTAATCTTTAAAAAATATATTTGTAGGAACTGAGCTAGAAAGCAAATCTGAGTGACAGCAAACATACTCAAAATTTCAAACATGTCTTCCCTTTACTGCAATTCCTTACTCCTGAACTGACGTGTTACACCTGGATTCATCCTGAAGAATATGTTTTTCTGATGTCCACCTCATCAGCCTGCCAGTCACTCCCTGATAACTTTGAGTCTTTCTTAAATGTAAAGCTCAAAAGTTATTTTACTTTAAATATTAAAATATCTATTTTAATATTTATAGATACATGCTTTAATATTTCTTTAACCCTAATTTCCCTAGGCTTCTGCTGCCCCTACATATAACATGTTTGAAGCTCACCTAAACTCAAATTGGACCTCCACAACCTTAGCAAAACTCTTCTAGAAAGATCTATAACTTACCTTAATAATCTGCTCCAGTGTATCATTTACCATAAGAAAATTCTGTTTGGGTTCCCCTTGAAACCATAGTTCAAAACAAATGTATTTGTTCTTGCATTATCTTTAGTAGAGATAAAAACTACGTGATAAGATAAAACTTTGCCTATTGAGGGAAAAAGTTTTAAGTTATTCACTAGTCTTCACTAAATAATGCTAGTAATTCTAATCTTAGAGATTTTAGCTTTTAACTTTTAGCCATTTGGATTTTTAAGGAGGGATCCCTCATCGGTTTCTCCATGTTAAGATATAAATCACCAAACTGGAAATGAATTTTTAATGTATCAAGTAAAAATGACTAGTGTGCACGTTGAAAGGAAAACTTCGCACAATAAAATTTCTAAATAGAAGTTGCAGTCCCCGTACACTGAGTTCCTCAGATTAAGAGAGCATAGCAATTCTTTAATATTCCTTTTAAAAAGAAAGGACAAAGACATGGTGAAACTATTTTGCTTGCCATATCAACATTCCTTTGAAAGGAAAGAAAGAAAATGATACATTGCTGAGAGTTCTTCAATTTAGCTCTACAAAGACATAAAAATGTTTTGACTTTCAAAGGTACTTTTACAGAGCTGTACAACTGCCTGTCTCCTCTCCAGACTATCCTGGATGCAAATACAGTTCTAATTTTTATAGAATGCTACTTTGATCATTCAGCTCCTTGGTCAAGTGGATTATGGCTTCCCACTCTGTGTCAGGTCATGTCTACACTTTTCAAGATCCTTGATAATCTGTATCCACCTGGTCTATCCCAAATTTTGTTTCATATCTTCCTATCATAAAATTATTGCTTTTATTTTGTTGCCTTTTTTTCTCTAGTCAACTCCAACACATATGGGGTTACACACACAATACTCACTCAAAACACACACACACACACACACACACATGCACTATACATATTTTGATCCTGAGATTTTTACTTACATTTTTTCTCTTTTCTGCTATCTGTTGATATCTTTTTCTCCTAGCTAGATTCTAAACTTCTTTAAAATCTCCATTTCCTTCTAGGAAGTATCATCTCCTTCTATGAAGCTCCCCTGATGACTTCACCTACATTATCTATCCATTGTCGTATCCCTGATACTTATTCAGTATGACACTATCTGGCTCTTGGTTAAATACCATTTTATAGTGCTTTCTAATTTTTGCTATGAGCACATAGGTTGTGTTATAATTCTTTTCCTTTTTTGTATTTTTTGAGGAAGATTAGCCCTGAGATAACATCCACTAACAATACTCCCCTTTTTGCTGAGGAAGACTGTGCCTGAGCTAACATCCGTGCCCATCTTCCTCTACTTTATATGTGGGACGCCTACCACAGCATGGCTTGACAAGCGGTGCATAGGTCTGCACCCGGAATCTGAACCAGTGAACCCCAGGCCGCCAAAGTGGAACGGGCGAACTTAACTGCTGTGCCACTGGGCTGGCCCCTCCATTTTTTTTTACGCTTCAACTTTTTAATCTATAAATGGAAATAACATCTACCTTGCTTAACTGTTTTTTTTTAATTGCAGTAACATTGGATTATAATATTATATAGCTTTCAGGTGTACATCATAATATATTTCGAATTCTGTGTAGATTACATCATGTTCACCACCCAAAGACTAATTATAATTAGGCACATGTGAGCCTAATGACCCCTTTCGCCCTCCTCCCTCCCGCCTTTCCTTCTGGTGATCACCAATCCAATCTCTGTTGCTATGTGTTTGTTTGTGGTTGTGTTTATCTTCCATTTATGGGCGAGATCATATAGTATTTGCCTTTCTCCCCCTGACATTTCACTTAGCATAATACCCTCCAGGTCCATCCATGTTGTCACAAATGGCTGGATTTCATCATTTCTTATGGCTGAGTAGTATTCCATCGTGTATAAATACCACATCTTCTTTATCCATTTGTCCCTTCATGGGCACTTAGGTTGCTTCCAAGTCTTGGCTATTGTGAATAATGCTGCAATGAACATAGGGGTGCATGTATCTTTATGCTTTTGTGTTTTCAAGTTCTTTGGGTAAATACCAAGCAGTGGGATAGCTGGATCATATGGTAGATCTATCCTTAATTTTCTGAGGAGACTCTGTGCTGTTTTCCGTAGTGGCTGCACCAGTTGGCACTCCCACCAGCAGTGTACGAGGGTTCCCTTCTCTCCACATCCTCTTCAACATTTGTTGTCTCCTGTCTTGTTAATTATAGCCGTTCTGAGTGGAGTGAGGTGATACCTCATTGTAGTTTTGATTTGCATTTCCCTGATAGTTAATGATGTTGAACATGTTTCATGTGCCTTCTGGCCGTCCGTATATCATCTTTGGAGAAATCTCTGTTCGGATCTTTTGCCCATCTTTTAATTGAGTTGTTGGTTTTATTGTTGTTGAGATGTTTGAGCTCTTTGTATATTTTGTTCATTGTGGCATTATACACAATAGCCAAGATGTGGAAGCAACCTAGGTGCCCATCAAGGGATAAATGGATAAAGAAGATGTGGTATTTATACACGTTGGACTACTACTCAGCCATAAGAAATGATGAAATCCGGCCATTTGTGACAACATGGATGGACCTTGAGGGTATTATGCTGAGTGAAATAAGTCAGAGGGAGAAAGTCAATTACCATATGATCTCACTCATAAGTAGAAGATAAAAACGACAATAAAAAACACACATAGCATTGGAGATTGGATGCTATATCTTGTCAAATGCTTTCTCTGCATCTATTGAGATGATCATGTGATTTTTATTCTTCATTTTGTTAATGTGGTGTATCACGTTGATTGATTTGTGGATGTTGAACCAGCCCTGTATCCCTGGAATAAAACCCACTTGATCATGATGTATGATCTTTTTAATGTATTGTTGTATTCAATTTGCTAGTATTTTGTTGAGGACTTTTACATCTATGTTCATCAGTGATATTGGTCTGTAATTTTCTTTTTTTGTGTTGTCCTTGTCTGGTTTTGGTATCAAGATAATGTTGGCTTTGTGGAATGAGCTAGGAAGCCTCCTTTCCTCTTCAATTTTTTGGAACAGTTTGAGAAGGATAAGTATTATCTTCTTTGAATGTTTGGCAGAATTCACCAGAGAAGCCATCTGGTCCTGGACTTTTATTTTTGGGGAGGTTTTTCTTTTTTGGAGGGGGAGAAGATTAACCCTGAGCTAACATCTGTCACCAATCCTCCTCTTTGTGCTGAGGAAGACTGGCCCTGAGCTAACATCTGTGCCCATCTTCCTCTACTTTATATGTGGAATGCCTGCCGCAGCATGGCTTGCCAAGTGGTGCATAGGTCCTCACCTGGGATCCAAACTAGCAAACACTGGGCGCCAAAGCAGAATGTGCAAACTTAACTGCTCTGCTACCAGACCAGCCCCTTATTTTTTGAGAGGTTTTTGATTATTGTTTCTATCTCCTTACTGGCGATTGGTCTATTCAAATTCTCTACTTCTTCTTGATCCAGTTTTGGAAGGTTGTATGATTCTAAGAATTTATCTGTTTCTTCTAGATTATCCAATTTCTTGGCATATAACTTTTCACCGTATTCTCTATAATCTTTTGTATTTCTGAGGTGTCTGTTGTAATTTCTCCTCTTTCATTTCTAATTTTATTTATTTGAGCCTTCTTTCTTTTTTTCCTGGTGAGTCTAGCTAAGGGTTTGTCAATTTCATTTATCTTTTCAAAGAACCAGCTCTTGGTTCCACTAATTTTTTCTTGTTTTTTAGTCTCTATTTTGTTTTATTTCTGCTCTGATTTTTATTATTTCCTTCCTTCTGCTGATTTGGGGCTCTGTTTGTTCTTCTTTTTCCAGTTCCTTTAGGTGCACTGTTAGATTGTTTATGTGGGATTTTTATTGTTTGTTGAGGTAGGCCTGAATTGCTATAAACTTCCCTCTTAGAACTGCTTTTGCTGTATCTCATAGATTTTGGCATGTCATATTTTCATTTTCACTTGTCTTGAGGTAGTTTTTGACTTCTCCTTTGATTTCTTCATTGACCCAATCGTTGTTCAGTAGCATTTTGTTTGATCTCCACATTTTTGTGGCTTTTCTGATTTTCTTCCTGTAGTTGATTTCTAGTTTTATACCTTTGTGGTCAGAAAAGATGCTTGGTATTATTTCAATCCTCTTAAATTTATTGAAACTTGTTTTGCGGCCTAATACGTGATCAATCCTGGAGAATGTTCCATGTGCATTTGAAAAGGATGTGTATTCTGTGGTTTTTGGGTGGAATGTTCTGTATGTATCTACTAAGTCCATCTGGTCTAATGTGTCATTTAAGGCCATGTTTCCTTATTGATCTTTCTTTGGGTGATCTATTCGTTGGTGTAAGTAGAGTGTTAAAGTCCCCTACTATATTGTGCAACTGTCTATTTCTCCTTTTATGTCTGTTAATAATTGCTTTATATATTTAGGTACTCCTATGTTGGGTGTATAGATATTTACAAGTGTTACATCTTCTTGTTGGTTTGTTCCCTTTACCATTAGGTAGTGCCCTTTTTGTCTCTTGTTACAGTTTTTGTTTTAAATTCTATTTTGTTTGATATAAGTATTGATACCCCTACTTTCTTTCCTATGCTATTTGCGTGGAGTATCTTTATCTATCTTTTCACTTTCAGTTTGTAAGTGTCTTTAGGTCTGAAATGTGTCTGTCGTATGCAGCATATATATGGATCTCATTTTTCTATCCAATTGGCCACCCTATGTCTTTTGATTGGAGCATTTAGTCCATTGACATTTAAAGTAACTATTCATAAATATGTATTTATTGCCATTTTCTTACTTTTTTTCTGGGTGTTTTGGTAGTTCTTCTCTGTTCCTTTCTTCTTCTCTTGTTCTCTTACTTTGTGTTTTGATGGCTTTCTTTAGCAATATGTTTGATTTCTTTCCTCTTACTTGTTTGTTTACTTATTACAGATTTCTGGTTTGTGATTACCATGACGCTCCTATATAAGATTCTACATATATAGCAATCTGTATTGAGTTGATAGTCTCTTTAGCTTGACCTCTTTATAAAAGCACTCCCCCTTTTCTCCCCTCCTCTCACATTTTATGTTTTTGAAATCATATCTAATCTCTCATTTTGTGTGTGTCTATCCATTACCCTCTTATCTTTGAAATAGGTAATATTAATACTTTTGTCTTTTAACCTACATGTTATCTTCGTAGGTGGTTGATCTGCTACCTTTATTGTATTTTTGCCTTTACCAGTGATTTTATTGCCTGGTGTGTTGTGGGGTTTTTTAAGATAATTTTCTTATCCCTATTTGTGGTTTTCTCTTTTCCACTTAACTAAGTCCCTTCAGCATTTCTTGTAAAACTGGTTTCTTAGTGATAAACTCTTTTAATTTTTGCTTGTTTTGGAAAGTCTTTATCTCTCCTTCCATTCTGAATGATAACTTTGCTGGATAGAGTATTCTTGGCCGTAGATTTTTTCCTTTAAGCACTTTAAATACATCATGCCACTCTCTTCAAACCTGTAGGGCTTTGGCTGAGAAGTCTGCCAATAGTTTGTGGGCTTTCCTTTGTATGTCACTTGTTGCCCTTTTCTCGCTGCTCTTAGGATTCTCTGTTTATCTTTAATTTTGGACATTTTAATTATAATGTGTCTTGGTCTGGGTCTGTTGGTGTTCATCTTGATTGGTGCTGTCTGTGCTTCCCGTACTTGGATGTCTCTTTCCTTCCTTAGGTTAGGAAAGTTTTCAGCTATTATTTCTTTAAATAGATTCTCTGCCCCTTTGTCTCTCTCTTCTCCTTCTGGGACACCTATAATATGAATGTTAGTGCACTTGATATTGTCCCAGAGTTCCCTTAGACTGTTCTCATGCTGTCTAATTCTTTTTTCGTTTATCTGTTCAGCTTGGGTGATTTCCTGTAGTCTTTCTTCCAGCTCACTGATCCATTCTACTCTGTCATCTACTCTGCTATTGAGTCGCTGTAGTGAATTTTTCATTTCCAGTACTGTATTCTTCATTTCTGATTGGTTCTTTTTTTATATTTTCCAATTGTTTGTTGATGTTCTCGCTGTGTTCATCCCGTCTTCCCTGAATATCAGTGAGCATCCTTATGAGTTTTTGTTTGAGCTCTTTGTCAGGTAGATTGCTTATTTCTGTTTCATTGAGTTCTTTTTCTGGAGTTTTGTCCTGTTCCCTTGCTTGGAATATATTACTTTGCCTCCTCATTATTCCTTTTTCTCTGTGCTTATATCTGTGTATTAGGTGGGTCAGCTATGTCTCTTGATCTTGGAGAACTGGCCTTATGTAAGAGATGCCTTTTGAGGCCCAGCAGTGTGCTCGTTATCAGCCGAAATGATCCAGGAGTGACACCTGTGTGGGCTACTCATGTCCTTCTGCTGTGGGAGGGTTGCTCTTACTGCAGATACCCAGGCAGTCTAGTCTTTTCCTCCCTGGCTGGCTGTTTGTAAATCACATTTGGGGAGTCCCAGCACCATTGGCTACAAGGCCTAATAGCACACTCCTGTTTTAGTTTTTTTGTTAATTGAGTATGTAGCCAGTGTAGCTGGTTGCTAGGCTCAGGGGCTTACCATTGCTGTAGGCCTCAGGCCTGCAAGGCTTAAGTCAGCTCTCTTAGGATTGCACCTGAGTGGGGCTAGCCCTAAGCACAGGAGCACTCAATTGTTTCAGGCTTTGGAAGGTGGGGCCAATCCTCTTTGTGGCTGTTTGTGAAACACAGGTCTTCTGCCACTGATAAGCTCCACCCCCCCACCAGTTCACACACACCGTCAACACAGCCCTGGTCTGCCCAAACTTCCTGACCCCCTGGAGCATACCCAGGCACCCCACTGCAGAGGCCCTCACCTCTCCACCAACACCCCCCACAGTTCACCTTGTCCTCACACGGGCCCTGCCCACAGAGGTGGACTCAATTGCCTGCCTGTAGAGGATCAAGGCACCCAGTCTATGCAGGCAGACAAGTAGCCTGAGAGCTTGCTGTTGGGTGGGGCTGGCTCCTGCCCTGGTTCAGCTGGGTTAAATCTGCACTCTAGCGGGTGTGGCAGACCCCTGGGCTATCAGGCCAGGGTAAGAACTTCAATGATGTCTGCCAGCGTCTATGTCACCACACCTGTGCTAGGTCACAGCAATGGTGGCCACCAATGTCTCAGTCTCTGGAGAGGTCTCACCTCTCACTGAGATGCACCCAGAGCCTACCAAGTGAGTCTCTTTTCACCAAAGGACTGTGCAGCTTTCTTTTTGGTGATTTTATGTTGCTCTCTGAGACAGGTGAATTTGTGCATGGGTCCTTTAAGAGCCAGGGTTTTTTGGCTTTTATCCCATAGCTTTTCCAAGAATATTCCCCCATTGCAGTTAGTAGCCAGTGAAGGCACATACTAGAACACTCATCTCAGTTGTGCTGAGTCTGAAGCATGCTTATAGTGGTAATGTGCCCCCACTAAGGTCGCCACTTCTCCAGGGAAGGCTGTGTACCTTAGGGTATCTCCCTCCTGGCCAGCTGTGAAGCTCTGCTGCTCACTATGGTGGATTTTTTTTTCTCTCCAGAAGGAATTTCTTCCTCTTCTACCTCAGTCAAGACTGTCCCTTGTTGTGGGAGTTCTTTTTATCCAGTTTTCAATTCTCTCTTCAGGGTAATTTTTCCAAGAATAGTTGTAACCTGGTTGTGTTTGTGGGAAGGAGTGAGTTCAGAGTCTGCCTATGGTGCCATCTTGACGAGATCTCTTTTTTCAGTTTGCTTGTGGTTTTTGGGGTATTATTTTATTTATCGAAGTATAGTTGATATATAAAATTGTATTAGTTTTAGGTGTGCAACTTAGTGATTTGACATTTAATTATATTATAAGATGATTACCCTGATAAGACTAGCTACCATCTGTCATCATGTAAAGTTATTACAAGATCATTGACTATGTTCCCTATGCTGTACATTACATCCCTATGGCATTTATTTTATAACTGGAAGATTGTACCTTTTAATTCCCTTCACTTGTTTTGACCTTGCCTCCTCTCCTTTCCTTTCTGGCAACCACCAGTTTGTTCTCTGCATCTATGAGTCTATTTCTGTTTTGTTTTAGTTTGTTTTTTTCTTTTTTTCAGATACCACCTATAAGTGAAATCATATCGTATTCTTCTTTCTCTGTCTGGCTTATTTCACTTAGCATAATACCTTCTTGATCCATCCATGTTGTTGCAAATGGGAGAATTTCATTTTTTTATGGCTTAATAATATTCCATTGTATATAAAATATATATACCACATCTTCTTTATCCATTAATCTAACAATGGACGCTTACATTACTTTCATATCTTGTTTATTGTAACTAATGCTGTAATAAACATGGGGTGCAGATATTTTTTCAAATTAGTATTTTTGAATACTTAGAGGTGGTATTGCTAGATCATATGGTAGTTCTATTTTTAATTTTTTGAGGAACCTCCATATTGTTTTCCATAGTGGTTGTATCAATTTACATTCCTACTAACAGTATACAACGGTTCTCTTTTCTCCACAACCTCATCAAAACTTGTTATTTTTTATCTTTTTGGTAATAGCCATTCTTATTGATGTGAGGTGATATCTCATTGTGGTTTTGATTTGCAATTCCCTGATGATTAGTGATGTTGAGAATCTTTTCATGTGCTTGTTGGCCATCTGTATATCATCTTTGGAAAAATGTCTACTTAGTTCCTATGCTCATTTTTTTAATCAAGTTCTTGTTCTGATATTGAGTTGTAGAAAGTCCTTATATATTTTGGATATTAATTTCTTATCAGATATCTGATTTTCAAATATCTTCTCCCATTTGGTAGGTTGCCTTTTTGTTTGGTTGATGGTTTCCTTTGCTATGCAAGTTTGATGTAGTCCCATTTGTTTATTTTTACTTTTGTTTTCCTTGCCTGGGGAGACATATCCCAAAAAATATTACTAAGACCAATGTCAAAGAGCATGCTGCCTATGTTTTCTTCTAAGAGTTTTATGGTTTCAGGTCTTACATTCAAACCTTTAATGCGTTTTTAATTTAAATTTGTATATGGTCTAAGATAGTGGTCCTGTTTCATTCATGAGTTCATTTCTGGGCTTTCTATTATGACATTGATCTATGTGTCTGTTTTCATGTCAGTATCATACTGTTTTGATTACTATAGCTTTGTAGTATAGTTTGAAATCAGGGAGCATGATACCTCCAGCTTTGTTCTTCTTTCTCAAGATTGCTTTTGCTATTTGGGGTCTTTTGTGGTTTCATACAAATTTTAGGATTGTTTTCTCTAGTTCTGTGGAAAATGCCATTGGTATTTTGATAGAGATTGCACTGAATTTGTAGATTGCTTTGGTATTATGGACGTTTTAACAATATTAATTCTTCCAATCCATGAGGATAGTATGTCTTTTCATTTATTTGTATCATCTTCCATTTTTTTCATGAATGTCTTATAGTTTTCAGAGTATAGGTCTTTCATCTTTTTGGTTAAAGTTATTTCTAAGTATTTTATTCTTTTTGATGCAGTTATAAATGGGATTACTTTCTTAATTTCTCTTTCTAATAGCTTGTTATTAGTGTATAGAAATGCAACTAATTTCTGTATATTAATTTTGTATCCTGCAACTTTACTGAATTCATTTATTACTTCAAATATTTTTTGGTGGAGTCTTTAGGGTTTTCTATATTTAGTATCAAATCATCTGCAAATAGCAACAGTTTTACTTCATCCTTTCCAATTTGGATGCCTTTTATTTCTTTTTGTTGCCTAGTTGCTGTGGCTAGGACTTCCAATACTATATTGAATAAAAGTGGTGATAGTGGGCATCCTTGTCTTGTTCCTGATCTTAGAGGAAAAGCTTTCATCTTTTCATCGTTGATTATGATATTAGCTGTGGTCTTGTCATATATGACCTTTATTATGTCAAGATAAGTTCCCTCTATACCCATTTTGTTGAGTTTTTATCATAAATGGGTGTTGAATTTTGTCAAATGCTTTTTCTGCTCCTGTTGAGATGATCACGATTTTTATCCTTTGTGTTGTTAATGTGGTGTATCACATTGATTGGTGTTGAACCATCCTTTATCTCTGAGATAAATCCCACTTGATTATGGTATATGGTCATTTGATGCATTGTTGGATTTGGTTTGCTAATATTTTATTGAGGATTTTTGGATCTATGTTCATCAGATATATTGGTCTGTGATTTTCTTTTCATGTAGTGTCCTTGTCTGGCTTTGGTAATGCTGAGGGTAATGCTGGCCTCATAAAATGAGTTTGGAAGCATTCCTTCCTCTTTAATTTTTTTGAATAATTTGAGGGATATTAACTTTTCTTTAAATGTTTGAGAGAGTTCACCTGTGAAGCTCTCTGGTCCTGGACTTTTGTTTTTTAGTTTTGAAATTACTGATTCAATTTCATTACCAGTAATCGATCTAGTCATATTTTCTATTTCTTCATAATTCAGTCTGGAAGATTTCTTCTAAGTTGTCCAAATTTGTTGATGCATAATTGTTTATGGTAGTCCTTGTGATTCTTCATATTTCTATGGTATCAGTTGTAACTTCTCTTTCATTTCTGATTTTTCTTTTTAAAGATTGGCACTTGTGCTAACATCTGTTGCCAATCTTGTTTTCTTCTTCTTCTCCCTAAAGTCCCCCAGTACATAGTTGTATATTCTAGTTGTGAGTGCCTCTGGCTGTACTATATGGGATGCTGCCTCAACTTGATCTGATGAGCGGTGCCATGTCTGTGCCCAGGATCTGAACAGGTGAAACCTGGGCTGCCAAAGGGGAGCACATGAACTTAACCACTTGGCCATGGGGTCTGCCCCCTCATTTCCGATTTTATTTATTTGGGCCCTCTTTTTCTCTTGATGAATCTGGCTAAAGGTTTATCAATCTTGTTTATCTTTTCAAAGAACCAGTTCTTTAGTTTCATTGATCTTTTCTATTGTTTTTTAGTCTCTATTTCATTTAGTCCCACTCTGATCTTTATTATTTCCTTCCTTCTACTAACTTTCGTCTTTGTCATTCTTTTTTTCTAGTTCCTTTAGGTGTAAAGTTAGATTGTTTATTTGAGATTTTTCTTGTTTCTTGATGTAGGCCTGGATCACTGTGAGTTTTCCTCTTAGAACTGCTTTTGCTGCATCCCACAGATTTTGGAAAGTTGTGTTTCCATTTTCACTTGTCTCAAGGTATTTTTTTATTTCTTCTTTGATTTCTTCATTGACCCATTTGTTGTTTAGTAGCATGTTGTTTAGCCTACATGTGTTTGTGTTTTTTCCAGTTTTCTTCTTGCAATTGACTTCTAGTTTCATGCTATTGTGGTTGGGAAAGCTGCTTGATGTGATTTCAATCTTCTTAAATCTATTAAGACTTGTTTTGTGGCCTAACATGTGATCTATCCTCTAGAATGTTTCATGTGCACAAAAGAAACTATATTCTACAGTTTTGGGAAAGAATATTCTGCATACATCTATTAAGTCCAACTGGTCTAGTATGTCACTTAGGGCCAATGTTTCCTTATTGACTTTCTGTCTGGATGATCTATCCTCTGATGTAAGTGGGCTGTTAAAGTCTACTACTATTATTGTATTCTATTACTGTCAATTTCTCCCTTTATGTCTGTTAATATTTGCTTTATATATTTAAGTGCCCCATTTTGGGTGCATAAATATTTATGAATGTTATATCTTCTAAGATTGACTACTTTATCATTATGTAATGCCCTTCTTTGTCTTTTGTTACAGTCTTTGTTTCAAAATCTATTTTGCCTGATGATCTATTGTATGTTTTTGGTTTGCAGTTGCCATCAGGTTCATATATAACAATCTATATATATAGCAGCCTATTTTAAGTTGAAAGTTGCTTAGTTTGAATGAATTATAAAGGTTCTATATTTGGACTTTTCCCTCCCACATTTTATCTTTTTGACATCATATTTTACACCTTTTTATTTTGTGTATCCCTTATCTACTTATTGTAGTTGATTTTACTACTTTTGCCTTTTAACCTTTATATTAGTTTTAAAAGTGATTGATCTACTACCTTTACTATATCATTGTTTTTACCAGTGAGATTTCCTCTTTCATATCTTTTCTTATTTCTAATTTTGGCCTTTTTTTTCTGCTTAAAGAAGTCCCTTTAACATTTCTTGTAAGGCCAGTTTATGGGTGATGAACTTCTTTAGTTTTTTCTTCTCTAGGAAACTCTTTATTTCTCCTTCAATTCTGAAGGATAACCTTGTCAGGAAGAGTATCTCAGTTGTAAGTTTTTTCTTTTTAGTGCTTTGAATATAAGCCATTTCCTTCTGACCTGTGAAGTTTCTGCTGAAACATCAGCTCGTAGCCTTATGGGGGTTTCCTTGTACATGACTAGTTGTTTTACTCTTGCTGCTTTTAAGATGCTCTCTTTATCTTTAACTTTTGACATTTTAATTATAAACTATCTTGGTGTGGATCTTCTTTAGTTCATCTTATTTGGGACTCTGTGTTCATCCCAGACCTGGATATCTGTTTCCTTCCCCAGGTTAGGGAAGTTTTCTGCCATTATTTCTTCAAATAGGTTTTCTACTCCTTTCTCTCTTTTTTCTCCTTCTGGGACCCCTATAATGAGAATGTTAGCACACTTGATTTTGTCCCAGAGGTCCCTTAAATTATACTCACTTTTTAACATTTCTTTTTTTTCTTTTTGCTGTTCTGATTTGGGGATTTCTACTATTTTGTCTCCAGCTTGCTGATCTGTACTTTTGTATCATCTGTTGTGGGCTCCTCCTTGTATATTTTTTCATTTCAGTTGTGTATTCTTCATCTCTGATTGGTTCTTTCTTATATTTTCTAAATTTTGTTGAATTTATCACTGTATTTATCCATTCTTCTCCCACATTCAGTGAGCATCCTTATGACCATTACTTTGAACTCCTAATCAGGTAGATTACTTATCTCCATATCATGAGATCTTTTTCTGAGGTTTTGTTTTATTCCTTCATTTGGAGTATATTTCTTTGTTTTTTCATTTTGCTTGGCTCTCTGTTTATTTCTATGTATTAGGGGAAACTGCTACCTCTCTCAGTCTTGAAGGAGTGGCCTTGTGTAGGTGATGATCCTTCTCATTCAACCCTTTCTTAGCTCTTGGTTGTCTCTCAAACCTTTGTGGCTATCTACACCTTCTGATTTATTTTTTATTGCCCCTGTTGTTGAAGGTGCATCAAGAGCTGTCAGTGCTCCAAAGGGAGGAATCTCATTTAGTACCTAGTTTCAGACTGATTGGAAGCCAGCCCCTCAGGCAGCAGATTTTAAAGTATGCAAATATATATAGTCCTGTGGGGCCTCAATCATAATCCCTGCTGGCTTCCAGACCAGGAGATCTAGAGGTGTCCCCTGAGTGATAATTGCAAATATCTAGGCTCCTGATGACTGTATAAGCTTTTTTCTGGAGAGTTTCATTGAGCTATAGCGAGGCCAAGGAGTGCAATGTTGGTGTCTCCCTGCTCATATTCCCTAGGAACACCTCCTTAGCCTCTAGATATGTGGGAACCTGAAGCATGTCCCTCAGGGTGAAGCTCCAAGCTAAATGAAGAGGTCTTTTTCACAGGGTTGTTTTTTGGTCTTGTTGTCTGTACAGTGTGCTGGGCTGGTGGCCTGAGATGAACTGTCTTTCTGATTGTTACAGTCCTGCTGAGCTCAGGAACACCAGCCCCTTTGGCCACAGGGGCCAGCAATCAAGGGGTGTCCCCTGTGTGCATTGCATGTGCAGCTGGCTTTAGCTAGGCAGTTCGAGAGTGTGTGTGTGTGTGGGTGGGGGGTGACTTGAATGCATGCACCAGTGGGCTTCAGCAGTGCAGCAAGAGAGTGCCTTGTCTCTGAGCTTGTGTCAGTTTTAGGCTGAGAGAGGGAAAATGTCATGACTGCTCATGCTCAACCAGGTGGCAAGGGTTTTAGGCTAGGAGTCGGGTCATGCCACTACTGCTCACTCTCCAGCCCCAGCCAGAGGGAGGAGTGTTGCAGCCACCTGTGCTCTCAGATTTTAGCTAGGAAACAACAGAATGCTGCATAGGTTCATGCCAGCCTGCTCCAGCCAGACTGCAGGGGTGTGCTGCAACTACAGGGTTTCTCTGGGTTCAGCAAAGTGGGCAGTGGGATAGTGCCAGAGTTGCTGGCCCCAGCATCTGAGCTCACTGGCTGGTACTGGCAGGTTAAGTGGGTAGAACAACAACAGCGTCCACCACGGACTCCGTCCTGGGGAGTGTTTTCACCATCCCCTGCCCCTCCAGCCAAAGCTTTTAGAATAACAAATAATTTTCCTTCACATATAGTCTTGGCACTTTTCAAGCTGCATTATTTCCCTGGATGTCTGGGCAATGAGACTACATGCAGGTCCTTTAAGAAAGGAATCTCAGTTTCCTATAGCACTTTGGGACCGTTGGCCATCAGCTCAGTTCGTTTTTAATCCAGATGTTTTGGGGGCTCTTCTCTAGTAAAGATCCCAGGGGCTGGGGCACCTGATGTGGGGTGCAAACCCTAGCTCCTCCAGGAGAAGCACCCATATGATGAGATCCCCCCTGTTGTGTGCCACCACACCTGGAGGGGTGGTATTGGCAGCATTTATCTGCCTCTCCTACCCATTTTGATGTGGTCCTTTTAATCCTTTATTGTGGAGTAGATGTTCAGATAGCTCTCAGTTTCTTTTCAGAGGGAATTAATCCATAAGTAGCTGTATAGTTGTTGTGGCCATGGGAGAAGCTAAGTTCAGGCTCTTCCTGCAGTCCCCCATGAACACCTTCAGCTGTGTTATAATTTTTAAGCTTCCTTTGCATCTCTCACAGTCCTAGGCACTTGCTGGAGCCTAATAAACAAACATTCCATTTCAACAGCCCCTTTCCACCTCTCTGTAGCATGCTGCAGCAATGACTTGAAGCAAAGCATTCATATATGAGGAACCCTAGTTGCCAAAATGCCTACCAATTCCCTTCTGCTAGGTAGGCAGTCAGGCCCACTGGCAGCCACCATAGCCATCACCACCCCCAGGGATCAAGAAGAGAAGAAATAATCTCCCCCACCTTTGTATCTTTAATAATGCATTAGCTTTATAAAATAATAATTATTCATATCCTTATTCTCCTCTGTCATCCTTTAATGCAAAACCTTCAATTTATCATGTTCTGTGTTCTGACCTTAATACTACTCAGCTCTTTTGACACTATCATTCCTTTCCCTTCTTTTCCAAGCTCTTTCATTGTGTTGTCTGAAACTCAGCCCAACACACTGACTAACTGAACATTCCTTTACTTCTTTACATTCATATAAACTTGAGTATTTCCAAATTACTTTTCCTAAAGGTCTCATAACACAGATACCTCAGGGTTAGAATGCTGGGTGCATGGTTCATCTCCTTCTTATTTCCCAATGGCACAGCTCCACCCTTTCATGAAAAAGCCCTATATCTTTGCTGCTTATATGCCATTCTCTTTTTTTTTCTCTCTTCTGTCAATCTCTGGGAAACCCCTCTCTGTCATTATAAGGACATGCTCATTATATTCCTCTCCACCATAAATCTAGCATCATGTTATCCCAAACATAACTTATAATCTTCATTCTCATTCTTAGAACTTCCAAAGATTCTATTCCATTCATTCTTATTTCAGAAATGGTTCCATCATTCAGTTGGATGTATAAGCCAGATTCCCTGAGTGGGAAACAAACAGGGCACCACATCACCTGCCTATGGTTGTCAGACTGTGGTGACGATGTGTTGCTGTGCTGCTGAAAGCTATGCCACCAGTATTTCAGATACCAGCAGGATCACCCATGGTGGACAGTTTTCAGCAGAGATTCCAGACTAAGAGTCTAGAAAGAAGAACCTGGCCACCCACTCTGAAAAACTCCCTATTCTCATCAATTGATTTATTTGTCTGTCTTGATGCCAAAACCACATGGTCTTTACTATTATAGCTTTGTAATAAGTCAAAGTCAAATACTGTTAGTCCTTTAAATGTGTTCTCCTTTTTCAAGTTTGTTTTGGCTATTTTAGATCCCTTGTATTTCCATGTGAATTGTACTTGTCAATTTTCACTAAAAAGCTTACTAGAATTTTGATTAGGGTTGCACTGAATCTATAGATCAATTTGGAGAGAATTGACTCCTTAAAAATATATAGGTTTTTGAGCTATAAACATATCTCTCTGTTTATTTGGGTCATGTTTATTTTATCTCAGCAATGTTTTATAGTTTTCAATGTACAGATCTTGTACATTTTTTCATCAAAGTTATCCTGAAGTAGTTTGTATTTCTTGATGCTATTTAAACTGTATTTTTAAAAATTTTAATTTCTGATTGTTCATTGACCATAGAAATACAATTGATCTTTATATGTTGATTTTGTTTTCTGCAACATTGTTAAACTCACTTATTAGTTCCAAAAGATTTATTTTGTAGATTCCATTGGGTTTCCTATATACATAATCATGTCATCTGTGAAGAAAGACAGTTTTATTTCTTCCTTTCCAATTGTATGCCCTTTTAATGTTTTTTGTGATGCATTGCACTGGTAGGAGCACACAGCACCATATTAAATAGAAGTGGTAAAAGTACACCTCCTAGCCTTCCTCCTGATCTTAAGTCCTTTCAATTTTAACTCCTAAATAGCCATTGAATCCTTCATTTTCCTCCATAGTTATCACTGCTATCCTATTTCAAGTCACCATATTCTGTCATCAGGAGCACTTTAAACTAACCTCCTAATGCTTCGCCTGGCCCAGCTCCAATTCCTTCTCTGTGGTGCAGCCAGGGTGCTATCTTCCAAACTCAAAATGGATCATGTCATTCTCCCTCCTTAAAACCCATAAATGGATTCCTATTGCTTTTCTGGTAAAGACCATTGCTGAATTTGGTCAACTCAGCCACATAGGATTGGGTCTCTGCTTAAAATGTCTCAGGCTCCCATCCTGCCCTACTTTGCATTTTAGCCACACTGTCCACAGTTAAGTACCTCTGAGTTACCGCGATTCTTCCTAATTCTACCTCAGATGTGTGCTCTCCCCTTATACCAGGAACACTTTCCCCAAGCCCTGCTTTTCCTGGTTAACTTCTGTTCATACGTTCTTAGGGAAGCCTTCCCTGGCCACCAATGACTAGGTTAGGAGCCCCTTCAGGCAAGATCAGAGAAAAGTGCACTTTTTGCTTTGTAGCTAAAGGCAGAAAAATATATTAACAATGTTTGTGTTACTCTTATGTCTATAGGGATTTCTCACCCTGTCTCAATCCAGAACATGGTCAAACATCTGGGACTTTTATATTGCTGAATTAAGAGGGGAGTTACCAGGCTGGAGAACTTAAGCTTCCTCTAGTTTTATTTTATTTTGTGTTAAGTAGACTCTTTTGTTTAGGGCAATTTTATGTTCACAGCAAAATTGAGAGGAAGGTACAGAGAGTTCCGGTATTTTATTTTTTAAGTAACCTTTTTATGTTGCAGTGTTTTAGATTTACAGAAAGGTTTTGAGGTGCACACCTAGTTCCCATACCTCACACTCAGTTTCTCCCCAGTTATGAACATTTTACATTATTACGGTACATTCCTCACCACTGAACCGATGTTAATATATTGGTACATTATTACTAACTAAAATCCGATTACAAACGAAGATTTTGAGGCCAGCCTGGTGGCACGGTGGTCAAGTTCGTGTGCTCCGCTTTGGTGGCCTGGGGTTCACGGGTTCGTATTCCAGGTGTGGACCTATACACTGCTGATTAAGCCATCCTGTGATGGTGTCCCACATGGAAGATAGAGGAAGATTGGCACAGATGTTAACTCAGGGCCAATCTTCCTCACCAAAAAAAAGAAGAAGAAGAAGAAGAAAGAAAGTAAGTAAGATTTGGGTGCTAGGAGTGCTCATTGCTATTGGAGTGGCATTAATTCTAGGCCCTCATAGCTGACTGAGCAAGGAAATATGTGTGTATACTCACATGTATCTATTGACACATATATGAATATTTCTATATGTATCCATCTGTATCTATATTACACTAATTATGAGTTCATATTTCTGTCTTCAACTCTAATCCTAATTTTCTTCCCTTGCTTATCTGTAACTTCCTACAGCAACAGTGAGAAATGTCTCCCACCATCTGTCATCCATTTACTCAATTGTTTAATTTCACTGGACACGTAGAGTGGTTTCAGAATTGAAATAACTTTATCACCTAGAGTGCAGTGCTTATATTCCATTCTTTTTGCCTTTGGTCTTACAGACTCTCCTCATATCCAAAGTCATGTAGGTCAGCACCTTTTCCTCCACCCTCTTCAGTGAGGTTGTTCCAGACATTAGTAATGCAGTTAGATTCTTCTGTCATATTCTGCATTCCATCCTGGGATTCCTCTGACCTTCTAAATGATTTTTTAAATTTGCCTACAATAAAGATCCACTCTTTGTGTTATAAAGTTCTATGGTCTTTGCCAAATGCATTGTCATGTGTCCATCATTACACTATCATACAAAGTAGTTTCATTACCCTAAAAAGTCCTGTGCTTCACTTATTCAACTCTCCCTGCCCTCACCCCCAAATCCCTGGCAATCACTGATCTGTTTACTGTCTCTAAAGTTTTGCCTTTTACAGATGTCATCTAAATAGAACCATATAGTATGCTGACTTTTCAAACTGACTTCTTTCACTTTGCGATATGCATTTGAGTCATCCACGTCTTGAGAACTCACTCCTTTTCACTGCTTAGTAGTATTCCATCTTATAAATGTACCACAGTTTGTTTATTCATTCACCTATTGAAAGACATTTTGGCAACTTTCAATTTTTGGCAGTCATCAATAAAGCTGTTATAAACATTCACAAACAGGTTTTTGTGCAGCCATAGTTTTCAAATCAGTTGGTTTAATACCTAGGAGCATGATTGCTGGATCATATGGTTAGATTATGTTTAGCTTTGTAAGAAATTGCTCTCTGTCTTTCAAAGTGACTGTACCATGAGAGGTGCTGTTGCTCTACATTGTTGTCAGCACATAGTATTGTCAGTGTTTTGGACTTTAGCCATTCTAATAAGCATACAGTGGTATCTTATTTTAATTTGCATTTCCCTCATGACAAATAATGTTGAGTATCTTTTCATATGCTTATTTGTCATTTGTGTATCTTCTTTGATGAAGTGTCTGTTCATGTATGTTACCTATTTTTAAATGTATTTGTTTTCTTATTATTGAATTTTAAGGGTTCCTTGTATATTTTGAATTTAAGTCCTTTATCAAATATGTGTTTTGCAAGCACACTCTTCCAGTCTATGACGTCTTTTCTTTCTCTTAACATTGTCTTGCACAGAACCAAAGTTTTAATTTTAATAAAGTCTGGCTTTTCAGTTTTATTCCTTCAGAGGTCATATTTTTTGTGTTATATTTAAAAACTCACCACCAAACCCAAGGCCACCAAGATTTTCTTTTAAAAATATTTACAATTTTGTGTTTTACATTTAGGTCTATGATCCACTTTGAATTATTTTTTGTGAAAGGCATAAGATCTGTGTCTTAGTTAATCTTGGGGGTTTTTTTTGCATATAGATGTTTAATTATTCCAGCATTAATTGTTGAAAAGACTATCTTTTCTCCATGGAATTGCTTTTACACATTTGTCAAAAATCAGTTAATATATTTATTTGGGTCTGTTTTGAGGGCTCTCTATTACCAATTGATGTGTGTGTCTGTGCTTTTACCAATATCACACTGTCTTGCTTACTGTAGCTTTAGAGTCTTACAGTCTTGAAATCAAGTAGTATAAGTCCTTCAACTTTGTTCTTCTTCAATCAGTTGATATGATTACATGAGTTTTTCTTCTTTAGTGTGTTGGTATGGTAGATGACATTGATTGATTTTTGAGTGTTGTACCAGCTTTGCATGCCTAGAGAGTATCTCACTTGGCTGTGGTTATAGTTCTTTTTATACGTGATTGAATACAACTTGGTAATATTTTATTGATGATCTTTGCATTTATATTCATGACAGATATTAGACTGTTTTCTTTTCTTATAATGCTTTTGTCTCGTTTTGGTTATAGGTTAATACTGCTCTCACAGAATGAATTAGAAAGAGTTCCCTCTGCTTCTAACTTATGAAAGAGGTTGTTTGACAATTGATGCTGTTTTTTTCTTAGGTGTTTGGTGGAATGCACTAGTAAAATCATGTGCACTTGGTGCATTCTTTTTTGAAAAGTTATTAAGTAGGTTGTTAATTATCCAATTTCTTTACTGGATGTAGAGCTATCAGATTATCTATTTCAACTAGTATGAATTTTGGTAATTTTTGTCTTTCAAAGAATTGGTCAATTTCCTCTTAGTTATCAAATTTGATGGCATAGTGTTGTTTCCTCCTGTTGTTTTCCATTTAAGAAATATTTGACTATTGATTTGACTTATGTGGCACTGTACCAGAGTTGGGTATGGTGGAAACAAGAACTGAAGTTTCTGAGATAGAAACAGCTGACTTCTTGGCCAGATTCAGTAGAGGTAGACAATTCTTGAGTGACTAAACATTTGTACCTAGGAAATTGCTATGAGATCACTAGCAAAGATGTCCAAGTTCAAGCTTTGCATAGCAGGCACAGATCTCTTCCATCCAA
The DNA here is from genome assembly GCF_041296265.1 of Equus caballus. Taxonomy (NCBI): domain Eukaryota; kingdom Metazoa; phylum Chordata; class Mammalia; order Perissodactyla; family Equidae; genus Equus; species Equus caballus. Next base: position 43,110,166 of record NC_091687.1, read on the forward strand.
AATTCTCTCTCTTTTACAGTCATCAGTCTGTAAAAGGTTTGGAAAGCAGATAGAACAGCAGTTACTTGTGTAATCCAAAGGCCTAAGGGCTGTAGTTGACTGTTTTGGAATGTGAAAGACTCCTGGATCATTGTACAACCCTAAAGAAATAGGAACTCATAATGATTTGGGATAAAATTTGACATAGTATTGGGACTTAGAGCAAGTTAAATTTGATTTGGAAGAGTGGAATAATGTTATATTTCTTGAATTTCTTATGATGCAAAATTTGTACACACTATACACTGATCAATATATAATTATATTTTTATTTGTGTTATTTTAAAACCAATCTCTGTATTTGCCCACTATATGCTAAGCCCCATGAGAATAGAGACCAGTTTTGCTTTTGATTACCATTGTATTCCCAGAGCCTAGCTTTGTATTTGGCACATGATGGACACCTAACCAGTGTTAATTGAATTTATTTATAAAGAATGAATGATTGATGACTTCAGTGTCTAGTAGACTCTGTTGCAATCAGTTCTTCACAATACTCTAAACTTTATTGTCTCTTTTTACTTTTATCTTACCTACTGGATGAATCCACACCTTAGATAAGTGTTACTTTTCATGCTTTCCCTGCCTGCTTGTAGACGAGGGGTCAGAAAACTACAGTCCAGTCAAGGAGCTAAGAAAAGTTTTTACATTTTTAAAGAGTTGTTAAAAAGCCAAGAAAAATATGTGAAAAAGACCACATATGGTGCACAAAGCCTAAAATATTTGCTATCTGGCCTTTTACAAAAATAATAAAAATTTGCTGACCTCTAATTCAGACTATTGAGTACATAATGGGGAAAATCACACAATTGAGCAGATTAATCAACAACCACTCTCTTCTCCCCACTGAACCAACTATATGTTCTCTTACCAGCTTATCCTCCTACTCTCTGACATTATTTCCAAGCTATTCTCTGTCCTCAAACCTCTGATCCTCTCATCTTTCCCCTTCTCTACAGATAAGTTTTATAGCCAAAAATATGATCTATCTACAACTCAAAGCATTTCCTCTTGTTATAATGGAGAACATGTTTCTCTCCCTAGCTAGTAAACGTCCCTCCACCTGTGCTCTGACCTCATCCTTTCCTGCTGGAGTGGACATATTGATGAGGATTATTTGGGGCTGGTTACTTTTGAAAGCTGCAGACAGGAAAGAGACTCTGAAAGGTGGAATTTGCTTGCCCTTTGATGAGAGACATTTCCATTTGTGAAGGAAGTCTCCATCTGTGGGAGTGCCTCCCTCTCTGCACCAGGAAGAAGGGGGTATGAACTTATCTCTAGAAACTCTTAATGGAGACGACTGTGCTTGTCTGGTAACCTCATGTAACTGACCCCTCCTCCCCCCAATATCCTTCTTTGTCTTTAGCTGAAGATGATATTTAAGGAGGTGGCTTCAGCCATTTACTTAATCTGATCTGATTCTTATCTAAAGTTATAGGACCACCCAATAACCAGACCCCATCTGCAGTGATACCATTTTAATGACTTTTTTCTACATATTCTTTCCTTTGTCTTGTAAAGAGATAACTCACATACCTATGCCTTAAATTTAGCCCTACCCTCAATCCATGTTGGCAGCAGCTCTTACTGCCCATGGGTCCTGTCCCTCTGCTGTTCCATACTATTCCCTAAATAAAAGAGCACTACTGCCAGACCTTGAGAGTCCAAGAAATCTTTCTTTCGACTCCTTGGCTCACTAAGCCTGCATCAATATGACTTGGTTTGCTACCATCCTTTTCTTTGGGATGTTATCCATGTTATCCTGCTCCATCTATCTGGTTCAAATTGGGCCAACTGTCACCACACTCCCATTCTTCTAGCCCCATGGGGAGGCACATGAGCCAGCTTAGGCAATTCAAATATTCCACCCTCATCTTTACAATGATTGATTTCAAAAAAGGTGTCTGACCAAAGCTGGGCCTGGTCTCTTTCCTGGGGAAGATGGCGCTATCTTTTCCTCTTGAAGGGCCTCTCTGAAGAGCAAATACCAGAAGGAAGTGAAGAAGCACCACATGAAGTTCTGGAGAAGGACATTCCAAGGCAGAAGAGACCTGCAAAGGTGGGAACAAATGTGGCCAACTCAAGAAGCAGCAAGAAAGCCAGTGTGGCTGGAGTGGAAAGAGTCAGGGGAGAGTGCTGGGGATGAGTCTGAAGAGGGAGACGTGGGTTAGATCTTGAAAACAGCAAAGAGTTTTGATTTTATTCCAAGAAAAGTGGGAAAGAATTGTCGGGTTTTTGCTAGCAAGAAATGTGATCTGATTTACATCATTGACTCCACTATCCTTCTTGAAATACTCTCTCTTCTTGGATTCTTCTGATTTTTCCTCTTAACTTTGTGACTACTGCTTGTCAGTCTCACTCAAAGCCTCCTACTCAACCACTAACTACAAGTCCTTTTTGGTTTCTATCCCTCCTCTTTTCATTCCGAACTTTTTCTCAGACCCACACCCCTGGGGCTTCTGTGGCCATCTTTACTCTGACACTCCCAAGTTTAGATCCTGAGCAAGGTCTCTCTTCTGAGTTTTAGCTTTCACCTATGTGATTGCCTCTTTGACACGCCCACCTAGATGTTTCTTAAGCACTTCAAAACCAACATGAAAGTAACTGATTTTAAACCTCCGCCCTGAAACCTGCCTCTCCTCAGGGTATCGGCCTCTCAGTGAATGGGACAACTATCCACCCATGTGCTCAGATTATTGCAATACTCTTTCCCAACTTTTCTTTCTTATCTAGTCAATTACCAAACTCTGTTTAGTCTAGTTCTCATACATTTCTCAAATCTGGCTGCATTTCTTTATTCTCACTTTATTCCACAAGTGTACTGCTGCTAACTGCCCCCTACCTCTACAGATTTTTCTCTCTGTTTTCTCTCAAATCCACTCTACACAATGTAGCTCCAAGTGACTTTTTACAGTAACCAGAAATCATGCCACTATCCCCACCTAAATGCTTTTCACGACCTGTTGTTGACAGACTATAAAAGAAATGTTTGAGGCTTACTAGGCCTTTCACGGTTTGGTCTCTACTAATGTCTCCAATGTCGTCACCTGCCAATTTCACTTCTATTCCAGATTTCAGCACAGTCCTTCTTTCATTTCACTGAAACCACCAATTAGTTATCTGCCTTAATCACCCCACTGGCTGCACCCTTGGTGCTGCACTCCCCTCACCCCACCACCACTAGCTCTGCTTTTTGCCAGACTGCCTCTAATTTCTTCTCCACGCCTCAGGCTAAATGTCATTCTTCTGGGATGTCTTCCATGACTCACCTCTCTCCCACCACAGAGTAGATTAGGTCTTTTTTTGCCCTTCTAGATCACTTTGAGTGTCTCATTTGTGCTGGTCATTATCCTCATAATTGTCAAAGAGTGAATATTTTATGTCTCTGCATAGTTAGGGCTCTTGGGGCAAATTTTGCTGCGACTTGGGTTAAAGGGCATATCTTGAAACTTAAAGATAACTGAATAGATAGTAAGAGACATGCTTACCTTGAGAGGAGAGATGATAAGATCGGGAACCACGGAGTTGTTTTGGAATGAGACCTTGTGTGAAGTTCATTTCAGAGAAACTTGTCTTATGTCTCCCCTGGAAGCATGTATTTACATTCCAAAGAGTAACTCAGGATCCTTCCTATTCTCTCTCAAAGGTGAATTTGTGTATATTAGGGAGCAAAGTTTTCTCTTACTATCTCATGAGGGGAAAGAGGGGAACAGCCATCCCTCTTCTACATAAACTCTCAGATTCTTTTGGGGCTCTTCACCTATAGTACAGATCCGGGTATGTGTAAGGTGACATCTGGCTCTAATTCTATCATCTGAAAAGGGAGGAAGATTGGGGCCAGGGGAGCTGATGCAGTTCTTACTACAAGTACAAATAGTTCATCCCTACCCCAGAAGTCTTGTATCTAACTCTCAGGATAATATTTGCAACTATAGATACTAAAACCTATCAATATTTACAAATTTAATTTCTATGTTCACAAATAAACTATAATGTCCTCGAGCATAGGAATCCTTGTGATTCATCATGGTATTCCTAGTGCCTGGCAGCATGTGGTGCTTAAGAAATCTTTGTTGATTGCTTGTTGAATAAATAAGTGAATTGCCTCATGCCTGAGGAATGGTTAAGTGTCATTTAGTAGAAAGTGAGGGCTGGCCTAACAATTCAAAGCTTTTGATGGCTCTGCAAGTAGATGGGTCTTCTGGTAACATTGTCTGAAGAAATCCAGGAGCCTGCAGCTGATCAGTTAGGCTCAGTGCTGATGAGACCAGGGGCAGTGTCGCTCTCCCCTGTAGATGAGTTATGGGTTATTCATTTGCATGACCTCAGAAGTCACCCTGATTTGCTGCTGTGCTGGGTGTATTCCTCGACGAGGGACTGTTTCCTCAGAGCAAAGGCTCTGGAGTATACAACACCTGGAATCAAATCCCAGCTCTGTCCCTTAATAGAGGCAACTTGCTAGCCTTCTTTGTGGCTCAGTTTCTTATCTGTAAAATGGTTGGATAATAATGTGACAGATGTTGTGAGGATAAAAAAAGTCCATTTATGCAAAGGAGTTACTAATATAATGGGTTGTTGTGAGGGAAAAAATGAATTAATTAATGTAAAATCCTTAGAAAAATACCCGCCACATAATAAATTCTATAGACTTTATTTTCCTATTTAATATTCAATTTAAAAAGGGTTCAGAGAGAGAAGAAAGAAGTCTACTGAAACCAATTTCTATTCTAATACATGAAATAAATATTTTTGGCCAATGACAGATACAGTTTCAGAAAATCAAGTCAACATTATAACCTATAGATTATCTTCGGTTAGGAAATCATTTCCTCAACTTCAGTGGCAAGTTTTATCCCTAAAATAATTTCCCCCAAATTAGTGTGTGGTAAGTAAAACCTGCCCAGAGCTATCTGGCTTATGTAAAAATAGGAATCACATCTGACTCTATACAAAATGCAGGATATATTTTCAGTTCCAAACAAAGAACTATTGTCAGACATTCTAGGGAAAAAAAATTAGAAAATATTTTCTACTTCCCAAAATGCCAGGAAAGTGTTTTCAAAGGGTTTTTCAAAAACTATATTTTATGCTTTTTTTTTTTATTTGGAGATCTGCTTTCTCAAGATGAAATGTGATATTTAGAAGGGGAAGGAGGTGGCCTAGCAAAAAACTGAAGCCTAATTGTCACTCTAATGGTTTAAGTCTCTCTTCATCAATTTGACAAACAACTATGGAGAGTGTGCTTGGGGCACAGCGCTGTGTTAGGCCTTTGATGTGTTTATTTATAATGTGTAGCAAGCTGACTTCTCCTCGGTGTTCAGGGAGGCGCAGCCTTGTGCAGGGCTCTCAAAGGGACCTGGAAGAGTTAATAGCTCTCATGAGGTAACGCATGGCACCACCATCCACCCAGTTTTTGGTTGGACGGCATTACCAAAGAGGTCAAAGTCTGGGTTTGATCCCTGCCTAAACAGCTTTCAGACTTGCTCAGCAGTTTCAAGTCACAGACTATACTTTGACCTGAAAATCTAACCCCAGGGTCATAATCGGACAAAAGAACCTTATTATGAGAGCAAATTTGTTGCTATCATTGATATTGCATGCTCATACTGTATGACTTCATATCTGAAGGACAGTACTTTATTTTTATTGCTATCAACTCATTTGTATAGGAACTTAATATAAGGATCCAGTATCTAATACTTAAATAACATTATTGATAAAATAGCTAAAATCTATATAAATTTTATTATGTGCCTAGGACTGTAATAAATGCTTTACATATATTAACTCACTTTAATTTTCACAGCATCCCCATAAGGAAGATACTATAATACTATCTGTATTTCACAGATCAGAAAACTGAGGCAGAGAGAAGTTATGCAACTTCTCATGGCTGTTAAGTAGCAGAAGTGGGATGAAAATCTAATCAGTCTGGTTCCAGAGTCTACATCCCTGGCCACTCTGACACTTGGGTGAAAACCCACTGTTTTCACTCATCAACAAATATACCACAAATGCTCTATCTTATTTATTTGAATATTAAATTAATTTCTCACAAGAAAACTGTGCTGATTGCTTCATTGTATTTTGTAAATAAACTGACAGTGAAACACATAATCTTAAGATTTAGTCAACAGAACTCTTTTGATCCTTTTACTGTCCTGGCAAATGGCTCCTTGATGCCCCAGGTACCACATCCAGACATTGAAACTATCGCCAGTTGAGCTCCAACTTACCTTTCCCACCTTCTCTCCAGACACTTTCTTCATGGTCTTATTTTCACTTCCTCCACATAAATTGTCCTCTTTCCATCTAGTCACTTTAGCTTGAAATCACCTTTCCCTCTTTAACTTTGTACAGCAATTAATGTCAGTGCATTTGCCTGGCTATGTGTGTTAGGAATTATGACATCTCCTTTGTTGTTGACTGTTATTAAAATCTTTGGTCATGATTTAACTTCTTATGCATTTGTGTCTCTTTAACTCTTCAGAGGATTCTAAGCTCTTTGAAGGCAAATGCCTAGTTTTAAAGCTAAAATAAAAGGTTTAAGTTAGTTTATATGTCTATGTTACAGCCATGATCCATCTGAAAGTAAACATGGATCCTTCTCAGATTAAGAAGAAATGCTGAGAGGCATTAAAAATATTAACATGAGTGGTTTTAGATCAATAGAATAATCGTTCAAATAGGAGTAGTTCTGTTGCTTTTCATCGTCTTCCTTCCCAACTCATCAGAAATATACTAATCCAGAAATATTTTTTGATGTCTACCGTACATGAGACAGGCTTAACATCATGGTGTTTATACAGGTCTGTGTAATTCATGGTCCTGGATGGCAGGGAACACACAATCTAGTTGGGTTTCTGGATTTTATATCTCTCTACAACATTTAACTAACAACCTTAGGTATTATGTGATAAATACTAAAATGGTCCTGACCATGTGAGAATTTAGAGGAGGAAGTTGAGAGAAGAGGGCACTTTGGACTGGGATGCTCAGTCCGTGGAGGTGGGATTTGAGTTGAGTCTAGAAGGTTGAGCAGCATTTAGGGAAAAAAAGAGAAAAGAGAAAGGGCCTTTCAGGTAGGCATATTTACAATGAACAAAAGGAAATATGTTTGTTGTATATTTAGAAGATAATATACTGAGTAGTGATGGAAGATGTAAGTTGTAAGGTTGGTCATGTAGGTTGGATTGTAGAAAGCTATGATTATCAAATTCTTAGGCACTGGGAAGCCACTAAAGGATTTTGAGCTTGACAGCAATATTATGAGAAGCCTAGTTTGGACTGAAGAGAGATTGGGAGCAGGGTATTCAGTAAAGAATTGTTAGAAAATATAGATTCAAAGCCTTCAGAATTAGAAGTGCCTTCCTTAAACAGCTAGATCTCATTTAGGTAGAAGAGAAAACTCGGACTCAAAGAGAGAAAAAGAATTACCTAAGAACATGGAATAAGGTTTTTGTTTTTGTTCTCAAATTATTTTTATTTCACTTTCAGATTACAAATCTATAATTTCAAACAAACTTTGTTATGCTTAAAAATGAATGTGAAGAAAAAGACTGAGTTAAGGGCAATTGTATCAAATATCAAGGTATATGTGGGGGCTAGAAACACATTAAAGGGCATAGTTTTAATGGAATTGATAAAAAACTCAAGACTTTGCCATTCAATAGATTATTTGTCTTAGATATTAAAGCATCCTTTTATATTTATGGAAAACAGTATGCTAGTAAATAATTCCCAGCTATATTGCATTATTTGACAATCAGTCCTGTGTTATTTTCACTACATTAAATGGTAGCAGTAAACATGAAAATGATGTCTGATAATCCGTTGATAAATTTTATTATTTTGTTGCTGGATTTATCACTAAGACAGCTCACATCATTTTCACATCATTTAGTAGATTCAACATGTTTTCAAGGCTACTGACATTTCTGTTGATTTTGAGTGGCTTTTAATGTTTATTTGCACTAGGGTAGGAACTGAAAAATCTCATTAAAAGACAGTTGCTTATTCCCATTAAGGGATCATGAAATATGGATGGTAATATTTTTTATCTGAGTCCAAGGTGAACAAGAAGGAAGAACATCATAAAATCTGAAACACTGACCTATTTGCTCAAGAAATTTTCTTAGTAGTAATAACTTTTACTCATTATTTAATTTCTTTTGAAATCTGTGATAATTTCCAATGGCCAAAGGCCACCAATATAGAGCAACATTAAGCAAAGATCAGTTGCAATTTAACTGGTTTGGAAAAGTATTCCCGAGTTTATGCAATGTTGTAAAACTTCTTAAGTATCAGTTAAAGCATAAAATCTTATAAAATTTGATGTACATTTATTTAACATAGAGTTCCAATCTGCCATTAATGCAGGAATGGTGTTCTACAGGCAGAAGGTTGTTTATGTGTTTATTCATGTATTTATCTAGGGAGTGTTTATTGAGTGCCTAAGTATCTGTGATGTAAGGTAAAAAGTGAAAAACCCAAAAGAAGGGATGTGTGGACAGAATGCTAATGGAGATAGAATCCTACTGCTCTAAGTATCCATGGTGGGGGCTTAGGGGCTTCTTACATAAGCTCCTGTGAAATTATGGAAGTCCTCAGTTCTTCCACCAAGAGAGACCAAAGTGACCTGGGGATTCCATGTACATTTGCAGGGTGGGTACACAACTAAGTGTAAGCGCAGTACCTTAAAGTGCAGTAGGAGAATAAGGAAATTATCAAGGTCAATGCCCAAGCTACTGGCTCACAATGATCTCTCTCTCTGCACATGTCACGTCATTGTAGTGAAGATCAAATACTCTTACTATTTTTATGCAAATTTGAAATTTGGAAGAAATGGTATAAAGATAGTTTTGATGAAAATTCAGCTCACTTTGTTGAACTTGAAAATTGGTATTCTTTGGAGTACACTGACTTGAGTTAAAGATGTAGGTGTGCATACATGAAGAATTGTGGGACTTGAAGTTTTGCAGCTTCTGTGAAAACGTAGATGAAGATGATGAGCCTGGGGAGCGCACTAACTCCCCGCCCTCAAAGCAGCTTAATCCATGGAAATTGTACAGCAAAATCTGATGTGTGTGTACGTTCCCACGTGTGTATGCTTGTGTGTGTGTGTGCACGCACTTCTTTTAGACACATGGTGCAATACCTCCCTAACAGAAGAAGAAATGAACATAGTCAAGTAAAGGAGAGTGTCACTGATGAAGGGCTTTCCTATAGCTTCTTCAGGGCCTAATGCCTTGGGTTGATGGCATTTTTGATTCAAATATGATTATCCTGTCAAGATTTTAGAATTTAATTATGGCAAACTCATTCCACTAATTTTATTTTATTCTAATTTCCCCTTTCTTTCTTCCTTCCTTCTTTCCTCCTTTCTTCCTTCCCTTGCTCCCTTCTTTTTTTTTTATTTGCAAAATCTTGCCCATGAAGGCATTCTGGAGGTGGGCAAAGCATAGTCTAAAGATTAAGTATGATTAAAGTAGTTAAGAAAGACAGTGTGAAGATAGCAAAGATAAAACATGTCACCACTCAATTTGGTAATTTCTATCCAATTATTACTGACACATTTAATCCAGAAGTTGTTTGGGAACCCAAGTTATCTAAGTAATTATTTTGGTACTCTATTTGTTACTCAAATGTAAATACAGTCACTAAGTGAAACTTTAAAGTAAATTTACCCAAAAAATGTAGAGAACATATGCATTGCAAAAATGATTATTGAATATATTTATGCAGATAAACACACATTGTACTATGTGTTATTGAGGCATACATGAAAAGCATAGGACAATCAGAAATTTCTGGACTGCTGTAAAGTACTTATCTGTTATTTAAACATTAAGATGTTAACTTGCTTTCCATCCTTTTAAAAGTCTATACCAAATATGTAGATAAGTTAGACTTGAATGTAAAGGGAAGAAAAATTTTATCTCAAATTCTTCTTAGTACTTTGCCAGTAATTTGAGTAAAGAAGTTTAAAAGACAACGTCTACCATTATAATAAAAAATATTTATTATAAAAATTATCACATTTCTTTGTACATAGCTTGGAGATAAAAACACAATTTATACATTAATAATTTAAATGTGCCTGAACATTCAGTATCTGTCCACTAGAATCCTAAAGCTCTTCACAGATTTTGCAAATACCAATGTAGACGGTTTCTATTTTACAGAACTCCATTTACATAGCTGATGTTATTGAGATACCAACTTTTCTTTTTCTCTAGTGTTTTAAAGATAGTTCACAGTGTTTGGGTTAATTAATCAACTGCTTTAAATCTTTGGTAAATACAAGTATTTACACGCAAAAAAGTTTAAATTTGAGTAAAAACTGAAAAGTCAAATAACCTATTGCAAATAGTTTTGTGTAATCAATTAATGGATGAGCCAGAGTCCCACCATCAAGAAAAGTCACTGTCTAGGACTTCTGAAATCCACAACAAGCAATTTGAGGCTTCTCTGGCCACTACCAGAAGCATCACAACACCAGGCCGTGATAAAATTAAACACAAACGTTAAATTCAATATATAGACAGGACTGATTATCCTACAATGCAGACAATTCTAATTTTTTCTGTACTCCCGTCTAATTATTAATTTGAAATAGATGAGTTCATTATCTCACAAAAGCCTATTATCTTGCAAGAGCGAGAGAGTCATTCAAAGAAGACATACTGTTTTGAAAGACACCAATTCATCCTCTTGCCAATAATTTATCCATGAAAATATGGATCATTTCTTGAAGTAATTTGTGGGGAATATAGCAAGATGCCTGCCTTCTGCTTCTCTCCCTCTCTTCTTCCTTCTTCTTTCATTCCTTCCGCTTTCCTTCTTTTGTTTTCCCATTCCTTCTCTAAGAGTAATGTGCTAGACTGGCCTGTCAACCTGCATATTATTCCTCAACTTCCCAAAAGTTGCATAGACATTACAGCTTTCATTCATCAGCTCTCAATCTCAATGATTCACAAATGAAAGCATCCTGGCATGAAACCTCTTGCTCCCAGGCTGTTTTTCAAAAATACTCCAAGAAGTATTTAAATTCTAATGTTCTTCAGCCATTTGATAATTAGGAATTTTCTTTACAGACATGTTAATGCTGGAGTGTAGCAAATATAATTAAATATATAAAAACACATCTTTTTAAGCCTAGAAAATGGATGCCTTTAGATTACCACCACTGTAAGGTAGAGAAAGGTCCTTTCTACTGAGTTAGGTTTTAAATGCATGATTTCTTTTCCTAACATTGGTTTTTCCAATTTATAGACAAAACAAGGTGAGAGATATTTTTTCTATCATTTTGGCAATTCCTCTCTCCCTACAACCACAGCTTTCTGAATTCAGTGCATATTTTAAAATTCACCAAGACTAGGCACCTGGCAATCAGTGTTCACGTATCATGTGAAGTGTGAACAGGAAAAGCAGCATAATAAAGGCACTTTATTTATCAGACGAGGCTTTTTTCTGAGTTTTTACATAGGCCCAATGCCTTGGCTGCAACTTCGAATAAAACGTTTTGACTCCTTCCTCCTCATTCAAACGGAATGTTCCTTTAATCACCAGCTTTTCCTCCCTAAAGTGCACAGATATATACAGGATGTACATTTCTAACCATATAGTGCAAACCAAGTCCCCATCCTTTGACTGTCGGAAAATACAGCTATACTGACACTTGATATTCAATAAATATCAGTATCTTATGATACCAACCAGAGGCCTAAAATATCAGTCTATTGAAACTGCTACTGTACATCTTCATTTCACTCCTTTTCTCATTCTTTTTGATAAACAAATGGAAAACAGGCTTATTTCTTCTTCAGGATTTGATATAAACTTGAGTTATTCTAAGTTAAAGAATAAAGAGGCAGCCATCTGTAAATCCCGCAATATGCTCTCCTGGGTCATAGAAACGAGCTGTTCCTCTTCTCATCAATGTACTGATCAAGGAGATTTTGCTGCTGTTTGTTTTCGAGGAGACAAAAGTACACACGCAAACATTCAGGAAGCAGCACTGGCATGGACCCACTTTGATCCCTTAAAGTGTCCAGTGTGCCCCTCTTTACATGGCCACTTTTTCCTTCGCCAGGTTCCTTGGTTCCTTGCTTGGGACACACCAGTCGTCAGCCTCACTACTCATCTGATAATGTTTGAAGGCTGATTTGTTAAAGACTGGGAGTTTTTCCACAGACTCAGAAGACAAAGCCTGAAAGAAGAGGAAGAGAAAAAAAATCAAACCAAAGAAATTATTCATGGCATAATTTGTACTTGAAGTGATTACTCAAAATAAACTCAGAGGTTAAGCATTCAAACATTCAAATATATTCTTTTAATTGATTTAGTAATAAGAGCACATCAGAGCCCAAAACATGCTAGGCATTGTGTAAAAGAAAACTAAAAAATAAATATTATCTCCACCCTATAGGGGTTGAAATAGTACACACAGGATTCTAAATTAGGGGACAGAATTTGCATTCAACATTTGCACATGTCCCTTGTTTGGATATTGCTGATACGATGGAGTTGAATAGCAGAGCTGTTCTTTGTATCTTTGCTAAAGAGAGAATCCTAATCTGATACTATTAATGTATTAAAATCTGATATTATAAATCTATAATCTATCAATATTTCTCAATACTTTGAAGACTTTTGCTTATTTAAGAATCGAATACATTAACTATTTCAGATGGTCAAAGGCCATTTGGCAAATTCCTTTGCACAAAATGGGAGTCTAGAAGCTTAATGTTCTAGTTCCTAATATCTGTAAATATATTTTCAGTCAAAATAGTTGACAAATGAATAACAGAATCAGGACAGTGACCTTAACAAATAAACTGAGGCTGTACCAGAAATAAAAAAAAAGGTAAAACATGCACCAAATTTTAAAGTTGAAACAGGAAATTCTAAATGGGTTTCCTTTCCCCGGATTTCTAAAAAGGTCAGCTTAAGGTCTTGAGTATCTTGATAGCAGTTATTTTTCTAGGCTAGAATATTATTAGCATATATTCCCCACAAGTTTAAATAAAACAAAAGTACAGCTATTCTCACAGATGCCAAAAGCAGTTGCCTTAAAAAATTCACTGGAGGGCTGGCCCCGTGGCCGAGTGGTTAAGTTCGCGCGCTCCGCTGCAGGCGGCCCAGTGTTTCGTTGGTTCGAATCCTGGGCGCGGACATGACACTGCTCATCAAGCCACGTTGGGGCAGCGTCCCACATACCACAACTAGAAGGACCCACAATGAAGAATATACAACTATGTACCGGGGGGGCTTTGAGGAGAAAAAGGAAAAAATAAAATCTTAAAAAAATATATATATAAAAAAAAAATTCACTGGAGCTTCTCCTGACTCAGAAACTAATATGCTTCTTGAGAAACAGTTTTGCCACTGGAGGCAGGTAGCCTTGCACCACTTCCTTTCTGGTAAGTTACCATATTAAATATTAAATTGTATATCTACGCACACCATCAGAAAACAGACTGACTTGTGTTCATTATTTGCATTAACTCAGTTTGGGGTATTCGCTGTGGACCATAGAACTCAGGGCTGTAAGAGAAGCAATCTTTCCAGAAATAGGGTTTTTTCTATTGAATTTAAAGGTTACCTTTAAGTAGATGATAGCATCTGTTCCATATCCCGACAAAGAGTAGAGATTCAGATCTCCTTGAAAGTACTTGGCATAGAGACGAGAAATTGGCAAGCCATAACCAAAACCAGCCTAGAGGGGAAAGACCAGTTATTGGTAAAGAGGTGGACACGATCGTTGGAATACAAAATATAGGAAGGAGTTATTATTTTCCCTGATACTGATGTCCTAGAACCTAGATAAATATTTTCTGCTTCCATTCAGAGACTCTGTAGAATTGTTTCACCATTTTTAGCTTGCTTTATCGTTCTTTCTCACAGCCTCCATGCCCAATTTAACTAAATTGATTAACTTGCCTAAATACTTTCTTGTAATCTTTCCTCTACATTTAGAACTAGGCGGCTGGGATGAATTTAGCTATATAATTGGTCTTACCAAAGGAGCATTCCGGGAATTATCCATCACAGGCGTTGGTGCCGTGGAGTATGTGTAACTAAAGAGGCGGTCAATGATCCTCAGGGGAACACCACCTCCTCTGTCTGAAATCTTAAACAAAAAAACAAGTCATTAGAGCTACATATTAAAAACAACGTGAATTTGTCTACATAAAAATGTCTTTCCTTCATTTAAAAGTCACCTGGTATACATGACTTTTGATCTTCTGCTCAAAGCAGAGAGCTTTACTATTACTGACTCTTTTTTAATTCTCTCAAGAAAGACTCGAAAGAAAAACAGAGAATGGTTACCTTAATTGTAAGATCTTCGTTTCCCAAGACAACAATCACCTCAATTGGTGTCAGGGAAGGCCAATTTTCCTGGTGTTCAACTGTTGCCCTCATTGCATTCTAAAGAAAACAAAACCATAGGAATTCAATGGCGGAAGGCGGAGGGACAATAAATAACTGTTTTTTATGTTTAAAATCAAAGCAGCATGGAGGGCAATTCAACGTTCCTATTTTTTCAAGTTCGTAGTAAAACAGCTCTGCAAATAGCCATTTATGAATGCGTCATCCAGGATGTATAATGAAAAATATTCATTTACCATGTAATATAGCTCCTGGGAGTAATGTCTAATGGGAAAACAATTCTGCTGGCTGTCAAGTTCTTATTTGTAAGCTTAATTTAAATGTAGAAATTGGTCGTTATAGTCCATTTCCTGGCTCTCTCTTTTCTGTCCTTCTATTACATTTTACATCCAAGCACTAAAGACTATTACATAACAAATGAACAGTGAATCATTGAACCAATTTATTGGCTTTCATAAAATTTGCGGGAAAAGGCTGTTACTATTTAAAAGGATAGCAAATAATTCTAAATTAAATTTCAATTTGCATTTTATTATCATCTTAGCTTTCACCAATGATGGCAAAATAACTCCATGAGTTGGACTATTCAATTAAAAAATAAATCAAATCCACAAAAAAGTATCGTTTGTTCTTTAACAGAGAAGAAAATTCAAACACGTTTTCAGACAACTTGATGAATCTCATACAAAGTTTTGGTTTATTTCACCCATTTTCCTCTCTAACCTTCTTCTGGTAGGTTATCTGCTTTCTGGTTTCTGTATAATATTAAGTACTAATCATTAGCTGAAGTGAAATAAAACAGATCAGACGTTTTTGGTACAATCAATACGTCTTTGCACTAACATTAGAATATGTTAGGAAACAGTAAGTTTTGAGAAAGTTTTATCAGAATTAGAGGTAGATTTCACTTTTTTTACACTTCTCCTCTCCAGTCCAGGAGACTCTTGGGAAGCATCATAAAGTTTCAGGTGTTTTTCTATCTTTTGGTGTAAGTGCAGAGTTTTAGTTTGGTCTGAGAGTCCAGGACAGGGTTTCATTCTTAGCACCCATGTACCCCAGATCAGTAACATCCACATCCTCTAAGAGCTTGTTAGAAATGCAAATTCTCAGACCTAGAGTATCAAAGTCTCTGGGGCAGAGCCTAAGAATCTGCATTTTAACATGCCTTCCAGGTGATTCTAATGCACACTGAAGTTTGAGAAGCACTGCCCTACAGTCTTGCTACAGAAAACTGTGGCCTGTGGTCCAGTAGCATCACCTTTTGGCTTATTAGAAATTCAAAATCTCAAGCCCTACCCCTGAACTACTGAATCAGAATTTGCATTTTAACAAAACCCCCAGCTGATTCATATGCACATTAAAGCAGATCATTGAAGGAACCTACAGTCCTCCAAGTATATTATAGACTCAGGTTAGGGCCCTGCCACCTACAGTAATTCTGGACTTGAACCTCTGGATTTGGAGTTGGATCTGCCTGTGGGGGTGGAGGTAACAACGCCTCATGGCCTGAAGCATCCATCCCGTGACCTTCCTTAACGAATGCATGAATGACTAGTGCTTTGTTGCACACTTGAAAAATAATGGGAACAGGGAACACCGAGACATCATGAATCGTACTGTGCATTCTCAAATTTGTGTTGATGCTACAAAGAACTGCATGTACCCTTTCAAACATTAACTGTAGCTTCTTTCTGTTAGAAGCACAGAAGTGTGCTTGGGAGAAGATAGTAAGGCTCCTGTTCAGTGGGAAATAATGAAGGAAAATAAAAGTAACCAAGGAACATTTTTTAAAAAAACTAAATTGCAACTATTTTGCAGTGTCATACCTTGAACAGTTCAAAGAGCATATGATGAAGGTGAGAGGGGACGTACACAATGTGAATTGGTTGGCCTGGAAATTTCCCTAGAAAAAATTAAACCCACTTAGAATTGGTAAACAAACATATCATTAAAATAAACTTCCATATCTATTTGATTAACATTTTTGACTTAAACAGTACTGGAATACCCCTCATCCTCCTCGCTCCAAAATTCTACCCTAGAATCTACCTCTTAAAGAGTGAACGCAACTGGCTGATTTTCAGAATGCTACTACCATTGCTACCTAGTGCTCTGTGATTAATTTTTGCATTTCTCTACAAATGTACAAACTCAAATGAAGTGGCCAACAAGAGTGCTCTAAACTAGATTAGATGGGTTATTTGTTTCTATTTCCAAAACTTTTGTACTGGACAACTTCAGAGTTAAAATTATATGCATTTTAAGAAGGAAGAAAAAATAAATATAGTGTTTATAGTGTAACATCAAAATTAATGCTAGCTATAACTTTCATATTTTTAATGTATGGGGAAAATACATCTAATTATTCTTGATTTCTATGACCCAAACATTATAGGCTAAACATGCTTAAATTTCACCAAACGGCTAAAGAAAACAGAAACAAAAACCTCATAATACTGTTTGAAAAGAAAAATAAAAGTATTATTCTTTTGTGTCCCAGGCGTTGGCCAAGTTTGAATCAGAGAACACAAGGTGTGGCACAATTCCCTCTTTATTTTATCAGAGTTCAAGCAGTCTATCTACAAGTATTATGCAACCACGCTGTTATTGCTTAGAGATGTTTTTCAATCTTTATTTGTACTTCTATTTTAGTTTAACAATTAATTATATTTGCATCTTCCCAATCCATGAGTTAGGCTACTCTCAACTTGAGCAACTTAATTTTAACTTTCATCACCAACAAACATTATTCCTGAATAACTATTACTTGGAATAGATGTTTACTTTGAATTGAAAGGAGAATGTTATTCCAATTGAAGTACACTGTCTGGCTTTGAGACGCAACTGTGGGAGAAGATAAAAATAGCGCCTTGCATTCATCATATAATCACTTCAGTCCATGTGGGAAGACTTCATCTTTTCATACACCCTAGAGTTGAAGCTATTGAAGTACGCTCTGCTTTCAGAACAGTGGTACATACTGACAGTATAATTTTTAAAAACTTTTGGTAAGAACATTTAACATGAAATCTATCCTCTTAAATACTTAAGTGTACAATATAGTATTGTTAACTATAGGCATGATGGTGTACAGCAGATCTCTAGAACTTATTCACCGTGAATAACTGAAATTTTACACTCATTGAACAGCAACTCCTCATTTTCCCCTCCCCCTAGGCTCTGGCAACCACCATTCGACTCTATGCTTCTATGAGTCTATTTTAGATACCTCATAGAAGAGGAATCACACAATATTTGTCCTTCTGTGACTGGTTTACGTCTTACAGTATAATTTAAGGTATTTTTCTTTCCAGGTCTTATGAGTGACCTCTTAAGGCGGAGAGCTCCACTACCAAGTGGTTTCTCCTGCTTCTGGCCTCCCTATCCCCTATATTCTGTAGTAAGCAAACTTTCTTTCATTTAAGATATTGGAACTTAGGTGCTCCACTAAATCCCAAATTATTTGTTTAAACCATTCTTCTTTATGAATCGTCATTAGCAACTAAATATGCTCAATTGGAACTTTCCAGTTGAGATAAAGAGAACTTTGGCTTCAAAAAGAAATTGTGTGCAAGTTCAGAAGGGAAAAAAGGAACACAAAAGGTGCTTTGTATTTACAAGAAGCAATCATACTGTGAGAACACTGAATTTTCCATAGATTAAAACATATTAATTTATAGCTTACCATTCACTTGAGTGAGCTTTAATTCTGGAGATGTTAAATAATACTGATCACAAAGCATCTTTGAACACTCAAAGGCATCTGGAATAGAAAATTTTTTTAATAATGATGAAATGAATTTATGCCAAGTAAAATTTTCAAGTGATCTTCAGTGTGTATACTACCCTTAATCTAAAATATTCATTAGAGTACAGGTTTATGAATATGAAAAAAAGCTTTTAAAATATTTTATTGAAGAAAAAGTTAAGACAGTGTTTAAGTTATAGCTGTAGCAATGGAAATATGCACACTTCAGAGATCAAATACAATATATAAGAATACAGCACATTAGCCGTTGATGTTTGGATTTTTTCTTTAATATTATAAATGAACGCTTAAACCGCTGACTCTCAAAAGCAAAGGACCTTCATGACACTATTTATAAAAATATAAATGGAACACTCTGAATACAAATTCATTCACAAAGTCACCCCAACTATAGATATATCAATCATATAGTGTATATTTTCAATAAGGCAAATGCAGAAATCTAAAAATTACCTTGGACCACTGCTGACACGTCACAGTTTGGATCAATGCTTCCAATGTGGGTTGGGTTTCCTGTCTGTGAGTCACTAAATATAAGAACTGTTGAAAAATAAAAAGAAAAAATACTGTTATAGAAATCACAATAAGAAAGAACGTGACCCACCGAACAGCGAAACATCTAGTTTGAGTATGGCTTATATTCTACACTCGTGTCTGGATAACACGACCATGATGAGCTAACTTACTGTGCTGGTTCATCAGCATCCGAGTAGAAATACGGTTCATGTAAAATCGATCCAAGAAATACTGAAGATTTTGATTGGTGACTGGGTCAACTGTACAGCCATCTTTATACTCTATGATTCCTTGCGCCATTGTAGGAACTACATTATGGTGTCTGTTTCGAACTTTGATGAGAGTATCTACAAAACTAATCCAAAATATGTTTACAGTTAGTGAAAGTTCAAGTAAGTTTCATTCACATACATTCCTTAGATTACTTCAAAGAAGGCCAAAGCTTTTTCTAAGTATCCATTTAAACAAATCAAATGATAAAATGTTTGGATGAAGCCTTATTAAGGCTCTCATCAGTCTCTTTGACTATAGTAGAAGAGATCATTTCATAAACAGATTTATTTTCCTTTTAGCTTACATGTTAAAATACCAGCTCTATGACTGGTGTATTCATTCTAGGTGTTCAATAAGCCTTCTCTTTAAAAAAAATAGTAATTAAAAATAATTAAAATTGAAAATGACTCTAGAATGCCATGGTGAAAAAAACTTTCCAAATTTCTTGTCAGATTCAGGAAATATTCTTATTTCTTATTCTTACAGACAGAAACTGTCAGTTACTCTGAAAGGAAATGTTTAGTCTCCAATGCATTAATATGAGGTAATAGTAAATCCTCCTACAAATCTAATCACTGGACCAAATTTACAGTAAAGATAGATTTCCTTAAAAAAAAAGTCCTCTACCCTTGTTCCTACTCAGCATCATTTTTCAATGCCATAATTGATTATCACCTTTAAGAAAGCAACAAGACAGAACTTGTCATTTCTAAGGGGGTAGTTATTTATTATTCAGGGTTGGAAGCTCCTTTAATTTAGGTCTAAAAAATATCTTAGGAGTATGTCTGGAAATAGCCAAAGTTTTAGACACTCAGTCTAATTCACAGAACTTACTCTGACAATGCTTTCTGGTCCTCTGGGCTTTTCTCATGGAATTCCACCAAATCCATCAGGCTCTGGATATACCTGCAAAGCAATAGGTGTGCTTTAAGTTTGAAAATTAAATAGTCAGATCCAAGTGGCTGAAAACAGACTGCCTTTTTAAAATGATTTGAAAAGATAAAGCATTATGTTTAAAATGACAAATTTCCTCCAAGACATTTGGAAAACAATATATCTAAAAAAAAGGAAAGATGCAACTTTAACCCTCAACTTTCTAACTTAAAATTTATGTTTAACTATTCCAGAGCAATATTCAGTTTTATTTGGCAAATGTTTTCATTTTTTATAGCAAAAGTATTTAGAAATTTTTAAGAAAGATTTCATATTTCTTTCTACTTCATTCATTCATGTGTGGGTAGAAGTCTCGAAAGCAGCAGTAAAGACTATGGATTGAATATGTGTTTCAGATTGTCATTGTTTAATGGGTATGGAATGCATATATTTCTTGAATCAATGAACAAAACGCTGTATAGTCAGCAGATTAGGGTGAGGCTCTGGTGCATATCTGCTGCAGTGCATATCCTGGCTCTATTCTCTGAAAATCTGCTCTTGTGGGTCATCTACCCTCTCTAAGCTTAAGCACCCTTATTTGTTAAATGAGATGATAAAACTGAAACTGAGTGCTGGCTGTGTGCCAGGTACTGTTCTAAGTGCTTTTTTTACCTCTTACTTCAGTCACTTACACTCAAATATCCCTTGGAGGCATATACTTTATTCCCCTCAATAAGAGAAGGGGGAATTGAGGCATAGAGAATTGAAGACACTTGCCAAGGATTCCACAGCTAGGAAAAGGCAGAGGCAGGATTTGAACCCACAGCCTGCTCTGTTAATTCGCTTGTTAGTAACACAAATTAGGGCCTCTCTAAATAGTACTCATTTGTATTGATTTCTAGGGTAGGATTCCTTTTGAAATATGAAACTGTCTTTTATTATTTAAAATACAAAACTAAAATTGCAAGTGTCAATTATTTCTCATATTTCCTCTAGAAGTAAAAATTGTATTGTGAAAGTATGTACTTTTTCAGAGTAAAAAATGTCTGTTTATAGCCTTATAACTGCCCTTATGATGACTTACTCTAAGTTAATAAAACATTCTTTACATCTTTCAAAAGCATTTACTGTTCAGACCACCTGTTTTCCAATTATGTTAATATATTATAAGAATTCATACTCAGATAACTGTCTTGAAACTAGAGACTGGTTTAGAACGCTTCACCACTTACCAGCTTTTAACTAATTGCACTGAAGATGTATTCACTAACGGATCAGGGAGAATATCAATTTCCTTCAGGATATTGGCTAGCCTCACAGGCAATTCTTGTCGCAAAAATGCAAAAGAAGTTTTTTCACATGCGTTTTCGGAACCTGTGATAAATAACATTTATTTAGTTTTTGGAAAAAAAGTATGTCTAAATGATATTTGAATAGAATTACTCATCCAATACTGAACACATGCACATACATTATAAAATTATATTTCACCATCAATTGGATTACTGCTTATAGATAATTCAGGACTAAGTATTTTCGTCTTCATTGTCTCTTTCTTTCTTTTTTCTTTTAAAGTGACCAATATGAGAATTCTTATTTTCTCTTTTTGAAAAGGATTCACTTCCAAGAAGTCAGAATATCCTACAGCTCTCAGTACTTATAAGAGAGTGCAGAATTCAGTCAACACCACAATGTCAATGAGATAATATCGTTCACAGAGTTCTAGATCTGAAATTGGAGGGGGCATAAGCGAGTGGGATGGGAGCCATGATGTTTCTAGACTAGTGATAAATTACATCACATTTAAATCCTTCAAATTTTCTTTATAAGATTACTACAGAAAGTTTGTAAATATTTTCAGCAGTAATGCAAACATATGGAAAACTATAATGGTAAAGAAACAAAGAAATTTGTTAGGAATGCAGAGATGTACCCTGTGGACGGGTGGAGAGTGGCTAAGGGATAAAACCTTAATTAATTTGAGGCTACTTTATAGCACTAGGAATTTTCTTCAAGGAGTATTATGCCATGAAGGAGGGGACAAAGTTTCTAGTTCATTGTTAAATGGTGACTGAAGGCAAAAAGTATTTTGACCGCATGCTTTGGACAGAAAGAGGAGGAAAGGTGAGCTCAAACCATCCAGCCTCAGCGAGGCTGTAAGTGGCCTTGATCTGTTGGCAAAAACTGTCAGAAAGAAGGCAGATCCAGGAAAAGGCAAGGTGCGCTGGCCTCGAGGCCCCAGGGTTCAGCACGAAAGCGGATCTCAGTTGTCTTAAGCCAAGAGCCCAGGCCTCCCTGCACTGGGGCACAAAGTTATGCCAACTCCCCAGCCCCAAACCCCTCACCCCGCCCGGCCCTACGTCCCCGCTCACCGAAGTCCAGCAGCTGCTTCATGGACAGCGGGGACGGGCTGTAGCGCGAGAAATGCTCGACCTCGCGGGGGACCAGACCGGCGCCGCTCAGCGAGCCGGCGCCGCGCATCACGAAGCGGGCCGCCTTCATCTCGATGCCCACGTCTCTGGCAGGGGCTGCGTCTGACTTGAGGGGAGAAAGCCGCGGGGAGCAGAACCTGGGATCGACGAGAGGCGGAGCGCACAGATGTGCTGGCGGGCTCGAGCACCCTGCCCTGCGCTGAGCTTCGGGGGGCCTTCGGGGCGGAGGAGCCCGGCAGTGAGTCGCAGGGGCAGTGAATGGCTCTAGAATCAAATTCGCGTCTTGCCACCACCGGCCGCCTCCCGCGGCTTTATTTGTTTCCCCGCACCTCCCCCCCCCCCCCCCCCCCCCCCCGCCAACTCCAGCGGGGAGGAGTCAGTGGGACGTACAGTCCCGTCCTGAACTTGGGGCCGCGCCAATCAGCTCAGATAAAGAACTGTGGGCCCCTCCCCCGGCCGCGGGCCCCGCGGTGAGGCTTGGCACCAGTGCCCGAGACTGTGAGGTACGGTAAGGAGGTAGGAGGAAGCCAAAGCGGACATCTAGAGGTACGTGGGCTCAAGACCAGCCATTTGGGACAGGGCCCGGTATCGCGTGGGCTGGGGTCCCGCCCAGACTCGTCCTTGTTTACGAGTACAGGCTGTTTCAATGTCACGCATTCCCGGCCAGAAACTATTTCCAAGAATCGGGGCTCCGGGATGTAATTGGTCCTTGCTCAGAGCGGGGCTTTTACAGTAACCAATAAGTGCGTCCAAAAGTATGGGTTTCTCTCCCATTGGACAACGAAAGGAGTAAATCGCCCAAAGAGCTCTTCCAGCATTTTCTCCAGGAGAGAACACCACATGTCAGGAACTAGAAGTTCCTTTTGCTGAGACTTGAGGTACTGCCCAAAATACATTTACCTTTTCTTGTGGTGATAAAAGGCCATCAATTTGTTTCTCTCCAGTAATGTGAATGTGTATTCTCTCCATTAGGTTTAACTCTGTTAATTAAAAATGAAATTTAAAAGGGATCCATTTGTCAGTTTGACTCCCCTTTTTCTCCCTTCAAGTAATTTGCTCACTCTGTTCCCTTTGTACAAAATGTCCTTAATCCAAAGCTTTGCCTAAGACATTCAGTTCTCCCCGTAAATGTCGGGCACAAACTGTGCTGTGGGAGATCTTTCCTGACTGCCTCTGCCTTCTCCTCCTTCCAAGTATGGCTTTTGACACTATGACGTTACAGTGTATTGTAGTTCTTTATGTTCTTATATTGTCCCTCTCTGAGCCCCCTCCTCTGAAAAAGATCAGGGTTGGGACCATATCTGATGCATCTTGTGATTTATACCCTGCATTGTTGCTGCTCAAGCTTAAAGAGTTGTGGAAACATGGAGGAAAGTTCCAAATTGCATCTCCACTTGGAGATAGGTGGGGTTTTTTTGGAAGAAGATCAGCCCTGAGCTAACATCCACCACCAATCCTCCTCTTTTTGCTGAGGAAGATGGGCCCTGAGCTAACATCCGTGCCCATTTTCCTCTACTTTATATGTGGGACACTGCCACAGCATGGCTTGCCAAGCGTTTCATAGGTCCGCACCTGGGATCCCAACTGGGAACCCTGGGCCGCTAAGGTGCAACGTGTGAACTTAACCACTGCGCTACCTGCTGGCCCCTTGGAGATAGGTTTTCGTGCCACTATGATGTACTTGTTTGTACTCTGAATCCTTTATTATTTACATAGCTGTGAATTTGCGTAACTTGATGAAGCAAAAACAAAACAAAAAATGTATTCAAGAAGCCAAAAGACAAAATAAAACTCTGTCTCTTGAAGCAAGTAAATTTAAGGTAAAAAGCCCTTCTTTTTCGTGGATTACATCCTAAGAACAGAAGTAGAAGAAAAACATGCATTTATTTTTCTTACTGTGTGTGTATGATCTGGAATAGGCAAAAATATGTCTTATAAAGAATTATACTCTTTAATTTTCAGAGGAAAGGTGATGGAAATGATGCATTACAGGCAGGTCTAATTTAGGAAAGCCCCATTGAGTGCTGACCTGGCTTACCCAGAACTACTCCCTGTGTGTTGGAGGATGATTAAAGATCAGTTGAAGTCATTTGATGTTCACAGAGATGGCTAAGGGCTGAATGTGAACTGAGGTCACCAAACTTTTTGTCTCCATGTCATCTCATTCAATAATATTTACCAAGTTCCTTTCACAGTACATTACATTCTTCTATGTCATTTCTCTATGATGGGGCCTGTTATAATTGGCAACGATTATGATAGCTGGGCTGGAATAGCCAGGTCAAGTTGTTTAGCCAGTTGGCTAAGACACTATGTGTTACCATGATTAGAGAGTGACCTAGAAAGAGAGTGACACTTCTACTCTCAGAATGACCACAATCTTGGAGGTGATCTAGTTGCTACAGAAGTAAAGCAAAGGTAATTATTTGAGGGAAATGGGTATGGACAAATCTGTGCATTCATTTGAATAAAGGTAAACCGTGAGAGAGGACTATCAAATGATTCAGTGCTAATGGGTCAGGGAGGGGGGCAGGTACTGAAGTTTGCCCCTTGTACACAATGTTAAACACAGCATCCCTGCTTGAGGCTACTGATTCCTGAAATTTTCATGCGTGCTTACCTAGCATTAAATGAATTCTGTCCAGCTTGCCTGGCAAAATCTAATACCATAAGGCTGCTAGAGCTTTAAGAATGCAAGTCTCACTTTTGTCAGAGGGCTGGGCGTGTCCAATTTGACAAAATGCATCAAGACCCTTAAAGAAATGTCTATTCAATTTTTCCACCTCTAGGGACATATTCCACGGAAGGAGTTTAAAATATACATAACAGGAACTTCAAAAGCAATGATGGAAAGATGAACAAATTTGACTGCAGAATATTTAAAGTTAAAAAATGAACAACACAGTTGGAGAAAATATTTACAAAATATGTAACAGACAAATGATTATTTAAGAAATAGCTGTTTCTATAGGGAACAAAATACTCATGATCTGTTCCCTCATGGAGATTATAGACTTGTGGGGAAAACAGGCATTACGCAAGAAAAGGACAGTAAGCGTATGCATTAAATTAAGACTAGGGCTATGAGGAAAATGCACCTGAAGGATATAATCGTCTGGAACTACCTTAGATTTGGTGGGCAAGGAAGGTCTCTCTGAGAAAGTGACTATTATAAGAAATGGAGCAGCCTTCTTTTGGGAATGAGAAGGGAATATTGGGGAGGAGATTGGGAAAAGCAAGGCCTAAATCTCTATTTGTTTTTTAGAGGATACTAGGTGCCCAGAGCTGGACTAGACACCTTCGTGGATGCAAACACATCTTCTCTCAAGTACGTCAGACTAATAGTTGGTGATGGGAAACAATGGTCAATTATTATTTTTTTAATTTACGAGACTTTCATTTAATCCTCAGGGCAAAAAGCTTACAATTAAATGCATGTAAAAACAGTTCATAAGAGAGATTTGATCAATTTGTCATGTGGGTGGTGATAGTTACAGTGCTGAACGGTGGTGATGTTAATGGTGCTCACGGGTATTTGGAGGAAGAGCTATGTTGGGGATTCAGGAATGCTTCCTCTGAGAACTGGCTTTTGCGATGACCTTAAAATGATGAACAAGATTTTAGCAAATTATTGGTAGACAGTGAGGAAGGATGTCTAAGACTGAGCAAAAATCCAGAAGTAGGAGCGAGGGATATAGTGGAGAAATAATGACTAATTTAGCCTGGAGTACCCGATGGGAGGAGCAAATGGAACATTAGGGTTATATCATGAAAGCTTTCGATGCTAGTAAGAGGACTTTTAGATTCTTGGAGCAGGCAACATGGAACTGTTGAAGCCATGTTGAAGCTACTATGATGGGTGCTGGGGACATAAAGATGAAAAAGGCATAGTCCCTGTCTTCAAAGATGGAAGAAAGACATGTAAATAATCCAAAGAAAAAAGCAGTTAGGAAAGACTTCCTTGGAGGAGGTGACATGTCTGAGTTGTAAAGGTTGAACAAAGGTTCATAGGCAGACAAAGAGGAAAGGTGTTGGGGCAATGGGGAGAGAGCATTGAAAGGGCCATTTTGTTAGTAAGATCTCTAGGCTTTGTCAAAGCCGAGAAGGAAGGCAAAAAAAAGTTCTCTGATGTTCTAAGCCTGTGCTACTGGGTGGGGATGATTTCATTAACAGAAGCAGGGAAGTTAAAAAGAGCCAGAAGAAAATGGTAAGTTGACTGAGGAGGGAACACAAATGATGAGTTTGTGTGAGAACACTTTGAATTAATGAGAAACCACCAGGGAAACAGTCATGGCTGTAATTATGAGTGAAGGGAGGGTGAGAACTCAAGGGCTATTAAGCCATTGCTGGGAAATGAAGCTAGATGGTGAGACTCTCTCCCCAGTTTCTTCACACAAGGGCCCCTCTCCTGTTAGCCTACAGCTACATCTCGCCTCTGTCCATGCACAACGCTTCCCTCTGGAGCAGCCCTTCCTTTCATTCTTGGCCTCTTTATTCTTATCAAGGCCCCAGTCCTTCCCCTCACTAAAGCAACACCAAAGCAAAAAGGTTTTTTTTTGCACCTGTAGCTCCAATGTTATCCGAAAAAACCAAGTGAATCCTAAAGCTAACACATCTTGACTTTTTGTGGTAAGACAAGAAGAATTTTTGTCTCAGCTTCAAATACAAGTTTAGCATTCTTTTTCCCCAAAGAAATTTCTCAATTGTGTTTCATGTTTGCTTTTAAAAACAAAGCAATAAGCGAAGGTGAGCAAAGGAAATGAAAAATAAGGAAGAAAACCAACAGCGTCATAAACACATAGAAACATGCCTAAACTAATGAGTGAGTAGGAAAGGAAAAAGTAAAAAGATAATTAGACATCATTGTTCTACCATTAGATTGGCAAGTAACAAAAAAGGCTAATAACATCTCATGTTGGCAAGTCCTGGGGAAATGAGCCCTCTACTCTACTATTTGTGGGAGTGTAAAATTGGCAAAAATGTTTTGGAAGGCAATTGATGAAATCCATAAAAATTTTAAGAATAGTTACGTGATGTTTTAGCCATTCCACTTCTAGAAACTTATTCTACAGTTTTGCCAACAGAGAGCCTAAAGATATGTACAAGATTGTTCATTGCAGTATTACCTGTAAGAACAATAATTTGAAAACAAACAGCTTGGGGAAATGAATAAATAACTAATACATGCATGCACTAAAATCCTTGGTGTCAGTTGGAAGGAGTGCAGTTAGCTGACAGCGTCCCACTGCAGCACCTTTGGGATCCACACGGCATTTGAACCAAGGTGACTCTCCTCCCAAGCAGCCCCCAGTGATGGATAAGCACCTGGGGCTAGCTATTTCTCCTCAATGTGAAACTCTGCCAATGGGAATTCTTTGCTCTGAGGACCTCTCCTTGTTGGCTGAGGCTTTGTCAAATTTCAATGTGGTCTGAGTCCGTCCCTGCTCCATTCTGCTTCCCATGCTCCCTTTCCTTTCACAGGTATCATATATGCACCACAGTCTGAAAGCTTTCCCGACCCCATACTGCGTTCTCCCCCTTAGTCTCCCACAGGTCATTTCTCAGCCAACCCAGCTGAGAGCTCCAGAGTAAACATTTCCCATTAAAACAGTCCTATGCTGGGCAGAGACAGAGGTCATTTCCCTGGTCCTTGAATGAGTAACTGTGATTTACATGCTTGGCAATTGGCATTTAGAATAATCCCACATTAGGTCCTTGGCCTTTGGGGTTAGAGCTGTCACAGTGGGGAAGGCCAAGTATAAGCCTCTGAAACTGCCTCTAAGATAACAATACAAAGCAATATGGCATCCTGGTGGGAATGATGGAGATCAATTCCATCCTTATACGTATCTCAAGGGTGGTAGTTCCATCATATCTCCATTGAATTCATGGGGAAACTGGATGGTTTCTTGTGAATGACTATAGATTACTATAAATAAATGAAGTAGTATCCCTTATGGAAACTGCTTTGCTGGACGTGGTCTTTTTCCTAGAGCAGATTGTTATGGTCCCAGGTACGTGTTATACAGCCACTGATTTAGTAAATGTATGTTTTTGTTTCTACCAAAAAAACCCAAAAACCACCCCAAATCTTCTGCACTCCTGTCTCAGCATTTGCTTACCAGAGGACCTAGACTGACACTGTCTATATGTTAGAATATGGCCCTCTATATTTTATTAATTGTAAAAAGCATGTCACAGACCAATGTGTATACAGTATGGTCCAATTTTTCTTTAAGAAAGAAAGAAAAAGTAAAACTGTTTATGTGAATATGGGTTGATATATGCATGGTAGATTCTGGAAAGGAACACCGCCAAACACTCAATCATAGTGTTTGAGATGTGTGGAGGGAGGAACTCTCACTTCTTATTTTAATACCTCCTTATTATATTCTCCATGGTGCATGGCTCAGTGCTTTATACTAAAGCCAGTAATAGTTCTTGACCAAATGAACAGTGTATACATTGCTCTGGGAAAGGTTGTTCTCTGTCACTTATTTGTCCTTATGTTTTTCCTTGTCCCATGGGATTATGGGATGAAACATCAGTGGATTGAGCCAGCTAGGAACTAGACCACTGCTATTGCTAACTGTGCCACTGATAGTTCCAGTGGTCCTGTATGACTCCATTTTGCCTGAATGCAAAGGATTGGGAGGGTAAAGTGAAGATAGCGTTTCTAGAAATAAATGCTGAGCAATGAGTGATAATGGTCCAGCCATGGTTATCTTGGCCTACTGCCACTGGATTGAAAGGTTGATCTGGGGCTCTGAAGAACGGTATAATCCTGGACAACTTCAAAAGCCAGGTGGATGAATTATCTAACTCTCTGTCCTCATATTTCCTTGAACTCCTTGATCCCAATGACCTTGACACCCATTGCATTTCTGTTACCCACTCCTGTGGCCACTTCGCATGCCTGATTATCAGTCAGGACTATCTTACCTCTGAAAACATGAAGGCTAGTGATTCCCTTCTCCTTGATCCCAACCCACTGTCTCCTCTTTTTCCATTGGCTCATTCCCACTCTCTCTCTAACCCTGTTGTGGCATTCATAAAGATCTTCTGGCCTTGGCTATCCCTTTTGCTAATGATATATCATTCATCTTCTGTTTTCCGTTTCTTCCCTATCCAACCTAGATTCCTTGCTTCCTTACTTCCTTCATTCTCACCTTTATCCCTTTCTTCTTCTTTTGCTGCTCTTACTATTAACCAAGGAACAAGCATCTTTACTTCCCTGTGAGATATTTTTCCCGTCTACCATAACACTGCAGGAGATAATAAGTGCTCAGGCCTTTTCGCAGCCTTGTGTTCCTGGTGGGATCCCTCTCCCCCAGCTGCCGTAACACATTTAGGTGCAGGAGTGAACAGTGGACATTTGGTTCCACATAGTGCTGCTAAATGGTTCTCTGGATTCTATATTGTACTGTTGGACCTCAGGGTCTACCTGGACCAGATTTATCATGCCTCAAGTCCTGATTTAACTCAGGTACCACTTGACATTTCTTCCCTTCAGTTCCATCTTTGACTAGTCTCTTCTCCAGGTTGTTTTGTGTGTCTCCTAACCTGACCTAGTCTCTCACTCTTTGCTCTTCTTCCAAACACTTCCATTTTGCCTTCTGGAACTCAGCATTTGTCTTCAAATTTCCTACATTCCCAATTTCTTCTCTGAATATTCCCTTTATATTCTTGCTACAACTTGAAGACACCATGTCTCAATGCAACCTCTTAAGTGGATGTGGCTTTTCCCTTCAACGCAAAATATTTCATGGCCTGAAGGCAAGATGGGTGTCCTCCTCCTTCCAAACCTTGTTTGTTACCTTTCAGCACTCAAAACATCACTCCTTCATTCTCCTTTACAATCACAGGACCTTTGAAGACAAGGCATCAGACGATACCACCAACTACCTTTGTGGAGAACCTGGCTGCTACCTTGCCAGTATGATTCCTGTCATCATTCTTGTTGGTTTCAACAGTACTGTGGATGATCCATCTACACTTTCACCCCTCAATTCATCAATCTCTTTACTTTATTAAAATCTATCTACAGCCCACCTCAGGTAGAACTTGTCTTGACAAATAATACCACCAGATCCAAAATATCACAAGCAAGTATCCCACTCCCCGCAGACCACTTCCTATGCTCCTGGAGTATTTGACTCAACTATTATCTCAAGTACAGTACCTCAGACTCACTGAGACTCCCATTTTGCCTTCCTTATTGTTCTTATGTCTTCTCTTCTCCTCTCACCCAGTGTGGTCTCCAGGGTCCAACACCATAATTATACTCTTAGGGAAACTCCTGACTCACTCTCTCTCTGTTTCACTCACTGAGTGAACCAATCCTAGTTAAGCCATTCAAAATATAGAGAGTGGGTACAAATTTCAGTCCATAAATGCCAAATGTGAAAGTGCCAACATTTTTTTTTTTTTTTGCCTTCCTGTAAGTCAGTTTAATGTCTATTATAAGGCCCTTTGGTTAATGTGAGATTTTACCATTCTTTCCTTCAGGGCCGCATCCATGTTCCCAGGAGCTCATATAGGCCCAAGGTATCAGGGCAGATGGACATCTAGTGCTTGGTGTCATCTAGCCATGATAGCTTCCATTAAGATGTTTCTCATTAAATCAGGTCCTAGATTATTGGTTCATGCAAATTGCTGCTCCATCGTCCCTCATTCTCATCCAAAAGACCTCTTTGGGTCTGGTTCTTTTACTGTGGCCTCTGTTTGCTCTTGGGTACATGAGCAGCATTTCATTCTGCTGTTCCTGAAATGTACTGCACGGTAGTCTCACACCCCATCCTCCTCAGTGACCCTCTGTCGTGACTGTACCACACTGGCCTACAGGAAGCTCTAGAAGGTTGATTCAGTCCTGTCTGCCTAATCCCTCATGCAGCCATTTCTACTCTTGCCATGTTTTGGGTCTTGGTGCAGAAAATGAGTTTCAAAGACCAAGGCCTTGAAGGAATTTGGAGCATAGTAAATGTGCAATAAATCACATCAAGGTTCCCACTATTACCTCTCAAACTAGAAGAGATTCTCCGGTTTTGGGGGTGCAGAAGAGAATAAAAGTTGAGAGAAACTTGACAACAGCTCAAATGAATCCTAAGAGGGGCTTAGTGGAAGGATCCTAGAAACCATACATAGGTTTTTGTGGATCTGAGAAAGAAAAACAAAACATGTATCTCTATTCCTTAGTAAAGCAGAGCTCCCAAACTTGTGTAAGTATTTTTGGCTCTTTTTGTGAGTCATGGTCCAACTGCCCAAATGAGAGAGGGGGTCATGGGATAATAAAAATGTTGGTGGAAAACATACATGGATAATATTTTGAGTATTATATGCACAAACATATGCATAAACATATGTATAAAGAAAACACCTCAGAACGTCCATAATGGTTATTTTTGGGTGGCAGAATTATTTTTATTTGCCTTTTTGGTGCTTTTCCAAATGTTAAACAATGAAACATGTTACTTCTTAATTATAGGGAAAATAAATGTTGTTTCAAAAGTTAAAATGAAAATAGGTGTAGAAAAAGAAAAGGCAGAAGAATTTGGCAGATATCTGTTCAAAATAGGCTTTTGACCAAATTGGAAGGCAGAATGGGGACAAGGAATTGGGTCTGTCACTCTCCTGCCTTCTACTTCTAACCCCCTTGGACATCTGTTCCAAGAGGCTTGGAGATTCCAGACCTGAGGAGCCAGCAGTCAGCTCTTTCTCTCCCTTATCATTCCTTTCCATTGTCTTCTGTGCACTGGTATTGAGCTGCTGTCAGCTGAAACTTTGCTTCCAGTTCTGTGACTTGTTCCTTTTCTCTGATTGCTGATCATTGTCTGAATTTCCTAAGACTATCACCAAACAGGACATGTCTTCTCCCCCTAACCCCCACACACCCACACCACAGAGTCCAAATAGAAATCTTTTACTTGGAAAACTCTAAGTTTTGCTAAAGTCCAGCCTTGGTTTGTGTAGCACTGACTGGCTGCCTTAGACAAACTTTTCTGATGTTCTAGATAATGTAAGGAACACAATCAGGCACCAGGTCATCAGGGAGACAAATTTTAGGTCACTTCCTTTTTTGATCTCTCTGCTTAACCCAGTGCAGAGGGTGGTCAAAACTGTATCAACATCTCACTGAATAGCCACTTAAAAATAGGAAAATTTAATCAGTTATACAAACACTCTTTTAGTCCCTGGTTAATTCAATCCATTCATTTGTATTGGCCTATTAGTAATGTGCAATGCATTATATACGTATATGCTTAGCAGGAAAAGGACAGACACCCAGATGTCAAACTAAAATTTTCTGTTTTTGAAAATACTAGTTTAAGAAAGTACATGTTGCGCAAGCAGGTAGTCCCTCCCTCTCCAAGTGTGGCTGACACCACCAATAATAGATCATAACATCCTTAGGATTCTTCTCAACACAGCACTCTAGAGATCAGAGAATCAGTGAATCAGTTTTGGGAGATGCAACGGCTTGTTGTTCCTGGGCTGGGGGTCCGAGCAGCCTCCACATTTTGGCCTGCAGCACCCCTGCCCCCGCCCTCCCCTTTCCATTTGGAAGAAATGCCCCTTAATGAGACTGTCAAAGGCATGATGAAAATCATTCATTTAATCCAGCACTTTCACTTGCAGAGGAAAAACTGAGGCAGAGGAGACAATAAGTCACCTAAGTCACATAGCTGGTAGGAAACATGGGTTTTCTAAACGTCAGCTTAAACAGAAATCTTTGCACACTCTTCTGGGGCTTGAGAATCTGAAGGTTTTTTAAACCTTTCTGACACTTTAGAACTAAGACTGGCTGTTTGTCCTCTTGGCCAAAACCAGGCAACTGTGTGAAACTGAGTTTGAAAACAAACCAAAAAGATGCTGGAAACTCAACAGTTTGTTTCTTCAAGGACACTGATTTTTTTTTTTTCTAGTCTCCACTCATGTCTAGAGCATTGGTTAGACTTTGCCAGAGAGAAAACTAGACCGTCGTTAGCTTTAACAGTAATAACACAGACACACACCCCTTTCCTGTTTTGGTCCTTCTGTTTTGGAAATAAATTTATGGATCCGGCACTGCTGAGCTTGGGCAGCATGTTTATGTTCTTGATTGATGCAAGGGGCCTGGCTGCGTTTCAACAGTCAGTGCTGAGTGCAAAGAGGAAAGGTGTGGGGCTCCCCATCTTTCTTCTTCCTTTTACCCCTTTTACAGTAGGCTTCTCCCACCTCTTCTTTCAACAAATAGGCACCTCAAAATGCACTGTGTTTTGGAGCAAAGGGATTGTTTTCCTTTGCTACGGCACTAATTCATAGATTCATTTCTTGCTTAAAAATAAAGATCAAGCTACTCTCTGTCACACACAATTTTCATCAACATTGTGTTGGAAGGAAGAAACATAACCCATTTTGTTGAAGCTAAGCAGATGCCTGGCCTCTCTCTGGCTAAGTGGGTGAGAGGTCAGTCCCACCCCCACAGCCTGGGCTGCACTGCCTGGCTGCCTGGCGCTGGAGTCAACAAGGGGAAGTTTAGTAGGTGAAGGGTCACTGCCGTGGAGCAGCAGTCACTTTCCGTGCATCAGCTCTCAGGCATCTAGTTTCTGTTCATGGAAATAAAGCTCACTAGAGGAAAGGTCACACGGACAAAGATGGCTCTGAAATAACCCGTGCCTTCCTTGACACGGTGTCCAAGGCAAGAGGCCAAGTGGTCAGGCCTCTTGGCCTTTGGGAATTCTCCTGGTCAAGTGGGAAAAGATGTAAAAGTGCTTTAAAGATCATCCTGTACTGAATATGGCAAAATGATAAACAACTTGTTGATTGGCAAATTTATATCATGTAGAATAACTTTACAAGGAGAGATTCTTTTAAAAAGTGTATTGTGAAGCTGGCCTGGTAGTGTAGTGGTTCAGTTTGCGTGCTCTGCTCCGGGGGCCCAGGGTTTGCAGGTTCGGATCCTGGGTGCAGACTGAGCACCGCTGGTCAAGCCATGCTGAGGCGGCATCCCACATAAAATACAGGAAGATTGGCGTAGAGTTAGCTCAGGGCCAGTCTTCCTCACACACACACAAAAAGTGTATTGCAATAATGGGTTTTCTTATTAGTTGCTTTCGACTAGAACAATGGTTTCTAATCCTGGCCACACATGAGAATTACCTGGAGAACTTTTGCATATGACTGATGCTTGGCACCAATTGAATCAGAATCTCTAGCTTGGGGATCCAGACATCTGCGTTTTTATAGAGCATCTCAGGTGGCTCTAATGTGCAGCATTGCTTTAGAATCTTTAAAACATTGCCGCCTGAAATGACTTCAGATTAGGAGAGAAATTCTCCATGTTCTAGAGCAGTGGTTTTTAGATTGTGGGTTGTGACCAATGAATTGGTCATGAAATCAGTTTAATGGGTCACAACCTGCATTAAATGAAATAGAATAAAGAAAAAAAGCATGCTTTCATAAGTGAGATTGATTGGGGGGTCAAACTTTTTGTTTCAGATCCATCTGGATTATGATTTAAGAAGACCACTATTCTAGATTCTAGGAATAAAAACTTTGCTGCCCTGGGCCCCTGCAGAATTGTTCTAATTCAAAGCAGTTGTTGGCTTTTTAAACAATTTTGCTGTTTCCACAGGATGCTATGGCTGAGAATTGGGAAGCTTGCCACAATATTATTTTGAAAAGTGCTGTGCAAACAGTGTTCCTCCTGCATGATTCCCAGAGTTAGTTCACTATGAGCACCTCCTCTTGAAACATCAGGGATGTAAAGCGAGGTCATGACCAAAATCCCGAGGTGAATTATGAAATTTGAGTGAGAAAGAAGTCGATTGCTGCACGGGAGCTTGCCCAGTGGGAGCTCCACTCTAAGAAAACTGAGCCAGCTCAGAAGAAACAATGATTACCCTCTGACCTGTGGTGTTATGGGTGGTGAACAGGCTGTCACCAACAGTGTCTAAATCAGCCAAATGGTAGGATTCATACTCTGAGAGGAAGCGGTGTCTCCACTGGAGCTGCTGAGCAGCAGAAGAGAGGACCTTCTAGTTGTTATTAAGGAAGGCACTGTAGGGGAAGAAGACATTTCCTCTACCCACCGTGGGTTCTTCTGGCTGGAGAACGAATTAAATTCGCATGAGACAGAATAGCAGGAGAAAATTAAACAAAGCTTTATAACATGTATACATGGGAGAGGCTCACGCAACCTGAGCAACTCGCCAAAATGGCTGAAGCTACCACCTTAAATATCATCTTCAGCTAACGATAAAGGAGGATGTTGGGGGTGGAGGGGGAGGCGATCATGGGAGATTACCACACGAGCACAGTAAACAAATGCAGATTTAAGTCCTTCCCTTTGGCATTGATTAAGAGTTTCTAGAGATAAGGTCATCCCCGCCTTCTTCCTGGTACAGAAAGGGAGACACCTTTACAGATGGCGATTTCCTTTACAATGTAAATGTCTCCTAACAAAGAGCAAGCAAGTTCCACTCCTCAGAGCCTCCTTCCCGACTGCAGTTTATTAAGAGTAGCCAGCCCCAAATAATCCTCATGCCAAAGAGACATATCTTGAGGTGGTCAATGCCAGTCCCCCACAGCACCCAGAAATTTTATGGAGAGAATGGTGATGAAGGGCCCCAATTTTTGGATGACCTCTCCTTCCCAGTCCCTTAATGTCCCTTCTTCTTTCTTATTTTTCTTTTAATTTTCTTTCAAATGAATGCTTCTGGATTATGCTACTTCCTTGGCTGCTAATGGACACTATGTTTCAGGGTGGGAACAGTTGGAGAATCTATACCTTATATGAATTTGAAAAGAAGTGGGAGGCCACAGAGTTATTAGGCATATACATGAAGTCTCTGAATGATTGAGATTTTCACGTTTTATCTTGATATTTTGACACAACGCTTAAGGAAACCCTTATATTTTTTCTGCCTCTACATTGAGGAGGAAGAATTAATATGAGGTACTCTGTCCTTCAGAGAAAGCTGTCTAATGGTTTAATCTGCTAGTTTCAAAATTTTGATTTATGAAAGAATTGCTCAAAACCAGTAACTAGTAGTGTTTGCCCCTCTTTCTCAAGAAAGGAAGATTTGCTATCTTCTGGCAACCAAAGGAATAATTAAAGCTAATTTCTCTGTGGATCTTGGAAAAAGTGGCAACAAATAATGGATTTGTCCTTCAAAAAATGTTTGAAGCAAACATCTTATCAGTCACTTATCAGCTACAAATCTGTTTAAGGCAGTGTCAGACTAGCCATGGGCGATTTTTCTCATTAAAGTAGTGTTTAAACTGTTGTTTCCAGATGACATAGGAGACGTATCAGACAAACGACACCTGCAAGAAGAATTGGTAAAGTATTGATTTTTCCTCAGTCAAAAAGTTTACTAAGCAGATGAAAAATAATTTGCCTTCACAGTGACATTTTCCTAAGGTCTTGCTAGTAGTCAAAGGCTTTGTTTCTCCTTAAACACTCAAACTTTAATTACCAGAAAAAGTTGGCACCAAAACCATTAGCATCAAAACCAAGGACATGTTTGTAAATTAGAGGTCATATCAGAAAAATTAATTCTTTTAAGTTTGAATGGATTTTTTTATCTTGTCTCCATCTCTCCCCACAACCTCCTCCTTCTCCACATGACCATACTTTCCTGTGTTCACATTAATTCTATTAACAAAAATGAGTAGATTTGGAGATCTTAATAAATTTTACAGTTCCATAACTGAGATTGTTCAGTTGAAAAAGGCAGCAGTATTTTATAACAGATAAGGATGGGTTGAAGGAACGGAGATCTTGGGTCCATGTTTATTTTGATATGCACTCATTGAGAGTCCCTGAAAAAAAATCAGTTGATCTCCCTAGGTCCCAGTTTCCATGTAGAAAAAGATTAAATGATGTTGTAGATGACCTGTAAGGTGCATTCTATTCCTCAAATCTCCTTGTTTGTTCATTATTGATTTTAAAGTTTTCACTGAATGAGTCTAAGTAATTGTTGCCTTTCCCACATTGAGAAAGAATCTTTGATAAGAGTTCATTTAGTACAAACTCTTTCTCTGAGCAGGGACATCCTTACGGTGTCCCAGACGCTGTCTCATTGCTACTAGTTCTGTTCTCTGGAAGAACTCAACATAACTCCAGCCAGGGCCAGGCACGTGATTTTGGTTTAACTCATTGACTGTTCTCTAATGGGGTTTTGAATCTTGAGTGAGTGCTGTAACTGCAAGAACCTGGGGGCAGGGGCTGGTCATTCATCATTAGTGACAGTGTTGGAGGTGTGTGCACCAGATTTCTCCTGTATCTTACTCCTGTTGGGGTTCTGGCTACCCTGTCCCAGAGCTCCCTCCATACTTTCTGAACCTGACCCTTCCAGATCCTGTGGATTTTGTGAACAAATTTTCATTCTGGTTAAGATAGTCCTAGTTAGGTACAATCACAGCTTTTAAAAATAGGCCTATGGCCCAGTGGCGCAGCGGTTAAGTTCGCACGTTCCACTTCTCAGTGGCCTGGGGTTCGCCAGTTTGGATCCCAGGTGCGGACATGGGGCCGCTTAGCAAAAGCCATGCTGTGGTAGGCATCCTACATATAAAGTAGAGGAAGATGGGCACGGATGTTAGCTCAGGACTAATCTTCCTCAGCAAAAAGAGGAGGATTGGCAGCAGTTAGCTCAGGGCTAATCTTCCTCAAAAAATAAATAAATAAATAAATAAATAAATAAATAAATAAATAAATAAATAAAACTAGGCCTAGAAGCTGGCAATCAAGATGCCTGAATGACATTTATGAAATTTCCCCATGTATTCAGAGGCAAATACTATTATCCCTGTGTATTTTTTTCCCCCAGATTTTGAACACTCATCCTTGGACGTCGTTCCCAGACCTTTCACCGTCTTGTGATCTACAGTGGTACTTATCTACAATGCTCTTTTACTTCTTATTTCTTGGCACCATTCTCTTAACAGTGGAGACTACAGCTGAATTGGCTTTTGATGCCACAACATTATACTTTTGGTTGAGTTTATTATCAACTAAAATGCCAAAGCAAGCTCTCCTCTGTCCCCTACAAAACATATGCACTCAACTAATTGATTCTTCAAACCCAAAGGAGATTTTTACAAAACAATTTCATCAATCTTGCCTATCCAGATCTTAGTGAATTCAAATTCTATAGTGTTGCCTATCTTAAAAAAAAAGTTTGTATCATCTGGAAATTTGACAATCTTGTTTTTGCCATTTGGCCAAATTGTTTATAAGGATAGAGTCAAGGACCAAGATCTTTGGAAGAACCCTAGAAAAATGATTTTGGAAGAAAATGGAAAGGAACAGCAACTTTGCAAGTTGCTGCTGGAAAAAGAGTACCGTGCTCAAATACATGTGCAAAATGCTACATACTAAATTGCTCTCTTTTGAGATTTAAAATACATATTGGTGATTAAAAACTCTAAGACACTTCCTTCCAGATTGAAATTGATCAACTAATTTAGCGTTTCCCAAACTGTATTCCACTAGGAATTCCTTGATCAAATAAGTTAAGAAAGGCTGGCATAAGTAGATATTTATTTACTGTAGGACTTTCAGAACCATATTTATGGTAATGTATAATGTGAATCTATAGATAGAATATTCGATCTTTCTGCAGTCTATTGGACCAGCTAGAGACTTTTTTTTTTCACAGAGCATTTTTCAAGACTGATGTGATAAATTTGGTAAACTCTGCCTGCGAATATTTTGGGGCTGTGGTGGTGATCTTGGCTCCATGTCTGCCTAGCTTTCCAATTTCAAATTCTGTGAATTGATCTGATAAACAACACACCTATGCCAGTGCTATGAAAAAACATTAAGACTACTTTTTGAAAGAAGCTAATTTTTAAAAATCAACTTCATTGAGTTAAAATCAACTTTATTATTATTTACATACAATAAAATGTGATCTTTTTACGTGTACATTTTTAGAGTTTTGACAAATGTATACATCTGTGCAACCACCATCACAGTTAAGATATAGAACATTTCCATCACCCCTAAAATTTCCTTCGTGTCCTTTTGCAGTCAGTTTCCTCTGACCCCGGCCCCAGGCAACCACTGATCTGCTTATCACTTATAGAGGGGATTTCCTTTTTTCTAGAATCTCATATAAATGATACCATACAGCATGTACTTTTGTGCCTGGCTTATTTTTCTCAGCATGTTTTTGAGATTCATCCATGTTGTTGTATGTATGAATAGTTCATTCATTTTATTACTGATTAGCATTCCACCCTATGGATACAACACTACTTGTTTATCCATTCACCTGTGATGGGCAGTAGGACTGTTTCTAGTTTTTGGCTATTGTAAATAAAGCTTTTATGAACATTGTATACAAGTTTGTGTGTGCTATCAGCAGTATATGAGAGTTTTTCCACATCCTTACCATCACTTGGTATGGGTCCTCTTTTTCACTTTACCCATTCTAGTGGGTATGAAGAGATATCTCACTGTGGTTTTAATTTGTACTTCTCTAATGACTAATGGTGCTGAGTACCTTTTCATGTGATATTGGCCATTTATGTATCCTCTTTTGTGAAGTTCCTGTTCACATCTTTTGTCTAGTTAAAAACTGGGTTGTTTGCCTTCTTATTATTGCTGTCTGAGAGTTCTTTCTATGTTCTTTATGTGTCCTTTTCCAGGTACATATGACGTGATACATACATATGTCATATATGTTATATTTACACATACAGATATATATTGGATACATATACACATAATATTTTGGATATACATTAAATATTTTCTTCCAATCTGTGATCTGCCTTTTCATTTCTTAAATGGTGTCTTTCTAAGAGCAAAAGCTTTGAATTTTGATGAAATCCAATTTTTCAATTTTTTTTTAGTATTCTTGGTTTGCTAGCCTCTCTCAGGAATTTTTGCCTATACCATGATCATAAAGGAAGAAGTGGGTTTTCTCCTTGTATTCTTGTGTTGGCTCATTTCAGCCATTCTGCTAAGGCTCCCCCCGCACCCCTCAATTCCCTTCCTTTCCCTTTCTTTCCACAGACTCGTCATGAGTTGGCTGGAAAAGAGAGTAAGCTTCCAGTGCTTGGGAGTCCACATCAATTAATGTGACAGGAACATGATTAGACTGATTTAAAAAGAACACAGAAAACATTTGTAACATAAAACCTTATGCCAGAAGAATACTCTGATCTTTCCTAACCACTCTATTAAATAAGGCTTCTCAAGTTACTCTCTATCACATCACCTTGACAGTTTTTTTAAGACAAACTTATCTTTGACTATCTTGTTTATTTGTGTACCTGTTTCTCATCTGACCTCCACATTAGACTGTAAGCTTTTCTTTCTTATTCACAGGTGATGAATGAATGGACGAGCCAGTAGAGGCCAGCTTGCAATGTGGCTAACAGTATTCACATCAATTTAGGGTTTGTGGCTCTACCAGTCTCTGGAAGACTTCCTTTTCTGTCACTTTCACCCACTACATTTGTAAATTACTATAGGGGTTAGGGCTTAGCATGGAATTGCTAAGCCCGATTCCTTTAAGGAGGCAATCTCTCTCTTTCCCCACTTTAATGAGAACTAGGATTCTCTGAAACTTCTCTGTTCACTGTTTGGTGGATAAGAGATAATTCAGGATGGAGTAATGGGGGAATTACTAAGCAGATTACTTCTTTCTGTAATTTCCTCTCTAGCCTTTTAGATGAGTAATTAGCAACAGAATACTGGTTTTCTTAGATTGTTGCCTGGTAGCATAAACTTGGTTAAAGCAGTCCTGCTGGCATTCCAGAAAAAGGTTTCTTTTACTGGTGTTTATCATACAGCTGCTGAAATTCACACTGGGTGAAACTTGGCGTGACAGCTCTCAGCTCAGTTGCAATTTAGAAGAAAACAGATTCTGTTTTGCTTAAATTGTTTTCAATTGACTGGGTAAGAATAAATTAAAGGTTCTTGTAGGTAATAGCTTCTGAATTCAATTAAAAATATCATCAGGCAGCTGCTTTTTTTTCCCTGAAAGTACAGAAATGATTTTGAGCTACTTAATTGATTTTCTTATGAAGTTTTTTGACTGACAGATTTAGCTTAATTCTTCATCAATGTTTTTCACTCATGCCAATATAGGAATAGAAAATTGGAGTCAGAAAAAAATTCTAATGATTCTGCTACGGTAAGAATCTCAGAGCTCTAAAATCTTAAAGGTCAGTCAATCCATCTCTTTATTTGTTCATTCATTCAAACATTGATTCATTGATCAAAAACATTTATCTCTTAATTTGGGCCAGGTTCACTGCACAAGCTTTTAATACTTAGCACACTTGGGATCTTTTGTTTACAAATGACCCCAGTTTGCTAGCCTGTAAGTTTCAAGCAGGCTAGGGCCATGTCTGTTTTATTTACTGCTGGATAATAAGTACCAAGAATAGTGGATGGTGCATAGTAGACTTTCAATAAGCATTTGGTGGAAGGAAGGAAGAAAGAAAGGAAAGAGAGAAGGAAGGGTGGAAGGAAGGAAGGAAGGAGGGGAGGAAAGAAGGAAGGGAAAACAGGAAGTCAGCAAGGGCAGGAGATTATGAGATGTTCTGTGCACTGCACTGCTTGGGTAGGAGGAGGCTGGGAACACACATACCCAGAGGCTGAAGTTATCCAAACTCTTCTCTTCTTTGTTCAGTACAGGTCAAGGGAGATTCCAGATGTTTTCCCTCTTAGCCATGTAGCAAATCATGCTTTCTAAATCAAAAAGGAAATTTGTTGGGTGTCACACTATGTCATAGAGGGTCAAGCTGTATTCTTCATATGTGAGAGGACAGTAGCTGTGTATATTTTTCTCTAGCTGGTGGTAAGGGATCTAGACTCCAGGAATGGGAGCCTGGAATCCTATTCTATCTCCACCTACAATTCAGTGTGAGACTGTGGGCAACTTGCCTAGTCTCCCTGTGTCTCTGTTTTCTCACCTTACAAAATGAGGATAGTGATGACAGGAATATTTGCTTCACTGAATTTTGTGAGGCTTAAATGTGCATCTATGTGAATGCACTTGACAAAAATGAAAGTAACGTGTGCTGATTCTGTGAGGAAGAATTGAAACAGTTCTGCCTCCTTCAACCCCAAAAAGACTGTATCTAATTGACAGAAGGAAGCATTGTGAAAGAAGCTAAACCCAAAGTTGTACTTATTATGTGATTTTATTTATCTCAATATCAAAACCAGGCAAAACTAACCTTTAGTGCTAGCAGTCAAGATATGAGCGGTGGAAGGAGTTTGCATGAGGGGCTTTTGGGGTGCTGGTAGCTTCTATTTCTTCACCTGGTTGGTGGTTACCTGGGTAGTTATATGTGATAATTAATTGACCTGTACGTTTATGTTTTGCATCTTTCTTTGTGCACGTTGTGCTTCAATAAAAAAGTTTAAAATATAATACAGAAAATGATTTTTAAAAATTTAACCACGTAGATATAACCACGGTTAATATTTTGGTTTCTCCTCTTCTAATTTTTTTTTCTTTTTATAAACAGGTACATCTCCATAGACATTGACCTTCTCCCCCTGCCAAAACAAAACCTCACCAAAACATTTATAAATATAGAGACACACAGGTACACACAGGTTTTATATTTTTATATAAAAACAGGATTTTGCTACATATATAGTACATATACATAGTTTTGTAACATGTTTTTAAAAAATGAGTATGAAAATGGTTTTGGTATTTTCCCTAATTACTAAAAATGCTCTGTAAAAATATAAATAATACAGAATGTATGCAAAGAAGGAAGTACAATTTACTTTTAACCTCACTACTCAGAGAAAAATGGTCTTACGAATTTTGTAACAGATAAGACATCATCAGTCTTTTCCAAAGTACCTTAACAAAATAGAGTATCTGATTTTGTTTTTCAGATCCAATTCTTCAAATTACTGTAGTAAAGATGTTGTTTTAAAAAAATAGAAAGCTCTTTCTGTGGGACCTAATGGGGTGTCTGCATCTTGGTCCGGTCAACAAGGCATGCCTGAATTGACTCTTGGCTTTATAGGTTCCCAAGGTTAATAAGTTAACAAGCATCCGAGAATCAAATTCTAAAGACTCCAACTTGCCAGACACAAACTTGTATCTAAAATACCAAACATGCTTTCACCTTTGCACCTGCTGGAACCTTCTGCCTGGAACTCTCTTTCTCCGGTTACCTGTGTGACTTTCTCCCTCTTCATTCAGGTATCTACTTGAATGTCACTTTAGTGGCAGTCTTCCCTGACCATACCCCACTGCTCTGACACTGTGAATCCCCTCTTTTATGTTTCCTGTCAGCAGTGACCATTATCTGACATTATCTTAAGCGTTGGATTTGAGAATATTAGTCATTAGATTTTAGTCATTAGTTATTTAGAATATTAGTCATTAGTCGTTAGATTTAGCATATTAGGCCTCTTTGTTTTGTTCACTCATGTCTGGCACACAGTATACAGTTAATCAGTTTTTTTGAATGAATGAAGTGTCTTCCCAAATGTGACACAACAAGTTAATTGCCCTCTTTGCTCATTTTCTACCTCTAGCAAAGTTTTTTGGCAAATGTGATCAAGAACAGGAGGTATTGTATTGCCGTAATGGTATCGCCATGAAGGATGCACTGATTGATAATGTAGGCTTTTGTTCTGTTGATGTGACTTTAGAGACACCTTAGTCTACCAGTTACCAACTTGGGGCTCATGAGGCAAGAAAGATTCTTGGAGCTCTTCTTAATATTTCAAAAAGGCTAATGAAACCCATACAGTTGTCCTTAATAAAGGTATAGGGGAAAACTAAGATAGGTAAACTAGAGATTGTAAAACTTTCTCAGGTCACAGTGATTTGGCAATTTTTTCATAGCATTCCCAGGCCAAAAAAAATTCCTAGCAGTTCTGTTTATTAAATATTTACATTCACACAACTTGATAGTAATAGTTTATGTGGTATCTGAGAGCTGTTGCTGTTTCCCTGAAAAATTTAAAATATCCTGCAGTATTCTTGTGAATTGGCTGCAGTACTGTGGTGTGCCTTGGCACACAGTTTGGGAATCATTGAGCTGAGCAGAGCTTCTAAACAGTGTGTGTTTATCTTATTACTAAGACCAAGTTACTATAATTTCAGTTTAATTTGGCCATTGAGGACATCATAGGAAATTCTGGGACAAGAGTGCTGAGCCAAATGCAGCTCTTAGAGCACAGGTCAAGTAGTTAGAGTGT
This sequence comes from Equus caballus, assembly GCF_041296265.1. NCBI lineage: Eukaryota > Metazoa > Chordata > Mammalia > Perissodactyla > Equidae > Equus > Equus caballus. The sequence continues at coordinate 43,154,645 of NC_091687.1, forward strand.
TTGACTTGAATGGGTTGAATCCTGCCACTGTGACAGTCAATATTAAGCAAACAAGAGTTCTATGTTCTAAGGGACTAGATTCTTACTTAATCTTATTTATTAGTAGTCTTACAGTCCTGATAGCAATTGATGTGATTTCATAATACTATCATAAACTTTGCTGCTAATAAATCATTTACTATCTGGATTAACATTCACCAAAAAATCATGATAGTATGCCATGACGAATAGTCTATTATTGCTTGCTATAAATGCAGCTTATTTGGTAGACAAAATCTTTTAAAGACTCTGCTGATATGGGGGTGGCACAGGTGAAGTAAATTTTTAAAAGTCACACTGGTGGTAAAAAGTTTGGGAACAATTGCTCTAGTCCTTTGGTTAGATGGAATGCATCTTAGTTTGGTTAGTGAAGCATTTATAAGTTCACTTTAGGGAGAGAAAAAGGGTAGAGCCTATCTGTGCAGACGACTATCTGATTTCATTGTGTGATTTTGATGAGGAGTACTGTCAGAGGGTGACATTTTTTGATTCTCCTCTCAGACTTTGGATTCCAGATTCTTATACACTTAAACCAACTTCTGTTGTGGGCACTTGTGCTTGAGGGTGTGGGGATGGTTTGAAGCAATAATTAATTTCCTATAGTATGAGTTTGTGGCTTTGCTTATTTTCATTTGTAAGACCGAATAATGGAAAAGATAGCTTATGCTTCCCTTCTCATTTTTATGCTGTAATAACGATTACAGCAGAAATTAATGAAATAGATAGGAGACAAACAAAATAGAAAAATCAATGAAATACAAAATTGATCTTTGAAAAATGAACAAAACTGGCAAAACTTAGGCTAGATTAACAAAGCAAAAAAAGAGACAACTCAACTTATCAAAATCAGGAATGAAAGTGGGGACATGACTACTAGCCTTACAGAAATAAAAAAGAATTGAAAGGAAATAATGTGAACATTTGTGTGCCAATAAATTAGATAATTTAGATAAAATGGACCCACTCTTAGAAAGGCACAAGCTACCAAACTGACTCAATAAGAAATGTAAAATCTGAATAGACCTATGACAAGAAAATAAATTTAATCAGTAATAAAAAAAACTGTGGTTACTAACTGTCCAGGCCTGGACAGTTTCACTAGTGAATTCAACCGTACATTTAAAAAATTAATGCCAATTCTTTATAAGCTCTTCTAAAAAAATGGAAGAAGAGGGGAAATTCCCAACTCATTCTATCAGACTCTTATTATGCTGATACCAAATCCAGAGAAAAACGTCGGAAGAAAGGAAAACTATGGACGAATATCTCTTAAGAAATAGATGCAAGTCCTCAACAAAATGGTAGCAAACAGAATCCAGCGACATATGAAAAGAATTATACACCTTGACCCAGTGGGATTAATGCAAGTTGGTTTTTACACCCCCAAGTCAATTAATGTAATGCACCATGCTAATAGAATAAAGGACAAAATCCCAAGTGATCTTTGAATAGATGCAGCAGAACCGTTTGACAAAATGCAATATCCTTTCATGATAAAGACAGTTAAAATATTAGGAATAGAAGGGAACTTTCTCAACTCCAGAAAGGGCATCGAGGCAAAGTCCATAGCTAACTTCACACTTAATGATGAAAGACTGAATGCTTTCCCCTAAAATCAGGAACAAGACAAAGATGTCTGCTCATCATTTCTAGTCCACATTGTGCTGAAGTTTCCAGCCAGTGCATTTAACTAAGAGAGTGAAATAAAAGGCATGGAGATTAGAGAGGGAGAAGTAAAACTGTCTCTATTTGTAGATGACATGATCTTGTGTTTAGAAAACCCTGAGGAATCCACTAAGAAAACTATTAGAAATAGTAAGTTCGTCAAGATTTCAGAATACAAGATCGATGTACAAAAATCAATTGTCTTTCTATACACCAGCAATGAATAATCTTAAAATTAAATTTAAAAAATTTTATTTACAATAGCATAAAAAAGAATAAAATACTTAGGATAAGTGTTACAGAAGAAGTGTAAAGTTTATACTTTGCAACCTATAAAACATTGTTGAAAACAATTAATGAAGACTAAAATAAATGGAAAGACATCCTACGTGCATGGTCACAAGACTCACTGTTTGCAAAATGGTGATACTCCCCAAATAAATCCACAGAGTCAGTGCAGTCCCTATCAACCTCCCACCTGTAAACAATACAGTCACTTTGGAAAACAATCTAGAAATTCCTCAAAAGGTTAAACACGGGCTGGCCCCGTGGCCGAGTGGTTAAGTTCCCGTGCTCCACTGCAGGCGGCCCAGTGTTTCGTTGGTTCGAATCCTGGGCGTGGACATGGCACTGCTCATCAAACCACGCTGAGGCAGCGTCCCACATGCCACAACTAGAATGACCCACAACGAAGAATATACAACTATGTACCGGGGGGCTTTGGGGAGACAAAGGAAAAAAATAAAATCTTAAAAAAAAAAAAAGGTTAAACACATAGTTACCTTATGACCCACAATTCCATTCATAAGTATATATCCAAGAGAAATAAAAATATGTCTACACAGAAAAATTGTACATGAATGATTGTGGCAGCCAAAAAGCAGAGTAAAACCAAATGTCCACCAACTAATGAATGGATAAGTAATGTGTGGGATAATGACACAATGGACCATTATTTGGCAATAAAAAGGAATGAAGTACTGACATATGTGACAACATGATGAATCTTGAAAACATTATATTAAATGAAAGAAGCCATTCAGAAAAGAACACATGTTTTATGATTCATATGAAAGGTCCAGAATAGGAAAACCCATAGAGACAGATGTAGATGTTATCTAGGGTGAGGAGAAATTTGGGGGTGATAGCTTAAAAGTACATGGATTCTTTTGGAGTAATGAAAGTGTGATAAAATTGTGCTAATGTTCACACAACCCTGTGAATATACTAAAAGTGCTGAATTGTACACTTTATTTATTTATTCTTCTTAAAGATTGGCATCTGAACTATAACATCTGTTGTCAATCTTCTTTTCTTCCTCTTCTTCTTCTTCTCCTCAAAGTCCCCTGGTACATAGTTGTATATTCTAGTTATGAGTGCCTCTGGTTGTGCTATGTGGAACACCATCTCAGCATGGCCTGATGGGCAGTGCCATGTCTGTGCCTGGGATTCTAAGCAGTAAAACCCTGGGCCACTGAAGCGGAGGGCACAAACTTAACTACTCGGCCATGGGGCTGGCCCTGAATTGTATACTTTAAATGAGTGAATTGTATGGTATGTGAATTACATCTTAATAAAATTTCTATAAAAAAGGACAATAATGTATTAACAGTAGACTACACTCATTGAAGAGGAAATTGGTGAATTGGAAGACAGATCTGAGAAAAATCACTCTGAATGCAGCACAAAAACATCAAGAAATAGAGAATATGAAAGAGATATATAGTTTGAGAATCTCTGTCATATGTCTAGTGAAGTTCCAGAAAGAGAGGATATAAAGAAGTAGAGGAAAATAAGATATTGAAAGGAATCATCGCTAAGTATTTTCCATAATTTGAGATATATCAAAAGCTAAGTCTGAAGGAGCTCATGTTGAAATTGCAGAATAGGCAAAAAGGAAACCTTAAATACTAACCAAGAAAAAAGTAATATTGCTTACAAAGGAATGATATTTAGGCTGATAGACAATTCCGTTCAGCATCAATAGACATAAAACAATGAAACATCTTTAAAGTGCTGAGGGAAAATAAAGTTTTACCTGAAACTTTATATCCATTTAACCTACCATTAAAGAATTAAAATAGAGACATTTCAAGAGTAAATTTTACTACCTATAGATCTTTGCTTTACAAACTACTAGTTGATGTAATTCAGTCACAAGGAAACTAAACCTAGAAGAAAGCTTTGGAGTCAAGAAGCAAAGAAATTTTAAGCATGCTGAATAAAGTAAGAATGCTGCTGAGCTCCACCCAACCACTGTATATTTCATGTCAAGGTATTGAATAATATGATCAAACTTGATGTTGAACAGATCTGGGGTCTTAGGTTATATTAAGAATCCTTTTCTGGCTTGAAAAGACTGAATTTTTCCAGGTGAAACTGAGATATACTTTAAATGTTCTTCGGGTGTGTGTGTGTGTGTGTGTGTGTCTTGGGGGGAGAAGCATGTCCAGTTTGCTGACAAGTTTTCCCTCTTCCACTCAGGGAATTTGTGGTTGACAGAAGAACCAATGATTGACATGCAGCCATCAGGGCTCTCAGTCCTGTTTATTCCTATGGTTCTTTATCCCCTCCCTCCATTATCCAGGTCTTACACTTCGCTCCTCTCCCTCCCCTTCCCTGCCTTCTATCCCTCGAGGTAGTGACTTCTTCACTCATTGCTAGATCCTGAGTGAGGAGCCAAAAACCTATTCAGTATGTGAATATTGGGGAACCATTTGACGGTTAGTTGCATCTAATGTAGAGTCATTGACAACTATTAAACATGGATTTTTGCATCTATTTAAAATCATAGTATGTTCAATATGTAGCTCGAATATGAGATGAAATGGCCAAATGTTTGCCAGACTTTAGAGAAGCAGATCTCCTGTAAATTACACAATGTATGTAGCTCAAAGGCTCAGAGAATACATGGGTCATTGCTCTTCTGATATTAATATGATACTGCTAAGTACCTCTTCATACCATCCACCAAGTTCTCCTGCAATTCCCTTTCAGGAAAACCCACTCAACCAGGGTTCAAGAGGGGCCTCACTGGATGGTGAGTATTGATACAGTGAAGTGTTGTTCTTGCCTCAGTGACCTAAGATATTGCCTCGAGCCTCATCCTCTTCTTCAGGTCACACTGTTTACTTTCCCTTTTATCTTGTGAGGGACTACTGCTTTCATAGCACACCCCATTCTGAGCATTGACGTCAATGATCTGATGGCTTCCATACAGTTGGCGGAGATCAGCTCTCAGCTCTATCACTCATCCGCTTGAACAATCACAAACAGAAAACCAAGCAGACCCCTTTCCTCTCTTGTGCTATATTTATTCTTGGCACTCTACTGAGACTTGGCAACAGCCAGTGGAACGAGGAGATATTTGTTTGGATTAGGTCAACAGTCATCCTCTGAGATTTTCATCTACCTTGTTTGTTATGGTGCAGTAGTCTCTGTTCCAACATTCCATTTGAATCATGAATGGCTTGGATAAATCCATCTTGATAAATGACATGGAGAGCTGAGTCAGTGGTATTTACTTACTTTTCAAATTCATATTTAAATCAATCATTATTAATAAAATGGCATTGATATATGCCTCCCTTTATCATTATTTTTTTTAGTTAATAGAATATAGATGCAAACTCTCAAAGAATTCCAGTTTCCCTGAACTATCTAGAGATGTGTAAATACATGGATGCTTAGAAAGACCATTCTCACTGCTCTTATAGTTTCAGTTATTCTGAAGGTGTTATTCTTTTTTTGTGTGATGTACTACTTTTTTTAAAAGAAAAAGGTTAGGGAAATGGGGTATACTCTGCAGAATGAATCTAGGCTCCTGTTAGTAAAGTTCCTGTGTAGATCTCTAACCATACTTTGTATTTTAACTTTCTTGTTTTGTCTCTTTAAAAATATAGTTTTCCTATCTCAGCTATTCAGACTCTTTCATGAGTTCTAGTGCCTTTGCAATATACCCCTCATTCCAACATCACATCATCCACCTCACCTTACTGCACAGCACTTCACGGATTTTAACCTCTGGTATCTACTTTGGTCTTCACAACAGTCCTGTGAAGTAGGCACATAGATATTGTGTGCTTTTCCATTTTACCTGTAGTGTGAAACATTTTTATTCCTATTAGTGTAATTGTAATAAAATTAGTTATGCTTCAAGAATTTCACGATGCCCGGTGAAATACCAGGAGAAATGGTAAGGTGTTATAAAAACAGCTTGAGGAATTTCTGGCTGAAGAGTCAGAGCCACCCTGCATGAACAGTGAAATAAACCTGGAACCAAGTTGATGAGAAAGAGGGTGGATGTGGTAACTTCCACAAAAACCTGGAGCTTTTGTTTTATGGAAAGCCATAAAACAATGCCATTTTTGGCTTCTTGGCCTCTTCCATGTTTTTCACGCATGCTTCTCAGGCCACATGTTGATCTTTAATTACATTCTTTTCCTCCGTCCTGCCCCCGCCTCCACCTCCCAACAATTGTGTGTGTTATTTTTTTAAAAATTTACCTACATAAAACATTTGAGATATCAGGTGTGGAGGAGTTTGAGTACTATATAAGTCAGGGCAAGTAACTGCTAGCTGCTTTAACAGCAAACTTCAAAATCTCATTTGCTTAATACAACAAAGAATTGTTTCTTACTCTTGTCACAGTCAAATGCAGGCCAGGAAGATTTTCTCCAGTGATATCTCAGAGATCCAGATTGCTTCAATATTGCAACAAAGCTGTCTTAAAAATTCTTTGCTTTCAGTTTAACTGATGAAAGCAAGAGAGAGTGAGAGAGAGAGAATGTGGAGAATTCACAGTGGCTCATGACTACCCTGGACACGGAGAAGTACATCATTCACACCACATTCCATTGGCCAGAACTAGTTATGAGGCCCCAAGTAACTAAAATGCTTGGAAATGAAGAGGAGCATATAGAGTGTTTGGTGAGTACTAATTATCACTGCAATGAATATACAGAATGATTTTGATTTCTAGAAAATTATAGCTGAAAAAATTTTAGAGAACGTCTAGTCTAGTCTATTTCCTTATCGAATAGAGGTTAGAGAGGTTGAATGGCTTGGTCAGAATTGCATGTCCAAGAAGTGGTAGAGTGAAGAGGTTCTGTCATAATAATTAGTATTTATTACACTCTCATTATGTGCCAGGCACTGTGCTAACACATCTGTGTGCCTCAAGTCCCTGGAACCTCACACTAACTCAATGAGACAGACACTGTTCTTGTCTTCATTTTACAGATGAGAAAATTAAAGCTTAGAGAAGACAGGTAAAGCATCTAAGGTCACACAGTCAACAAATGGCAGAAAGGAGATTCAAACACAGACTGCTTATCATCAAAATGCCAGCAAGCAATCTATTGCTTGATGGTCACTTTTTGCTCTGGTCCCCAAATTCTCCTTCTGATCATACAAACAGACTTCATGGCTTTGGGGTTAAATATAAAAGTCCTCATCAAAGAATGATGCTATAGGAACTTTAAGACTGAAACAGCTCTAATATCCTTACTTGTCTAGAAGACAGGTTGAAGTCACTTGTGAGAGCAGAGAGAAAGCGATGGCATAAGCATAGGCAGATTGCACTGGTTTACCATGGTGAAATTTGCCCCAAGCAGGAACAAGATTTTTCTTGTAAAGCATATGAGTACTTTGTGTCACATGAGAAGTTGCCAAGACAAAGCACCAAGTAACAAACATTAACTTAAACCTGCAACTTCTGAAATTATGACATAAAATTAACCATCCATTTATTTAACTAAAATGACTGCATGCTTGATCAAATTTACTAAACTAGGTTGTTTTAGACCCAGCTTGCAATTGGAGTCCACCAAATATGGAAGACATGGGCCCACATAGTTCTAAAACATGTGGACATTGGCCAGGTAAAATATGAGATAATTAACTGAGTACCAGTCCAAATAAGTGTTTTGGAGGAAAAATAAGTTTCTACTGTCTAGTCTTGATGAGGTCTCCTGGGGAATGAAGCATACCCTCCAGGAAATATTAGTACAATTGCCATCAGGAGAACTGATAGGAGTTTCAACTCTTGGTACTAATTTGTTAAGTCCCTTACTTTCTTCAGAAATGTCTGTTTGTTTGTTTTTTCCCCTGTTAAATGGGGTGATTGTTCTAAGAGTCCAATGACATGATACGTTAAAGAACTTTAAAAATCATTCCATATTCATATAAACTCTACCATTAACATGACAAGTGAGATCTAAAAATTCAGTTGTGTAACATGTGGTCATTTTATTGCATGATTAATAAAATGCAGGAAGTTCCAGGGTCCAAGTGTGCCATCTACATCTGTCGAGAATCTTCTGAAGTTTAAAGTTGTGATGTATCCCAGTTAGTTGGCCAGTTGAGGTCAAGAGAATATTCAGGATTCAGGGATCCATCTTCCTCTCCCTGCATTCCCTAAATGGTTTGAGATTGTTTACTTTTTTCCCTTCTAGCTTTTTCTCTTTTTCTCCCACCTAAATAAACTTCAGCTTTTCCTCATTGAGAAGGGGCTGATCAGAGGATGGAGGTCCTTGCCAGTCATGTTATATCACCTTATGGGGGGATTTCCATTGTATGTCTTTAGAGAGGTTAAAGAAGTTACCCATGGTCAATGTGTAATGGAATAGAGAAACATTTGGTCTCCTGATTGTTCTTAGGGAAATCTCTGCATTTATTTGAGGAAATAAAATAAAATACATTGGTACATTGTAATCCATGTTATGCATGAAGTAAGAAGAGGAATTGGCATTGCTGCAGAGGGGATAGTGTGGCTTGGGGAGAGGAGTAGGGTGGAGAAAACACAAAAAGGAGAAATCAAGAAAAGAGAAAGAAGCTGTGCGCTGGGCTCTTAGTAATCTCCAGATCATCAGTGTATGCACAAATCCAAATGTATACTTGAAATCATTGCATTTCTTGTGGAAATCTGGGAAGAGGATGAATTCTGAATCTGGATTTCTACTTGGCTAATATGAAAAGAGCATAGATGAACACAGGCATATAGGCCCCCTCTGGCATCCGAGTTACTTGTGAAAGGGCTCAATACTACTTAGTAAGACAGTTACTCATATCCAGGTTACTTAATATATGTACTAAAATTTCTGTGAAATGGTCTCAATTTAACATCAACTTTTGAATCTGGGTCCATATAATCCATAGAAAGCTAAATTTATGTCTTGTGTTTGATCTAACACTAGAATATGGTGAAGTTTTGAGACTTAGGGCTGAAAATAACACTTTCCTTAAATTCTTTTAGATTGGAAACTAAGCCAAAATCCATGACTGGTTCTTCCACTGCACATAAATAAGCAGGGCTCTGCTGAGTAGCATCTTGGAAATTTTAGAATTCTTCACATGAAATTGAAACTGCAGAGAATGCCATTTTATGGAAATAAATCCACCCCATGGCCATTACGTGTAAATTTTCTACTTTGTTCTCAAGTCATAACAGGAATATTATTTTCAACCTTTCATCTACATGTAGTTGATATGTGGAACAAAAGCTCACTTTACTGGCATATTAAAATATTTATTATCTAGGTTATTAAAACATTACCCAAAACCAGTGGTTTCTGGCTTTGTCCAACACCCCCTGAAAGATATCACACAGTCTCATCAGTAACAGTGGCTTCCTAAAGCAAGACACTCCCTTAGGGAATGGGGCAGGGAGGGGAAGCAAGAGAGGGCACCTGTCCATTTGTAAGAAATCTGTGAGGAGCATATCAAAATTTCCAGGGCTTTGTGTGCAGTTAGAAAGAGCTCGTCTTGCTCATCTTGAGGATCTGACTGTTATGTGTTGAATTGTGCCCCCCCCCCACCTCAAATTCATGCGTTAAAGTCCTAACTCCTCATGACCTCAGAATGTGACCTTATTTGAAGATGGGGTCTTGACAGGGGTAATCAAGTTAAAATGAGATCGTTAGTGTGGACCCTAATTCAATATGACTGGTCTCCTTATAAAAAGGGAAAATTAGAAGACGGAGGTAAGACAATGTGAAGATATAAGGAGAAGGCCGTGGGAACATGAAAATGGTCATCTACAAACCAGGGAGAGGTGTCTGGGACAGATCCCTCCCTCACAGCCCTCAGAAGGAACCAACTCTGCCAACGTCTTAGTTTTGAACTTCTAGCCTCCAGAACTGGGAGACAATAAATTTTTGTTGTTTAAGCCACCCAGTCCATGGTGCTTTGTTACGGCAGCCCTAACAAATGAAAACACAGACCTTCCATCACTGAGAAAGACAAGAGGTACAAAGCTAACCATGTTTCCGTATCATAACTCTGAGACTGGGAACCTGCTGGAAGGTAAATCATGGAATTTGTTCTAGGTGACTGAAATCCAATGGGTAGGCTTTACTAGGACTAAAGAAAACAAATTACTAAAATATGCTCTTAACCAAACCATTCATTTTATTACAAAAATAATACAATTGTAGTATTCTGTTACTCCAATTCTGGTATTTTTCTCTACAAATTTTTATTTATTGAGAATTTATATTCCTAATCAGAATTTATATTCTGAATTTTTATTCAGAATACCACCACCTGATAAATAAATGTTGTGATTTTTGTGTTTACTCTTTGTTCTGATCTCGGTGCATACTTCATTTCTCTTAGATGTCATCATAATATAGAAGCAATTTTGTAGTTTGATTTTCCCCTTTAACAGAAGTTCTCAACCAGGAACGTTTTCCCCACCCCCACGCACAGCCTGGCACTTTCAGCAGTGTCTGAAGACATTTTTGGTTGCCACAGCTGAGCCATCTAGTGGGTAGAGACCAACGCAGGACAGTCCTCCACCCCCTTAACAGTGATCTGGCCTGAAATGTCAACAGTGCTGAGGTTGAGAAACCTTGCCTTCTAATAAAGGTATCAGAAATGTTTTCCATGGTGTTGGTATATAGTCTTCATAATCTTTACTTTTATGGCTGCAAAATATTCCATTGAATTGATGTGTTATAATATGTTTAACCAATAAATGTGTGATGTGTTATTCAGATGGTTTCGAACTTTTCACTATTATAAATAATGGTGCAAGTATCTTTTTATTTATATAGCTTTTTAGATGGTATTGAAGAAAAATTCCAATAGTGCAATTTAGATTAAAGGCTATGAATAAGCCAAATATCAGTTATTTCACTTAATATTTCACTTATTACTGAGAAACTGCTGTAAGCTTCACTTGCATATATATATGTGTATATGCTTTCCTTTCTATGGAAACGCTTTCGTTTTTCTCATTCCGGGCTGCCTCAAGACTCAGTAATCTTATCAGAATTTGTCTGTTTCCTAAGACCATTAATTACTAATTACTTCACTTTAGAAGTTACCTTCGCCTGCTTTTCACCGCTTCAATCCTGTAATCATCACTGTTCCTTGGTTCTGAGCAGCCTTTCTCAGAATGGAACCAGAGAACGTCTGCTTCATCCCTGTGCTCTCCTACCTCACTCATAAAGTCAAGAGATAACTTACCACAAGTTATCACAAGCTAACTTCCTAAAGGGGCTTCTCCCTTTGCCTTTGAAATGGTGTAAAGATTATTTTACATTACAAAAGAATAAGACAATAAGCTATAAAGAGGTGAAATTCTTAAGAGCGTATTAAAAAGTGAATAGGTTATCAGGTCAAGAGAAACAAATGAGGACTTCATCCTTTATTTATGCTACTCAAGACTACTCTCCAGTCACTTGGATGTTCATTCCTTCAAAGATAAGACAAATAGTTAAAGATGATAAAAGCTGATTCTCCCATGGCCCCGAGAAACAAAAGACCACTTCACACCCTGTCTCCATTCTCAGACACTCCTAACTAGGTGGAAGATTGTGATGCCAGCTTCCCGGGCAGGTGGTACCCAGCACCACAGTGAAAATATATCCTTCTCAGTGCCGTAATGAAACGGGGATGCAGATAGCTGCTAAATGATGAACATGAGACTGAACAAAGGTGGAGTGATCAAACAGAAGAAACTCGCCTTCACCGGCCAGATGGAGGGGCATTATTCTAATCATAAGACTTGGAATTGGAGTGTTGTAGATATTTGCTACCTATTTGCCTTGCCCTCATCACAACTGTCCACTGAGGTATATCATAATTACTTACTTTTGACCCTCTAACTCCCATTTCCATGGACTTCTAGAAACCAGGCAGCAACATCAGAGAACAAACCTCAAGTCTTGATTGTCCTGAGGCACCTCAGATCCCTCCTTTTTGTTTTAAAGCGTAAGGAGGACAGGACACTCATTAACAGCCAGAATTTCCAAGAGGGCAGGGACAATGTCGGTAAATCTGACATCAGGTTCTATCAAAACTATCTCATATAACTCACAAAAATAAGTGCCAAGTGTAAAAATAAGTCAATATACTAAATAGGAATAAATATAAAGGTAGCTCTAAAGTAAAATTAAAAGATACATGGAAAGTTCTGTTTACTTTAAATTGTCAGTAATAAAACTAAGTGCAAATATTTCAAACATCTATAGATTATTTTTAAAATGCAAACATGAAATAATTAGAGATTAAATTAATCTACATGACAATATTTTATGTCATGCAATGAAGAGGTGTAAAGGACAATTTGTCATGCCATATGTTTAAATCCTTTCTGGATTTCTTGAGGGAGAGACTATAAAAGAATCATAACAACGTAAAAATCAAATTATTTTATTTATAAAACTGACTCATTTCACTAGTTGTGGTATAGTTTACTAGGCCTGGTTTTCCCCTCAAAGAGCTTGCATGCAGGTATTTCATTTTGGGAAGCAGTCCCAAGAATAAGGAGCAGAAGACAGTGGAGAGAGAAGGAGGGCAAGAGGGAAAATTGACACCAGGGTGCATTCTTGAGTTGGTCACTGCTGTAGGCAACTGGGATTCTCTGACAAGCAGTGTAGACTGTGCCTCAGAGTGGGCCACCCGGGGGATGGAAAAGAGGGCAGTTAGTTCTTATCCACTGGCTCCCATCCCCCATTGGTCAAGAGTTGCCCTAAAGGCACAAGCTCTCTTGTGCTTCCAGGCTGCACATGTGAGGGAGTGTGACAGATTCCCAAAGGGTCCTTCAAGAGAGTGACAGAAAAGCCCTACCTCAGAAAGCAAGAGACAAGTGGTGAAGTTAATCTGAAGTGTTATCAGGATGCACCTGCAAGCAGAGGCACTGGCGGCAGCAATGTCTGTAGTGAAAGGTGAGCTAAGAGGAAGAGACAGGGCACAGAGGTGTCCATTACATCTCACATGCCAGTTCCAACTGACCCCTAGTGGCTGCCAGGAGTCTGGTTTTGAGATGAATCCAGGAGCTGATTCTGGACTTATCAGCAAAGAACCCAGTGTCTGCGAGGTTCATCCTCGTTTTATGTCATCTGTCTATAGAGAGTCATAACTTTGTCTCCTTGCTTCCATTGCTTCTTTGAAAGCAATGAAGTTGAGGAGGATTGTGGTTAGTGGAGCAGCCAGAAACCAACGTGACTTAGCTGCAAATGCTCTCCTCACAGGAATGTTTGAATACCACTATAAGACATAAAATAGAACAAGGGTCTTTTGTCCTAGCCTAACAAAACAAGTCTTCTGTTAGTTGGATTGTCAGAGAACAACCAGTTCCTTTGGATTTGTTTGCTTTGGACTGAAGAGAGTAGACCATAAGAATATGGCAATGAGCTTTTTTCCACATAAATGTCATTATAAGGTGAAATGATATTGACTTTTTAAAGAGAAAAAAAGAAGTTTGTATGTTATACGTAATTGATAGGTGTCTGAGTCTTCTAGTGTTCTGGGAACACGTCTTGCTTCAGCTCCTTCCCCATGCCATGCAGCTTTAGGAAGGTCAGCTCCTTCTCTAATGCTTGTAGGGCTCCTGGAATGGGAGAAGTGTACATTCTTCTGGTTGCCATTTGTCATCTGTCCCTCAGAACTCCCGGCCTTGCCTCAGTCACCCATACATGTTTTTCATCACTCTTGCTGCCTGCTCTCTCCTTTCTTCATCTTTGTCCCAAATGTGCATAAGCTACCCTCTCCTTCATTCCAAGGTAAATATACCACAAAGCAGCTATTGTCACCGGATTTTAATAAAGATTTGGGGATAATAGAGGGATCATAGCAGAGGTGAAGAAGCTAATTGGATGGCTGATTTCAATATTTCTGAAGAACTTGGCCAATCCATACACACAGGAATCCATTAGGGGCCATCTTTCTCTTCAGATGCTAATGCCTCAGGTTGCTGGGGTCTGCAATTTCCCGTCTTCCCACTTCCTCACATTTCCTGGGGTCCTTAATACTTTATTCTCCTCTAGCTGCCAGGGAACAAGCCAAGAATCCCTGTAACTTTATTAAGCAACACAATTTAGCTCCTGCTTTTTCTCAAGTTCTTTCTTCCAGACATGCCCACGGGTGGTTCTCTAACAGAATCACAATAAGACCCAGAAACAAATCTTCCCAAATAAAAGTGATAAGTCCTGCTCCTCATTCAGAACACAGCTCCAGCATGTCTACTTAAAAAAAAAAAAAGCAATTTTATTTTCCTCGTATGTAAACAAAAGTCCAATTCCCCAAAATAGGCTTGAAGCTAGTTTAAGTTGGAAACTTAAGGAGTTCCAGTTAAAGAGCTGACATTCCAGAGAAAGGTCAGCAGTTTGGATGGCCACAGAGGCTGAGGCTGGTAGAAACAGACTTTTTAATGGAGGAATATTTAAATTCCTCTCGAAGCCAGAACAGAGGAAAGGCATAAGGACTTTTCCCCCTAGAGTACTGAAGAGAACCAAGCACCAGAAATGACAATTGTGATGGCTTTACTGATGAATCTTGTATTTTTAGAGATGTCATGTGCAGTGAAATAGTAGACATTTTAGAATAAACAAATAATAAATATTTACTAGAATTAATAAATTGATATTTAACCAAGTAAAAGGGTGAATAGAAGAACCAGAGAACAGTATTATTATTAATTAAAATTCTTGAGTTGTGAACTAAGACATTAAACCTTTTACATCGGGATTAGAAAGTCCAGTTATTTCCCTAAGTCTGCTTTTCGCTCTAACTTCAGATGGAATAAACCCCCCTGGTGTGGGAGGTAGAATTTGTGGGGATTTATTTCTTCTCAAGTTGGAGGGCATTTGGAAAAAGCAGACTTTTGTCATTAATGCTCAAAAGCATCCAGGCAATTTTTTTTGGCAAAGCTGATGATTAATAAAAGAGATTATTAGTAACAGAGGAAGGAACTACCTGTCCTACCAAACATAAAATCAAAGCACTCTTTGGTGCCCTGAGTAGGGAATCATGTTTAAGCCAAGTGACACTCCGCAGCCCAAACCATAATGCATGTGCTGAAATTAATTTTAGCTATAAAGTAAACCTAGGCAGCTGCAAGCAAGTATCTACTGTATTAGAACACTTCTCCAGTCCTCAGTGAGAGGGCAACTAGGAAGAAAAATTGTCTTGAAAAAGTTATTCTGAAACTAGATTAGCTTCCCATTCAAGAAATACAATTGTATTCCCTTCAAAGTAATTTTCCAAGTCAACTATATTTATAGAACTCTTCATAGTACTTTGAAATGACACACTCTTCTATAGAGTTCTCTCAGGAAATTGATTTTTATTCTTCAAACACCAAGTTTGCATCCAGCATAGCCAGGAACTCAGGGGCAGATATCTTTGTGAGGAGCATTTTGCTCTGTCATTCCTAAGAACTAGCAGAGATGGCTCAAGCTAAGAAGCGTGGGTTTGGGATTGGGTCATGCGATGGGCATCAGCTCCACAGTAGGCCCTTTTTGCCAATCTCAGCCATTCTGAAAATGGGATGTGCTTGGCTCCTTACAGATAAAACCCCGTCACCTTTGCAACTGAGACGTGTAGACACCTGCACAGTTGTGTCAAGCAAATTCTGTGCCTTTGATTGTTCCCATCCACATGTTATTTCTCAAGCCCTCACACATCATATAAAATGCCATCTGTAGAAACTTTTGCTAGCACAGGTTACTCCAGGTTTCAAGCCTGCCTTCCATCCTGATGACTAGGACTCTGCCTGGCCTTGTTCTGGATGATGTGGCTGGCCAGCATCTAGCTTTTGTCCAGCATCTTGCTTCACAGAACTTTCCCTCTGTTCTGTGTAATATAGCCCCAGGTTAAGTAATATTCTATCCCCTTGCCACGATGAGTTCCCCAGACACTACACCCTAGAGCTCCTGAACATTCCTTTCTCAGAGGAGAGAATGATTACTTTAGCCTGGTTAGAATATTTAAGAAGCCAAAGCCAGCTCTGCATCTGTCAGCCTTGCTGTGATCTTGTGGACTCTTGCTTTGAATATGTGATTAATACTGTGACTTATGCCACAGTTCCACCACCTAATTCCCCATCTTATGTCTGTCAACTACATCTGGGTCAGAATCCTTATCTCGATTACCCATCTGCTACCCACGTTCCTCTGGGACTGACTGGCGGGACTCCTTTCCAGTCTCCTTTCCAGTGAATAGATATTTGTCTTTGAGTAGAAGCCCCATATCTGAATCACTGATGCCATGATCAGACCAACCTAAGGCCAGTTTCCTTCCTGCTTGGTGCTTCCTCCTTAGTTTACCATAGCCAGCCCCATGTAGCTATTGACTACTATTTCTTCTCTTTGCCCTCCTGCCTCAGCTCATGCTGATGGCCTATCAGTGTAACTACACCTTCTCCTTGTCCCCAGAGTCTCTCCACTTCCATGTCCTAGCCATGTCTGATCTTGCTTTTTTAATAACAAATCAACATCCAGTAACAATAATATTATGTAAGCTTTGTTGAACACTTTGTAAGTGTCAATACTGGGCTCATTATCTCTAAGTCTCATGACATCCCCAAGGTAGGTCTCATTACCCTATTTTATAGATGAGAAAAATGAGTCTTGGAGACTATAAAACTAGAAGGTAGTGGAGCCAGAATCAGGCTGGAGTCTGGCATCAAAACCCAAGCCCCTCTATGTTACCAAATTGCCTTCCTTTGAGAAGAGCTGCAGTATATTATCTTTATTCGTCACCAGTATTATTATCTTCATTTACAGATAAATATACTGAGACTTACAGAGCTCAGGATTGAGGAAGCCAGTACACAAGCCAAATTTGACTCTGAAAACTTTGTTCTTTCCACTACAGGATACTGTCTTCTGTGATGGCACTACTTTATAAGTTGTGTATTTGCTTTGTAAACACTCATGTTTCCGCATGCAACCAGTTTAAGTGCCCTATAATAAAGTCTCTTGTTATTGTATCTGATTTATGGCTTTCTCCCCTTCTGCCTCCTTCTCAGCTTCCCCTTCCACTTGTCCTTGGAATGATTCATCTTTCCTTCTTCTCTTCAGCAGGCATAGATTGTCCCTGAGGATGCTTATAGAATTTAAAATATCAGCCAGAATGCCAGCTTTAAATTACAGTGAGGAATGGAGCTATCAAGCTCTCTGGTGACTCATGTTTGTTGATCGGTACCCGCTCTCCCTGTGGGCAAATTGATGTGGGATGTAAAATTTATAATTGGGAGATGGGTTGGCAAAAGAAGAATTGGAACAAGAGAAGTGAGATGAGGTGACTGGGTGTGACAGGCTACAGTGGTCTGATGCATTCATTTCTGCATTTGGGATTTTGCTCCCATAGGATTCAGCCGATTGGATCCTTTGACCAGAGCACAGACTCTCTCAGATTGTGCTAATGCAGAGTGTTGAAAAGTTGTTATTATGCTTGAGATACTTAAACAACTTTTAAGAATTTAAAAACTGAGACCCATGCAAAAATATTTATGGAACATGTGTAAGATGTAAGGGATAAATACAATGAACATTCACTTATCCACTGTCCAGTCCAGAAACAGGACATGACCAACAATATTAAAGTTTCTTGTGTGTCCCTTTCTTACCTCATTCCATTTTCTGTCTCAGATAACTATGCTCCAGCATTTTGTGTTTATAATTTCATTTCTTCCTATAATAGCATTACCTTTTCCTTGAATCGCTCAACAACATATTAGCTTTATATGAAACGGATCATACCATATATATTTTTAATAAAATTTTTTAAAATTCATGTTGTTTTGTGTAGCTGAAATCTGTTAAATTTTACTAGTGCACAGTAATCCATGGCAGTAACACACAACTTATTTGTTGGTCCTATTGTTGATGGGCATTTGGGTCATTTAGAATTTGTTGAGATAATAAATAGTGCTACTATATACTTTCTCGGGTATTTCTCTTGCTGCATATGCAAGTGGATTTCCAGGAGTGGAATTCCTGGGTCATGGGGTATTGATACTCATGTCAGCGGTATAAAATCCATCCTTTTCCCACATCCTCACCAGCATGTAATGTTGCCAGACTTTATCTTCCATTTGGGGTGTGATATTATCTCATTATATTTTGAATTTACATTTCAGCATTTCTAATAAAGTTGAGCATCTTTTCCTGTGTTTATGTCCACTTATGATTATTCATCTGTGAAATTCTCATTCAAGATTTTGCCCCTTTTTGTCGAATTGTTTTCTCTCTTTTAATTCATTTGCAGGAAATGTTTTTATTTTTGTTTGATTTTTAAACATATTTTGGATATTAATCTTTTTCAGTTTTGTGTGTTAAAAATCTCTTCTCATAGCTTGTGTATTTTCTTTTAACTATTTTTTATGTCTTTTGAATTAAATCATAGAATTTAACTTTTCCTTTATGGTTTTTGTATTTTAAGAAATCCTTCCCTATATGGAGATCAAAAGAATATTCTATGTTGTTAGCTTTGCCTTTCTCATCTAAAACTTAATTTAATGGATTGGTTTTTAAACATAGTGTATGGTAGGGATATGATTTTATATTTTCACCCGTGGATACTCAAGTGTGCCAGGATAATTTATTGCAAAGAACATTCTTTCTCCAATGACCTCTACATACCTTTGGTCATATATCAAAGATCCACATTTGAGTGGATCACTTTTTGGACTTTCTGTTGTGTTTCATTTGACTATCCCATGATAGAGCCCCTTGGTCTTAACTATTAGAGCATTATAATAATTCTATGTGATAAAGTAAGCACTCCTTTTTCTTTTTCTTCTTCTTGGGCCCTTGCTCTTCCATATACATTTTTAAATCAGCTTGTCAAGTGCCACAAAATACCTACTGGGATTTTGATGGGAAAAACATTGAAATTACAGGTCAGTTTGGGAAGGATTGGTGTTTCTATGATGTCAAGTCTTCTTATCCATGTATACGATGTGTATACATATGTTTATGTAGGTTTTCTTTGTCTTTCAATAAAGTTTTATAATTTTTTTCATGACGATCTTGAACAATTTTCTTATATTTATTCCTATACATTTTATAAGTTTGATGTTATTGTAAATATATTTTTTAAACTTCATTTTATGTTTGTTGAAATTTATTTTTGTATATTGAGGTTTATATCCTACAACTATGCTAAATTACCTTATTAATTTTAATAATTTATTTGTAGCTCCTTTTGGATTTCCCACATAAAGTTTACATCCACAAGTAATGATGTGTGATGATATGTAATGACAGCTTTCTTTCCAATCCTCATACCGTTTATTACTTTTTCCTGCTTGATTACTGGCTAAGCCTTCCAGTACAATATTACACACATGGTGGTAGCAGATACACTTGTCTTGTTCATAACCTCAAAAGGAATGCTTTAAATATTTTACTGTTAAATATAATGCTGGATGTAGGCTTTCTGTAGCTACCCTTTCTCAATTTAAGGAAGGCCTCTTTTATTTCTAATTTATTTTCTTTTAATTTAGAAAAGGATGTGGAATTTTATCAATTGCTCTTTCTATTTCTATTGAGATGATTATACAATTTCTCCTTTTGTCAGTCAATATGGTGATATATGTTAATTTATTTCTTACATAAAATCAGACTTGCACTGCTGGGGTCAACCAAATGATGCATTATCTTAAAACATACATACACACACACACAAACTTCTGGATTCTGTTTCTTAAGTTTCTAATTTTGTGTCTGTGTTCATGAGCAAGATTGATCTGCAATTTTGTTCTCATGTTTCACTGGGTTTTGTATCAAAGTTACACTAGCCTAGTAAAGCTAGCTAGTAATATTCCCACTTTCTATACACTGAGATAGCTGTGTGAGATTGGAGTTATTTTTCCTTGAATGTTTGAAGACTTATTTTTTCCTTGACTATTTGTTGGAAATTGCTGGCAACACTGTCTGTAAAAAGTAGTGTCTGAAAAAAATTCTTAACTTCTGATTCAATTTCCCTTATGGTTATATGACTTTAAATTTTCCATTTCTTCCTAAATAAATTTTGACGTCATATTTTTTTCTAGAGGTTTATCCATTTCATTTGAGTTTTCAAATGCATCATGTAAAGTTGTTCATAATACCTACTTGTTACCTTTTTAATCTTTGAAGCATCGTTGATTGTTTTATTCCTAATCTTGCTGATTAGTGTCTTCTCACATTTTCAAAAATTTATCTTCAGAGATGTTTGTCCATTTTATTTCTTCTGTCAAAGAAGCTTGGTTTGTTTTTTACTTTGGTATTTTTCTAGGAAATTTTTCTATTCTCTTATAAAATCATTTCCTCTGTCAAGTGATGGCATTCAGGATTTGATGTTATACTGGACGCTTGAAAAATCACCTTTTCTCTCGAAAGTACTTTAAATGCTTCTTAAGTATAAATTTAGTTAAAATTTCACTAGGAAAAATAATTATGAAACCATTTTAATTGAGGATTTAGGATATTAAATGTTCCCTTGTACAGTGTTAGGCAGGATGCTCATACAAACCTTTCACTCCTTTACCTCTATAAGCTTTTGCAGACAGGCCTGAACAGGTTGGTTTTCAAATCCTCTAAGCAATCCAACATTACGAAACACAGCAACCATCAGCAAAGGACAAACAGAACCCTGGATATTTCAGCCAGGAGGCAAAGATGAAGAGTGGGATTAGGTCTGAAGGTCATAGAATCTGTGTTTCCAACCTTGTTTTGCATTGCATTCCTGCATTATCCCTGCTAGCTAAACAGAATCATATATTGGCATCCACGCAGGACCTGCACTTGCTTGCTTTGCTTCAGTTCTTTCCTCTGCTTGGAATTCTTTACCAATATCTCTTTTGCCCAAAACATACCTATCATGAAAATATATGATGGACACCTGTCAGGATTTCTGCCTACCCTACACCCCTCCTTCTTTGAGTTCCTTTCACTCTCTGGCCACAGTAGAGGCTTCTGCTGCTTTATTTGTTATAAACGACCCCTCTACCTTTACAGTTGCTAATATGGCCAGAATTGATACCTGATCAAAGTTGAGATACTCAGATCCTCTCTTCTGGTTATTTGGAACTGGGATTCAGAAGTTTTAGTGAGTTTCTGATGATCCCCCTTGGACCTAGATGATGTAGGCTTTGGGGCTGAGAATGTCATTCTGTAGGAACCATGCTCAGAAGTAGAGAAAGCCATTCTATAAATAGTAGTAAAGGTAGATGAACAAAGAAAAGCAAAGATCATAGACCTTGTGATTCTGAAGGGGTAGATATAGTAACCCTTGTTCCATTTGGCACGAGATTCCCAGTTCCAGTCCCTCACTAGGCATTAGCTGTACTTTCCATACTTAAGTTCCAGGAAGTACCCTTGTATCTTTATAGTAAACCACCCCCCCCCCCCCCGCTCCCTTTTCTTTCTTTCTTTCTTTTTTGCTTTGGCAGGTCAGGTGAGATTCTGTTTCTTGCAACCAAAAGAAATTTGATAAAGACCTCTCCTCTATGAAGTCATTCTTTATTTCTCCTGCTAAAGAAAAATCTTTCCATAAATGGCTACTCAACTTTATTCCTCCACCCACTCATAATATATCATGTTTATAAAACAGCACTCCTACACTGCTACTTTGTATTTTTCAGTTTTAGACTTATACACTGACTTCCTGATAAGGAAGATGATGACTTTCCTCTTTTACTGGCCTCTCTTCTCTTTCTTTCTTTTTCTTTTTTAAATTTATTTGTTGACTCATAGCAAAATGTGACAGTTTCACATTTGTAAAAAGCATCCTAATCAAACTCTTTTCATTCTGTCTATGGTTCCTGTCTTCTGGAATTTCTATTCATGGGATGCTGGTCTGCCCAAAGCCTCCTCAGCCCATCTTTGAGATAACTTGAATGCTAATGCACAAGCAGAAGCAGACTCAGACTTCTCTATTTACCAAAGCTATTGAGGCCAGTCATTTGGATTACTGGTCTATCTTCTATAATGGAAACCATTTGACTCCATTCTTAATAATTATCTTATTTTCCAAGTCAATCATTTTTACTGTTGTGGTAAGAACACATAACATGAGATCTACTCTCCTAACAAATGTTTAAGTGTAGAACACAGTAATGTACAGTAATGTTAACTATAAGCACAATGCTGTGCAGCGGATCTCTAGAACTTATTCATCTTGCATGACTGAAACCTTGTATTTATTTTTGTTTTCAGATTAGCCCGGAACTAATATCTGTTGCCAACCTTCCTCTTTTTTTCTGTTCCTACTCAAAGCCCCAGTACATAGTTGCATATCCTAGCTGTAAGTCATTCTAGTTCTTCAATGTGGGATGCCGCAGCACAGCCTGATGAGCAGTGCGTAGGTCTGCACCCAGGATCCGAACCCAGGAACCCTGGGCCACTGAAGTGGAGCATGCGAACTTAATCACTTGGCCATGGGGCCGGCCCCACAAACCTTATATTTGTTGAACAACTCCCCATTTCCCCCTTCTCCTAGATCCTGTCAACCACCATTCACTCTGTGCTTCTACGAGTTTGACTATTTTAGATACTTTGTATAAATGAGATCTTGCAGTATTTGTCCTTCTGTGACAGGCTTCTTTCACTAAGCATAATGTCTACCAGGTTCATCAATGTTGCTGCAAATGACAGGACCTCTTTCTCTTTTTACGGCTGAATAATATTTCATTGTATATACATATACATATATATACATATGTATATACCACATTTTCTTTGTGTGTGTGTGTGTGTGTGTGTGTAAGACTGGCCCTGAGCTAACATCTGTGCCAATCTTCTTCTATTTTATATATGGGACGCCACCACAGCATGGCTTGATGAGCAGCGTGTAGTTCTACACCCTGCATCCAAATCTGTGCACCCTGGGCCACTCAAGCAGAGTGCACAAACTTAACCAGTATACCATCGGGCCAGCCCCAACACATTTCTTTATCCATTCATCTGTCAATAGACACTTAGGTTGTTTCCACATTTTGGCTATTGTCAATAGCTGCAATGTGTTCTCCCTCTTCGTTTTCCCCTTCTTCTACTTTGGTTATGTCATAGTTTTGGTTAGATCATTGTTCTATATTTACATTTTAAAATATATGTAAATATTGTAATAGTTGAACTACATGCTATAGAGTGACTGTATTTCCTTTCTTTGTTTTGTTTCCCTAAGGTTAATAATTGTTTTTTAAAAAATTTCCTTACTTTTATATGCACCTATTATTAATTCAGCCACAAATTTTCTCACAGAACTTTAAAACTCTGCTAAATATGGCTAACATATCAGCTACTCTGTAAGTCCGTTTTTCTTTCTTGGCAATGTCCCAGTGAAGCCTCGTCTCTTCCCCTTCCATCTGCACAACTGTTGTCGTGAAATTTTCCTTCATCTCTCTCCTGTGTGTAATTTTATTGTTTCCTTGGTATCAAGTTTTCTTCATTCTTGGTTTTCTCTCTGATAGTTTGCAGAATATTCTCTTTAACTACAGTGTTCAAAAATTTCATGATAATGTGCCTAAATATGGATTTTTTCATCCATTATGCAGGATGAGTCCTTTCAATCTGCTAAATCATGGCCTTCGCTTTTGGAAATTTTATCCTATTACTTCTTTGATAGTGCCTTCTTTTCCTTTTTCTCTGTTCTTTCATGGATTTCCTAGTAATTCAAGTTTGGATCTTGTGAACTGATCCTATAGTTTTCCTTTCTCTCTGTTTTCTACCCCTTTATCTTCTACTTCAGCTTTCTCAGAGACATCCTCATCTTTATCCTCCAACACTTTTATTGAATTTTTAAAACTTTCTGTTCTCTCCATCTTTTTGGAATTTCCATGGCTTCTTTTTTATTTATTGAGGGTTCCTTTTTATAGTATCTTATTCTTATTTCATGGGTTAATATTTTCTCTTAGCTAAGAATATTGCTTATTGTTGGGTTTTTGTGTACAGATGTGTAGTATAAGTGTGAAGTGTTTTTGTATATAATTCTTCTTAGTTGAGATTTCCCTAATCTATCTGATGATCCTGCATTTATGTATTCAGGAGCATGTTACTAAAAAGCTGATTGATGATTAGAAGTTCTGTGTGAGGGGAAAGGCTTGCTGACTAATGGGCCACTTAGGGTGATTAAGCAAAAACTTGACTGTGTTTTGAGAGCATACCTCAAATTTTCTCTTGGGCTGGTCAGTTCTTCCAGGGAGAAATCTCCCAATTTCCTGCTTGGGGGTATAAACCTGATTGCCAATATTCTGGTAGAAATACAAGATTTCCCTGAAAACTTCTGTTTTCCATTTCAGAGCCTTATTCTTGCCTTCAGTTATACCTGGAGTTTCATATTCAGAGCCTTCTGCTCTTTCTCACGAAAGTGAGAGCCTTCTGCTGAGGTGGGGAACAAAGGAATTTGGGTTTTGGAAGCCCATCTGCTTTTTATGCAATCCTTCAACCACTTCTTCTGTTTTCAGTCCTCCACACCCAGGCTCATTTTTTATCTGCATTCTCTTTTTATTATTGAGTTATAAGGCTTCTTTTTATGTTCTAGATATGAGTCCCTTATCAGATATGATTTGAAAATATTTTCTCTCATTCTGTAGGTTGTCTTTTCACTTCCTTGATGAGGTTATTTGAGGCAGAAAAGTTTAATTTTGATAAAGACCAATTAGCTATTTTTTCTTTTTTGTTGCTTGTGCTTTTTTGTCATATCTAAGAATCCATTACCAAAACCAAGGTCATGAAAATTTACACTTAACATCTATCTTTCTTCTAAGAGTTTTGTGGTTTTGGCTCTTACACTTATGTCTTTGACCCATTTTGAGTGAATTTTTTTATGTAGTGTAAGGTAAGGGTCGCACTTCATTCTTTTGCATCCAGGTGTCTCTGCACCATTTGTTGGAAAGACGATTCTTTCCCCATTGAATAGTCTTTGTTGAAAATCAGTTGGTCATAGATAGGCTTATTTCTGGGCTAACTTAGTTCTATCCCATTGATCTTTATTTCTATACTTATGCCAATGCACACCGTCTTGATTATTGCTTTGTACTAAGTTTTGAAATCGGGAATTGCTAGCCCTCCTACTTTGTTCTTCTTTTTCAAGATTGTTTTGGCTATTCTGGGGCCCTTGAATTTCATATGAATTTTAATATGAGCTTGTCAATTTCTGCAAAGAAGCCAGGTAGAATTCTGATAGATTGCATTGAATTTGTAGATCAATTTAGAGAGTTCCTCAACTCCCTCTTCCATTTCCTCCATGAAATGTCTCTTGTCTAGGGTGATATTTATGCCTCATTTCATAAGATATTTTGGAATGAAGATAGAAAAAAATCAAGTTCTGTGGCTGCAAAATGTAAAATCTTTGTACAGAGGAGAAAACTGTAGAAACAGGAAGATACATATTTCAAAAAATCTCATTTTATAAATTAAAAAGATATTATTACATGATATTTTTCCAGAATCTTCAGTTATTCCTAGGGACCAGAATATGCAGCACAAAATTTGAAACAGAGAAATTACCATACTTAAGATATACAAATCCTTTTCTTTTGGGGGGGGAGGGGTGGGAAATAAAAGCTTTATATACGGAAGGAGGACATAGGTAGTTTATAATTCAGTTTATCTTCTGAATGAAGATTAAATAAAATTTAAAATTTTCTTTCCACTGGAGTGGAATCCTAGAAACTTCGTAAAGCTTGGCAAAAGGAATAATTTTCAAGAGGTAGTAAATATTATTATTTACACTAATATTGTTGCTTGTGATAACAGTAACATCATTATTTACATAACCATTTTACACTTTACAAACTAAGTTTACATCCATTATCTCTCTTCATTATATCTCTTCTCTATCTATTTTAAATTAATTTTATTTCGCCACCACAACAAGTAGGCCCTTTTGTGTTGATGTCACTAAACTTCTGTAAATGAGTGTTTGGAGCTTTGTCTTTTGTTTGACCTCTAGTATCCCAGCATGTGGAGCAAGAGTTATTAACCTATTTTGTGCCATGGACTCTTTAGCAGCATGAGATGGACTGCTAATCAGAAAAATATATTTAAATGCACAAAGTAAAACACACAGGATTGCAAAGAACACCAATTATATTCAAATATAGCTATTAAAATATTAAAAATTATATTTGCAGTATAGTAATATATGAGTGCAAACCTAGAAAATTATCTTTAAACATGTCTCATATTGCTGGTTGAAGCACACTATTCAAATCTTTGCCAATTTCTTACCCTTTCCCTTTTTGTTAAGGTACAGACAAATTTTGCACTAAATAACTATTGTTTATTAACTAGGACAACACTTAGTGTTGCCTGAGGATTTCAGAATCCAAATTCAAGTTTAAAATCAGGATGGCCTTGATTGAGATAAAGAAAAATGAAAGGGAGGCAAGGGGCTAGTGGGCAAGAAACAAAATAATCAAAAATAAATTCAAACCTTTTCCCAGAGGCCTTTATGGACAGTGCTTAAAAGACACAGAAAATGCTGAAATTTGGAATAGATCATGTTTTCCAGGCAAAAACTTAATTCCAATTGGAATTCACTTACAAACAAGCAAAGAAATTAACTGAAGAAGTGTAATTTTGTTTTATTAAGACTCTGAAATTAAGTGTGTCATTGAGAACATTATGAAGGATGTCTTTGTAGGGTCAGGATTAGAACCTGCATGTGACATTAACAGATAAATAAAATTTTGTTTTGCTTCCCATCCTTCCCATGTGTGTGAATACATACATTAATCAACAGAGGACTTTTGAGAACGTGACTTCAAGGAAGCATTGAGTGGGGTTTCCTGACCAAACACATGAACCCTGCCAATTTATCCTTTGACCTTTATAATTTCGTTCCTTTGGATCCTGAAGGTTTTTAAAAAACTGCCATTTTCCAGACTTTAAGTGTCCTAGGAAGCATTGTCTAAGCACTATCATTAGTTATCATATAAATACTGGTGGAATAATTGATAGGTAGCTGACAGCTAGATTCTAAGAGATAGCAGAGAAAAGTCTGATAGGAAAGATACAGGACATGTCTGTATTCAGATAACTTGGACCAAATTCTTGGCTGCACTCCTTTCTCTGAGCATCAGTTTCTCAATCTTTGAAGGGGTATTGATTATAATGTCTGCCGTACATATATTATAAGGATGTTATGTAAAGTTGCACTGTAATTAATAAATGCTACCATGTTCTTCAACGCTTTTGTGTGAATCAAAGAGCCAAGAAGATGAGTAAGAGGTCAAGTGAAAAAGAATTTAATTTTTTATGATTTTGCCCAACATTGGCCTGCAGGGCCAATTTGGGGCTCAAAAGTGCAAGAGATATTTAAGATATAATTTCTACAGGAAGTTTACACTTGGAGTGTGTCACTTTAAATTTATCCACCCATCTAACCAACCACCAGCAAACAGTTACCAAGCACCCATTCCATGCCAGATACGAAAAGAGCAGAGACTGATGAAAAACCTGTCACACTCCCACCTCCCTCGTCTAGTTTTAGGAGCCCCAGAGTTATACATTATCCTCATTTATTGAGTTTTCTTCCATTCAACACTTTCAAACACTATTTCTCAAAATGTACAGGCCCCTAACTGAAGAGATCCTTCTCTGTCGAAAAGCTTACGGTTTCTTCAAGTCAGGAAGGAGACAATATTTGCTAAAGAAT
Organism: Equus caballus; assembly: GCF_041296265.1. NCBI lineage: Eukaryota > Metazoa > Chordata > Mammalia > Perissodactyla > Equidae > Equus > Equus caballus. Next base: position 43,182,227 of record NC_091687.1, read on the forward strand.
CTAGAAAATTATCTGACCAATTATAAATTCTTAACGCATGCATACATGCATTATTTATTTATTTATTTGGTGGGAGTGCCATGGAAAGCAGTATGAGTATGTGACATGTGGAGGGAGGTATGGCAATGTGGCAGGAGGCATCCAGATTATTGGGAAATCATTAAAAATGAACAACTAATACTTTTCATTTCAGAGCATCTTAAGGTGCCTACACAAAGGTTACAGTAAAATTATCAAAATCAAATTAATTTCAGTTACAGAAAAAAATCCAATGAATGCCACATGCTGCTGTTAGATGGCTGTTTCAAAACCAAATGTATGAGCATAATACATTACTTTTTTTTTTTTTTTTTTTGGTGAAGAAGATTGGCCCTGAGTTAACATCTGTTGCCAATCTTCCTCTTTTTGTGTGAGAAAGATTGCCACTGAGCTAACGTCCGCACCAATCTTCCTCTGCTTTGTATGTGGGACACTACCACTGCATAGCTTGATGAGTGGTGTGTAGGTTGTCCCCTGGGATTTGAACCGGTAAACCCCAGGCTGCCCAAGCAGAGTCTGCGAACTTAACCACTACACCACCAGGCCAGCCCCAATACATTAGAATTTTGTGCAGTTTGAAGAATACCGTTTTTATGTTTTCTTCTTGTCTCTCCTTTCCCTTTTCACATTACCTCCACCTAGTCACAAACTCCATTGGAGAAGGTGAGAAACAAAAATTTAATAAAGCAACATAATCGGTGGAATGTTTCTTGTCTGCCTTTTGCATAATCAGAAATGTTAGAAAGAGAGCTGTAGTAGGAATCATAAAATTTCTGTGAGCTCGGACGAGTCACTTAACCCCTCTCACTGTCTGTAAAAATGGCAGTAAATGTAATTTGCCTACCTACCGCATGAAGCTGTTGTGAAAATCAAATAAAATCATCCATGAGAAGGCTCTGTTTCTGTTTTGATTTTTTACCAAAAAAGTGTCATACAAGTGTAAGATATTACTATTTTATCATTGGTTTGATTGATATCATCTGTGCTTCTTGGTCTGCTATGTTGTTCAATGTATATCTTACTCATTGTGCACCTTTTAGAAGCTGCTCCACAGAATAAAAATAGATCTTCTTTTATTGATCGTTACATCTAACTGTCTAGTGGAAATGCAGTACCATGTATGCTGGAGACACCATCATCACACGGAGGAAAGAGTGGCGTAGCCTTGTTATAAAGAGTGTCACTGTTCACAGATTACCTGAGGATCCAACCTGCCTTCTGCCTGCAGAATGATTTACCGTGCATGCTGTAATGGGAGATTACAATGCTGCAATCAGAGAACAGAGCTCCCACTTGCATTACAGAATAGGTCATACATAATTCTGTTCACAGGGCGCACCATTTTCCCTTAATGGTCTGAATAATAGTAGCAGAACAGCAAAAGAAAGTATTTGGGGAAATAAAGCCAACCTTTTATTAAGTGATGCATAGCACTCACGGTTCCTAAAGTATTCTTTGTTCTCATTACATTGTTATCTTTCTGTGAGAGAAATTAACAACAGTAATACCTTATGGATGCATGCTATATTGCACCTCATAGAGTTTTTATGAAATATACTTTAATCCCTACAGCATCTTAATAAAGTAAGAAGTGCATAGTCTCATTTTAATTTTATAGAAAGGAAGAAAAGGTTAAAAAAAATAGGTTAAAAACTTGCTCAAGATTATACACCTCATTGGTAGTAACTGTGAATCAAACTCAGGTCGTTGATTCAGTGTTTTTGTTTTTACTTTTCCCCAGCAAACATGCTTTATAAGCTTACGCAACACTGCAACCATCCTGGATGGCCATTAACTATACATCTGAGAGCTCTTCTGGTTTGAAATAGAGCAGATGCTAGAGTTTCTCCACCAATAGTACAACCAAACCCATACAATCCTAAGCAAATTAAAAGGAAAGTAACCACAACATTGCACAAAAATGAAAACATCGCCATAAATATTTTTAAAAATTATTCTGTCAAAAAGCAAGATTCTCGATTTCCTAGTTGGATACATATCAGTTCATTGAGAAAAGTATCAAGTTGTATTCATGTTTTTCAGCTTATTGCTTAATTATTCCTGTTCTGCAGGTGGTACAAAATGTACTCATTTTATTTTAAGAGGGAGAGTTGCAAAGGTTGGCACTGAGCTCAAGGTACATTCTTTGTTTCCCTGGTGATAAAAAGCTGTAAGGACAGCTCTGTGAAGTGAAGTAGCCAATTCAGCAAATGGAGGAGGATTTTTCCTTTCAGCTCAGCGTCTTTATTACAGGTACTGCTAAGGAAATCTTGGCGGAGTCCCATTCATATTTATCTGTGAACTCTGTCCTTCATTACACAAGAGGGCAAAGAGGAGACATTGTTTTTATGACATCAGAGAAGTCCTTGTTAATGGTTCTCTTCCATGCTTATGTAATACAAAGCAGTTCTAACTAACAATGGACATGGCAGAGAGGATTCTTGTGAAAACAGTACATTAGGCATCAAAATACATTGTCCCCAGGGGCTGGCCTGGTGGCAGAGTGGTTAAGTTCATGCACTCCACTTTGGCAGCCCAGGGTTCACAGGTTTGGAGCCCAGGTGCAGACCTACACACCATTCATCAAGTTGTGCTGTGGCAGTGTCCCACATACAATATAGAGGAAGATTGGCACAGATGTTAGCTCAGCGACAATCTTCCTCACCCAAAAAAAAGAAAAAAAGAAAGACACATTGTCTTCACTTTCACATTATGCTGCATTCACACAGCATAAGTAAGATCGAGACCTGGAAATTATCTAGCTAATGTGATCAATGTTAATGGACAATCTGGTTAATTTGGCTTTTAAAAGTAGATTTTTAGCAACAAGAAGTGAAATGCCAAGAGAGCTCTTAAATGAATTTCCTTTAATTTTTAAGTTAAATTGCAGTTCCTGACTTTATTTTCCAATTACCACATGATGTTTTCAATAGTATTGTTGCAATAATAACACTTTGTTCTTAAAGAGTCCCTTGCATTCAATTAGTTCAAAGTAGATTTGGGTACATGTAGCTTATCAGTTTCCATTGAGCCTTATGAAGTGAGTATGAGCTGCAAACATGGGTAATTCTGCTACTTTTGCTATGCTTATTCTTCTCTGAATTCCAGCCATAGTGATTTCTGATTTCCTTGGGCAATTTCACTTACTGTATGTGTATATGAATGTACACTGACAATACTTCATACATTTAGGGGAGTAAAATTTCAATTCTCCTTATTCTGAAAGTATTAAAGTAGACTTATCTTCCTTCATTGTTGGACTGTATTGCTTATTTTTGTCAAAATGTTCCTTCACTCATTTAAGTGAATACTTATTATGCACGTGTTAATTTTACATAAAGCACTGAGCTAGGTTTTAGGTCAACTCAAATGAAATTGCCAATTTTGACCTATCAAAGCTTCAATCTCATATGATTCAATCTGATATATAAGAGATTCTATGGGTATTAGAAAAAAAGGCTAGGGTGAAGACGGAAGATATTTTTAGAGGTAGCGACATTTAGAATTCGACCTAGCATGATTAGATTTCAAGAGAGATACATGAAGGAGATTATTCCAGAATGCAAATGGAATGTACAAGAGTATAGAAATAGAAAAATATACAGTGTTTTCAGAGATTTGCAAGTTGTCGAGTTGGCCTAATGCCTATGTATAGTGGGATACAAGCCTGAAAAGAAAGCCTAGAAGAAGATCATGTAGGGCTCACATGACAACTGGTTAAGGAGTCTGGGCTTTTTTGATTGAGAAATGTAAACCCATGAAGCGTTTCGTAAAAAGGGCGTTCACTACTGGAGGAAATGCCCAGAATGGGCCAGAGGTGGAAGATTACAGAGAAAGGGAGCCCAGGTAAAAGTTAGCAATGGCTCGATGAGACGTGACCAAGTTGGAAGATAGCAAGCCTGTGGGAGAACTGTGAGGCACTGCTTACACAGGATGAAGAAGAATCAATTGTGACTTTACATATTGAGAACGATGCCTGGGAAAATAGTGTTGTTTCACAGATGAATATGACAGGAGGAACTGGTTCATGAGAAAAGATTCTGACTTGAGGGTGCAGGCAAATACATCCACATGGAAATGTCCAACTCAGAGTAGAAGACAGGAATGTAGCAATCAACCCATGCCAGTGGATGTCACCAAACCAAGGGAGAACATACACAAATAGAAAAGAATACAAGGATGGAAACCTGGATAATAGCAAGTTTTCAGGGTAAGAGGGGAGCTAAAGGATATGGGAGGATCCAGAAGACATGAAGGAGACTTCTATTTCTGTGATGAAGGCGGATCAATTTGTTGGGACCAATCCCTCCCTGAACCATGCATTCTGTATCAAATACCAAAACCTCCCACAACTAAAAGTTCTGCATCAAATAATAATAATAAAAAGATCTTAAAGGCATCAAAGAGCTGATAAGAAAGTAAGCAACTATGAAGCCTAAGAGGAAAATGAAGGCTCAGAAATTCGATGCTATTGTCCTCAGGGCCTTTGCCAATTTCTGAAAACTTGAACTTTCTTTTTTGACTTTGGATATTATTTCTTTTAAATTTTTTTATTTCAGTAACATTGGGTTATAACATTATATAGCTTTCAGATGTACATAGTAATATATTTCAAATTCTGTGTAGATAATATCATGTTCACCACCCAAAAACTAATTACAGTCCATCACCACCCATGTGAGCCTAATCCCCCCTTTTGCCCTCCCCCTGTCCCCCTTGCCCTAAGGTAACCACCAACCCAATCTCTGTTGCTATGTCAAACTTGAACTTTGATTTTCACATCAAGTTCCAGGGCATACTCAATGGAAGGGAGTCAACTAGGACCCCTCCCCACGTTAAGCTGAGATTCCAAAGGACTGCAGCATTGTGGTAAGGATGACAAGAGATAAACTCATCCCCCTACACCACCTAAAATAACCCCAAGTGTCTGTATTGGTGCTGAGCAGAGCAGAGGAAAAATAAAATCTTTCCCTTAGAAGCTGTGTTTACAAACTGGTCCTAGTGAAAATTTGCAGTCCACATTCATATCATTTAAGTAGTTGAAAAAATATCAAGCCCATGAATTTAATTTTAATCTAAATTGGTCTTAGACTAGTAATGCCTCTAGGCTCCTGACATAAATACAAATAAAAATGCTTTCTGAAAGAAGGTAGCTTTATTCAAGGCATCAAAATTCTCCACAAATAATGTTTCAAGGACAATATGCAGCCCACAGTGTAGAATCACAGTATATAAGAAAACAAGGTACTATACATAAGTAAAGGTGGAAAAATAGCAGAAACAGAACTATAAGACAACAGATGAGAATTATCAGAAAATATTCTACAAGAATTATGTTTTATAAGTTTAAATAAATGAAGTAAAAGCTTGCACATACTTGCAGGGAATAAGAAACTACAAAAAAATTAGCATAGTAGATTTTTTAAAGAATCAAATATGGCTTTTAGAATAGAAATTATAATAGCATCTATTAAAAAGTAAATGGACAGGTCTTCTAGGCAGAGCAAAATGGCGGGGTGAGCTGACCCGGGATTCTCTCCCCTCCAAAATACAACAAAGGATTGGAAAAACTGAATTTCAGAGAATAAATCTAATGCCAACACATTAGAGACCTACAATACCAAGAAGGCAGAGACCATAAACCTGCTGATGGCCTCGGAGGCGCTGGAATGGTAGGAGAGCAAGTGGCTCCCTCCTCTAGAGTCTGCGATCCCTGCTGCGCTGGTTGGGAAGGAGCGGTGGAGGGGCTGCGTGACCGGGGGATCATCCAGGACTCCTGCTGCTGGTTCAGTGGAAACCCGCTAGGGGGGAAAGCTTCGGTGCACAGGGACCCCATAAACCCAGGGCCTCAGGAGACCAGAGAACAGAACTGATCTGAATCCAGATTGGCTGCAAGAATAGCAGCCCCTCCCTCGTGGAAAAGCGCACTGGGTGCCGCCATCTTGCCCGAAGGCGAGAGCTCAGAACACGTGGCTCTCGACCCCCATCTAGTGGCAACAGGCTGTAACTGCAACCAAATTCTACCACCATGTGAAAAAAATGCTCCTCTACCATCCAGCAATTTATAAAAGCCCCAGACCAGAAGGAAAACAATAAAAACATAGAATTAAGTCCTGAGGACTTGGAATTAGGTAAACTAAGTGATAATGAGTTCAGAGCAGCTATAATAAAAAAACTCAATGAGGGACAGAGAAAGATAGAGAAACAAGCCAATGAGTTCTGGAGTTACTTCACAAAAGAGATTGAAATTATAAAGAAGAATCAAGCAGAATTACTAGAGATGAAAAACACAATGGACCAGACAAAACAGAATACGGATTCCCTGAATGCCCATGTAGACACCATAGAAGAGCAAATTAACATAATTGAAGATAGACAGGCTGAACGGCTCCAGACAGAGGAAGAAAGAGAACTATGAATTAAAAAAAAAAACGAGGAAAATCTCCGAGAGATAGTGGATTCAATGAGGAGTAAGAATTTAAGGATCATAGGAATTCCCGAGAACGTGGAAAAGGAAAATGGAGCAGAAAGTGTACTTAACGAAATTATTGAAGAGAACTTCCCAAATCTGGGATTGACGGAGAAATGTGTGTAGAGGAAGTTTTCAGATCTCCTAGATTTATCAATGTAAAAAGACCTACTGCAAGGCACGTAGTAGTACAATTGGCAAGAAGGAAAGATAAAGAAAGAATACTCAGGGAAGTAAGAAAAAAGAAAAGAATAACCTATCAAAGGAGCTCCTATCAGACTTTCAGTGGATTTCTCTACAGAAACCTTACAAGCTAGGAGAGAATGGAGTGACATAATCAAAGCTTTAAAAGATAAAAATCTTCAGCCAAGAATACTCTATCCAGCAAGAATTTCCTTCAGATATGAGGGAGAAATTAAATCTTTTCTAGACAAACAAAAGTTAAGGGAATTTGTAACTAAAAGCCCTCCACTACAAGAAATCCTCAAGAAGGCTCTCATACCTGAAAAAAGAAAAAAGGGAGAAAGGGGTCACAATCCACAAACTAGGGAGACCGATGGATAGAACCAGAACAGGATAGCAAATATTCAACTATAGCATTAGGGTAAAGGTAAGGAAACTACCAAAGCAAGGACGATCTTATCACTGTAACTACAAATTCATAACATGAGTTGGAATAAGAAATGAAAATAATTATTTAGGAGGGGAAGAGCAAAGGGTCTAAATCAGTATTGGCCAAGTAAGTAAGAGACCACCAGAGAATAGATTATATTATACACGAGATTCTAAATACAAACTTCAGGGTAGACACTAAAATAAAATACAGAACAGAGTCACAAATCATAAATAAGGAAAAATCTAAGAAACCCAGCATAAGAAATTGCAGTATTAAATGGGTAGTCTAAAGCACACAGGAAAAGAAACACAGGAAAACAAGATAATGAGCGACAGATTGACAGCATTAAGTCCACATGCATCAATAATCACTCTCAATGTAAACGGATTGAACTCTCCAATAAAAAGACACAGAGTGGCAAAATGGATTAAAGAACAAGATCCAACAATTTGTTGCCTCCAGGAAACACACCTCAGCCCCAAGGACAAACACAGGCTCAGAGTGAAGGGGTGGAGGACAATACTTCAAGCTAATAGCAAGCAAAAAAAGGCAGGTGTTGCAATTCTCATATCAGACCAAGTGGATTTCAAAATAAGACAGGTAAAGAGAGACACAGAGGGACAATATATAATGATCAAAGGGACACTTCATCAAGAAGAAATAACGCTTATAAATATCTATGCACCCAACACAGGAGCACCAAGATTCATAAAGCAACTATTAACAGACCTAAAGGAAGATGTTAAAAACAACACAATAATAGTAGGGGACCTCAACACCCCACTCACATCAATGGACAGATCATCCAGACAGAAAATCAACAAGGAAATAGTGGAGCTAAATGAAAAACTAAAACAATTGGACTTAATAGACATATATAGATCACTTCACCCTAAAACAGCTGAATACACATTCTTCTCAAGTGCACATGGAACATTCTCAAGGATAGACCATATGTTGGGAAACAAGGCAAGCCTCTACAAATTTAAAAAAATTGAAATAATAACAAGCATCTTCTCCCATCATAATGCTATAAGGCTAGAAATTAATTACAAGAAGAAAGCTGAGAAAGGCACAAAGATGTGGAGACTAAACAACACACTACTGAACAAGCAATGGATCATTGAAGAAATTAAAGAAGAAATAAAAAAATACCTGGAAACAAATGAAAATGGTAGCATGCCATACCAACTCATATGGGATACAGCAAAAGCTGTATTAAGAGGAAAATTCATCACAATACAGGCACATCATAACAAACAAGAAAAATCCCAAATAAGCAATTTTAAATTACACCTAACTGAACTAGAGAAAAAAGAACAAATAAAGCCCAAAGTCAGCAGAAGGAGAGAAATAATAAAAATCAGAGCAGAAATAAATACTATTGAAACGAAAAAGGCAGTAGAAAGGATCAATGAAACAAAGAGCTGGTTTTTTGAGAAGATAAATAAAATTGACAAACCCCTAGCCAGACTTACAAAGAAAAAAAGGGAGAAAGCTCAAATAAACAAAATCAGAAGTGAAAGAGGAGAAATAACAACAGACTCTGCAGAAATACAACGGATTATAAGAGAATACTACGAAAAACTATATGCCAACAGAATGGATAACCTAGAGGAAATGGATAAATTCTTGGACTCCTACAATCTCCCAAAGCTCACTCAAGAAGAAGCAGACAATTTGAACAGACCAATCACAAGGAAAGAGATTGAAACAGCAATCAAAAACATCCCAAAGAATAAAACCCCAGGACCAGATGGATTTCTTGGGGAATTCTACCAAACTTTCAGAGAGGATTAAATACCTATCCTTTTCAAACTATTCCAAAAAATTAGGGAAGATGGCACACTTCCTAACACATTCTACGAGGCCAACATCATGCTGATACCAAAACCTGACAAGGACACCACGAAAAAAGACAGCTACAGGCCAATATCATTGATGAACATAGATGCAAAAATTCTAAACAAAATTTGGCAACCAGAATTCAGCAATTCATCAAAAGGATCATACATCATGATCAGATGGGATTCATACCAGGGACACAGGGATGGTTCAACATCCGCAAATCAATCAACGTGATACACCACATCAACAAACTGAGGAATAAAAACCACATGATCATCTCAATAGATGCAGAGAAGGCATTTGACAAGATCCAACAGCCATTTATGATAAAAACTCTGAACAAAATGGGCATAGAAGGAAACTACGGCAACATAATAAAGGCCATATATGACAAACCCATAGCCAACATCATACTCAATGGGCAAAAACTGAACGCCATCCCCCTGAAAACAGGAACGAGACAAGGATGCCCTCTATTGCCACTCTTATTTGACATAGTACTGGAGGTCCTGGCCAGAGCAATCAGGCAAGAAAAAGGAATAAAAGGAATCCAAATAGGGAGGGAAGAAGTGAAACCCTCGCTGTTTGCAGACGACATAATCTTATACATAGAAAACCCCAAAGAATCCATTGGAAAGCTCTTAGAAGTAATCGCAACTACAGCAAAGTTGCAGGGTACAAAATCAATTTGCATAAATCAGTAGCATTTCTATACTCTAATAACGAACTAACAGAAAAAGAACTCAAGAACACAATACCATTCACAATCACAACAAAAAGGATAAAATACCTTGGGGTAAATTTAACTAAGGAAGTGAAGGACCTATATAATGAAAATTACAAGGCCTTTCTGAGAGAATTGGATGACGACCTAAGTCATAATATTTGCTAAGACGAAGGGTTCTTATCTATAGAACACCTTAGCAGGATGACCTTGCTAAGGACTACTTAGTAAAGAAACTCACATAAGTTTCGTAACGCTCTGTAGTATATAATGAAGATATTTCATAACTTAAGCACTCCTCTTGCTATGTGAGGTAAGCCTGCCAAACCTTATCTGAAATCTCATCTATTATTCTGGGTCATAAAGTACATATCTGATGTGGGGAGAAGGGACGCATGAAGCTGCCTTTGATGTCCCAGACCTCTGTCTGCTTTGTCCGTGCCTCTTGGTTGCCCGTGTCCAGAAATTATTAATAAAGTTTGTTACTGCGTAAGCACTCTTCGAGAGAGTCTGATTTGACGATCTGATCTTGTGTATTGGCCCACTCATGAAATCAGTAAAGGTAGTTTTTAAATTAAATGCATGGAGTATAGACTACTTTATTCTGTTGAACCACATGGGTAGACTAAGGTGAAATGAAACACGCAGCAAATTATTAGCCCTCAGAAATGATTCTGTGACATTCTAGGATCTGTGAATATCTGTGTTAACTCTGCTATAAAACCAATATGTATGATATAGTATAACAACTTAAGAAAATACTCCAAAAAAAGATTGTAAGAACATATGCCAAAATATTAGAAGGTATCTGTGGGTAGTGACATATGGGGTAATACTCATTTTTTCCTTTATCTATTTTCCCAAAATATTTTATAATTGCAGGCATATTTCCTTTTATAAATCATAAAAGATAAACTCTAAAAACTATAATCAATCTTGTTTGATACAAATTTACTGCAGTTATGTTAAAAAGATACCCAGCAAAAAGACTGAACAGAAATACACCATATGTTACCTAAGATTTTCTTGAAATTGTTGTGATTTGAATGATTTATTTAGATTTTTCTGTTTCTAAAATTTCTATAATGAGCATGAATTATCTTTGTAATGAAAAAAAGCTATTTTTTATGAGAGAGTTTGCAATATGAAATTGATTTTGAACAGGGCATTTCTCCCTTCCTGTCTGCCCCACTTCCACACACTCATTCCTATAAAATAATAATGTTTAACATGCATAGAAAAAGTGCAAAGCTCATAGACTTCAGCATTAAGAATTAATGACCTCAAAGACACCAATGCTTTTTTGTTCCTACCAGATTCCCTAAAAATGTTGTTGATTCTATAATCCTATATATTTATTTAATCCTACCTATACATATTTTAATTTTGGCTATTTGCAACAATGAAGAAATCAGTCTAAGAATTTAAAAAATATCTTCTTCATCACCATCTTCAGAATAGACGCTTTCTTTAACCGTTGTGGTCAGTGTTGAAGAAATGTGACATTTCCACTTTGCAGCTCCAAAAATATAAGGCAGAGTCTCCCCTCTCTTGTCTTCCATCTTGCTCTAAGCTCTACAGCAACTTCCTGGGAATAGTCGGTCCTATGCTTATGTTTGTTTTCTTGAATAGCAGTTTCAAGGAAATGGCTCAGGAATAAACTGAAACATTCAGTCTAGCACCAGAGCCAAGAGCATAGACTGAAACCCATGCACTCATATAGCTTTGCTCGGTTTCATGGATACAGACTAACCTTAGCTGGCATCTGCTTGAAAAGACAATGGAGCTTCATAAATCTATCACTATTCATTTAATCAATAAATAATTCCTAGCAACAAATATGGGGTGGGAGGATTCAGAAATGTTCAGTGGTGAGTAAGACCAACTCAGTCCCAGAGATACCTGAATCTTACATTTTAGTGATATGGGGACACATTAAAGAAATAATCACAAAATTAAGTATATATTTATAACCTGTGATAATGGACCACAAAGGGCCCTATAGAAAAACAGTATAGGAGGATCTGGTGTAGGTTGGAGAGTCAAGAAGGCCTCTTTGTAAATGACATTTAATTGAAGCTGGAGGTATGTGTAGGAGCAGAGTGAATGTTTGAGTTCGAGAGAAGAAGATAGAAGAAAGCCATGAGGAAAGAAACTGTGTGGAGTATTGGAAAATGCGTAGGAGGCCAGAGTGGTTGAACCAAGTAAGTGAAGGAGCCTGGAATGGAGGACAGTCTAAGTGTCCAGAAACTCATAGACTTTGGAATTTTTATCCAAGAGCAATGGAAATTCACTCAAGGATGTTGAGCAGGGGGATAACCCTCTTGGAGGAATAAGTAAAAATGAACGCCATCTTCATGTTCAAAGTACCCTCATGTCAGAATTGAAACACTAGGTTCCATCTCTTTGAGGACATAGTCTGTACAAACTTTAGCATTAAAATTTGAGTCCGTGGAATCAATTACTTCTTGTAGCATAGTGGTTAAGACTTCAGGCTTTGAAGTCAGACTGTCCTGCCTCTGCCCTTTCCTAGGTGCATGACTCTAGGTAAGCTTTTAAATATGTAAATGGGGATAATAATTTGTTGTTGTGAGAACTAAATGAATAATGCATATCAAAGGTGAACAAGGTGTCTGGTACATAGTAATTCATCAAAAATAATAGCTATTATTTCCTGACTCACTGCCATAGGAAAAGAATAAAATCATCACACTGTAGATCTTTGTGCTCCTTACATAAGATAACGCTGGATGCACATTTTATGAGTTAAATTGTACTCAGTGTTTTCAGAGTAATGAGCCAAATACATTAACTGTTCTGAAAACAGATGAAGCCAGACTATTTCAACTAAATATAGAGCTAATTGGAGTCTAGACTCTATCTGCTGATAGGGCTTAGGGAAGCATAATGAGAATCATCATGCCATCATAGAATAATACGCGAGGCTAAAACAAATCGGAAATTTCACAACACAGACAAAAAACAACTAATTTTATTGATGTCAGAAATACATTATTAGCTGAATCTTCTTACGATCTTATGATGTTTGTTTCATGTTGTAACAGCTTCCGAATAGTATAATCAATTATGCCTTTCTGTTTTGCTACTGAAGCCATTTCTTTCCTCCACAAATAGTTTGGTAAAAAGTGTCAGATAAAACTCTTTTTCTCTAGTTTTATAATATGCCTTAGAAGCACTCATTCTTTGATGTAGTTGAGGATAGAGATGAAAGGCCCTTATAGGCACTTTTTAGTCAAAGCCAGAGAAATATTTTCTATAGGAAACATATGTATTGGCTATTTTGCCTGGTATCAAGGCCTGACTACATATTTGCATATTATTAGTGGAGCAATCCATGTGACCAGGAAAGCTCCAATATTATTGGATAATACACACGCAAATAAATGTGCAATGCCAATGTGTTGCATGGAAAGGAGAAAAGGACAGGCTATAAAATGTTGGTCTCTGTTCAGCCTCAAGACAGAGAACCAGATATACATGTTAGAACTGCAGGGCTCCTGTTCATTTCCAGTGGTGAGGGAGGAAGTGATAGGACGTCACCAATGCTAAGACTGTCTTCATTTTACACTTTAGGGTCAGGGTGCAGTCCAGGGTCTGCAACATAAAACAAAACTGTGAAGCAAATGAAACAACTGAATTTCATTAGGGCTAAGCTTGGAAACTGATTAGTGTAGGGAACACAGTGCAGGTTCGCAAATATCACCAATCACTACCCATCCATAGTTAATTTCTCACTAGTCCTTGGTAAAATGAGAAATAGAAAGACAGTATAGTGAATTTTCATAAGATAAATTCTCTAGGGGATTTTATTCTCAATTTGTGTCCTTCTGCTCTTGCTTACATAGCATAGTGATGGCAGAAGATGATTTTTTAAAATTAATGTTCTTTACCTGGCAAGATAGAAATTTGATAAGATTATGTCAATTTGCAAAATATTTAAATATTGATTTATTTGTTTATTTAATCTGTGAAATGCAAAAGTCTAGGATCCACTGGTATTGTTTACTGAGAACATTCAGCAATGATGTCCAGGAAGAAAGGAGTCAAAATGGGCCCTTTTGCCAAAGTCTAGGGCCCCCATAAAATCAGACTGTTAAGATACATAAAAATACATATCTAAAAAGGGGCTGAGTGGCCAGGGCACTTTGGACACCAAGGAAAGTTGCTTTTTACCAACTGCTATAGAGGTCTTTCCATATTTTAGCAACTGGTATGGCCTTATAGTTGGCTGACTATTATCCCTAGGTATTTAGAACCGAGACAAGTCCCCAAAATACTAGCAGGGAGAATGCCTGAAGGCTTTAATGAGCTGGCCTTAAAATTAGGTATGACTTCCTTTCCTAGCCTAAGTTTGGTGAACTAATCTTTAATCTTGAGCCTTACCTGTTTCTAAAGAGAGGTCTGGCTTGAGTTTGAACTAATTCCTACTCTGGAAGATACCATGAAAGCCAGTTTGATTCCATGATTTTCAGGCTTGTCCTTTGAATGATTACCCTTACCACAGATCTAAACCTCCAAATAGAATCTGCCTTTGTACATTACCAAGAAGGCCAGCTCAGTTTCTCCATTCAGCTTCTTCTCCAAGTACATTAGGTTTGACCTCATGGTTAACAGCAAATAATCTTTTCAATGAATCTTGTTGCTCTTTATTTCTAGAGGAAAAAGGGAAGGCACAGGGAGAATATGATCTGTCTCAGAGCCATTGGGATATAGCAAGACAATAAAGAGACTCCTGGGTCCCCAATTCCCAATGTTTATACTTTCTCCAACCAAGATTACTTGTATATTTAACTCCTTCTCACTCTTCTCAGAACTGTTCACCCTGTAGGACTCATCTTTGAAATAAACCACTATAATTATTCAACTTATGTCCTGAGAAAAATGCCCTTTTCTGCACCAATAACATAACATTCTAGAAATTGTACTTATAATCTTTAAAAAGGGAATCAATAATATTTAATTTACAATCAAATTTCAATGGTCTTTTATTGTTCTATGGTTGCTGGGTTGGAAACATTCATGGTCTCTTCAAGGAATTATAATGTACTTATAAGACACTTTAATATCCTCAGATAAAATGTGTTATATTAATGCATTATAATTAAAATGCATTATTAGGGAGTCTGTATTTGTTTTTGCTATATTTAACATTTTTAATTTGCAGCATATTGCTATCTCTAATTGCTCTTTCTCAGAATGAATATGATACTTGTGTACATCATCTTTTTTTAATAGGAAAGGAATGGAAATTCAGACTAGTTTAGGCCACACAAATTAAAGATAAAAGCCAGGTGTGAGATACGTCTGCTTCTGGCAATAAGGTAACACTAGAAGACCTGAAAACGCTTTGGCACGCTGCGTACTTGATCCAAAGAAAGGAAATGAAGTCCTTAGGTTCCAGAAATATAGTGGGAATGGAAGACCAGAGCACTAAGGGTGTGAGCTGATGCTGCAACAGAGTGTGTGGTGAGTGAGGGCCTCACTTTTAGTAAACCAGAAGTCTGGCTTTCATATCCTCAAGGGGACAATAGACAAAGGATTGGACCTGTTACGGACTGAACATTTGTGTCCCCCGGAAATTAGTATGTTGAAGCTCTAACCCCCAATATGATGGTATTTGGAGATGGGGCATTTGGAGGTATTTATGGTTAGATGAGGTTATGAGGATCAGGCCTTGGTTTAATGGTTAGTGCCCTTATAAGAAGAGACACAAGAGAACTCACGTTCTCTCTCTCTCCCTGCTGTACAAAGACACAGTAAGAAGGTGGCCATCTGCAAGCCAGAAGGGAGCCTTCGCCAGAACCCAACCATACTGACACCATGATCTCGCACTTCCAGGCTCCTCAACTGAGAAAAAATGAATTTCTGTTGTTTAAGCCACGTGACCTATGGTATTTTGTTATGGCAGCCTGAGCAGACTAATACAGGGCCCAAATGAGGA
Organism: Equus caballus; assembly: GCF_041296265.1. Lineage (NCBI taxonomy): Eukaryota > Metazoa > Chordata > Mammalia > Perissodactyla > Equidae > Equus > Equus caballus. Next base: position 43,197,885 of record NC_091687.1, read on the forward strand.
AGAAAGTTGGAACTGTTTCCCACATAAAGCTGATGGCCTGAAAGGACTACACCTTCAGTGAAAAGGTGGACTAAGAAATAAATTTGTTCCCCAGCAAGAGAGACAACAGATATGTTTATATACGTTTCTGCCTGGGTTCTGGGTAGAGAATTAACAACAAATAAGTTGTTCCCGATAATTTAATACCACAGATTTGTGCCTCAAACAGATTCAGGGTTTGAACTTAGCCTACCCAAGTAGGTTAAACCCTCAACTCCGGGTTTAGAAATTAATATAATAATTGGCCCTAAGCCAAAAATACCCTCAACTTCTGCCCCAAACCAAGTACTCTGGAGGGATAGTCCCACAATGCAGGCCATATGGAGTTCTTATAGGAAACAATAGTCATGCTGAAGAAGAAAGCTCATGATAAAAAATTACAAACCACACAAGGAACACATTCACTGAGTGAGAGTGAGAAAAAAACAGCAGAATTATCAACCCAAAACTTAAGATAGTGGAATGAAAATCTGAAGTAAAATATAAATTATGTTTAAAATCATTAAGACACGATCTAACTGAAACCCCAAGAAGGAACAAGAAAATATGAAAAAGAAATAGTAGGCACATCAGAAAAAAGAACAGGAAAGAAAAATATACTAGATAATTTTTTTAATTGATGAATGAACAGTAGATTAGACATTCAAAGAACTAGCGAACTAGAAGTTCTCATTGAAGATATCAGATAGAATTCAGCACTGGGAAATTATGAGATAGAAAAGGGAGCAGATTATGGTTTAAGAAACATGGAATGAAGAATCAGAAGGTCCCCACACCCTTAATAGGAGTTCTGGAAGGAAAGAATAGAAAAAATGGGGGAGAAGCACTCTTGACAGGCTGTGAGAATTTTCCAGAAGTGACAAAACAGATGAACCCATACAATCAAGAACCACATGATTTCCAAGGATGACAAATAAAAAGAAATCTACACCTAAATACACCACAGTGAAGCTATAAAACCTAAAATTTTAAAAGCAACAACAAACAAAAGACACTTAATCAACAAAGGCACAACAATCGGACAAAATCCAAAAAGTTGTAAACAGCAAAAACAAAGACCAGAAAACAGTCAAATAATACACTCAAAGTGCTAAGGGAAAGTAACTATCAACCTAGATTTGTACGCTCAGCTAAATTGTTATTTGAGAATGTGTCTCAAGCAAAGAACTAGAAATTTTATTGCTCAAAGACCCTTGCTAAAAATAACTACTAAATGATATACTTCATATGGAAGGAAATTGAAATCATGTAGAAGGAGTAGGATAAAAGACAGCGATGAGCAATCACGTTCATAAACATGTGGATATATCTAAGCATTAGCAATGACAATAGTGACAATTTGAGGATATAAAAACAAAATGAAACAAAAATACTAGAAAACTATAGAATGTAAAAAAATCAAATTTGGAGTTAAAGCATTCTAAAATCCTTCTAATTTTCAGGAAGGAGTAAACTATTGATTGAGTTTAGACATTATGTTAAGGATTTGTGTTAAAACTTTAAAGATACCACTAAAGAGAGAGAAATAGAATGTAAAATTTAAAAAAATTGTTGTCCATTGATTAATTTCAAATATAATAATTTTAATAATATCTTATATTACATTTTGTTGTTGTCAATCTTTCCTTTTTTTATTGAGGTAACATTGGTTTAAAACAGTATATAAGTTTCAGGAGTACAACATTATAATTTGATATCTATGTACATTATTTGTGCTCACCACCAAAATCTAGTTTCCATTCATCACCATATAATTGACCCTCTTTACCCATCTCGTCCTCCCTCCACCCCCATCCCCTCTGGTAACCACCAGTCTGTTGTCTGCTTCCATGAGTTTGTTTTTGTTTGTCTTGTTTGTTTGTTTTCTTTTGTTTTTTATATTCCATATATGAGTGAAATAATATAGTATTTGTCTTTCCCCATCTGACTTATTTCACTTACCATAATATCCTCAAGATCCTAGAATGTATAACTTTTGAACTAGGGGCAGTGATAGATAAAGAAAACTATCAATTAAGTAGAATCCTGAAAAAGAAACAAAAAAATATGCTAAATAGAATGCGTAAGATGTCATAAATCAATCCATGTATATCCATAATGATAATAATCTAAATAAACTTAGTTCACTGTTTAAAAAATAGAATTAGAATGGATTTTTTAAAAATCAGCTCTACTACTTAGGAGAGATATATTCAAAACATGACACAAAAAAGCTAAAACCTAAGGGGATGGAAAAGTCACTCCAGAAAAATGCTAACCAAAAGAAAGCTGGTACAGCTAAAACCTGTCTGATGAAATAGTCTTTAAATAAAATTTAAAATGTTTGTATTAGGGGAAAAGCACACGATACAGTGATAAGGAACAAAATCACCAAGGAGATACAAAAATTCTAAACTTAAAAATAATAAACCCAAAATAATAAAAACAATTGACAAAATTACAATGAAAATTTGACAAACCCATAATCACATTGTAAGACTTTAATACAGTTCCTTCCGTAATTCATGAATCAAGCAAATAAAAAACTGCAAAGATTTAGACTATGTTTCAGGAAAATTAACGTTTGATTTAATATACTTAAGTAAAATCTTATACCCAATGGTTAAAGAACACACATTCTTTTTTAATACATATACATCATTTACAAAACCTAACCACACAATGGTTCCAAAACAAGTCTGAAGAAACACCCATGGATCTCTTCCCACATCTGCAGTCCTGGCAAGTACAGCTCAGCTCCTGCCTGAACCAGTGAACGATGATGGGGGCTCTGGGGACCTGGCATGGCCTGGAGCGCCTGCTGGGTCTCTACTTCCTCTCCCAACACACCATCAAAAACAGATTTCTAAATGATTTATGGGTCAACGAAGAGATTATTATATCAGACCTGTGGGTTGGAGCTAACACAGTCTGGAAATGCATCAATTATATACGTTAGGGAAAAAAGATTGAAAATTAAGAATCAGTGTAATTTAAGAAGTTAGGGAAAGGAGTATTTACAAATGAGCCGGCAATACAGGAAAGATGAACTTCCCTTGTTTTGTAAATTTGTGGTACCCCTAACTGATAACTAGAAGTACCTGACCCACCCTTACACTGCTTAGCAGTTAAGCACTACGTCAGACTCTTCAAATTCTGATCCTATTACTTATGAGCTGTATGGCCATGGGCACAGTGTTTGACTTCCATGGGCCTCCATTTTCTCATCTGCAAAATGGGAACCATAAAACACAGGAACTCTCATCATCCCGGTATGTATTATTCAAGCTTTTATAGGGAAATAAAACATCATAATATGAAAATATTGACTAACAAATTGGCCTGTTCAATTGACACCCCACTCAAGTGCCTTGATCCTGTCTATCAATGTTTGTATTGGTCAGATTCTCACTGAATGTTGGAACTTTCTTCATTTCAGATAATAGTAATGACCATTAAGAATATAATGCAGGGGCCGGCTCTGTGGCCGAGTGGTTAAGTTCACGCGCTCTGCTGCGGTGGCCCAGGGAAAGCAGAAAAAAACAAAAAAAAGATTGGCAAACAGTTTTTTCCAAGTGCCAATCTTTAAAAAAAAAAGAAGAATATAATGCAAATGACTGTAAAACAAAAAATGCAAATGGCATAAATGTTGCAGGATGTCATGAAGTCAATAAAAGTGGAAAACTATTTGAATTACACACAGCCATTGACAAATATTTGAAGAGTTAAATATGTTAACACTCATGAAAAAAATCAACCAGAACAATGACATGATAGGCATTTCAAAGGAGAATAATTTTGATATCAAAGTTCTGAGGAAATTCATGAAGAACTCAAATAATTTTGCAAAATCAATCCTCTTTATGATCACATTGAAAATAGAAATGTAAGTGAAGAATATCGCACTATGCAATCCTTGGAAAAAATATGCCCCTCCCTAAAAAAAAACCCATTTTGAATTATTCTTTATTATTTTTAAGAATTAGCACAAAGTTGCAATCATAATATATATGTGTTGTTAATGAAAGATAAACTAAAAGTTTGTCATAATGTTAATAATTTTTTAAAGATGATGTTCTAATCAAACATATTCCCCCAGTAATTTACCATGAAATCATGGATTCCATTTCAAGGGGGATCTTTTGACTAGTCTTTCCTAGCATCAATTATATTCTAATAAGAAGGACCTCATGAACCTATATATGGGGTTATTGGGAACATTAGTGAGATAATTTATGTAATTAAAATGTGCCTGGCCCAGAATAAGCATTTAATAAATATTAGCAGTTAATCATCCTGTTTTAAGTCATAGATCTAAAACTTAAAAAGACCTCCGTACAAACTCTAAATGTACTTTTCCAACATTGTTGCCCAAACTGATCCTTCATAAACTCCAGATCTTGTCCAAATTAAACTCTTCTCCATCATCCACACATCTCCAACAGTCCACCTCATGATCTTTCTTTGCCCCAAATGTCTTTTCTGAAATCTGCACATCCAGATTCTTCAAGATTCGACTTAAACATAACTTCCTACTAAGTTCTTCTCTAGCACTCCAGTTGGGAATAATTCCTTCTTTCCTTGTATTCACTATTTCATAGTAAAATGTATAAGTATGGTGGCACTTATCACATTTTCCTCAAAAAGGGTTATTTATGTCTTGTTTTCCTTTTTAAATTGCAGTCTCTATTAAGAGCAGGTCCCATTTTTGAGTTATCTGATTGTCCTCATAACACCTTGCACTTTGATTGACATATTATATCCATTCATCCACCCATTCATTTATCTTTACGGAATGCCAAAAATAGTTTTTAATCACTGTGTATTCATTGAGTTAATGAATTCAAGATAGGGCAGTTTATTAAGTGAGCGTAACAGGAAGTTTTCTTTTGGCTTGCCTGCAAGATCTCCTCCCAATCTTTTCTAAACTATGAGAACATACAGGATCCTGGATGTGTGCTGTTCCAGAGATGTGCTTGAGCGAGTAGCATGTGTTATTCATTACATCACACACAACCTTTTCAAGTTTACAATCAATCTGGCTTAGAAGGCTGGTGTCATTTAAAGAGTACAGCAGTATGCCGGAAGGAGAGACAATCGAAGCTGGCTACAGTCCGTGAATCCAAATTCCCTATTTAAAGGTCCAAACATGAAGAAGTAGGATGTACTAAACACATCATTTTCCTTCCAAGTGATTGAAAAGGGACGGTACATTGAAGCTTTGTTGGGTTTCAATGCACTGATTTTCTCACTATGCATTTTTCTCAGGTTTGTCAGGTACTTAAGAGTCTATTTCAAGCTACCTGCAGACTCTTTTTCTCATGTTTCCTAAAACTATTTGTGATTAAGTCACCCACATTGTCTTCCAGGCTCTAATGATTCTCTTCCTGTTAAACCTGGTTTTTTTCTTTACTTTATTCTGTTTCTCACATCTTTCTTTTCCCATGCACTGCTTGCTTTTGGTATCCCCATCAATTTTTCGGTTTCTCGAGTCTCTGTGTACATTCTCATATTTGCTCACCTATCTGTTTACTCATTCAGCATACAGTTACTGGGCACCTTCCAGAGTCAAACAGTGCTCTGGTCAGAGGCAAGGTCCCTACACTTAGGGAGACTGCAGTCTAAAGTGGTATAGGAGACGGGAAATGTAAGGTTACATGACGTAATGAGCAAGCACAGAATACCACCATGCATGTAATCATCTAGGGATAGCTATCAAAATACTGAAGAAGTACATTAATTATGGAGTAAAATTGATAGTTAAGGATTCTTGGAAGAAATTAGTATTAAACTGGGATTTTAAATCAACAATGGGCAAAAAGAAGAATTCCATGTGCACCAAGTAGAATAGCAAAGGTGGAAGGATGTTAATTGCAAAGAGGCCTGATAAGGGCAGTATTTTTCAGTGCTGTCTATGGACCAACTGCATAATGATCCTCTAGAATGTTTTAAAAATCACAGATATGTGGACTTGACCTCCAAATCTATTGAGCTGCAATCTCTGGGAGTAGGTAAAAATCTATCTTTACCAAGGACCTCAAGTAATTTATAGGCATGGCAAAGTTAAAAAGCATTATGCAGTGATAAGAGAGCATGGACAGGTAACAGGCGTGTTGACTTGACTGACATAAATGAAAAGGGTATGTAAGTAAAAGGGTAGCTGGGGATGCCCCTGACCATTATTAATATTATTTCATTTCTTATATTGTTTCCAGTTGAGAGGTGGATATTAACATTTTGGTGGGCCTAGAAGGTGCCAGGCATGGTGGTAGCTATTCTCCAAATGAAATCAAATTCATTTTTCAAAACAGTTAATCCATCTTCTACGTTTCTACACCTGGGCTGCCGAGTACTGTTAGAGAAAACCATATAACCATGCAGATTGGTTTCACTACCAGTAGGTGGTCTTTGCCCTCATTTAAACCCTCAGTGTTGCCTGACCATCTTATATTTCTCTAGTCATCCTTTTTCATTCTTTATCACAGCTTACAAACTTTCTCCATTCTCCTCAAACACCCTACTGTACTACCTCTATTCTAATTTTTTTGTTTTTGTTTACTAGATTATCAGTTCATTCTGAAAGGATGTAACTCAGGAACTGCCAGATGGAAGAGATGCATAGGGCAAGATATGTGAGAAGGGGTGTGGAGTTTGCATGCTCTCTGAGCCCACCACTCTTCCCAGATCTCCACATGTTCACCAACCTGGAAGCTCAATCCTAGTTCTTAGTAGATAAACTCATGACTACTTCACTGAGAGAAGGAAACTCTGAAGATAGGACCCCTCAACTTCTTCCTGCCCTCCTTACAAAATAGCTGTATCTTCCCCCAGTCTCATTACCCACCTGTTCTCCTGCCTGGAGTTAACCCCTTCAAACTGAGGTTTAGGACAGCAGCAGCAGACTTGTTAGAAATGCAGAACCTCAGACCCCACACAGACCTACTGAGTCAGAATTTGCACTTTGACAAGATTATCAAAAGTTTGAGAAGCTCGGCTCAAAAAAGGAAGCCCACCCCTCCCTGCCTCTTCAGGTGCCTGGCTTCATCAATTTTTCCTGTGTCTTCTCTAATTGCAAACTCTCTCTTTCTGTTGGGAACTCTCATAACTTTTAATCACGTTTTAGTCGCTCCCATTGTAAATCAATGAACATTCGAATCATTTTTTTAAAACTGCACTGTGACCTCTTGTCCCCAGGTAGAGAATGTCGGATGCTCTTTTCCTCTACCAAGCCAAAATCTTCAAAGACTTTCTCATATTCTGTTTCTATTTTGCTCCCATTTTTCAACCCACTTTTAAAAGATACAATTAGTTGTCCCCATAATCCAGTTGCCCCATTTTCCATGGTAATAACACTCCAATATTTAGCTGGGCACCAGAATGCCTAGAATAGAGATTATATTTCCCAGTTTCCCTTGCGCTTCTGTGCATCCGTGTGTCTAGGTTCTGACTGATGGGATGCTAATGGAAGTGATATGTGCATCTTTGGAGGAATGTTCTAAAAAGGAGACAGTATGCCCTTCTTATTTTTTATCTCCTTCCTGCTGGTGGAATGTGGATAAAATGGCTCAAAAACTGTAAGCTGACTTGGACCATGAGATAAATTTGGGAATGGAAATCACGTATGATAAGGGAACAGGATAGAAGGCTCTGGGGGAATTGAAACAATGGAATTCAATTCCAGACTGAACTGACTATCCACAGACTTCTTGGACTTGAATGAGAAATATACTTCTGTTTCATTTAAGCCATTGCTATTGAAGGCTTTTAGCATGAGAATCCTAACTAATATTCTACAGCAATCTGACAATCCTCCTTCATTCTGGATGGTGTTCAAGCTATCAGTGACATATTTTTGCTACTTCTCAAGGCACATAACACTGGTGACCACTCTTCTTCTTTTAATTTTTGGGAGTTGTTTTTGGTGAAGAAGAGTGACCCTGAGCTAACATCTGTGCCAATCTTCCTCTATTTTGTATGTGGGACTTTGCCACAGCATGGCTTAACAAACAGTGTATAGGTCTGCACCCAGGATCTGAACCTGCAAATCCCAGGCCGTCAAAGCGGAGCTCACAAACTTAACCACTATGCCTCTGGGCTGGCCCCACTCTTCTTCTTTTAAATACTCTCTTCTTTGGACTTCCATGATGCCATACTGCCCAGGTTTTTATCCAAACTCTCCTCTGCTTCTACTTATTCTGTAAGCTAGAGCTCTCAACCATGCTGGATGTTACATCACCTGGGAAGCTTTGAAAAAATGCTGATGCCTGGGCCCCAGCCCCAGAGATTCTGATTTAATTGGTCTAGGGGATAAGGTCCCGGAATCACTATTCTTTACAAGCTCCCCAGTGCCTCTACCATGTAATCGTGGTTCACAGCCATCGCCTAAAATATTGTTGGGCCCAAGGCCATCATAGACTCTAGACTCATATTTTGCTCTGCACATTCATCCTGACAATATTATCTGCTCCTAGTTTCAGTTAGCATCTACATGCTGATGACTTTCAAACTGGTGTCTCCTAGATCTCTCTCTTGAGCTTCAGACCTGTACGTGTAACAGCCAATTAGATAGCTCCAATGGTTATGCCATTGACATCTCATGATTATCATATGCATTTTTTTATCATTTCTCTCCATTCCCTCTAAAAATTTTTGTTCCTCTTTCTGTGTTTACTATCTGTGTGAATAGCACCACTATCCACACAGCTGTAAGAGCTAGAAATTTCTGCTTTTTCCCCAAAACCCCTCATTCCTTCAGTGTCTCAGTCTAATCAATTATTATACTTAGTTTCTACATTTTAATGTTTCTCACATTCATTCCTTTCTCCCCATCTCGACTGCCATTTCCTGGTTGAAATGACCATTATTTCTTGCCTATCCTAATTTCTCTACAGAGTCTTGCTTCCTTCCAGTCTTTTCTCTGCACAACAGCTGGAGTGAAGATTTTAAGACACACATCCATTCACAACACTTCTTTGCTTAGAACCCTTCAGGACTTCCCCTCTGCTTTGGGATGGAAGCCAAACGCTTTTGCCAGGCCCACAAGATCCTTCATAATATGCCCCTGCAAATATACCCCTTCGTAATATACTCTTATAATTACCTCTCCAAATTCATGGCTCGTTATTCCTCCCCACCCTTATGCTACTGTATAGGTATAGGGAACTGTTGGTAGGTTCTCAAATTTCTGTTCTTCCCTGCACCCACCTCTAGTTGGACAAAATGTCCTGCTTTCTTATCTGGTTGACCAAATAGTTCCTAAACTTCCCTGAGTGCAGGGAATTGTGTCTTGATCACTATCTGTACATGAAGGCTTTTACCCAACATCTGGGATATAGTCGACTCTACAACAAATATTATTGTCAATCTACTATGTTCCAAATGTCACGGAATTTATATTATTATTTTAATATAATTAAACAATTAATATGACTCAGATTATGAAATTCAAATGTTCAGTAACACACTATGTTAAACAAACTGTGAGGAAGTAAGCACCCTCATACATTGCTGATGAAATATGAGTTGGTTGCAATGTTTATGAAGGGCAATGTGGAACTATTTGTTAAAATAAAAAATGTGGAACCTTTTGCCCCAGCAAATTCCCTTCTTGAAATTTGTCCTAAAAATGTACTTACACATGTGAAAAATGTCCTATGTATAAGATTAGTCATTACAGTACTGTATACAACAATAAGAGATATGAATCAACCTCTTGAGAGATATGAATAAGTCCATCAAAAAGTTAAATGAAGGAGGCCAGCCCAGGGGCGCAGAGGTTAAGTTCTCATGTTCCACTTTGGTGGCCCGGGGTTCGCCGGTTTGGATCCTGGGTGTAACCTACAGCCTGCTTGTCAAGCCATGCTGTGGTAGGCATCTCACATAAAATAGAGGAAGACGGGCATGGATGTTAGCTCAGGGCCAGTCTTCCTCAGCAAAAAGAGGAGGATTGGTGGCAGATGTTAGCTCAGAGCTGATCTTCCTCGGGAAAAAAAAAAGAAGTTAAATGAAGTATGGTATATCCATATGGTAAAATACTATAAAGATGTTAAAAAAAGATTCAAGAATTTTTATTTTGACATATATTATTCCTAAGATATGTTGTTTTGTGAACCAATTAATGTTATGCTACCACTTGTATAAAAACAGAAGAATATATATTCATATGTATGTAAATCTCTGGAAGGACATGCAAGAAACTAATGAGTCATTACATATTTGTGGAGCAGACATGGGAACTTAGCAGATGGAGGACAAGTTTGGAAAGGAGAATTTATTTTTTTACTGAATATCCCTTTATTCTTTTTATTTTGGAGCCATATAAATGAATTACTTATTCAAAAATTTGATAAATTCATTAAAAAAAATAATAGAGTTCTAACTAATTCATTAGAACCAAGCACGTGTGTAGGGATCCTGGCACTGAACTGTTCTTGACCTATATTGACCTATCAGGCTTCTTCCACCTTCTAGAATTTCTGGTCTATTGCAGTTCTGAAAGATCAGAGCTGCGTGCTCAAAAGAAATATTCCATGATCAAAGTGGCCCCTACAGGACAAATTGAGAATTTTTTGTTACTTCGTTCCCTCCTTTAAAGGCAGAAGAGTTTAGAACATATGGTTGGAGATTGTGACCATAAGTTTCCCTTTGCTATTGCTAGAATTAAAAGCCTAGATCTGACCAAGAATGCCTATCGCCTAGATTTACCAGTTTTGAAGACTAGGTTGTCTCCCTGTGGAAAGAGGGTGAGTGATTTTTAAATTTTTCTGTAGACATGAGCATTTCTTAAGATGTGTATATGAGAAGAAGGATAAGCATGGAAACTGCATATCCACTTCAGTACTCATTCATTTTCCTTTAGGTTGTACAACTGTAATTCTCCTCAAGAAAGCCCTAACCCTAATATCTGAACCTTACCCCAATCCTCAATCCACATAGTGTGGGTAAAGTTGACTCTATCCCTGGCTCAATAAGAGAGACAATAAATGGAGAGATGCTTAACCTCACTTAAAATAGGGAAATAAAAATAAAACCACACTGGCATACCATTTTTTAACTATTAGAATTGCAAATATCCAATATCTTGATAACTCACTATACTGACCAACTTATGGAGTAAGAGGAATTATCGTACTTTGCTGGTAAGAGTGTGAAGATGGTACAATCTGTGTGGTAGATAATTTGGAAATCTTTATAAAAATTACAAATACATTTACTTTTTAGCTCAACAATGTCACTTCTAGGATTTATTCTACAGATAACTGTACATGTGCATATAAAATGAAGGAATATTTATTCATTACAGCATTATTTGTAACAGTAAAACATCACTGTAAACGTCTATCAATAAGGGTCTGGACAAATGAAAAATTATGGTATATCCGTATAAGGGAATATGTAAAGCTGTAAAAAAAAAAAAAAAACTGAGGAATTTCTTTTTGTGCTAATAGAACATAACTTTCAAACACATCGTTAAGAGAAAATTTTTTTTTTGGTGAGGAAATTTGGCCCTGAGCTAACATCTGCTGCCAATCTTCCTCTTTTTGCTTGAGGAAAACTGTCCCTGAGCTACCACCTGTGGCAATCTTTCTCTACTTTGTATGTGGGACACTGCCACAGCATGGCTTGATGAGCAGTGTGTAGGTCCACACCTGGGATCCCAGCCTGCAAACCCGGGCTGCCTAAGTGGAGCACATGAACTTACCCACTACGCCACTGGGCTGGCCCCATGAAATATTTTAACATACAGATTTTTGTGTAAAATATTTGTATAAAAGTAGAGGGACAAAGAAAATATCATCATATTTGCTTGTATGTGTATGAATATTTTAGGAAAGATGGAAAAGAAGCTCAGAGGAGTAATTATCCATGGAGTTGGGCTGGGACATGAGATTTAAAGCATAAGACTGAGAGAGAGAATTTTCACTGTATACCTTTTATTTTACCGTGTTTTTAAATTTTTGGAACTACATAAACTCTTCACAAGTATTTTCAATGTATATTTTTTAAAAAGAAAGATACAATAACAACGGTGGGGTTCTAGAATTCTGAGTTATATGTGGAATGCTGGTGTGGAAATAGCCGCATAAATTGAACAAGGAGGCTTTCTTCCATCTTCTAGAATTTCAAAAAGATTTGTGCTACGCAGCTGAAAAGAGATATCCCGTGGCAATGGTGGCACCTACAGGACACATTGAGAATCTTCTGTTTGGTCCTTTTCCTATTTTTATTTTTCTGAGAGTTGGCCGTAGGGCATGAGACACGAGAAGGTGGTGATTGCTTTTCTATGGGAGATCCTAGACAAACGCATTTTGCTAATCGCTGTGGAATTACTGTCAGATACACCTACGTACAAATACTTTCCCTATCATTTACTGTCTATGTAGCTCTAGGCAAAGGCATTTATATCTTTTAAAAGCCATAGTTTCTTTACTTGTAAAATGTCGATGGTATCTACCTTATCGTATTGTTGCTTACTAACATTTTAAGTGAATTGTGTCGCCTAAGGAATACCAGTGCTGCCCCCCAAAATGGCCTGTGATCGCTCAATGCCTCTGGCAACCCCAGTCCTCCGAGGCTGCGTCAGTAGACGTGAGATGCTAAATAAATGCAGCCCACAGAAAGGGCTATGAGCATGCGTCCTGGGGCTTCCGGGTCAGCAAGCGAAAGCAGACAGGGCAGAGAAAGAGAGAGAAAGAGAAAGCAAACAGGGCTGGAGAGCATCGTTTGAACCTTGTATCCAGGCGTACCGGAAGCTCTGAATTCATCCTTGAATTTTCAGTTGTAAAGACAGTAAATCCCCTTTTCTAAACCCAGATCAAGGGAGGTTTTTTTGCTTGCAATTGAAAGGCCCCTAACCATTTCTAATGCTGCATATTAAAAGTCACTCAACCTTGCTCACAGTAAAACTATGAATTAAAACTGAGATAGCATTTCCCACCTATTATATTGACAAAAAATAAAATTAAAATTGATCACAGACTACGTTGGCCAAACTATGGGGAAATATATTTTACTGGTGAGAGTGTGAACTAACTATCCCTAAAGAAGGCAAATGAGACATATTTGTTAAATTGCAAATACATGTATCCTTTGACCTGGCAATTACGCGTTTGTGTGATTTGTCCCACAGATTATACAGACATGCAAAATGAGGCATAGTCACGGTGATTCAGTGCAGCGTTGTTTGGAAGCTCAAACAATAGGAATCAACCCAACTGTTCATCACTGGGGGAATTGGTTTCGTTCACACGTGGACGACTCTAAATCCCTTATAAGGAATGAATTTCTTCAGGAACTGATAATGGAAAGGTCTCCATAATATGTACCTATGTAGAGAAAAAGGGAAGGAACAGGGCAATGCGAATAGCTGGCTATTTCTGGCTTAAAAAGGCATGGGGGAAGGAATCTCTGATCATATTTGGTTGCATAGGTATTAAAATCTCTAGAAGAATGGAAAAAATGAATTACCATCGTAAAGGCTATGTAGAGGAAATTGGTGAATAAGGGACAGAACAGAGGGATATTTTTTCAAATAAGACCTTTTTTGTACATTCTAATTTTTAAACTCTGTAACTGTATAACCTATTCAAAGTGAACTAAATAAAATTTCAGGAGAAAAGAGTCCTAACTTGAATGATGCAGCTATGAAACTCTGAACTCATGAGTGGGGGTCCTTAGACTGAATTGTATGTAGACTGACCCCATCTTCTAGAATTTCTGATCCTTTCCAGCCTTGAGAGATCAGGCCGCAGAGCTGGAAAGAAATATCTTGTGGTTACAGCGGCACCTACAGGGTAAACTGAGAACATTTCAGTTTGATTCTTTGTGCTTTCCATGGGGAGATGGGAGGCGGCATCTGAGGAGTTTGGCAGGGCATAGATGAGGAATGGAGAGTTTCCCCATTTGAGTTGCTAGTTATTGCAAACATTATTTTTCATATAAACAGATTGGAGATTTAGATCTTAGAGCTAAACATCCCTGGTTACAAATGTGGCTTTGTCATTCACTCTTTGTTGTTCCCCAGCTATGTGGCTTTAGGTAAAGGAACTTAACAGTTTTGAGCTATAGTGTCTATTCTTGTAAAAGGTGAAATATGCTATCCATATTGTAGGTTCATGCTTCACAGTGTTTTAAGAGACTTATCTTGCTAGAGAAACCCCAAATCTGGCAAACAACAACCTGTAATTATTCAACCCTAAGGCAATCCTGAATACCCCAAGTCCACTCCAACATGAAGAGAGCTGCTATGCTAAAGAGACACAGCCCCCAGAAGGGGCCTGCCTGTCCATAACCTCTGGCTCAGAGGGACCATAGAAGATACAGGACAAAGGAGATCCTCCGGAGAACAGACCAGAGCAGCCAGGTTGGCTAAAGAACTCACATCACCACCAGGTCAGGGATGCCTTGCTCCTTCTGTCCTGTGTGTCATGGAAAGTGCTGTGGACCAGAGACCATGTTGTGCTGTTTCCCATTTTCCTCCTTACCAAAGGGATGTTTTTTATAATTATCCTGTTTTTTCTCTGTCCCTTCATGTGCACATTATGGTTATATAGGTTCCAGTGGCTGGAACTTTGGCTTCATTGCAGTTGAGGCATGGGTGTTTTTTAAGAATTACGTGAGACTAGAAGGATATGTGTGTGGATGTTGAGCTGTCAAAGGCGTGGGTTACAGCACAAATCTGTGGTCTTCTCCAGCCAGGGCTTATCACACTACTTTGATCTTTCACTGGATAGCCGGAATCCCGAACTGTCACCCAATCCATCTAAGTTTGGGGGATTGTGACTTTATCATACTACTCAGGCCTGGCCAAGCAGAGCGCTGCCTCCCCTGTTCAGTGCAGTCAGTGAGAATGAGGGCAAGCAGAGGCTGTCTGAGGATCGGACCAAGATGGGAGGAAGCTGGAGCAAGAGAGTGAGAGGGAGAGTGAGTGAGCAACTGAGCAAGATAGAGAGAGAGAAAAAGAGAAAGCGAGAGAGAAATCACAGGCCTTGGTGACACTTAAACCTTTGGATTAAGTCCCATTGGAAATTCTGCATCTACCTCCAGACTTTTTAATCATGAGAAAACAAGCGTCTTGCTTATGGTATGGAGTGGGACTCACTATCATTTGAAATCAAAAAGATTCTAACTCATTCAGATGGCTTTTAAACCAAAAGATGCTCAAACTCACTAAGTAATAACGGATAGAAAAAATAAAATTGAAAGACCATTTTATTTTACTCTCAGATTAATTGGCAAAAATTCAAAACACACTGTGTTGACCAAACTCTGGGGAAACAGTTTCATACATGGCTGGCCAGAGCCTAAGCCAGTACAAGCCCTGTGGAGGGCAATTTGGAAATACCTATAAACATTGCAAATGTAAGCATCCCCAAATACTTTCAGATATATTTACACATATGCAAAATGAACTATATGCAAGGCTTATTAATTTAGCATGTTTTTAAAAGCAAAAATTCAGCTTACATGTTCATCAATAGAAAACTGAGACCATACATTTACTTGTAGCCATACAATGGGAACATTCTGAAGCTATTAAAAAATGAGAAAAATTTTGATGGACTGATATACAAAGATTTCCAAGATATAGTGTTTTATGGAATAATAAAGATAGAGAGAAAATGTTATAGTACACTATCATCCAAAATAAAAGAAGGCAGTTTTTTAAAAAAATGGTCTTGAATATGAATAAAAAGCACTCTGGAAGAAACTAGTAACATTGGTATGAACTTGATAAAACGGAAATTTTTTTCACTATATTCTTTTTGTAGTTTTTATTTGTTTTTGAACCATAGAAACACCTTACCTATTCAAACATTAAATAAGTTAAAAATTGAAAATGTTCTAACTAGTACCTAGGAGCTACCGAACAATAAAACAGGTTATAGATGATGGCGTTAAAGGGCATGAATTGGATGAGCCAGCTTCTTACATCTTCTAGAATGTCTGGTCTGTTGCAGCCCTGCAAGATGCATGCTGCAAACGAGAAATAGATATTCTATGATGAGGGTGGCACCTGCAGGACAAAGTGAAAATTTTTCTTTCTTTTTTTTTTTTTTTGTCTGACAGAGGAATTTAGTAGGGCATGGAGGAGGGGTCGTGAGCAAGAATTTCCCACTAGTGTTGCTAGATATGAAAGGTTTTGCTAATAATAATAGAGATGTTGCAAACAAAACTATTTTTATATAAGGTACACAGGGAAGCAGTGTGGAATGGAGAGGTAAAGGTGGACACCTCTGGTTATAAATATTCGCTTTCTCACTCCCCAGTTGCATGGCTTGAGGCAAAGCCACTTAACATTTCTGAGCTGTAGAATCTACACTTATTAAATGAGGATAATAATACTTAACTTCCAGGGTTGTTGTCTTCTCATGTTTTAAGGGAGATTCACAGCTAGGGAAACCTTAAACCCAACAAATAGTAGCCTGCAATTGTTCAATCTTTGAGGCTATTCCAGGCCCCCAAACCTACTCCTTCAGGAAGTGAGATGTTAAACAGATGCAACCCATAGAAAGAGCATCCTCACAGAAGCTCCCTATCTCAAATGGGGCCATGGAAGATAAAGAGGAGAGAGAACCTTCCAGGGTGCCCACATCATATGAATAATGAGCTCCCTTCACCTCAGGGTCAGGTGCCTTGGTAATTGTGCGAGGTCAGTGACCACTGTGTGCTGTTTCTCCTCCTTTTTTCCAAATGAAAGGTTTTATTTCAATTAATATTATCACTCCTATAAGTGTATAATGTGAGGTATGGTTTTCATTTAATTGTAGTTTGCTGGACTATGCGAAGCCTCATTAGGACTCAACCGAGAAAAATACTCTTCACCTAGAGATTCCGGATTGGAGCAATAACTATTTATGAGTTTGGGATTGTTTACTCCATCTCCTTCTGGGATGTGGATGAGCACAGTTTTTATTGTGAGTAGTATTCCTGCGTTATGTTGACATGGACATCTTTCAAGACATATGCGTGAGTAGAAAGGTATATGACCCTGTGACTCAGTCCTGGGCAAATGGAGCAATACATCCCCCTGTCTGCAGTGATGGTTCAAGGACAGGCACCTAACACAATTGAAATCCGTGAAAGTCAGGGCTGGGTCTTTGTGTCAAACTAGGAACTGTGAAGATGAAAGCCTCGTGCTGCTTTGGGCCACTACAAAATGTGCATCTATCTGAGAATAGAGCCAAGCAAAGAGAAAGTAGAGCAAGAGAGAGACAGAGACTGATAGGGAGCAGAGGTGGGCTTGATGACATCCCTTGAGTCCTTGGATCATAGTGTGTTTCTAGATATACTCACTGACTTTTCATTTATGTAAATCTTATTTCTTCTCTGTTGCTTAAACCAGATTACGTTGAGTTTTCTACCATTTGTAATTGAATGAGTTCTTATTAATTTATATAAAAAGATGTTACACTCCCTCATAAAAAAGAGAAATACGTAATAAAACTACACAGAGATGACATTTCTTACCTACCCTATTGAGAAAAATCCAAATGTATGATAACACGTGGTTGGACAAGCTGTGGGGTAAAATACATTTACATACAAGACCAAAGGGAATGTAAATTGCTACGATCCTAAGTAGGGGAAGCTTGGAAATTTTATAAAAATTACAAATGCCTCTACCTTTGACCCACAAAGTTTGCTTCTATAAATTCAGTGTAGATATATATTTGTACCAGAGAAAGACCAGTGTTCTGGTTATTCTCTCTTTGCTTCTCCACTCCATTTCCATTTTCGGTCCTTTTTGTGTCATACTTTGTGGTCCAGGAGGCTGAACTCTA
Organism: Equus caballus; assembly: GCF_041296265.1. Lineage (NCBI taxonomy): Eukaryota > Metazoa > Chordata > Mammalia > Perissodactyla > Equidae > Equus > Equus caballus. The sequence goes on from NC_091687.1 coordinate 43,215,686, forward strand.
TCAACTGCATCGCACAAGCTCCTCTGCCCTCTGACTTCTTTTTAGGTTGGGTTAATGCAGAGGTGAGTCATCAGCAGGAAATTGCAAGGGGAAGGAAAAGAGAGATCAAGATATTTATTCCACTGACTCCTGCCTTGGCAAGTGTGATTATGGAAGAGATTTTGTTTCTCTATCACCACAGCTAATGTCAAATGGCCCCTTCCGTGGCTACAGATTCTAACACCAATTCTTCCTCATTGTTCCTGCAGGCCAAATGCTGATAAAAGATTTATCCTGCAGCTAATCCCTGAGTATTCATCATCCATTCTCAGTTCCCTTAACCGAACTCATCTGTGATGGTTAATTTTATGTTACAACTTGCCTGGGCCATGCAGTGCCCAGATATTTGGTCAAACATTATTTTGGGTCTTTCTGTGAAGATGTTTTTGGATGAAACTGACATTTAATCAGTTGGCTGAGTAAAGCAGATTGCCCTCCATAGTGTGAGTGAACTTCATCCAACCAGCTGAAGGCATGAGCAGAACAAAAGGCTGACCCTCTACCCTGGATAAGAGACAATTCTCCTACTGAGGTCTTCAAACTGGAAGATCATCTCTTCCTGGTTCCACAGCAGCTACTGAACTTCAACCTTAAGCTGGGACTTTGGGTTTGCAGATTTTGGATTTGCCAGCCTCCGTAATCGGGTGAGCCAATTCCTTATGATAAATCTCTCTCTATATGTATCCTACCTATTGGTTCTGTTTCTCTGGAGAACCCTGACTAATACACCATCCCTCTTAAACTATTTCTTTCATTAAATTCTCTTCAGTTAAACCCCTTGAAATGCCACTTGTTTCCTGTGGGAGCCCTGACTGATGTAGTAATTCATATGAAGAATGACCCAAGGAAACAAACACTCAAAATGGAATTCTGGGATTCTGTTGCCCATATCTTTGATAAGTTCACAGATATCCTCTGCCAGGGGGAAGGAGGATACTAATAATCCATAGCATGTAGCAATATCATGATTACTCAAGTTACCACTGGTGCAAAATGCAGTAGAAGTGGATGGCAAGGCATGATCAAATTACTATGGCTCTTAATTGCTCTGGCAACAATGGTGATTACAATTTGTGGCCTGGCTGCTCCTGATTGCACTGCAGAACTTATGAAAAGGAAAAAAATATTTAAGCCTAAATACTTGAACTTTCAACTCAAGGAGCAAGAAGAGAATGAAAAAACCTCAACGGTAGCTTTAAAAAAATTCTTATGCAGAGGGCACACGTGGCTGAAAATTAGGTCCAAAGGCTAACTGTATGTGTTGCAGAGAAACATTTGAAAGGTCAACCTCTCCAGATATCATATGCCAGTTAAGGCACTAGTTAATGAGGGTGAGATTCTGAGAGTTGTAATGGGAACACTGGGTAACTATACATGAGGCTAAGAAATTTGAACGCTGAAATCTGGCTGAATCTTCCTTGCCTGAGTAAGCAGACCATCCTTTACCCATCTTTCCCATGGGAAATTGACTTCCCCTTCATAACTTTCCTTTGTTGGCTTAACCTAGGACAGTCACCTCATAAGGGGAGCCACTGTTTCCCCCACTCAGCCTCACCATCCCTTATTTACCTCCAGACTCATAATGAGAGTTAAACACCAGCATAGCCCAAAGGTAGAAGTTCAAGGTCTTCTCTGGGAGGAGATAAAGTTTACTCTGAAGAAGTAAACTTGCCCATCTGTATTGGCAGGAGTCTAGGGAACAAACACGAACATTGATTCTAAGTGTGTTAGGTGAAACATAAAGTTGTATCAGGGAAAATGTATTGATATGAATCCTCACAAAGGATTTGTGGTTTAATGTGTTAGCTAGCGCATCTGGATGTGGTTACCTGAAGCTTGGGCACTGGGCCTACAGTTAAGGAGGCTGTCATGCTGGAAGTTTTTGAGCAAGCTGTATGGGGCAGACTTGGAAGGCTTACGTTGATAGGAATGTTGAAATGGATCTATCTATACATAGGTTGCATAGCCAACTCCCGTCCCCATTGATAACCAGCAAGAGGACCAGAAGACATTTTATTTATCAAGGCATGAAGGGAGCACCAGCATCCTTAAAAAGCACTATTAAAAAAGCTAGATTTAGTAGGTATGTGATAATAACGGGATTCGCCTCCATAGAATTGGTCCTGATTTCACTGCGAATGAGAGGATCCTGGAATGGTAGGTGCCACGTGGCTTTGCTTGACCGTCAGAGATAAAATGAGAGTGATTATTTTAATAAGTCACAGGGTCCAGGTGGTAATCAGAGTATTTTGACTCATGGTTCCATTAAATTGACATTATACTAATTGGAGCTGGTAAACAGGAAGTAGCAAGCACTATGGGTGCCTTAGTAAGATACGTGCATGCCACACAGTAGGAGATAATCCCTGTGAAAGCACAGAACCCTGCTCTATTGATGAAGTTTCTAGGGGCTCAATGGTCCGGGCATCTGTGTGAGAGAGAAGTTGCTACACCTGGCAAGTTCATTACAAATATAAGGACAGTGTATAATGAGCTTCTGTGGAACGTAGAGCCAAGATATTCCATGTTTGGCTGCATCGCCCCTTTATTGGGTAACTCATAAGACAACTAGTTTTATTGGAACCTAGAGCAAGAGATGGTGAAGGCCGGTGGCATACTGGTAAATGTTTAACAATCAGTTCTGTAGAAAGGCAAAAAAGCCTGATTTGTAGCATTTGCTACCTTTTATTGTATAAGCACTCCCATCCTGGTTAGTTCCAAGCTAACGATGTGACATCAACTAACTCACAAAAGTCCTGAAAATTTAACGGTCAGTTCTCGTCAGCCAGTATGAGCTCTATCCAGCACACCATGGATCAAGGCTAAGGTGCAACTGCCTTACTCTTAGGGCTTATGGCCCAGCAGATCCAGTGGAACTTGACAATGGCAGATATGGATGCTATACGAATGTTTTGCAAGCCCAACATCACAAGGCAGATCTGGAGGGTTTTAAACTAAAGCTTATTTGGTAAGTACCTGTTATCCATTTTAGAAGCATTCCTGTCTTGCAACTGGACCCTGGTTAACATTGAATTTCTGACCACAGGACATCAAGACACTATGTGATCCAAACTTCTCACTCATAACCATTCTCTACTCGTCTTTGCTTTACTCTGAGCCCCAGCACTTAACTTTAGAGAGTGCATCACCCAGTCTTCTTGGCCCTCTGGCTTCCATTTGGGACTAAGTAATGCAGGGAGACCAGAATAATGCAGACCTATGCAGGAGGAGAGAGAGGCCAGGGACTTAGGCTTGCCTTCCCTCACTCCCTCCTTGCCTAACTGTGATTCTGGCAATGGCTGTATTCCTCTCTGGTCATAGCTCCTGGCACAGAAGCCATCTTCCACAGCTCCAGTTCATGCGAGCCTCTTTGTGCCCTTTCACTTCAAGCCTAGGGATGGTAAAATCACCCTCTTCAGATTTTAGCTAATCTCTGATCTTTACCACCCATCATGGATTCCCTTAATCTTGCCCATCTCTCTGTAAATAATTGCTTCAATATACTCTCTTCAGTTAAACCCTTTTGAATATACTCTCTGTTTCCTGCAGGACTCTGGTGGATGTGGTGACTAATGTAAAGAATTATTCATTGCAACTCCATTTGCAACAAGCAGTAGAGGGAAGTGCTCAGGAGCACAGGTTTGGGGACAGAGTGCCTACATTTGGCTCCTGGCTCCGTACTCACAGTTTTGTGATGATAGACAAGTTATTTATCCTCCCTGTGTCTCAGATTATTCATCTGTAAAATGGAAGTAACAACTGAATTTAATTGGTTGTAGTGAGGATTATGTGAGCTAATATAAATAAAGCACTTAGAAAAATGCTCTAAGTGCAAGATGAGTGATAGGGTGGTAAGCAGAATTTCTAAAAAATAAGGAGATTATCTGGTTGGGTCTGATCCAATCATATTTCTTCTTAAAATCAGAGAGCCTTCTCCTGCTGATGGCAGAAAGGGAAGTCAGAGAGATTCCAAGTGTAAGAAGGACTTGATGCAGTGCCCTTGCTGGTTGGAAGATAAAGGGGCTGTGTGAGAGGAACACAGGCTGCCTCTGGGGTCAGAGAGTGGCTCCTGGCTGAAAGCCAGCAGGGAAACAGGAACCTCAGTCCCACAACCCCATGGAACTGAATTCTGCCAACAACCTGAATGAGACTAGAAGCAGAGCCTCCAGATAAAAGCCTAACTGGGCCAACAACTTAACTTCATCCTTACTGGTTCCTGAGCAGGGAACCCAGTCAAACTCACCTGGACTTCTGATCTACAGAACCGTGGAATAATAAATGGGATTGTTTAAGCCACTAGGTTTGTAGTGATTTGTTATGCCAGCAGTAGAAAACTAATATAGATTGCTATGTTTTATTATTATTAATAAATAATAATAATGAAATTGGAATTGACATAAACGTCCATCAATAAGTAATTATACATTCATGCAATGGAATACTATGCAGTTGTTTAGGAAATGTAAGGAAGTTCTTTATGCATTGCTTTAGAAAGCTCTCATATAGATTTTTGTGTGGGGAAAAAACAAAGTACAGAATAGTCTGTATAATATGCTTCCATTTTTGTAATAAAGGGAGGCAAGATGATGTATTTATATTTTTATGTATATATGCATTAAAACTCTCCGGAATGATATGGGAGGCTAATAACTGTGGTTACCTGTTTTGAAGGGTCATGAATAAGAACTGGGCAGATGGGAATAGCAGTGGGAGAGAAATTATTATATACCTTTTAGTATTTTCTGATCTTTGCATCATGTAAATATTCTCTATTCAAAAAATTAGAAATGCTTTTTTAAAAAAGGAAAAATATAATCTTAATATATATATTGCAGCTACAAAACTCTAAACACACGAGTGGGTTTACCCATATGAACCATCAGCTAAATAATTTGGCTTCTTTTATCTTCTGGAATTTCTGGTCTAGCACAGCCCTGAGAGATCAGAGCAGAAGAGCAATAAGGAGATGCTCTATGGTTATGGTGGCACCTGCAGGACAAACTGAGAATCTTTGTTAGTTGATTTCAGTTTTTCCTGAGACGTGTATCAGAAGGAGTGAATATTGAGTCCCTACTAGAATAGCTAAGCAGGAATGTCTTACCAACAACTGATGAAATTGTGCCAAAGACAGATTTACACAGGTCCCACTGGGTAGGAGGGCTGAGTGGTGAGATCAGTGTAGGTTGCGTAGCTTCGTACATTTGGCTTCACATTTTCTCCTGTCACTTTGGGTAAATGAACTGTAACCTCTCTGAGCATTAGTTTCTTCACCTATTAGTTTCTTCATAGGCACAAACCTTCCCCGTTTGCAGAGTTGGTGTGATATTATAAAGAGTACACCTAATGTGCTGAATTTGGGGCCCAGCACAGTGGTTTTTCAGTAACCAGTAGCCAGCATCTTCTTGTGCTCTACGTATCCTTCAGCATCGCTGCACTCCCAAGGCTGATGGCTGTTTCAGCCCAACCCCCACCTTGATGCATGTTCAGCTTTTCTCAACTTTCTGCAAGTAAACTCCTCACATGGAGCACAATTTAGCTTTTGTGAATCTCTTAATATCAAATCCCAGCATAGCCCCATCTCCCCACTCTTCTCTGTGCTCATGATTGGGGGCCATTTTTCAAAACTCTTGGTGACTCAAGGGAACATATCACAAATTATGTTTATACCTTTTTTAACTGAACTGACACTAACATGTATTTATTCACATAATGACATGACATTTTCTCCTCCGGGATGGTGATTAAACTTGAGCCTGACCTTTCCCCACCTTCAGAACATAAAAGTTCTTCTGAGTCTCTGTTGGCCTTATGCATATATGCACAGCATTACATTTCTAGAGTGATATGCTCCTATATGTGTATAAGACTAAAGCTAAATAGAATTTGAGGTCAAGAGCTGAAAGAAATTCATTAGTAATTTTAAACCATGAATAAATTTAAAAGGTTTTGTAACTCAGTGAAAGGAATATTTACTGGGGTAACCAACTAGGCAGGAATGATTATTTAGAGAAAATAAACATGGAGTTATGTTTAAGCCTAAAATAGAAGGAAGGTTTATTCTCTGTTCCCATAATGTATGGAACAACAAGTGAAGAGAAAACTAGACTGTAAGAGGATGTGATGACTACGATTCAAAGTAGTGCAGGATCTAGACAGAATTAGGAAAAAACAAGGGAAGAAAGAACCCTGTGCTTCCAAGCAGATGGCGCTGCACATCGTAAATATTGTGATGAAGACAATGACCAGGGGGTTCTGGGCTGGTCAAATGACACTCTGCTGGGACATTTCAACAATCTGGATGACAGGAATTACAGAGAGTGACTAGTTATGATTACTAAAAATTCTATGCCGTAGTGGCCATAAGATAGGCTCAACTACAGAATAATGAATACATAATATGGCAAGAATAGTGGTAATATGTAATATTGATAATTACAAAATATTGCTAAAGAATTCAGACATCAGGTTGGAGAATTATAAACCACATGACAATATATGGATATATGGATGTCATATTGATATTACTAAACCAAAGCTAAAAACAAAGGGTGGGTTGACATTCAGATACCAGGAAGGTCATAGGCCAGAGACAGTCTTCACTGAAATGGATATTTACAGTATGGGAAATTGAATGGCCAACTCCAAACAACAGTTTAAAAGCTAAATTACAAAAAGATTATAGAAAAGCAAAACAATACTGACTAAACTAGAAGAATTATCATGGGCATAATGCACAAATATAAGACAAATTGTTGTTCAGATAAGTTTAGATGAAAGGAAGATTAGAATATTTACAAGGCAAGATCTCTCTAGGAAAAAAATTACAATTACGGAAGCAACTGAAAGTACAGGTGGGATGTAATGATGTCCCAGTTGAGAAAAACACAATTAGGAGATGGTTAGACTACTGAAAGATATGGAGAAGACTAATGCATACCAGAGTGGAATTGAGAGAAATAGAGAAAAAAAAGCATATCAAGAAATCTAATAGAAAAGAAAAAAAAAAAGAAAGATCCCTCATTTATTATGGACATGAAAAGCATTATATCCATCTTGTGGACAGGCAACTTCCAAGAGTTAGAACAATAGACCACATAGGGACAAATGACCTTCATGGAGCCCCAAACCAAAGAATCTCGACCATTCCAACAAAAACAGAAAAAGAATGGACTGTCACAACCAAAAAGAACAGAGAAAAACTCTGACCAAAAATCAGAGAAAACCTGGAGCTCCAAACTAGAAATTTGGCATTCTTTTATCTTCCCAGATCAGAAGATTTTCTCTATATTATCTATTAAAATGTAATTGAATTGAAAATGTTAGGATTACTAGATACAGGATCACATATATCAATAGTTTCAGGAAAGATGCCCAAGTACATATAAAGGAAATAGAAATTTAAGATTTAAGATGTTAGGAAGAACCACATCAATAGGAGTCCTGGTAAAATGAGAGTTATGATCAGCTAGTTGCTTTATCAGAATTTATGAAGTATCCTTGATACCAAACTCTGAGTGAATCATTGGAATAGAGATAATCTAAAAGTTACAAGATATTGGAGAAAATAAAATCGATTTAACAGTATATGTTTCTATTGTAGAGGAAAACTTGGCACAGATGACATTACTCACGTGGCTTGTGAAATGTCGCATCTTTATTCCCTTGGATGACGTTTACTCTTGAAAGTTTTGTAGAATTTATTTGGTGTTTTTATTGTGGGAAATTTTATTATAACTTTGATTTTTTTTCTTTAATGTGTGTAGATGAGCTATTTAGATTTTCTTAAGTCAGTTTTGGTAAGTAGTATTTTTCTAGAAATTCACTCATTTCATCTAGGTTTTCAAGTTCATTGGCATAAAATTGCTGTTGAGGTGGCAGTAGAAGTGGCAGCTCAGTAGTTCCTTTTGAAATAACTATAGATTCACAAGAAGTTGCAAAAATAGTGCCAAAACGTCCTGTGTACCCTTCATCTGACTTCCCCCAATGCTAATATTGTACAATATGTTGACTAGGAAGTTGACATTGGCACAATTCTATTGACTAGATACAGACTTTACTTGGATTCCACCAGTCTTTACATGCACTGATTTTTTGCATGTGTGTATAGTTCTATGAAATTTTGTCGTTTGTCTGGATTCAGGTAGCTGCCATCACTATCAAGATATGGAATTGTTCGATCAACACGAAGGCTCTCCTTTGTGCTGCACTTTTATAGTCATACCCTCTCACCATGTATCTCCCTGACCCCTGACAACCACTGATCTGTTCTCCATCTCTATAATTATGTCATTTCAAAATTATGTAAGTGGAGTCATATGGTATGTAATCCTTAGATATTGGCTTTTCTTCACTCAGCATGGTTAATGACATTGAACGTCTCTTTATATGCTTATTTGAAACCCGTATTCCCTCTTTGGTTAGGTGTCTGCTTCAATCTTTCGCATTGTTCAATCTAATTGTGTTGTTTGTGTTCTTACCGTTAAACTCAGAGAGTTCTCTACATCTTTTAGATACAAGTCCTTTGTCAGATATGTGATTTGCAAATATACTTTCCCAATCTGTGGCTTGTCTCTTTAACCTCTTAGCATGGCTTTTCACAGAGCAAAAGTTTCTAATTTTGATGAAGTCCAGTTTATCGGTTTGTCTTTTATGAATTGTACTTTTGATGTCATGTCTAAGAAATCTTTGCTTAGCCCTAGGTCACAAAGATTTTTTCTGAAAGTTTTCTTCTGAAAATATTATAGTTTTACATTTTACATGTAGACTTATGTTCCATTTTGAGTTAATTTTGACATGGTGTTAGGTTTACATCAAAGTTTATTTTTCTTGCTGTGAATGTCCAATTATTCCAGCACCATGTGTTAGAAATACTATCCTTCTAATGGTTAAGTTCACGTGCTCTGCTTCGGCGGCCTAGGATTTCGCCGGTTCAGACCCTGGGTGCAGACATGGCACCACTCATCAAGCCATGCTGAGATGGCATCCCACAAAGCACAACCAGAAGGATCTACAACTAGAATATAAAACTATGTACTGGGGGGCTTTGTCGAGAAGAAGAAAAAAACAACAAAAAAAAGATTGGCTATAGACACTGGCTTAGGTGCAAATCTTTAAAAAACAAAACAAAAAAACTATCCTCCTTCATTAAATTGCTTTTGCACCTTTGTCAAACATCTGCTGGCCATCCATCTGTAGGTCTATTTCTGTGCTCTCTATTCTGTTCCATTGATCCATGTATCTTTATCTCCATAAACCTGTCTTGATTATTGCAGCTATATAGCAAGTCTTAAAACAAAGTGGTCTGACTCCTCCAACTTTATTCTTCTTTTTCAAAAACATTTTAGTCTATTTTATTGGCCATTCCATATGAATTTTAGATTAAGATGGACTATATCTACAAAAAAAATTACAAGAATTTTGACATGAATTGCATCAAATCCATAGACAAATTTAGGAAGAATTGATATTTTTACTATGTCAAGGCTTCCAATTTATGAGCATAGTGTTTCTCTCCATTTTATTGGTGTTTCTTTTACTTATTTTATCAACATTTTGTACTTTGCAGCACATAGCTTTGTAAATCTTTTGTCAGACTTATGCCTGGTATTTCATTCTTTGAGAGATTTTAATTAGTTTTGTCTTTTTAATTTTGGTTCCCAATTGTTCGTTATCAGTATATAGAAATATGATTGGATTTTGGGTGTTGACCTTGTACCCAGTGATCCTGCTAAACTCACTTCTTAGTTCTAGGGTGTGTTTTTGAGGGTGGGGTATTTTTTAATGTAGACTAGGGCTCTAAAGACTATGGCCTGTGTGACAAATTCAGGCCATTGTCTAGTTTTGTAATTAAACCCTCTTAAGAATATGTTAATTTGTTTATGTTTTGCCTGTGGCTGCTTTCATACTAGAATAGCAAAGTTGAATAGTTGTGACGGAGACCATAGTGCCTACAAAGCTGAAAATATTTACCATCTAGCCTCTTTCAGAAGAAGGTGGCTGACAACTGAGGTGGACAATCGTATCCTATGCATATAGGGACAATTTTGATTCTTCCTTTACTATCTGTCTGGCTTTGATATCCTTTTCTTGCCTTATTGCACTGCCTAGGACTTTGGCACTATGTTGAATAGGAGTGGTAAGAGTGAGCATTCTCTCCTCATTCTTAATTTTAGAGGGAAAGCATTTAGTTGTTCACCATTAACTGTGATGTTAGCTGTAGATTTTTGTAGACACTCTTTATGAGGTTGAGGAAATGCCCCTTTCTTCCTAGTTTTCTGAGAGTTTCATCATGAATGGGTCTTGAACATTTTTTCAATGCTTTTCTGTGACAATTTTTATAATTGTGGATTTTCTTCTTTACCTGTTAATATGTTGAATTACATTGATTTTCAAATATTGAGCTAGCCTTTTATTTCTGAAATTGAATCTCACTTAGTTGTGACATGTAATTCTTACATACATAAACTATACATATCCTATAAATACGTATCTTATATACATAATTCATGTATATTACTGGATATAATTTACTAATATTTTGTTGAGGATTTTTGTGTTTGTAGTTTTCTTATTTTGTCCCAGCTGTCTAAGTCTGGTTTGAGGGTAATACTAGCATCATAAAATGAGTTGGGAGATGTGTCCTCCTCTTTTATTTTCCGGAAATGATTGCACAGACTTGGTGTTAATTCTTGTTTAAATGTTAGGGAGAAATGTCCACTGAAACCCTCTTGGCCTGCAGGTTTCTTTTTCCTTAATTTCTAAATCAATTTAATTGGTAATTATGGGACTATTCAGATTATCTGTTTCATCTTTGGTGAGTTTTGATAGGCTGTGGTTTCCCAGGAATTAATTCATTTCGTCTAAGTGGTCAAATTTATGTGTATACAGTTAATGGTAGTGTTCCCTTCATATCCTTTTAGTATCTGCAGACTTTGTAGTGATATTCCTTTTTCCATGCCTGATATTGGTAATTTGCGTCTTCTCTCTTTTTTTCTGTGTCAGTCCTTTTAGAAGTTTGTCAATTCCCTTGGTATTTTAAAGCAACTAGCTTTTGATTTGATCAGTTGATATTCTCTATTGTTTCCTGTTTTCAATCCATTGATTTCTATTGTTTTAATTATTTCCTTCTTTCTGCTCGCTTTAAGTTAATTTTCTTCTTCCTTTCTAGCTTCCTGAGGTGAAAGCTAAGGTTATTGATTTGAGGTTTTTCTTTTTTTCTAATATTAACATTTAGTGCTAAAAATTTCCTTCTAAGCACTATTTAGCTGCATCTCACACATTCATTCTGATATATTTATATTTATTTTAATTTTTATTTAGTTCAATGTAATTTTATATTTCCCTTTGGAGTTCTTCTTTGTCTCATGGATGATTTAGAAGTGTGTGGTTAAATTTGCAAGTATTTGATGATATTTCTATTTTCTTTCTAATTGATTTCTAGTTTGATTCCATTTTGGCCAGAGAACATATTTTGTATGATTTCAGTTCTTTTAACTTTGTTGAGGCTTGTTTTAAGACCAAAGGTATGGTCTTGGTGAATATTCATGTGCAACTGAAAAGAATTTCTATTCTTCTGTTGTTGGGTGGAAGGTACTATAAATATTAATTAGGTCCTATTGATTGATAGTATTTCTTTAGTTCTGCTATATCCTTGCTGATTTTCTTTCTGTTAGTTATATCAATCACTGAGAGAAGAGTGTTGAAGTCTCCAGTTGTAGTTGTAAATTTGTCTATTTCTCTTTTTTAGTTCTGTTGGATTTTGCTTCATATATTTTGAAGCTTGGTTGTGTGCTGTATATACATTGAGAATTGTGATGTCTTTTTGGTGGATTAACCCTTGCTATTATGTAATGTACTGCTTCTTTCTTCTTTGCTCTGAAGTAGACTGTACCTAATATTAATATAGCCACTCCCTTTTTTATTTGCATTTGAATGGTATACTTTTTCTACCCTTTAGATTACTTTTTTCTACCCTCTAGATTACTTTTAATCTAGCAACATCATTATATTTAAAATGACTTTCCCTCTATTAGCATATAGTTTGGTCATAGCTTTTATCCATTCTGTTAATATATTATTTAATTATATATGTACATATTAGTCAGTATTATGATGTGCTTTCAATTGCCTAATAATAATAATTTTTAAAACTCATAAGGAGAATGAGATTCTATTATATTTATCCATTCCATTGCTCTTTCTTTATTCCTAATGTTCTAGGTTTCTTTCTATTATTATTTCCTTTCTGTGGAATAACTTACTTAAGCAATTTTTTAAGTCAGGTCTGCTGACAACAAATTCTTTTATTTTTTTCTTCATCTTAGAATGTCCTCATTTTACCTTTATTCTTAAAAGATATTTTTGCTGGATATAGAATTCTGGATTGATAGCACTTTTCTTCCAATTGAATATATTTTTCCACTCTCTTCTGACCCCTATGGTTTCTGTTGAGAATTTCACTGTTATTTGAATTGTGTTGTTTCTCTCTGGATCTTTTAGGATTTTTTTCTTTCTGTTTAGTTTTCAGAAGTTTGATTATGATGTGGCTGGGAATGGACTTTTTTGAGTTTATCTTGTTTGTGGTTCTCTTAGTTTCTTGAGTCTGTAGTTTATGTCTATCATCAGTTTGGGGAATATTTTTCACCATTTCTGGTTCAAAAACTTTTTCAGCCCCACCAGCTCTCCACTCTTCTTCTGGGACTCTGATGACACAAATGTCGTATCTTATGTTATTGTCCCATAGATACCTAAGGTTCTGTTCATTTTTTTTTCAATTGTCTTTTTGCCTGTTGTTCAGACTATGTAATTCCTACTGATCTGTCTTCAAGTTTACTGAAGATTTTTACATCTATGCGTATAAGAGATATTGGTCTGTAATTTCCCTTTTTCATAATGTTTGTCTACTTTGGTATTAGAAAATGTTGGCCTTAAAAAATGTTAGAAAGTATTCCTTTGCTTCTATCTTCTGAAAGAGATTGTATTAGTGTAATTTCTTTCTTAAATGTTTGATAGAATTCACCAGTGAACCTATCTATCCCTGGTGCTTTCTCTTTTGGAAGGTGATCAATTCTGATTCAATTTCTTTAATAGGTATACACCTATTTAGATTGTCTATTTCTTCTTGTGTGAGTTTTGGCAGTTTGTAGCTTTCAAAGAATTCATCCCTTTCATCTAGGCTATCACATTTATGGGAATAGACTTGTTCATAGTATTCTTTTGTTATCCTTTCAGTGTCAACGCAATCTGTAGCAGTCTCCTCTTTCATTCTAATATTAGTAATTTGTGTCCTTTCTCCTTTTTCTTAGCAAAGCTGGCCAGAAGCTTGCCAATTTCATTGAACTTTTCAAAGAGCCAGCTATTTGTTTGTTTTCTCTATAGTTTTCGTGTTTTCAATTTCATTGATTTCTATTCTAATTTTAAATTACTTCTTTTTTCTTCTTATTTTGTATTTAATTTGCTCCTCTTTTTCTTAAATATACAGCCAGATTTAGAACTCTAATTTTGTAATATGATGATATGTAAGCCATTTAACTGTAGAATAAAGGTTAAAGGAAAAGAGTATTAAGAACAACCATAGCTACTATAATTTGTTGATGAATACACAATATAAAAAGTAAATTGTGACATCAAAAACACAAAATAGGAAGGAAGAAAAGGGTATTTTTTGTATAAAATTGAAGTTAAGGTGCTATCACAGTAAAACAGACTGTTATTCTATAAGGTGTTTTATGTAAGCATCATGATAACCACAAAGCAAAAACTTATAGTAGATTCACAAAAGATCAAGAGAAAGGAATCAGAGCATATCATTATGGGAACTCACCAATTCACAAAAGTAAGCAGAAGAAAGGAAAAAGACACAATGAAATTACAAAACAACCAGAAAGCAAGTAATAATATGTCATTAGTAAGTCTTCATTTATCTTACCTATAATAACTCTAAACATAATCTAATCAAAAGGCACAGAGTGGCTGAATGGATTAACAAACAAGCCCAACTATAAGCTGCCTATAAGAGACTCATTTCAGCTTTAAAGACACACTGTAGGCTCAAAGTGAAGGGGTATAAAAAGATTGTCCATGTAAGTGGAAAACAAAAGAAAGTGGAGGTAGCTATACTTATACGACAGAAAATAGACTTTAAGCCAAAAATGATAAGAAGAAGCAAAGGAGGTCGTTATATAGTGATAAAGGAGTTAATTCATGTAGAAGATATAAAAATTGTAAACATATATGCACCCACCATTGGAGCACCTAAATATGTTAAGCAAATACTAACAGATCTAACAGAGAAAGAGACAGTAATACAATAGCAGTAGGAGACCTTGATGTCTCACTTTTAGCAATGGACAGGTCATCCAGACAGAAAATCAATAAGAAAACATTGGACTTGAACTATATTTCACACCAAGTGGACCAAACACACATACACAGAGCATGTCACCCAACAGCAGTAGAATACACATTCTTCTCAAGTGCACATGGAACATTCTCCAAGATAGATCATACAACAGGTCACAAAACAAGTCTTAACAAATTTAAGAATATTGATAACCAAGTATCTTTTCTGACCAAAATGGTAAATCAATAAGAAGAATAAAACTGAAAAATTCACAAATATGTGGAAATTAAACAACACACTCCTAAACAAACAATGAGTCAAAGAAAACAATCAGAAGGAAGTCAAAAAAATATCTTGAAACAAACAAAATGGAGACACAAATTATCAAAACCTATAGCATGTGCCAAAAGCAGTATTAAGCGGGAAGTTTATAGTGATAAATGACTACATTAAGAAAAAATGAAGGATCTCAAATAAATAACCTAACTTTATACCTCAAGGAACTATAAAAGAAGAATAAAGTAAGCCCAAATTAGCAGAAGGGAGGAAGTGTCAAAGATCAGAGCAGAAATAAGTGAAATAGAGATCAGAAAAAGAAATAGAAAAGATCAACAAAATTAAGAGCTGGTTTTTTGAAAAGGTAAACAAAATTAACAAACTTCTATCCAGACTAAGAAAAAAAGAGAGAAGGCTCAAATAAATAAAGTGAAAAATGAGAGAGGAGACGTTACAACTGATACCACAGAAATACAGAGGGTCATAAGAGACTACAATGAACAATTATAAACCAACAAATTGGATAACTTAGAAGAAATGGATAAATTCTTAGAAACGTACAAACTACCAAGACTAAATCATGAAGAAATAGAAAAATCTGAACAATAAGAAGTAAGGAGACTGAATCTGTAATGAAAAAAAAACTCCCAACAAAGAAAAGCTCAGAACCAAATAGTTTCCCTAGTAAATTGTACCAAACATTTAAAGAAGAATTAATATCAATCTGCTCAAACTCATCCGTAAAATTGAAGAGAATAGAATACTCCTAAACTTATTTTACAAGGCCAGCATTACCCCAACACCAAAACCAGATAAGGACACTACAAAAGAGAGAAAACTATAGGCCAATATCTCTGATGAATGCATATTTAAAAATTCTCAACAAAATAGTAAGAAGTTAAATTCAATAGCACATTCAAAGGATCATACACCATGATCAAGTAGAATTTATCCCTGGAGTGCAAGGATGGTTCAACATACACAAATCAATAAATGTGATACACCCCATTAATAGAATGAAAGATAAAAATCATAAGATATCTCAATAAATGCAGAAAAAGTATTTGAAAAAATATAACATCTTTTCATGATAAAAACTCTCAACAAATTGGGAATAGAAAGAACATAGCTCAAAGTAATAAAGGCCATAAATGACGAGGCCACAGCTAACATCATACTCAACAGTGAAAGTTTGAAAAAGCTTTTCCTCTAAGATTAGGAACAAGAGAAGGATGTCCACTCTCACCACACTTATTCAACATAGTACTAGATGTCCTAGCCAGAGCAATCAAGCGAGTTAAAGAAATAAAAGGCATCGAAATTGGAAAGGAAGTAGTAAAATTGTCTTTATTTGCAGATGGCATGAACTTATATAGAGAAAAATCCTAAAGACTCCATCAAAAAACTCCTCAACCATTCACAGAAATTAACTTGAAATGGATTACAGATTTAAACATAAGACCTGAAACAACAAAACTCCTAGAAGAAAACAGGAAAAAGCTCCTTGACATTGGTCTTGGCAACAAATTTTTAGGTATGACTCCAAAAGCACAAGCAACAAAAGCAAAAATCAACAAGTGGGACTAGATAAAGCTAAAAGCTTCTTCACAGCAAAAGAAACCAGCAACAAAATGAAGAGGCAATCAATGAAATGGAGAAAATATTTGCAAACCGTATGTCTGATAAGGGGTTAATATCTAAAATGTATAAAGAACTCATACTACTCAATAACAAAGAACCAAATAATCCAATTATAAAATGGTCAGAGGAGCCAAAAGGATGATCTCCAAAGAAGATGTCCAAAAGGCCAAAATGTACGTGAAAAGATGCCCAACAACACTAATCATCAGGGAAATGCAAATAAAACCACGAGATATCATCTCACACCTCCACGAGTGGCTATCATCAAGAAGACAAGAGATAAAAAGTGTTGGTGAGGATGTGGAGAAAAGGGAGCCTTTGTTCACTGTTGGTGAGAGTATAAATTTGTTCAGCGATGGCAAACAGTATGGAAGTTTCTCAAAAAATTTACAATAGATCTACCGTATGATCCAGGAATGCCACTTCTGGGTACATATCCAAAGGAAATGAAAATAGGATATTGAAAATATATCTGCCCTCCCATGTTTACTTGAGCACTATTTGCAATAGCCCAGATATGGAAACAACTTAAGTGTTCAGCAATAGATGAATGGGTAAAGAAGATGTGGTTCATATATACAATGGAATATTATTAGCCACAAAAAAGAAGGAAATCTTGCCATTTGTGACAACATGGATGGACCTTGAGGGTTTTTGTAAGTGAGAAGTCAGACAGAGAAAGACCAATACTGTATGATATCACTTATATGTGGAATCTACAAAAGCCAAACTAGTATAAATAGAAAGTAGAATGGTGATTATCAGGGGTTAAGGGGTGGAGGAGTTGGGGAGGTGTTGGTCAAAGGGTAAAAACTGGCAGGTAGGGGCTGACTCTGTGGCCGAGTGGTTAAGTTTGCGTGCTCCACTGCAGGCAGCCCAGTGTTTCGTTGGTTCGAATCCTGGGCACGGACATGGCACTGCTCATCAAACCACGCTGAGGCAGCGTCCCACATGCCACAACTAGAAGGCCCCACAGCGAAGAATATACAACTGTGCACTGGGGGGCTTTGGGGAGAAAAAGGAAAAAAATAAAATCTTAAAAAAGAAAACGAACCAAAAAAAAACTGGCAGGTAGATGAATAAGTTTTGGAGATCTAATGCACAACATTGTGGTTATAGTCAACAATACTGTATTATATGTTTCAAAATTATTTGTTCTTACTGTAAAATGATAATTATGTGATGTGATGGAGGTGTTAGCTAACACTACAGTGGTAATCATATTGCAATATATAAATGCATTAAATCAACACATTGTTGCACACCTTAAGCTTACACAAAGTTATATGTCAATTATATCTCTAATTCAAAAATGAGAAAAAAATAGAAATAGACCCAGGCTTACACGTTCAGCTGATTTTTTTGATAAAGATTTCAAAACAATTCAATGGAGAAAGCGTAGTCTTTTCAGTAAATCATGATGGAACAATTGGACATCATATATAGAGAGGAGAAAAAAAGAAAGAACTTTGACTTATACCTTGTACCATATACAAAAATCAACTCAAAATGGAGGCCAGCCTGGTGGTCTAGTGGTTAAGTTTGTGTGTTTCACTTTGGTGGCCCAGGGTTCACATGTTTGGATCCTCGGCACAGACCTACACACTGCTCATCAAGCCATACTGTGGCAGCATGCCATATACAAAATAGAGGAAGATTGCCATGGGTTCTAGCTCAGCAAAAATCTTCCTCAAGCAAAAAGAGGAAGATTGGCAACAGATGTTAGCTCAGGGCCAATCTTCCTCACCAAAAATAAATAAATAAATAAATAAATAAATAAATAAATAAATAACTCAAAATGGATTGCAGACCTATGTGAAACCTAAAGCTGTAAAACCTGTAGAAGAAAAGATGAGCTAAATTTTTTGTATTCTTGAATTACACAGAGATTTTTTCAACATGCTACATGAAAAGCATCATCTGTAAGAGAAAAAATTGATTAATTGAACTTCATGACAATTTAAAACTTCTGCTATCTGAAAGGGCTTGTTAGCTGATTTCAAGAATTGTTATAAAGCTATGATAATCAAAATAGCATGGTACTTGTGCAAGAGTAGATAAATAGATCAATGGGACAGTATAGAGCAAGAGTTTGCAAACTTTTCTTAAGGGGCCACGTAAGTTAAATGTTTTAGGCTTAGTGACCAAGAACCAAAATTGAAGCTCTTATGTAGGTATTTACATAACCATTTGGAATGAGGCCATTTAAAAACATAAAAGTCATTCTTAGCCTATGGACACTTAAAATATAGGTGGTCATTCAGATTTGGCCCACAGGCCATAGTTTGCCAACCCCTGATATAAAGAGTAGAGAAATAAACCCACATACATATGGACAACCGACTTTTTTTTTTCCCACAAAGGCAGAAAGGCAATGCGGTGGAGAAAGAATAGCCTTTTAAACAAATGGTGCTGAAACAGTTGGCTATCTATATGCAAAATCATGAACTTAGATCCATATCTCACACAAATACAAAAATTAACTCAGAAAAGATCATAGATCTAAAGGTACAACTTAAAAGTATAAAACTATCAAAAGAAAACATAGAAGAAAATCTTTGTGACCTTGGATTAGGCAAAATTTTCTTAGATAAGATATCAAAAGCATAATCCATTAAAGAACATAGTAATAAATTGGACTTCTCCAAAATAAAAAACCTTCCACCCTTTAAAAAGTAAAGACAACGAAAAGACAATCTTAAGAGTAGGAGAAAATATTTGCAAAACGTATATCTGAGGAAGGACTTGTATCCAGAATATATAAATAACTCTCAAAACTCAACAATAAGAAAAAATTAACCTGATAGAAATGGCAAAATATTTTAACAGAAACTTCACCAAATATGATACATGAATAGTAAATAAGCACATAAACAGATGCTCAGTATCATTAGTCATTGGGTAAATACAAATTAAAATTACCATGAGATACCACTACACATCTATTAGAATGACTAAAATTAAGAAGACTGTCCAATCCAAGTGTTGTCAGTTACGTGGAGGAACTGAAACTCCCACACAGTGCTGGTGGGAATTTTGAGAAAGAGTTTGACAGTATCCAAAACACTTAAATATTCACCTCCCATGTGATCTAGCCATTCTCTTTTCCTCAAAAGAAAAGAAATATATGTTTATACAAAGACTTGTATACAAATGTTCACTGCAGCTTTATTTGTAATAACCAAAACTGGAAAACAAACCAAATGTCTCAATAGGGGAATGGATAAATTGTAACATATCCATACAATGGAATACTGCTCAGCAATAAAACAGAATGAGTTATTGATAGATCTCAAAATGATCATGCTTGAAGAAAGAAGGCAGAAAAAAAAAGTATGTACCATATGATGCTATATATATAAAATTCTAGAAAATGCAAAATAATCTATAGCGACAGTGTGTCCATATTGCAGTGCAATCTGTAGCAGTTAGTGTATCTGTAGCAATAATGGTTGCTTGGGTGTGGGGAAGCAGGCAGGAGTGGGAAGGAGGAATTAAAAAGGAAAAGAAGATTTTTGAGGATGATGAATATGTTCACTTTCTTGATGGAGATGTTTAACGAGTATGTACATGTATCAAAACTTATCAAATTGTAAATTTAAATATGTGCAGTTTACTGTATGTCACTTTTACCTCAAGTAAGTTGTTTAAAAATTCTGCTCTCCAAAAGACATGGTTAAGCACACATCATAGATTGGGGGAAAATATTTGCAACAAGTACACATTCATGTGCTGCATAATGACATTTTGGTCAACAATGAGCCACATATATGACGGTGATTTCATAAGATTGGTACCAAATAGCCTAGGTGTGTAGTAGGCTATACCATCTGGGTTTGTGTAAGTACATTCTATGACGTTCACATAACGACAAAATCACCTAATGACGAATTTCTCAGAATGTATCTCCATCGTTAAGCAACGTGTGACTGTATAATCACTTCTACTTCCAGAGAGATAGAGTAGATATACTTTCTTCTATTTCTCCAATAAGGATAACTAAAAATCCTAAACAGTAAACATAAAAGAACCTAGAAGACTCTGAAAGGTGGAAAGAAGAATGCAGATAAGCCAGGGACCTTGAGACCTGAGGAACAACACAGTAGAGTTCCCTGGGTTTTTGGTTTTTGTTTTTTGTTTGCCTTATACCTTGCAGACTCAGAGATAAAGAGATAGTAAGCCAGAAACTCCCATGGGAGCAGGCAAAAATAGCCACACTAAAAGCCTGCTCTCTCTAGCTAAGAACCAGAAAAGGAGCAAACTAGCAAGACAAGAAACTTTTAGACAATAGCTACTCTGCCCCAGCCAAACACCACAGAAAAATACTGTAAATCCACTTCTATTCATGCCAGCAAAGGCCAAGAGGGAGCATAGACTTCTACCCTGGAGAAGCTGTAACAAGACCCTCAATACACCCACCAAAGTGACGTCAGAGAAGGCCAAGCAGAGAGCTGGCACTTTCATTCCCGCAAGTCTGTAATGAAGCCCCCTCCACCATGGTGTCAATGGACTTCCACTGCCACCTGGGAATAAGAAGGCACCCTTCTCCTCCTCCATTGTGGTGTCAGAGGAGGCCTGGCAGTGAGTCAGGACCTTCACATTGCCCAGTGGTAACAAAGCCAACTCCACCACAGCATCAGTGAAGGCCACAGGGGGAGCTGGAACGCTTGCTACTGCCCAGCAGTAACTATAAGCACTTGTGGGTGATTTGAGTGAGTAACCTGTATTTCTACCTCCATGTTGCAGTAATGAGTCATCCCCCACCCTCCTGATGAAGTAATGTCAGAAAAAAGCCAGTTAATACAGATGGTTTAAATGAGATCCAGGATCTCATAATTTAATATGAAAGTGTTCTGGTTTAAATAGAAAATCTCTTGTCATGCAAGAATCAGGAAAATCTCAAACCAAATGAAAAGAAGACAATAAATAGGTGTCAACACCAATATGACAGTAGTGTTAAAATTGTCTGAAAATGCTTTTAAAGAAGCCATGATAAAAATGCTTCAATAAGCAATCATGAGCCTTCTTAAGATAAATTTTAAAAAATAGGAAGCTTTGGGGCTGGCCCAATGGCGCAGCGGTTAAGTTTGCACGTTCTGCTTCTCGGCCGCCCGAGGTTCACCAGTTCGGATCCTGGGTGCGGACATGGCACTGCTTGGCAAAAGCCATGCTGTAGTAGGCGTCCCACATCTAAAAATAGAGGAAGATGGGCACGGATGTTAGCTCAGGGCCAGTCTTCCTCAGCAAAAAGAGGAAGATTGGCAGTAGTTAGCTCAGGGCTGATCTTCCTCAAAAACAAACAAACAAAAATAAATAGAAAGCTTCAGGAAAGAAATAGAAAGTCTCAGCAAAGAAATAGAAGATGCTAAGAAGAGGCATTTTATAATATCAGAACTAAAAAATGCAATACTGAAATAAAAAGCTCAGTGGATGAACTTGACACCAGAATGGAGGGGAGAGAGGAAAGAATCTGTGAATTGAAAATAGAACAATTGAAATTAACCCAACTAAATAAAAGAGAAAAATGGTCTGAAACAAATGAACAAAGCCAAAACCTGTGGGACTATAAGAAAAGAGTTAACATTTCTGTCAATAGAGTTCCATATGGAGAAGATAAAGAGGGCAGGGTTTAAAAAGTAGTTAAAGAAACAATGGCTGAAAAAATCCCAAATTTGGCAAGAAACATAAATCTATAGATTCAAGAAGTTCAGTGAACCCCAAATAGGATAAACCCTAAAGAAAGCCACACCAATGCACATCATAAATAAAATTCTAAAAACTAGAGACAAAGAAAAAAATCTTGAAAACAGCCAGAGAATAGTGATACCATCTCTATAGGAGGAAAACAATCCAAATGATAGCAAATTTTTCATCAGAAACTGTGGAGGCCAGAAGGAAGTGAAATCATATTTTTCAAGTGCTGAAAGAAAAGAATTTCTAACCCCAAATTTTATATCAAGCAAAAATATCCTTCAAATGAAGAGGAAATCAAGACATTCTCAAAAGAAGGAAAACTGAAAGGATTTGCCACCAGCAAACCTATCCTAAAAGAAAAGATAAATTAATTTCTCTAAATAGAAAGGAGATGATGAAAAAAAACCTTGAAACATCAGGAAAGGGGAAAAAACGTGGTAAGCATATATATGGGAAAATATAATAGGCGTTCCTTTTCCACTTGAGTTTTCTAAATTATGTTCAATGGTTAAAGGAAAAATTATAACACTGTCTGATATGTACAATATAACACTCTAGGTACAGAAAACATTTTAAAAATTACATTATAAATGGGAGAGAAAAAAGGAACACAAAAGGAGGTAAGGTTTCTATACTTCACTTGAACTAGTAAAATAATGACATCAGTACACTATGAAGGGTTTTGTATATATAACATAATATCTAGAAGAACTACTTCAAAAAGTATACAAAAAAGATGCACTCAAAAATAATGACAAATAAAATAGAATTCTAAAAATTTTTCTGCTTATCCACAGAAAGGCCGGGACAAAATAGAGAAATAAAAACAGAAAGAAGAAAAAAAGGAAATAAAAAATAAACTGCAGACTTTAACCTCAACATATCAATAATTACATTGTGTAAATAGTATAAATATATCAATTAACAGACAGAAATTGGAAGTGTGGACTATAAAACATGACCCACTGTAGTCTGTCTACAAAAAACTCCAAGTATAATGATACAGACCAGTTGAAGGCAAAAACTTGGCAGAAGATGTATTATGCAAACATTAATCAAAGGAAAACAGGAATGGTTATATACAGTATAATACCAGATAAAGTAGACTTCAGAGCAAAGAACATTACCAGAGATGGAGGGGGCAGTTACATAGCCATAAAAGGGTCAACCCACTAAAAAGAGATCCAAATGGGTATGCACCAGACAACAGCGCTGAAAAATATATGAAACAGAAACTGACAGAACTCAAAGGAGAAATAGACAAATCCACAATTATAGTTGGAGACTGTAATACCCCTTTCTCAACAACTGATAGAACAACTAGGCAGAAAAATCAACAGGATATAGAACTCAACTCCACCATCAACTAACAGGATCTAATGGACATTTAAAGAGCACTCTATGCAACAAAAGCAGAATACAAATTGTTTCAAATGCCCATGGAATATATACCAAGATAGACCATATCCTGACTCATCAAACTTCATTTATAGCACTAAACGCATACATTATAAAGTAGAAAAAATTCTTAAATCAGTGATCTAAGCTCCCTCCTCAAGAAGTTAGAAAATAAAAGGAGAAAAATAAACCCAAACAAGCAGAAGAAAGGAAGTAATAAAGAGCAGAAATCAGTAAAATTGAAAAAAACAATAGAGAAAATGAAACAAAAGTAGCAACTATTAATACGTGAAACAACTTGGATAAATGTCCAGAGAATTATACAAAGTGAAAAAAAGCAAATCCCAAAAGTTTATATAATATATTACTTCATTTGTATAACATTATTGAAATGACAAAACTTTAGAAATGAAGAACAGATTAGCTGTCATCAGGGGTTAAGCAGAGGGTACAGGCAAGGGGGAAGGAGATGTGGCTATGAAAGAGCAATATGAAGGACCCCTTTGCTGATGGAAATGTTCCATATTTTGACTGTATCAGTCTCAGTATCCTGGTTACTATATTATACTATAGTTTTGCAAGACATTATAATAGGGGGAAATTGAGTAAAGGACACGTAGGTTCTCTATCACTTTTTTTACAACTGCATGTGAATCTACAATGATGTAAAAATGAAAAGTTTAACTAAAAGTCGTATATAATCACAATTCTCAAAACTCAATAGTAGTTAAACAAATTCCCCAATCAAAAATGATTAAAAGATTTGAATATACAGTTCACCAAGAAAAGATTAAAAGTACATGAAAAAAGGTTCAGCATCATTAGTCCTCAGGGAAGTACAAATTAAAAGCACAAGGAGATACCACTGCACTTACCAGAATGGCTAAAATTTGAAAAATGACAATACCCACACGCTGAGGAGGAGTGAGAGCAACTTGGAGTCTCACGACTGTTGGTGAGAATGCAAAATGGCACAGCCACTTTGGAAAACATTTTAGTAGTTTATTATAAAGTTTAATATCCTTGTCATAAAATTCAACAATCCTACTCATGTTCACACAAAAATTAATCATGAATCTTCATAACAGTTTAATTTACAGACACCAAAAAACTGGAAACAACCCAAATATCCTTCAGTTTGTGACTGGATAATCAAACCATGTTCCATCCATACAATGGGATACTACGCAGCAATAAAAAGAAACAAACTCCTGATACAACAATGTGGATGTATCTCAAAGGCATTATGGTAAGTGAAAAAAGTTAACTAAAAAAATTACAGTAGGGGCCGGCCCGGTGGCACAGTGGTTAAGTTCGCACCTTCCGCTTTGGTGGCCCGGGGTTCACCGGTTCGGATCCCGGGTGCGGATACAGCGCTGCTTGGCACACCATGCTGTGGTAGGCATCCCACGTATAAAGTAGAGGAAGATGGGCATGGATGTTAGCCCAGGGTCAGTCTCCCTCAGCAAAAAGAGGAGGATTGGCAGCAGATGTTAGCTCAGGGCTAATCTTCCTCAAAAAAAAAAAAAAAGCTACAGTACTCTATGATTCCATTTACATGACATTTTTGAGAAGGCAAAACTGTGGGAACAGAAAAATTAGCAGTTGTAGAGGCTGGATGTGGGAAGAGGTTTGACCACAAAGTGACACAAGGGAATTTGGGGGGTGGTGGAACTGTCCTACATCTTGACTAAGGTAGTGGTTACACGAGTGTAGGCATTTGTCACGTTGATGGATTTTCGAATTCACCCTTCCAACTGAGGGTTTATTCCGTTGGGGTCCCAGTGCGATCCCATCTGAATTTCCATGTTTTGGAGGTCTAAATTTCCATGTTTTTCTTCCTACTCTACTGTCCTGTGAGACCACCAGAGAGAAAGCTAGGGGTCACCATAATTCTAAGATGCCCTTTGAGCAGTCTATAGCCTCTGAATTCCTCACCTCTTTGATTACTCTGTTCATTCCTTTTTGTCCACTGAAATTTTCTACTTTCCCGCCTTCACTTAAAAAAATTTCAACTTCCTATTTCAGGAAATTAACTTTCCTGAACTAAAAATCTGTTTTTAAATATTTTATCTAGAATTTTTAGGGGTTTTTTTCTAAGAAGTGATTTCTTCTTTTTTAAAAACCATTCTGTTATATTTAGTCCTTCCACATTGTTGTTAAGTAGGATGCATTTAGTCTCATGTGGCATAACTGAAACAGCTGAGGATTAAAAACCATGAGACAGGAATGCTAACCTTGACTCTGCTCTTTACTAGCTATGTGACCCCAGACAATTTGTCTCCTTTCTGTGTCTCTTTTTTCCCTACTTAGGAATGAAGAAAATGGACTAAATGATCTCTAAGTCATCTTCACTAAAAAGGTGCAGTATTTTAATATTATAGTAATTGGAACGATGGCTGGCCTAGGAATTTGGAGTCCTAAGTTTTAGATTCGGCTCTCTTACTTCCTAGCTTTCTGTTTTTAGCCACATCGCTTCACTTCCTGAGTCTTCATTTCTTCATCTGTGAAATGAAAGTGAATAATATGCCATTGTATATATATGCCACATTTTCTTTATCCATTCATCCCTCAAGGGATACTTAGGTTGTTTCTAGGTCTTGGCTGTTGTAAATAACGCTGCAGTGAGCACGGGAGTGCAGACATCTCGTTGAGATCCTGATTTCACTTCCTTTGCTTATATACCCAGAAGTGGGATTGCTGGATGATATGGTAGCTCTATTTTTAATTTTCTGAGGAACTTCCCTTCTGTTCCCGTAGTGGCTACACCAATTTCATTCCCGTCAAGAGCACACAAGGATTCCCTTTCCTCTACGTCTTCACCAGCTCTTGTTATCTCTTGTCTTTTTGATAATAACCATTTACGGCTATATGGATGAACCTGGAAAACATTATAAGTGAAATAAGCCAGACACAGAAAGACAAAGACTGTATGATGTCACTTATATACAGAATCTAAAAACGTTGAACTTATAGAGCCAGAGGGTAAAACAGTTGTTGCCAAGAGGTGGGGGAAATGGGGTGATGTTCGTCACAGGGCACAAATTTTTGTTATGAGATGATAAGTCTGGAGATCTTATGTCCATCACGGTGATTACAGTTAATAGTACTGTATTGTATACTTGAAATTTACTATGAGTAGACCTTAAGTGTTCTCACTTCACAAAAGGTAACTATGTAAGGTGATGGATGTGTTAATTAATTTGATTGTGTTAATTAACTTGATCACAATATATATGTATATTAAATCATCACATTATACACTTAAAAAAAATCACAATGTACAACCTAAATATACACAATTTTTATTAGCTCATACCTGAATCATACCTCAATAAAGCTAGAAAAAATAAAAATAAATTTAAAAAAATGAAAGTGATAATATTTACCTCACAGAATTGTTGAGAAAACCAAATTCAATATTATTTATAAAAGTGCTTGGTATATAAAAGGTGAGTAATAAGTCTTAGGAGGATCCAAGAATACGGAATTAAATGATCTCTAAGTTTCTTTAGTGTTTCAAACGTCTATGTGTCAACCAAAGTCAGCCCTTAAAAGTGAAAAAAAAAAGTTTTTGCTGCAATTCTAACATGAGCTCTCTAGAGGTCTCCATCACCAAACAAATCAGCACAGGCTGTGGCCTTTCAGGAACTGAATCAATTAATGTCTTCAAATTCAACATTCTCCAAAGAGATTTTTTTTGGCTATTTTGAGGCTACATCATTTGATTTTTCAGATCGTATCAACCTTTTCTCATTCAGGTTACTGAAGAAGAATCTTCTCCTAATGCTCACTAGCAACTTTGGACTGAGAATAGATAAGATACTATTTATAATCGTATTACGATTTTTTTTAAAGGTGAGTTTAATTGTTTCTCTCTCACTCCTTCTATTTCAAAAACCACTAACCCCAGGTAGTATTATCCTATTCCTTTTACTTCAAAAACCATTAACCCCATGTATTATTCTATTATTTTCAAAACTCAGGTTACCTGTCAAAATGAATGACCAAACAAGAAAATGGAAGGAAGGTAGTGGAAGAAAGAAGAAAAAAAAAGAAAAACAAAATCCCAAGGCAATGTTTTTCTTACCCACTGTTACCCACAGTAAGCTGTGTATTTCAGGCTGTGCCAGAGGCACCCACATGCGTTTATCTAAAACAAACGTTTCACAAAGCAAAAGTTATCCTTACAAAGTGAGGTGCACTTTTCTATTTTCTATTCTATTCTATTCTTTTTGATTGTGCCTTTGACACACTAGTTAATTTTATGAACCACTGAGGGATGTCACCAGTGGTTTGAAAAATGCTACCTTAATGGGATGCAAAAGCTAAAAAGAGGTAGTTTGGTCTAGAATACGATATGTACTGACTGACCTCAAAAGACTTTGTGAAGTGACAGGTGCAAGAGGTTAACAATCTGAACAAAGTGATTCCATTTCAACAAAGTATGTGAGTACACATATATACATATTTATTTAAAGAGTTTCAGGAGGATGCTGGGCTGGACTGTGCTTTCTTTTCCAATCCAGGTTAGAGTTGGCCAAAAGAGAACTTGTATAAGATTTGGAAGTCAGAAGTAAAACAGCAGCTATTACTCTCAGAAGGTCACCATAGTCACATATGGTGATGGACACTGGATCAAAGCTCCCTATCCATCTGGTCTTTCTAATCTTTGGCCCTGATGTCCAGTAGCAGCCTGGGGCTCCTCAGAAAATGCTTGGCTGTGGATCTACAGAGAGGAAGTTATGCAGAGGGAATAGCTTCCACTAGCTCCTGCTCCAGAGCCCACATTGCTGGTTGGACACACACGGCTTCCCAGCTTTTCCTGCAAGCTCCCGGACTTGACTCCCTTCCAGACTTTCACTTCCCCACCTCCAGCAGTTTTGTAAGGTTTAATTCCTACAGTGAATGGCTTCTTTCCATCATCTTCACCATGGTTCTTCTTCCCTGACTGAACCCTAAATGGTACAGATAAATATAAATTAGTTGACAGTAGCTACATCTTAAGAGGAGAATAAAAGTGATGGGAAATATAAAGGCAGACGTAGACTTTTCTTTGTAAGACGCCTAAATCATGTAAAGTTTTACAATAGGGTGCATTCATATATTACTTATATGATCAAAAGAAAGATGGAAGGAAAAGGAAAAAGATGCTGTTAAGATACCAAAGCGTGCTCAGACACAGAAAAGTGCACAGTAGAAAATAAACTGCCATTTTCCAAACATTCTAGAATGGGTGTAAGAGATTTTTACATTCATAAGTGACTATAAAAGTGGTAGTGAACAAAAAGGCAACTGTTCTAGACATTTTAAAAGTCCAATATCATGAGGACAAGTGAAAACACTGCTGGAGCAGCACTTAGACCTCAAGGTGCATCGAGTCACCTGGGAAGCACATTTAAAAGTTGCTTCTGATTCAGTGGGCCTGGGCAGGGCCTGACATTCTGCATTTCAAACCCACTTCCAGGTGATATTGACAATACTGATTTGTGGACCATGCTTTGATTAGCAAAGGTCAGGAAAACCAGTATGACATAAAATTCAATGCTGTGTGAACTTATATTGGATATTGTTTCAAGTGGGGGAGAAAGCAATAAAAGTCACTTGGAGGACAATTAGGAAAATAGAATGTGGACTAGGTATCAGAAGATATTATAAAATTGATATTAATTTTTAGGTAGGATAATGTTATTGTGGTTATTTGGGAGAATGTTCGTCTTAGGAAAGGCATCCTGAAGTATATCAGGTAACATATAAGACACGTGCAAAGTTCTATGATTGCATAGATAAATTTCTCTGCTGTCAGTAAAATATGTATATATGCATATGTAGAGTAATTTATAATTTAGTAATTCTTTTGCTTGGAAAATACAGATAGGTGAAGAAATGCAGACAGAGAGTGGTGAGCAAATAGCCCCAAATTACCAGCAGTAGAGGTGCGACATGATGTGCTAGTTTGGAAATGACCATGTTGAACTTTCCCTGAGCCTGTGCTCCTGGAAAATTGCAATGGTTGAGAAATCTTCTCATCCTCTTGTGTTCCAGGAAAAGGCTTGCTGCAAAGAATCAAGAATCATCCTTCCCTCATATGACTTAAATAAGACGCGCAGATGATCCCCTTGGTTACTTAGGACAAAGACAGACACAGACCCGTCCCCACCCCCCACCAAATTCCTATTTGTCATAAAAGGTTAGCTGAAATGTTTGTCCCTACTGACCAATTTCAACAAAATATCCACTAACTTACCCTGAGCAAACTTCAGGCAGGTTTCTCTCCTTCCCGCAGAGCACAGAACTTTGGCCGCAGAGGTTAAGCAAGCATTAGAAGGTGGAATGAGTCCTCCTTAACAACCCCTCTGGATCACTGACCTCGAAGAAAGACATTTCCTGTTCAACTGGCTGATCATGCCACCTGCTCATCCCACTCCTCACTTCTGGTTTACTCCTCCCCGTAAAACGAAAGTCCTCTGCCTCATCATTGAGATGCTCATAGATCTTACGGTCGGGAGCTTTGTCCTCCCTATTGCAAAGTCTTCCTCTCCTTTCACAATAGTCTTTTTGAATAAAGTCTCTGCTTACTTAAGTCCAAATTTGTTTTTTATTTGACAGAAGTGTAAAGTGGGAGAGAGACGCTGCTCTGCACAAGTAAGAAGTGAGGGAGACAAGGAGGCGCGGGCAGGGAGTTGCTGGGTCAGGGAAATCTTGAAGCAAGGACACAGGAGTCCCAGAAACCAAGTGCTACAAGGGAGAAGGACCCTGGGTGGGACCCTGATCACTGCTTAGGTGGCTGGGCTTTGTGACTCTGCAGTATAACCTCAAAAATTACGTTGTGCTTGGTGTGACTGGATCCATCTGAAAGGTGGTAAATGGGCTGATTTGCAGCAAGCTGGGCTTTGGGCTGAATGAATCAGTGGACAGTGGCTGTTAACAATGCCCATAGCTACTAGTTATTGAACTCCTAGATGTGCCAGGAGCTGAAAAATGAACTTCACACAACTTATTTTATGCACATACAGCTCTGAAAAATCAGCCTCATTCTCCGTATTTTACACCTGATGAACATGTCTCTGAGGCTGTTAAATGCCTTTGTTGAACAACACAACTAGTGAGTGGGAAGCACTTACCTGCATGTCCTACATGAAAAATGCCTTTGTTTGCAGTATTTCCATCAGCGCTTATTCAAACTTCTTTGTCTAGCAATTCTGGTGGGTAACCCATGGTCGCCCTCCTTAAGCCATGCCCCATTAGCTCTTCTGCTCAGCAAGGGTAAATAAATCAATAAGTTCTCAGTTTGTCCTGCAGGTGCCACTCTCACCATGAGACAGGTCTTTTGAGATCTCAGGACTCATCTCGCAGTATTGTAATTGATTAGAAATTCTCAAAGAAGAAAAAAGACTGATCCTGTACTTCATGCAACCTAGATTTCAGGAACATGACTCTTGCACATGGATTTAGAGTTCCTTAGCTCCAGTGAATTAGTTAGAATTTTTCCTTTTATGTTTTCATTTTTAAGGCATTTCCTGTATTTTTGAATAGATAATATATTTACATGATTCTTAAATTGAAAAGTGTAAAAACGTACAGTGGAAGATCTCTCTTCCCCCACTGTCACTCATCTGTCAAATTTTT
This sequence comes from Equus caballus, assembly GCF_041296265.1. Lineage (NCBI taxonomy): Eukaryota > Metazoa > Chordata > Mammalia > Perissodactyla > Equidae > Equus > Equus caballus. Next base: position 43,246,704 of record NC_091687.1, read on the forward strand.
ATGCCCCAAATAGAAAAGCTACTATTACTATCTTCTTGTGTATCTTCCCTGAGCAATTTTAGGCATATATAAGCACATATAAGTGTATATTACTTTGCCATATTGTTTTACACATATATTATAAAAGCTGTTCTGCAGTTTCTCCAAATTAATATATTTATAAGTCTTCATTTTTAAACAACTTCATGGAATTCCATTTTATGGCTGTATTATAATTCATTTAATCAATTCTCTATATTTTAGGCTGATTTGAATCTTTGCCATTAAATAATAATACTGATAATAATAATAATAATAGCAAGCACTTACTCTAGCTCTGGCACTATTTGCAACACTTTACTTATGTTAACCCATTTAGGCCAAACCACAGCCCTATAAAGTATGTATTTTTATTATCACCATTTTATAGATGAAGAAGCGGAAGCAAAGGAAGGTCAGAAGATTGGCCCATGTTTCCCTGACCAGTAAGTGACGGATCCAGGATAAGGAGAAGACAAAGGGGGTTCGCAATACTGGGGAATTGGAGCCCAGTAAATCTTCAGATGAGGGCAGGGCTGGGAAGGGGAGGCAGTAGGGCACCTCCCACCACCACACAGGAGAGGACAAGCTACCTTCCAAAGGTGATGTTCCCGTAGGCAAGGGACTCCAGCTCTTAGGACCCAGCCTGTGGTCTGTACCTAGATGTGCTTGGTTGCGTCAAAGAAGAAGGACAAATAAGAGCCTATTCTTTGGGATTCAAAGTAGCATCCTGGGATTCAAAGTAGAAGAACAAAAAACAGAATGCCTCAGAGGGTCCAGGGAGATCTCATCCATAAACAGATAGGGATGCTGTTGGAAAATGTATGCCAGGCACTAGCAGCCACTCTCATTAAGGACACCACCTTTATACCGTTATCCCTATCTTCTACTCCATGCCAGGGCCCATGCCTCTGTGTGGCCCAGGTTTCTCCTCTGCCGTGTCCCACTACCAACCTTAATTACTCTGGTATCTAGTTCCATGACTGTCTTAGCCTTTTCAGGCTACTATAATAAAAATACCACTGACTGGGAGGTTTAAACAGCAAAGAGTTATTTCTCACAGTTCTGGAGGATGGGAAGTCCAAGAACAAGGTGCTGGCAAATTTGGTGTCTGGTGAGAGCTGGCTTCCTTGTTCACAGACAGCCTTCTTCTCTCATGTCCTCTTGTGGAAGGAGGGAGAGAGCTCTCCAAGGTCTCTTTTAAAGGGCACTAATTGCTCTCACAAGAGTTGCACCCTCATGACTTAACCACTTCACAGAGGTCCACTTCCTAATACCATGACATTGGGGGGTTAGATTTCAACATATGAATTCTGGAGGGACAAACATTCAGTCCATAGCAATGGCCCTTCCAGCACCTTGAACCCTTGCCTTCTTGACCCCACTAACCTCCCTTATGCCACCCCAGCGGAACTGGTGCTAGGATGTATGGCACCTTTGTGTGAATTAGAAAGAGTCACAACTGGATGCATTATAGATCTGGGATCCAGAAAAAGAAAGCCTTTTCTCTTCATCCCATTGGGTCTTCATTTTTATAGAGTGAACACGAGAACAACTTTGACTCCGGCCTCTTCTTACATGTGCAGCCTGGCGGCACCTTGCCTCAGGCCTTCCCATCACACCTAATTGTTTCCTGCCCTAGGGCTTTTTTATTGATGCTGTGTTGTGGGAAGGTGCTGGGAAACTGTTGGATCCTCATGCATGCATAACTCAAAAGTGGAAGTAACCTTCACTAATGTGAGATGGGAATGAACAGATAAATGTTTCTTTATTTTCCTACGCATATAGTCCTGAATTGCATTTTAGCCAGCAAATTGTATTCATTTTCTGTTGGTACTGTAACAAATTGCCACAAATTCAGTGACTTAAAACATGAACTTCTTGTCTCAAGCTCCGTAGGTCACGAGTCCAGGCTGGCTTGATGAGCTTCTCTGCTCTGGGTTTCACAAGACCAAAATCAAGGTGTCTGCTGATCAAGACTCTTCTCTGGATGCTCTGGGATTCAATCATTAATTCAATCATGAGCTCATTCAAGTTGTTGGAAGAATCCAGTTCCTCATGGCCGTAGGACCAAAGTTCTCATTTCTTTGCAGGCTGTCAGTTGGAGGATGCCTTTAGCTCCTAGGGGCCTCTCTCCAGTCCTTGCATGTGGGCCCTTACATTTCAGAGATGGTAATAGCATGTCGAATCCTTCTCACGCTTAGAATCTCTCTGACTTCTCCTTTTGCCCCATCTCTAACCTCTTCTCTTCTGTTTCCAGCCGAGAAATTTCTCTGCCTCTAAGGGCACATGTGATTAGAATAGGTCCACCTGCATAATCCAAAATAATCTCCCTATTTTAAGATCAACTGATTAGTAACCTTAACTACATCTGGAAAGTCCTTTCATAGTAGTACCTAGATTGGTGTTTGGTTGAATAACCAGGGGGTGGGTATCTTGGGGGAACAGATTTAGAATTCTGACTGTCACATAACCAGTCATCCATAGTGGTTACTAACTTGATAATCCATCTTTGTATTAGTTCTCTATCCTTACCTGTTTTGCTCTCACTATCTCTCACTTTTGCTTCCTAGATCATACTCCCAGTGAAGTACTGGCATTTAAGCTTTGTCTCAGACTCTGTATATTAGGGATCCAGTGTACGGTACTAGCAGCGGCCCTTGAAAGCTGGCCTTCAGGATGGGATTCTGCAACTGGTTCGCTCACAAGTCAGATGGCAAGAAGGAAGCCATTCATGGAGTTATGTAGCATGGTGATAACCTCTGTCATGCAGTGCATTTCAATTACTAAGGTTCTCATCTGTGGTTTAATGGAGTCAGATACAGGTGAAAGGTAAGATTTGGGGGTTATACTTTGGTTTTAGCACTTGAATGGTGGTGAAATAATGATAACCGTATGTATGGTGGAGAGGACTTTTTCTCATTTCTTTAAATTTAGATTTTTATTTTGAGGTCACTATAGATTCACATGAAGTAAGAAATACAGAGAGATCCCATGTACACTTTACCCCTCAATGGTAATATCTTATAAAGTAGCCAAAATACTGACATTGATACCGTCAAGTTACAGAACATCCATCACCACAGGGATACCTCGTGTTGCTCTCTTACAGTCACACGCACTTCTCTCCCTCACTCACAGACTCCTTATCTCCTGGCAACCACTAATCTGTTCTCCATTTCTCTAATTTTGTCATTTCAAGAATGTTACGTAAATGGAATCATGCAGTACATAAAATTTGGGACTGTTTTTTCACTTAGCATAATTATCCAGAGAGTCATCTGAGCTGCTGTGCATGTCAATAGTCTGTTTCTTTTCATTGCTAAGTAGTATTCTGTTGCTAAGTATTCCATTCCGTTCCATTTTTGTCGCCTTTGTCACATTCCCTAATAAGGTGTTGGCAGATAAGCCTTTTCCTCAGGCTCTGCTTTCTGGCAAACCCAAGCTAAGACAGGTGTTACTGAGTGGTACCCTCTTCTGGTTGTTACCATAATCTCAGAACATATTCCGTGTACTCATGCGCACAGTCATTTAGAAGGTTGGTAGAAGCAGGGAAGCTGTGGAGTGGCTTCAGACATTAATTTAGATTGTCCTTGGTAATTCTTTGGGGCCCAAAGAATATAGAGAATTATTAAAGGTAAACCTATAATCTAGGAGAAAAGCTATATGAATTTATAGAATAGGGCACCATAATGGGGCATATGTTTTAGAAAAATTACCCTGAGATAAATGATTTAAGAGCTCATATTTAGAAATTCTTAATTAAAGACAGAAAGTTCATTTCGTGGAATGCTTAGGAGGAGATAATCATCATGGTATGCGTGGATTCCAGAGAAATTAGGATTTGGTGAGTATTGTGAACTGAACAAAAGTTTCATCAATAAATTGTACTTTAAATTCAGAATATTGTAGACTGTCTGGCTAGGATCTGTGATTTTATGTCGGATAATCATGAATGCGGAGAATAACAAGAAGAGAGATAATCCTGTCTGGTAGAATTTTTCCAGTCTTAAGAGAGTGACCTAGGGTATTTCCAAGGTCCAGCTACCTTTTAACAGCAGGAGGGGATATGAACTATTTGAAAGTTCTGATGTCCTCAGAAGGGCTTTGGAGGAGCCTGAGTATATAGACTTCTGAAGGAGGCAGGGCTGGAACTGAGCTGGTTAAGGGTTGGCACTTCTGCAACTTTGTGACGTATGAGGAACACATTGTTTCTCAACAGGGGATAAGCCCAGAGCCAGAAAGCATTTCTGATTTTAGAATATTGAGGGCCTCGAGATCCTTCAGAGAGAAAGCTGGAAGAAGCCTGGGAGCAGCCATGCTGAGCATTTGCATTATATATTGAATTTTCTCGACCCTAATAATATTTCACACAAATGCCAACTTGGAAGGCTTGAAGTGGTATTATAACAGGAGTACCCTCAAGTAAAGAAACGTATGGAATTAGCTAGACTGATTCAGTCTGACAATTAGATCTGTTACCACGTTCATAAATTAAAATTCTTAGATGTGAAGAAGGATATGGTAGTTAAACTTTAAGTTGTATATAAACTGCAGTACTCTTTATAGTGTAGACCTATATCAAACCACCACCAATGTCCTTACCAGTACTAAATTGGGCATCAATAAGCAGCAGTGAATAGTAGCTCTAGAAACTGTACTTTTTGCTTTTACGATTGGTCTAGGCTGAGAAATAAAAATGTAGATGCTCTCTTACATTGCCAGGTTCAAACCTCTGATACTATCTCTACTGAGGGAATGCTTGCCATTTGGGATGGGAAAAGGCCCGCATCCTGAAGACTGTACTATCTTTCAGCAGTCATAAATTAAGTAACCTAAAACTCTCAGAGTCATCCTAAATGAGAGTGGAAAGTGTGGGAAACAGCCCAGTGGAAAGATTCAAGGTGACAGAAAGTAGCAGAGTCTTCAAGTGGGGAAAGGATGTCTTCTCTAAAGGCCAGAACCTTACTCTGGGAATGGCAGAAATTAACGCTAATTAGTTCAGGTTTCTAGAAGGTACTGCAATGTCTCATCAATGGGCTGTGAAAGGAGCTACTACTTTCTCAGCAATATCACCCCAGGGTATATGGAAATGCGTGAAGATTTACCTCTGAACTCTGGCTAAGCTAAAGAGAAAAGAAATTCATTACAAAGCTATTTTGTAGCTCACAGATTTGACAGGAAAGTTAAAGACTGGCTCATAAATGGGTAGGATTTCAGCACAAGTGGGAAGCAGACAACATATCCACGGTCCTGCCACAGGAAGAGTCTGTTAGGATCCAACTGTGGTGCCTGGGTGCCATACTGACTCACCACTGAATTTTCTCTAACCTTCTCTGTCTTTGTGTTTCTTCCTCCACATTCAAAAATCCTAGATAAGGAAGGAAACTTCGGGTATTCTTTAGTTTTCATAGTGGGATAAAGTCTCTGCCTCTTACAAAGACATATGTGCTGTGAGTTTTATTTTTTTAAAAGAAATATAAATGGGGTTTATTTGCCAGGCAGTCAGAGATCCTGGCAAATGACAGTTCTCTATCACTCCATTGCTGCCCAGTATCCCACATGCATTATCCCTCCCAAAATTGTACTTTACTGGAAAAGCTTGTGAAGTATTGGCGTTATTTCTTATTTATTTATTTATTTATTTATTTTTGCTGAGGAAGATTCGCCCTGAGCTAACATCTGTTGCCAATCTTCCTCTTTTTTTGCTTGAGGAAGATTAGTCTTAAGAAAACATCCATGCCAGTCTTCCTCTATTTTGTGTGTGGGATGCTGTCACAGCATGGCTGACGAGTGGTGTAGGTCCACGCCCAGGATCCGAACTCGTGAACCTGGGCCATCAAGGTGGAGCGTTGGAACTTCACTACACCATAGGGCTGGCCCCCTTCTTACTTAGTTTTAAAAAAATAAAACTTGTTTGTGTATCTTTCAGAGCCTGGAGTTTTCTTCTTGGGAAGGTTTTATATTAAAGATTTAGTTTCTTTAATATTAGTCTGCATTATAGAAATTGTGAATACTTGATTATTATAGGTCTATTTAGATATCTATTTCTTCTGTAGGTTTTGATAAGTGATATTTTCTACAGGTATATCCATACCATCTACATTTTCATATTTATTGGCATAAAATTGTTTATAATATCTTAATATATTCTTACTTTCAACGCCTGGAAGATCTCTAGTGAGACACACCCCTTTCAGCCTTGATATTCTTATGCTTGTGATTCTCTCTTATCTTGATTAGTCCTGTTAGATGTTTCTCAGTTTTCAACAAACCAATATTTTTTCTTTTGCTGATTTTCAGTATCAGAAAGCTTGTCGTCTGCTTCATTAATTTCTGCCCTCATTTTTCTTATTTCCTTCCTTGTGCTTCTTTGAGTTTATTTTACAGGTTTTTATCTTAACTTCCTGACACTTCTCGTTTCAGCTGTGACATATAAAGAGCTTGGAAGTCATTATTCTTGTCCTTACATCAAGAAAAAGGACACAGAAGGTTGAACCACACTAACCAGCAACTTAACCTAATTAACAATTTCTACTAAACTCCAACCAACAATAGCAAAATATGCATTCTTTTCAAATGCACATGGAATTTACAAAGAAAGACCACATGCTGGCCCACAAAACAAATCTCAATACATTTAAAAGGATTGAAGTAGTTTAGATATCTTCTAATTTATGGATTATCAAAAAAATCTAAGACTAGACTTCATTACCCAAAACGTCTCCAAATCCAAAAAACTGCAGTATTTCTCTATTCAGAGAAAAAGACAAATTCATAATGCTACTAAGAAGCTATTTCTCTAGTCTCCTTTTCATCATCTTACAGTTGCACCAGCTTTCCTGCAAACTCTGTTTATGACAAGAGAACAAAATAATTTCACTCCCATATATCACTAAATTAAAAAACTTCAAGAAGCTTAAAGGTTGCCTGGTTCTCTAGGACTACGTAACACTGAAAACCAAGCACCTGCTCACACAGCAACAGTGCCAATATCTCAAGTAGGCATACCTGACTGCTAGGAGACAGCCCTGACAAGAAACAAATTAGAATCTGCGTTACCAAATAGAGACTGAAGTGCCATCTGTTAGGCGGAAGCTTCCTACTCCTGAGAAGGCTGATGGGGGAGGGGAAACCTGGCTTCAGGACACTGACACCAACATCCACGACAGAATTAATAGACTCTGAGGGAGGCCAAAGAAGAGCCTCTCTCACCTCCATGAGAAGTTAGGAGATGAATGATACAGAGGAGCAAGATAAGAGGGATGTGGTGGGGGAGTGGTCATCAATCTTCAACCTTGGATAGGCATGGTGTAACTACCACCCCAACAAAGAAAGAGGCCAGGCCTCCTCCACAGATTAAAATTTCATGCTGTTAAAATGTAAGCTTGTTGGACCTAATCAGTGTGATGCAGAAAACACTAAGAAATAGGTTGGAAAGGGTTGAAAAGGTGAAAAGGATGGTTGGGGATGGGGGGTGGTTCAGATTCTGAAGTGGAAGACAAAGGACAGCTCCCTGTAGGGGCAAGAGGAAATATAGCCCAGACCTTATCTGACCCAAGCTAAGCTGGAGAAGCCTATGGAGATCACCCTGCACCCTTTATTTCTAAACATTCAGTAGGACTTAAGGCAGAGGAAGAAAAGGAAAAGTCCTTTTTTTCTTTTCTTCTTCTTCTTCTTCTTTTTTTTTCAGCATGACAAATAAAAATGGCAAGTAATAGGATATATTGGAGTATATGAGGAAGCCATTTTGTGTAAACCTAATTTGGCCTGACCTTGTCTTTCCAAAAGGGCCTGACCGAGGCCATTGAGCATGCATTGTATATCTGCTTTAGAGATTCCCTATGGCAAGAGCAAAAGGCCCTTGAGATAAAGGTGCAACTGCTCTCCCCCTCCCAACGTTGGCATCTCCTTAAAGATGAAGCATCTTTCTCTAGGCTGGGAACCGATTGCAGCGCTCATCTGTGACCGCCCAGCCTGAGGCAACACACCTGCCACCCTGCGGCGTTCACTGAGACAGCAGACCTATCTGCCGTTTCCATCAATCGCTGTGCTGACAGAGCAGCCTCGTGACTATTGTAAAAGGGACATTTCAATTATATGTGAAACATACTCTTTGAGGGTATATAACCACCCTATGTACCCCCACTTCTTTGGAGTGCTCTGTTCCTTTGTGGAAAGACTCTCCTGGGTTATAATCCTAAAATTTAAGCTCAGAATAAACTCACCCAAATTTTCGTTTATAGATTGGTTATGGATTATTTTCGTCCACAAGCAAAACCATGAACAAGAGTTACACTAAGAGGAGGTCACTGGGGCAGGATGAAGACATTGATTTTTCTTGGACACTCCATTTGCAGTGCTTCACCCAGCAGCCTCCCCCCTACCAGAACGGATCTGGATGAATCCAAATGATTAACACCCTGCTTTGCTAAAGGAAGCAGATTCTGGGGAAAGGTGTCAAAAAGGTAAAAAATTACAGATTGCCGATTGGGGCAGGGTAGGAGAGATTTTCCCCAAGGATTATGACGGCTTGGGCATACGGATAGCCTTGTCAGCCTGGACAGATGGACATAAATATTCCAAGGACAAATTGAAGAGAGTAAAGGAGCCACTTCCAAACCCCTGCACTACTCTGGATTCATTTTGTGCTGGAGGATGTGGCTCTCTTCTGAAATACGAAATATTTCTTTACATTCTGTGTGTGTGCTTGACAACCAAACAGCAAGGCTGTGTAATAACTGACTGTACCAGCCCTACTTCCGCTATGAAGGATGTTGTACTGGGCTCGCTACTAAACATCCCCCAGAAAGATAATGAACATGCATATCCTTGAGAGTGTATGAGATTGTCTGTTTATCTACCTCCTGCCATCCTACATCCTACACTCAGTATTATTTTTTCCAAAACAAGTTATTGATCCTATTTTTGGATACTTAAAAATAGGATCAAGAATATCGAGAACTTTACCAAAGTCCAGATTGGGGTACTAAGGGGATGTGACAGAGACAGTTGGCTGTCCGCCAGACTTGGCTCTCCCTTTCCTGGAGAGGCTCTTGGAGGCTCTACTAGAGACGACGTTTCCCAGCCCCAATTTTAGCAGGGTGGTCATGTGACCAAGTTCTTCTCAGTGAGGCGTGCGTAGAAGTGATCTCTGCTGCTTCAGCATCTGGACCATGAGACAGTGGGCTTGCACACCCGTTTTCCACTTCCTGCAAGCTATACACGCCTTGCCTGTGATCTGGCTTCCACCACGCAGATGAAGACCTGGCTCTGACAAAGTAACAGGGTGCAAGGAGGCTGAGTCTCTGAGTGAGCACCGTGAGCAGAGCTACCTGCACCCGCCAGCCTGGATGCCCACTGCGGGGATCTAACAAGAAAATAGTACGCTTCCACTGTCTTTAAACAACCATATTTTGGAACCAATTGGTTACACTGCCTCAGCCTTTGACCAAGCTTATAAAGCAGATTTTAGTAAAAAGTAGAATGTCTTGGCAGGTGGGAGTTTTACTTTCCTCTGATTTTCCTTTCATAAATTAATAACTTAAATGATTACTTTTTTCAGTTTAACAAGGGCATTACAATTTTTTCATAGTTAGAAACTGAGTAGACCACTTTTGTGAACCACGAGGTCAATTCTTATCAAATCACAGAACCATCAAATTATATAAGTTTGCTTCTGGAAGTGATAAAATAAGTGCAGTGCCCTCGTTGAGGAAGTGACCTAGCCAAGGTCTCAAAAACATGTATTACAGTGTCATTACCTTCCTACCTGCCCCTACCAAGTGATGTACGAGCAGAAGCGCGCGCACACACACACACACGCACATTCACACACAGGAAGGAAAGGCCCTATTTAGGATTCTTAAGGAGAAAGGTCAAAACCAGAAACAGAAAGTCAAAGCTTATCACATAAATGAAAAGAATGAAAACTGAAAAAAGAAATGCAGACTTGAAGTTAAAAGAAGCCGTCTCCTAAGAGGTCATTTTTAAAGGGTTTATTTTCCCCTGACTCCAGAGACTCTAAGCACATTCTCCACTGGCTTTGTAATGGTTAATCATTTACAGCCAGTCTCATGCAATTTGCTGCTAGAATTGATAGGTTTTTCTTCCTTACCACCCACTGCTACAAAAAAGTCCATTAAAATTATTGGCAAGGCTGATCATGTTTAGGGTTCAGAGAATTCCTCATGATTTTGAATACCTCCATTGGTAGGAACAACAAACTTCAGCACTGGTGCCTGGTTAAAAGCTTAAAAGGGCCAGTGTGTAGCAAAGGCTGCAGGTGGAGTTAGATAGAGGGGGGAGGGCAGCTGCACGTGGCATATAGAGACGGTAGTGGGAAGCCAGAGACGCAGCTAACCATAGCCCTCAACATGGCTGCCTCAGGGACAGGAGCAGGTGGCAGAGAGAAAACAGCTGGGAACAAGTGAGGGGGAGGCCTCTGAGGATGTGACTGTTATTATATCCTGCTCATTTTGCCCTACCACTCGTATTTATTGTCTTACATTTAATGTGCTGGTTAGTACCATCAACTCCCCCGGTTTTGGTTTCTAAAGAGATGATTATCAGGACGTGCGTGCATGTGTGTGTGTTACTCTAGAGTAGCTTTTACAAACCCTCCTTCTGACATGGAATATTATTCTCTTATTTTCTTCCTTTCGGTATCTCTTGAAGTAATTATGTTTTCCCACCGCCTTTTTGTGCAGCTTTCTTCCTTTAACACCAACAGTTGAACAGCTGCTACTATTTGTCTTACTCTCCATCCTCCAACATCACAAGTAGAGAACTAAAAACAAAACAAAAACCGAATATTCCTGGGGAACTGAAAATCTATAAGAACACAATTCTAAATAATACATTGTTCACAAGATTTAATAATACTCTTCACTATGCATGTGACATTTTTCTAATGCTTCATAAACGCTAACTCATTTAATTCTCAGGGCAACCCGGTGAGGTAGTGTTGGTTCACAAACTTGGAAGCTTCTGGATGAAATCTGAAACTGGCCTCTGTACATGGAGTGCCTGGGAGAGACCAAAGAAGGAGGCAGACCACTCCAGATGGGTAGGTGGCGGGTTTCATAAGCAAGGGAACTATATATGAGGTTTGTCTTGGGTGAGTGCAAGATGAATAGATCTCTGTACCTGCCTGGCAGCATCTTAAAAAAGGCCTTATTGTGGTTCAGTCCCGTATACTGTCGCCATGGTCTCAATGAACCTTGTTCTCTTAAGGTTGTGTCCTTGAAATGGCTCCTGCTAACAGAATAGTGGGCAGAACATACATTCCAAGGACGGAGGGGGAGGGTAAGGAGCCTCCAATTGCCCCAGTCCAGCTTGCAGGTCAACCTGTGGTCACATGCTCTTGAAGACCTCCTCCAACAGGTAGGTATTATTAATATCCTCCTTTTACAAATGAAGAACCCGAGGCACAGAGAAGTTAAGTAACTAGCTCAAGGTTAAGTAAATATTATCTGAGTAGATATCCTGGCCCAAATTCTAATTCTTTTTTTTTATACTATAAAAATATAATCATTTCTTATTTGGTGGTTTCACATCTTAGATCAATATAGACGTAATTCCTAACTACAGCTATTTTCCACATCATGATGCGTGAAATAGCAGGCCATACATATCTACCCCTTTCCTCTCTTGAGAGAAAAAGAAATAATTCTTGCATAACTGAATAGCATCATTATTTCTTTTTCTTAAAACTTTTTATTAAGATTATGATAGTTTACAACCTTGTGAAATTTCAGTTGTACATAATTGTTAGTCATGTTGTAGTTGTACCACTTCACCATTTGTGCCCTCCCCCCCCCCTTTTCCCTGGTAACCACCAATCAGTTCTCTTTGTCTCTATGTTTAACTTCCACCTATGAGTGGAGTCATACAGAGTTCGTCTTTCTCTATCTGACTTATTTCACTTAACATAATACCCTCAAGGTCCATCCATGTTGTTGTGAATGGGATGATTTTATCCTTTTTTATGGCTGAGTAGTATTCCATTGTATATATATACCATATCTTCTTTATCCAATCATCAGTTGATGGGCACTTAGGTTGCTTCCACATCTTGGCTATTGTAAATAATGCTGCAATGAACATAGGGGTGCATGGGACTTTTGGAATTGCTGATTTCAAGTTCTTTGGATAGATACCCAGTAGTGGGATGGCTGGGTCATAAGGCATTTCTATTTTTAATTTTTTGAGAAATCTCCGTACTGTTTTCCATAGTGGCTGCACCAGTTTGCATTCCCACCAACAGTGTATGAGGGTTCCTTTTTCTCCACAACCTCTCCAACATTTGTCACTTTTTGTTTTGGTTATTTTGCCATTCTAACAGGTGTAAGGTGATATCTTAGCGTAGTTTTGATTTGCATTTCCCTGATGATTAGTGATGATGAGCATCTTTTTATGTGCCTATTGGCCATCTGTATATCTTCTTTGGAGAAATGTCTGTTCATGTCCCCTGCCCATTTTCTGATCGGGTTGTTTGACTTTTTGTTGTTGAACTGTGTGAGTTCTTTATATATTATGGAGATTAACTCTTTGTCAGATAAATAACTTGTAAATATTTTTTCCCAACTAGTGGGTTGTGTTTTTTGTTTCAACCCTGTTTTCCCTTGCCTTGAAGAAGCTCTTTAGCCTGATGAAGTCCCAATTGTTTATTCTTTCTATTGTTTCCCTTGTCTGAGGAGTTATGGTGTCTGAAAAGATCCTTTTGATACCCATGTCAAAGAGTGTACTGCCTATATTCTCTTCTAGAAGACTTATTGTTTCAGGTCTAATCTTTAGGTCTTTGATCCATTTTGAGCTTATTTTTGTGAATGATGAAAAAGAATTGTCACTTTTCATTCTTTTACATGTGGCTTTCCCAGCACCATATGTTGAAGAGACTTTCTTTTCTCCATTGTATGCCCTCAGCTCCTTTGTCGAAGATTAGTTGTCCAAAGATGTGTGGTTTTATTTCTGGGCTTTCAATTCTGTTCCATTGATTTGTGCACCTATTTTTGTGCCAGTACCATGCTGTTTTGATTATTGTAGCTTTGTAGTATGCTTTGAAGTCAGGCATTGTGATGCCTCCGGCTTTGTTCTTCTTTTTCAGGATTGCTCTAGCAATTCTGGGTCTTTTGTTGCCCCATGTGAATTTTAGGATTCTTTGTTCAATTTCTGTAAAGAATGTCATTGGGATTCTGATTGAGATAGCCCAAAATCTAATTCTGAGAAGTCTGTGTGCAAAATCTGGTTAATAGCAGACTGAATGAAACCCCAAAGTTAGATATGCATGGTCGTATAGCAAGTGAAGCACTAGGATTCTGGCTTCAAACATCCTGATCTAGAGTCCAGGAATTACTCTTTACAAGCTGTGCGAGCTTGAGCAAGTTACTTGACTCTCTGTCTCAGCTTCCCCTTGCATCAGTCATGGGGATAATGATGATGATATCTAACAGATGGGAAAGAGCTTAGCACATAGTAGGAAGCTGCATCCCTGGTACCCAGCACATAGTAGGTGCTTAAAAAAATATTTGTTAAATGTCGGTTGTTATAATAGAAGAACATATGTTGACAAGAGTAGCAAAATTGTCATTTATTAAAGCTAGACCCAACTGCCTTTCTATTCTTTCAAAAGCCTCTCATTTTGCTAAGACTTCAGGTGTACTATGGATGGATCATATCCATAAAGCATAAACCATACTGATATGGCTTTATGATGATGTTACAACCAGTAAAAAAATAGGTCCCCCTTGCTCTCTTCTCCTGCCACTCTGGCATGCTCACTTACAGGATATCCAAAGGTTTAAAGAATAATTGGCAATTTGTGAACGGTGGTTAAAATATTGATTTCCCCCATTTTTTTCCTGCCTTAAATAATGTTTGTTGATAAATTATGCCTGATAGAATATTTGTAGAACAAAAATCTGTATCTGATTTGAAGAAAATGGCTCAAAAAATAGAGTCTGATTTTGACTTTAGGCACTGTAGAAGGAGGTGGCTATGATTTCACACAGAAAAAAAAAGGTAATCCAAGGAGCTGTGAAATTCTAAGGGCCACTGAGGCTATGTATCTAGTAAATTCACGAACAGGACACTTTTAGGAGTTGAGTGAATATGTCAACTCTAAGTTATGGCTTCATGCATGGATAAAATTCTTTGAATTCCATTGGAAAATAATTCTTTAAAAATAATCATTAATGTTTGAAAATAAAAGCAAACCATATGCTTCCCAAGGAGATGGGAATATTTTAAAACTGTTAGTAAGCCAATTAACATTGAACCAAGGTTCAAAATATTTAAAGTAATACATGACAGGAGCACTTTATCTTACATTAGGGCTAATCTTAGAGTTTACTGACTCCTTCTCTCTCTTTTTTCTTTTGTTTTATTTCTGTTTCTTTGGAGCTTTTTCAAAACTTCCAACTTCTTTGGAACTTTCTCTCTCTTTCCTCAACTCTACTGTAGAAATGAAACAAAACATATTCTTATTTGTTGGTTTTGTTGAACAAAAGTTGGATTTTTATTAATCTGTTGACCTGAAATGTTTCAAAATGATTACTCAAAATACACATATTGGGGCTGGCCCCGTGGCGGAGTGGTTAAGTTCTCGTGCTCCGTTGCAGGTGGCCCAGTGTTTCGTTGGTTCGAATCCTGGGCACGGACATGGCACTGCTCATCAAGCCACGCTGGGACAGCGTCCCATATGCCACAACTAGAAGGACCCACAACGAAGAATATACAACTATGTACCGGGGGGCTTTGGGGAGAAAAAGGAAAAAAAAAAATCTTTAAAAAAAGAAAGTAGAGAAGATAATTATAAAAAAATACACATATTTATTTGTATTTGTAGTTCTTTTACTGTAAAGAAAAAACAAAGATTTTCAGACTTTTAATGGTGGTTAATCATCCCATTTAACATGATCTTGTATGACCTTATTCTTGTTTGACAAGTTAGAATGTTAAAAAACTATTTGAGTAGTTCAGCAATTTATCTCTGTCAACATGAGCCTTTAGTGAGGGGAGAAGTTTGATTTAAAACCATGACATAGTATTAAAGATGTCAAAATAATGAAAGAAATACAATAGCTTTAGGCAGCTTATGATATTTTATCTTCTATTACTTTTAGTCCATATGGTAACAAAACCTTAACCAGAAAAAGTATTTAAAAAAGAGACTGTTAAATATAATTTCACAAACAAAAGATGAAAAATTAAAGTTGAAGTTTAAAAATACCCAGAAAAAAGTTTTATTCACTACTGTTATTAAATAGTTTCACGTAAAGTGAGAAAAGCAAAGCAAAAAACGACCTC
The DNA here is from genome assembly GCF_041296265.1 of Equus caballus. Classification (NCBI taxonomy): domain Eukaryota; kingdom Metazoa; phylum Chordata; class Mammalia; order Perissodactyla; family Equidae; genus Equus; species Equus caballus. The sequence continues at coordinate 43,262,031 of NC_091687.1, forward strand.
AAGGCCCAATGACAAATGGACATATGGCTAACTTTTAAAAATATTTATGAATCATCTCTATCAACTTCAGACCATTATTCAAAATTTGAATACACATACACATATATTTGCAACGAGTTCAATCTAAAATATCAATTAGGAAATCTTTCAAAATATGGTAGACACATCCAAGAGGCAAAGAAACAGTCCAAGGGAAACTTAAGATCTTGTTTTTATAGAAAAGCATCAGAATATTAATGGCTTTCTCGTGTGTTAATTGGTTTTCATGCTAAAATCTTAAATGTACAGATAATCTCTTTCCATAAACTATTTAAACTTATATTTTACAGGAAGGCCATATTTCTAGAAATAATTTGGTCAATAATGTGAGTTGTACCACCCTGTGGGTTTGCAAACTGGCCCCTTCACACGGAGGGTAAGGAGAGACTGAAGAAAGAGACAGACCACTCCAGAAGTAGGTGCCAGGTTTCATAAGCAAGGGAATTTATATACAGGCTTATCTTGGGCTGCTGAAAGACAAATAGATCTGCACACCCACCTGCCAGAATCTTATACGTTTACACAGAAGCCTTGACCAGGTTCGATCATGTATCCAGTCCAGATGGCCTCAACAACACATTGCTCCCTCAAGGCTGCATCCTTGAAAACAGCTCCCACTGTGGGAACAGTGGGCAGAACGTACATTCTGGGGACTGAGGAGGGAGAGAGGAGCCTTGGAATGCCAGGGTCCAGCTTGAGGGTCAACCAGAGGACACATCCTCTCAATGACCTCCTCCAACATACACTTCACAAAGAATTTCATCTGAATACTTAGCAAATGTAGGAGAACAAGGACCTGGAGGCTGCAAGGGCACCGCTGGCCATATGGCTCTATCCTCTCATCACTAGTATGAAGGGCACCTCCCTGGAGGATAGACAGGGGCAGCATATATTTCTAGTTGCAGAGAAGACTGTAGCATATCATAATAAGATCCCTGGGGAGAGAATCCTCCATGGCTCGTCGCATCTCAATGGAACCAGAGTGGCGCAATAACACCTAAGTGATATGTGCTGGAAGTGGTGTGCAGGAAGAGCACGAAACTTGGTATATACCCAGGAAATTACAGGGCACAATCATCTTCTTTCAGCCTGGTTCCATCTTTATCCTGACTCCCCTTCTAACAAGGATGTACAGCACTTCATCTATCCACAGCTTATTGTTTCTAATGTCTAAAATTTATATCATAGGGCCGGCCCGGTGGCACATTCCGCTTTTCGGCGGCCTGGGGTTCGCTGGTTCGGATCTCAGGTGTAGACATGGCACCGCTTGGCAAAAGCCATGCTGTGGTCGGCATCCCACGTACAAAGTAGTGGAAGATGGGCATGCATGTTAGCTCAGGGCCAGTCTTCCTCAGCAAAGAGAGGAGGATTGGCAGTAGTTAGCTCAGGGCTAATCTTCCTCAAAATAAATAAATAAATAAATAAAATAAAATATATACCATAACCACTGCCAAGTGATAAGACTTACTGTATGTTTAGGGAGTTTTGAAAGGAAGAAGCTTATAATATACATTACTATTGTTTTTAAGTGACTTAACGCTGTTCCTGGAATATCCCTGGTATCTTACAGGCTTGTTGGAACGCATAGTGCATATTCATCATAGAACAGTTAGAAAATAAGGGTAAGCTCAAAAGAAAAAACATTCATAATCTAATCACCCAACATAGCCACCATTAACATTTTTGTGTAATCTTTCAGTCTTTTTTCTATGCATATCCACATAACAATAACAATGTCTTACATTCATTTAGTGTTTACTTGATGCCAATCACTATGCCAGGTTCTTTATAAGCATTATCTCATTTAATCCTTATTGCAATCTTAAGAGATGGGTGCTATAATGCACATTTTACAAATGAAGATATTGAGGCTTCAAGGATTTAAGTAATTTGCACAGAATTACAGAGTGAGTGGCTCATAGGAACTAGTTTTAACTCAGCTCTGCCTGACTCCAGAGTCTGTGTTCTTAACCTTGATGTAATAATATTTCTGATTTATACATTCCCTCAATACTAGAAAATTGTTATTTTATTCAAACTGTTTTATAATTCTTCTTGAAGTATAACTCTACAATGAAGTAAGCATGAGAAGGAAGAGAAGTGAGAAACATATAATATATAAAATTTGTATACTAAAACATAAATTTAAATTTCACTTCTCAAATAGTCAAATGATATTAAGAGTTGGTACATGAGAAATAACAAATAATGAAGCCCCACAAAGAAAATTGCTCAGGCTTGCTGGTTAAAGGCACACACACAGTACCAACGTATATATTTTCTAATTACCTATAAATAAATACAGATGACTTTTTCATAGTGTTGGGAGAGCTATAGCAGACAGAGCTATTAAGATCAATCTTTCCGATGAGCAGTTACAAGGACTACGAAATATATTTCTAGGAAATAATCTAAAGGAGTAATTTACCAAAAATGTGGTTTAATTTCTTTTGGCAAGGTAGGTTTATGTGATTCCTAGAAATATAAATTTGAAATAATAGGTAACGAGGCAGAACACAAAGAAGGATATAGACACTGATTTCACAGCTGGGAAAAATAAAGATCTATATTTAGACACTGATGGAAAGTGAATTTAAAACAACAAAAATAATTTATATTTTATAAGCATTGGATTTTCCCCCATAAATTTAAGTGCTTAAAATGTTTTTTTCAAGATCTAAAGATTTTTATTTTTGCTGTCTAGATATTTTCATGGTTGCATTTTATTACTGATTGTTAAAAACATATGCATTTTGGTTTAGCATCATCCTCGAAAGAAAAGCTGATCAAAGGAAATGTAAGGAGGAGGGGGAGGGGCAAAGACACAAGGAGGCAAAGGTGAAGGGGGTAGAAATATGGGTGATCATAACACAATTATATTACAAATATATGTAATTATAGTATAATTGGCGCTGCATTTGGAAGTTATCCAAAAAAATTTAGAAAAACCTAAAATTATACAGCAGACATTTCTGAATATATTCTTCCAAAACTGAAGGCAAATTTTGTGTGTGTGTATTTATTTACTGCATATTTTTTGCACCTACTATATGGAAACATAGGCAACGTTCCTTAATGAAAATTGTCCAGAAGACAAAAAGCAGGAGTTGCTTTAGACGTTAGGGTCATTGATTTTCCCACAAGTCACTCTTTGATTTCTAATAAATCTTCACACACTAATAATGAACCTTTCTCTGGACATCTATTATTGTTTTGATTTGGCACAAACAGACCAGCTTCAGTCACATAATAGAAAAATACATAAAACATATCCCACCTGAGATATAGCCCACACAAAACCATATAGGACATTGGGCAGTGGTTCAAATTAGTTTCTTCACCGGTTTTTATTCTGAGCATGATGTGGAGCACATGCCATCCTAAGTAGAGAATATATTGAAGCATTTTTTTCTTCTTGGGGCCCCTCACACGTTTAATAGCTGATTTGGTTGGCTCACATTTCTTTTCTTTGGTTGTTGAGGTCTTGCAGCACTGAGGTGAATTTTCAGTTTGATTTCTTGCAACCAAGACATAATGAACTGGGGAATAACCTCTAGAGCAGATTCGGGCAGATGTGCAGGGATCTGGTGTGTAAGAGTGTTGCTGGAACCTGTGTGAACCGGGGCTCTAGAAAAGTCAGTCGGACCAGGGAACCAGCTGTGGAGCCAGCCTGCATCCAGCACTGATGAACGATAGGTACGCGGAGGCAGAAGAATCTCTGTCTTGAAGCTAGTAGTGACCTCAAGGCCTGAGTGGTCCCTGAAGTCTAGTAAAGTCACAGATTAGACACTGAACTTAGAGGGTACAAAGCTCTACTTTTTGGACTTTTCATGTGGACTGGTTTAATAATAGCACACTACAGTTAACATTTACTGAAGGTTTCTAATTATATGCTGGGGGCTGTGGCAAGTGCTTCACAGGGATTCACTCACTGAGATCTCACAGGAGACAAGTATCTTTATTGCCCCCTGTTGACTTCTAGGAGGCTTGAATCTCAGAGGAGTCCAGTAATGTGTGGAAATATACAAACCCAGTAAGCAGTAGACTGAAGTTCACACCCACAGAGTCTGACTCCAGAGCAGGGGGAATTCGCCCACCATTGTCTCTCTGGAGAGCTCTAAAGCAACTTTCTAATGGCCAGCAAGTTAGGAATTTGCCCAGTATGTTTCTTGGTAGCCATTTAATCTCTTCTTGAAGACCTTCTTCCAAACTTTGGGGAAGTAACCAGATTAAGAAGTGAAACAGGTATCTTTGCAATCAGCAGTTTATACTTTGTAGGGTATACATGGGAACTCTCTGCACTTTCTGCACAATTTTTTTGTAAACCTAGAATGCTCTAAAAAGAAAATGTCTATCAATAGAAATAAGGTCTATACCTCTTTTTCTGCCTGCTCTCTAACTCCATTCTCAAATGTGTATCACCATCTGTCAAAATTTGTATCTAACTATACACATACTGCCAAAGCCTCTTCAATAAGGCCTTCTGGATCTTAAAGATTCCCAATTGGAATGGATTTTCCTCTTCTTGATCTCCCATGGCAATGTCTTTGATTATTCTACTTTTCCCTGTCTGCTTGGTATTAAAGCTAGTTTTATCTTTTCATTAGATTTTGAGTCTCTGGAATATAGAACCCTTTCACTTCTTATTTATTTCCAGTCCCATACCCAATGTCTGTACTATGCCTGGGTACATGATAATGAAAATAATTATAACTACTTTTTATTGAGGGCTCAACTTGTGCCGGGCATATATTACAAGTTTTTCATGGGGAATACAGCTTACAAATTCAGGTCTTCTTAAACCTGGCCTGGATTCTTATAATGAACTTTGAACTGGTCTCTGCTTGTTCTAATCTTCTATCCATAGAACCATCTCCCCCTCCAGCCCTCTGATGACTCCTCCAAAGTGTCATTTCCTGCTCAAACATCTGTAATGGTGGTAGTCCATTTGTGCTCTTCTGCCTCCCTTAAGGACCCAGTCTGCTCCTCCATGAGTCTGTCATGCTCCAAAAAGCTGGCCCACTCGACATTTGCTGAGTACACGTTGTGCTTTCTCTTCTCTGGAGCTTTGTTTACACCTGAAACTGTTGTCCCCTCTTCATGTCTACTGTTAAAAGCTCTATCTATCCATTTCACATATTATCCATATTCATAATTTTAATTTCCTCCTACCATCTCCGCCACTCCAACCATATGGGCTCTTATATGAGTTCTTTTAACGCACATTGTACTGCTTTGGCCATTTCCTTATTGTTTGCCTTTAATTACATGTTGCCTTTACCTCTCCTTCCACCTTCGACTGGATTTTAATCTCTTTATAAAAAGGATTATAATCTCCTAAATTTTGGACCATCTGAAACTCCTAGCACAATGCTTTGCAGGTATTGAGCATGTAACAACCCTATATTGGAGAGACAGTAATACCAGGTGGTAACTTTCCAGCTGCGAAGTCAGGTAGACGGGGATTCCATCTCAGCTAGATCATTCAGCAGCCGTGGAACTTGGGTGAGGTCATTAACTTCTTTGAGACTCAGATTCCTTTTCTATGGCCATGGCATTGTAACTACTATGTAGTCTTACTGAAAAATTTAAAAGAAAAATTTATGTAGAGTTTGACGTATATTACACAGAAGTGGCAAATATTTGTTTCATAGAGTTTTTCTGCTGGAATATCTTGAATTCCTTCTATCTAAACACATTTCACCTCTCTTTTCAAGCCATACTTATGGTCCCAATAATTTGCCATGAAGGCAAAATTGGAACAATGATAGCCATTTTATAGACAGGCATGATATTGTATTACAATCAGAACTATATTTATTTTGAAATTACTGTAGTACTTGTTGACTAAATAGATTCATAAATATTTAATGAACACCTATTATGCATCAAACGCTGTTGTAGGTATTGGAGATACAGCGGAGAATAAGATACAGTCCTTGTCCTCTACTTTCATTCAAATGTGTAAGATGTCTCCACAGATATTCAAGAAACATGATGAAAAACTTACCTATAAAATGGTGCCAAACCTGCATTGATTAGAATCTCAAACTCCATTTCTGGGCCTTAAAACTTACCCGTATGGGAAGCTTTGGGGTAGTTCAAGAATGGTTATTAAAAGCTAGGACTTTAAAAAGCTTAAAAGCTAGGATTCTAAGAAATAATGGTGTGGAGGCAAGCTACATATATTTTCCTTCTGGGAAAAGATAGGGATAAGTCAGACCTATAAGTCCTGGTGTGTAGTAGATGGATCTGAGCTTTCTCTATTTCTATTTAAATGACCTTAAAGTAGTTGTCTGGGAGTGAAAGTTGCTTAACGTTGGCATGTCAGCAGGAGCGCCCAAAACACTGAAGCTCTTGTGTTTGCCGCAACTTAGGAGTGAGTCCTGCCGACTTCAGAGAGCTAGACGGATCGACCTCCCTAGGTCCTCTGCCGGACACCAGCCTCTGGGCCGGCGCCACACCCTCCCTGCGAGACAGCGTGCGGGAGAGCGGGAGCGGAGGGCCCTCCAGCGGGAGGGGCGCGGGGCGTGGAGGGCGTGGGCCGGGGGCGGGGCGAGCCCCGCAGACTGGGTGCTTCGGGGGAGCTGTCAGTGTCAGGCTCGGGCAGAGAGAGGAAGTGATCGCGCCCGGAGGAGCGCGAGCCGAGCGGCCGGCGCAGCGTGAGACAGCACATCCTGCGCGCGCCGCCCGGGCCCGCCGCCCCCGGGAGCCGCTGGAGCGCCGCCGCCGCCGCCACCCGGGAGCAGCCGCCGCGCTCGCGGAGCCCAGGTCCGCCGCCGCCGCCGCCGCCGCCGGGCGCGTCCAGGTAAACAGGAGGGCTGTCGCGACCCCGGCCGCCGCCTCCGCGGCCCTCCTCACCCCTCCACGCCCCGCTGGCGTCCTCGCCGGGACCCGGGCAGCAGTGCGGCCGCTGCATTGCAGCCGGACCCCTGCCTCGGCCCCTTCCCCAGGCTCCTGCCTGCTCCGCCGCTCCCCGAGGCGGCCAGAGCCCCCCAGCGGCAGCCCCCTGCGGCGGCTCCCTCGGCAGAGCCGAGAGGCGAGGGCAGAGGAGGAGGGGTCGTGGTGTCATCACCTTGTCGTCCACCTTGTGGACTGGGAGGGGCGTCCCCGTGCGACCCCCCTCGGTCTTCTGGGGAGCCGAAGGCTAGCGGCAGTGCAGTTCGCACTCCTCTGGGCCACCAGCTGACGGCCCCGCGGGGAGGGGGAGCGGCAGAGGGAGGGGAGAGGATGCTGTTTGATTACATTTTCAGCTGTCTGCAAAGCTCTTAGATGCTGTTGCTACCCGCCAAGTCGGAGGGAGCGAATGCACTTCCAGCAGGGCATTAATTAAACACTCGCGCAAGAAGATGCCAGTTTCTCTCACTGCTGCAAAAAAAGTGTGGTTGGGGGATGTGTTTTCGTAAACACCTTCCCGGCCGCGTGGCTCTCCTTCCCCCACTCCCACTCCGGAATCGCTCTGGCCTTATAAATCTGTGCGTCGTCATCATAAGGCAGTGATCCTGGCAGCACTGATGGGAACTGAGTGTGCGGGAGTCTCATGACTTGTACCTCGGCTAATAAGGTTGAACAGAACGCCAGGATCAGGACAGGAAATTACTTAGCAAATCAGAGACTCAACAAAATGAATATATTCGTTCTCCTGGTCTCTACCACATCTAGGTAAGGGGCAGGAGAAGTAGCCAGCCATTTTCTTGCCTGGAATGCCTTTCAAGTGGGCATTGTAGACTTACCGTAGTTGAGGGTTGTGAAAAATTGCTTCCAAATATTTCAGATTAGCAGAAAGCATAGCAAACGGTAAGGCAACTGTAACTGCAGAAGACATCATGTGGCTAATGTTAGCACGGATATGGGTAACTGTCTATGAACGTATTTTCATTGTGTAAATTATGGAGAAAGACTTTGATCAGTGCTAGTAAACTTGAAATGGAGCATTCAGAACAAGTTGCATCTTGAGGGTACTAATGGGAAGGTGATTAATACTTCCTCTGATTATTTCAAATGCCATATTTTCTCCAGAAGTTTTAGTGTGGGAAAAAAAGGGCCCAAACTCTGCTCTTGTGATCATGTTTCTAAATAAAATAAAATCAGACATTCCTACCACTAAGGCATCAGTTGTTCTCTTCATAGGAACAAATTCTCCAATATTTCTTAAGTTCTGAAAATCCAGTGCTCCAAGAGCCATTTCTCTCAAAACTCTTCTAGCACTGTTGTTGGGATGTTTGGACAATATGATTGGGAGCTCAGTGCAGGCTTTTTCTAGCCTGTCCAGCTCTGCACCTAGTTTTTGGCCCGGGACATCTCCCATCTCCCTCTTTTTCTTCCTTATCTCAGGCCTCATGCACTGATGCATTGGCTTCCTCTCCCCTTGGACCTCAGGGATGCTGCAGCCTCTGCTGTACAGTGCCCAGGAACAGAGGGATGGCTCAGCCCCTCCCCACACCCAGCTTTTCCTCTTCTCCCGCTGAAAACATGTCTCAAAGCTCTTTTGGTGTCAAAAGTCTACATCTTTAGGTATAATCACCACTAGGGATATGGGCAGAGAAATAAACTCAAGCCACAAGAAAATAGGGCAGAGTTGTTACACTGGTGGTCCCTGGTCCCTAGTTTCTGACTAACTTCTGAGATGGTAAGAGAAAGTCACCCAGCATTTCTGTCATCATGTTTTATGTCTCAGATGGGGCTCTGTTAACTTTGTTCCCACCCCTCCTCCTTTCCCAAACACTCCTTCCTGAGTCTACATTTCATAAATAAGCCTTTCCTTCGACTCAAGTGCTGAGTCAAGTAATTATTGGGAATCCATCCTGAGTGCTGCTTTGTCTATACTCAGAACAGCCATGTAGACCAGTCTTGTAAAATAAATGCCAAGTCTTTAAACCCAGCTATTCTCTTAGCACAGACTGTGTGCACAGCATTCATCCACGGTTAGGTACCTAAATGGTCCACTCATTCTCTCCGGTCACCCTGTTTCTTTCTGTCACTTAACCTAGCATCAGATGAAAAGGTCACACAAATCTGTTGCAAACATAATCATCATTTTGTTCTCCCTACACTTTGCATCACCAAATAAAACAAGGTTGATAATATCTTGAGCACTTTAGCAGTGCTTGATACATTTGCTAAATGTATTATGTTACACTTACTAAATGTATGACATTACTAAAATTGAGCACTTGACCAGGCATTGTATTTTGAACTACTTTTCCATGTTAATACTTCTTTAATCCTCACAAAAATCTTATAGGTATATATTGTTTGTAATCCTGTTTGACAGATGAGGAAACAAAGACACAAAGATGTCAAGTAACTTTCCGAAAATGCCTCAGTTCATAAATTGTAAAGCCAGTTCATAAATTTGAACCTGGCAGTCTGAATCTTTTCTTCCGTACTACTGAACAATTTTGTTGGTTAATTTTCATATATTGACTACTAGGCTCTTTTCTTATGTTATCTCATTTTAATCTTTATATTAATCCTTTGAAGGCAACATTATTGTCCGTATTTTACAGATGATGAGACTGAGTTAAGTGACATACTCAAGGTCATAGTTAATAAACGGCAGAGGCAGGAGTCAAATTAGGTCTGTCTGATGACTCTGAACACAGAACTCATCCATTCTAGTTAGAGTCTTCTGTGAGAAACAAAGAAGGCTGAGCATGTCTTTCTTTCAGGTTTGCTGCCCGATTTCCCCATTAGCCAGTCTTATTTCCTTTAAGGCTCAAGTGTCGCCATACAGTTTGCCAGCTGATTGGCAGCTGTGGATGCTGTGGAATACTCGAAGTAGGACCATAGCTCTTTTGAGATCAAATATTGCCTTGGTTCTGTCTCCTCAATGAAACCAGCTAATTCCCCATAATAATTTGCGGATCTCGAATGCTGTATAAAGTTGTTCCCTTGATTGGGGATCCGTTTTACCAGAAACTATTGTGGCTTCTACATCCCCGAGAAAATGTAAGAAAATATGTTCCTTTGAGAACTTCCCCAGGACAATGAACTTCCATGGTTTACTTCTTTTAAGAATTAACTAAAGTTAATTCAACTCTCATTTTATTTCTTTGAAATGTATAAACGTTTGCTCAGATCCGTGTAACAATTATTCCTCTTGACTGGGAACTTTTCATCGATATCCTGGACTTAGTTCCTTTGCTTCCTCTCTGCGGGAAGCCTGACACCAGAATGTCAGAGCGAAGCTTGCATTGTAACATAGACACCGCTGCGCGTGTCCCAACCCTGAGGAACCCACATGTTCATAAAGTATCTCCTGATTCTTTGTTACAGGAAGCTTCTTGAACATGAGCCATAGGTACTGTGGAGGGCAGGCATGTGGTAGTTTTCAGGTGGTGAATTAACCCGATAAAATTGATGCAAAATTTTATGCATTTGTGCATAAATGCAGCTTTCTAGGGAAAAACAGGGTATTTGTGACTAAAAAGAGATTAAGAACCACTGGTTTAAGCACACTGTTTAGGAAAGAGGGGAGGCCACTTTGCAGAAATGTGTTGAAAACAAGGCAAAACTATGCTGCCGGAACCAGCCAAGTAAAAATGCTCTTGGCTCTCAGGACATTGTGGCATTTCGCTACTGAGGCACGCCCAGGTGCAGGTACAACACACACTGATGGACGCTGCAACCAAGTGAGGTCTCCAGCAGTGGCAGGCAGCCCTAGCACTACTTACCATTCATTGGACGCTTAACTCTGTTTGTATTCAGGGTTTCTCAGATCATCCCAACATTCCTGTAAGGTTGACTTGTTTTTTTAAAGGTTGGCCCTGAGCTAACATCTGTTGTCAATCTTTTTTTTTTTTCTTCTCCTCCTCCCCAAAGCTCCCCAGTACATAGTTGTATATCCAAGTAGTAGATTCTTCTAGCTCTACCCTGTGGGGCACTGCCTCAGCATGGCTTGATGAGCAGTGCTAGGTCTGCACCCAGGATCTGAACCAGTGAAACCCTGGGCCGCCGAAGTGGAGTGCGCAAACTTAGCCACTCAGCCACGGGGCTGGCCGGCCCCAAGGTTGACATTTTTATTTTCATTTGATAAACAAGGAATCTGATGCTTGGAAGCATTAAGCCACTTGGTCAAGGCCACATGAGGCCAGTTAGTAGAAGGGCTGGATTTCAAATGCAGGTCGGCCCGATTCCAAAGTCTGTTTATTCTCTTCCCATCATATCTCGTTGTTTCTCTATGTGGGATGCCAAAAAGTACTGTTTAGTGTAGCTTTTTATTGTGCCAGGACAGACAGTCCCTCAAGAACAGGCTCACACACTGATAGGAAAAGCCTAAATGTGTTATCGGAGGGGAACAAGAAAAGTAGAGATCTCTCAGCGTGGTGGAGGAGACGCAGGCACTGCTTCCCTCGAGGTGATTCTAACACACATTTGATTCTAAAGTGTCACTGGGTATCTTGCTGAGCACCAAATGCGTAACAGTCTACAACTGAGATGGCCCGGAAAGTTGATTTTGCAAAGGTGGCTGCAAGTCAAGACTTTATTCATCACAAAGATGAATTTACTTCAAAGCTGAATTTGAAGCTGGTCAGTGTTCTGGGGTTTACCTGATACAATGGCTGCGTCGTGATCCGCCACACCAACCTGGTAGGAAATCGTGGGGGGGGGGCTCTGCCTCCCAGATGACCTGCGTGCCCTTTAGTTTTTAGTTCACATCAACCCTGAGATCCTCTCGAGCAGCTGGTCTTGCTTCCGGAATATTACTTAATCCCTTATATTTTTATGCACACCCATATTCTTGCTCTACTTCTATAGAAAAACCTATTGTTTCATTTTGGGTTACAGACCTGCTAATGCCATCAGTGTGGCAAACACACAAAGCAGAAATTTATGTTGGAGTCAAAGGCATTCTTTACAAGGAAAGTAATGAGCCTCAGGCCCTGTACGATGCTTGCGCTGGATCAACAGGTGCCCCTGGGAACAGACGCAGGGTACTTCTTTATGCTTCAGTGGGTTTTCCTCTCTTATAAACTCTAAGGATTTTTTAATATCCTGCTGCCCCCTCACCCCTACACATTTTAGGTTGGCATCTGACAGTTTTCATCGTAAATTTAAAGAATCACAATGAATGTGATTCCCAGAATTATAAACTTTGATATTTAAAAATAAAATGATGACATCATTCTTTGAATCCAGTTAAAATCTAAATACTACACCAACCTCTATTTTAAAAGTACCTGAAGAAGTTCTTCAACAAAAGGGTATTTTTATATCTTGTGGTCAAGCATGATGATAAGATTCTAAGATTTGGGGTGTCATTTTTTTTTTTTTCCTGATAATGTGGAAGAAGGGCTTTTGTGAAAAATGGAGGTGGGAAAGCAGGCCCTGAATGATTCTACAACTACAGGCACGTTCTCTGGCAGGTCAGTTTTGGAAAGCATCCAGACGGAAGCTCTGGATCTGGACATTACTGTCATTAGCTCTTGCCGTGCCTGTGCACTCTTTAGAAAGCCTTCATGGATGCCAGCGGCACACGGTGCCAGTTTGAGGAGCATGCATTTATCTAGCACAGGTGCTGCGTGTTACTGTCTTTGTGGGGCAGTGCTAGGAGTCAGGTCCATGGGCTTCAGTCTGTGTGGCTCAAACTCAAGGTGGGCAGGGCCAGAAGGAACCACAGAGCCTCTGGTCCCATCTTCTGCCCTCAGGCAGGTGACTGTGTGGATAGCTGTCTTTCCTCTATTTAGTGATTTACAGGAAGAGATTGACCGATTCCAGTGTGTTTTTAGATGAGTGTTTCTCAGCCAGGAGTGATTGTCCTCCTCAGGGGACATGTGGCAATGTCTGGAAATATTTTTGGTTATCACTTTTAGGGAGAGAGGATGGCCACAGGCATCTAGTGGGTAGAGGTCAGGGCTGCCGCTGAACATCCTATAATGCACAGGACAGCCCCCAATGGCAAAGAATTATCCCACCCAAAATAATGCCAAAGTTAAGAAAGTCTGCTTTAGATTTCTGATTTTCTATTGAAATCTTCTCTGCTGTAATTTAAGTCTATTTCTTTGTTTGGTGGTTTACAAGATAATAAGAGCACAGCATCTAAGAGGCAGCATAAAGTAATGGAAAGAAGCAGCCGGATATCCCACTTACTGCCTGTGTGAGCCTCAGTTTCTTCATCTGTAAAATGGAGATAAAGACACCTTGCTTGCAAAGTTGTTGTGAGGACTATAGATAATGAAAGAGTACAGGGTTCAGTACATACTCAAGGCATGGAAGATGCTTTTTATTATCCGACAAGAATTATATCACTCTCTGGCTGTCTCTTTTCAGTGATGTGCGTGATCTTGCCCTCCTTGGAAGTAAAGATATGTTTTGAAAAATTTTTTTTCTTGAATTATACTGACTTATGTACTTGCCTTCTTCCCCTTCTAGACTCTAGACTCCCTGAGGCATCCTTTCATCTTCCAACAGAGTCTTACACCTGGTAGATCTCAACAAGCTTTTGTTGACCTGAAATATTAGCCAGAATAATTCCACTTAGTTTTACCTTTATTTAAAGATTTAATCCTTTCCTTTTGGATCATTTTAATGTGTTTAGTAAAAAACATTCGCTTCCTGAAATGTAGCCCCCATTGCATGTCTGGCCCAATGTGAAGGTGGGCTTGGTAATGCCTAGACTTCTGGAAGCCTTGCCTTCCTGAATCAGGATCTCAGCGAGCATTTCTGCTGGGGGAAGGGAAGTCTTGAGGAGGACAACCTTTCATTCTAGAAGTGACAGGCAGGATGGTTGAGTCCTCTGGTTTCCTCTATGAGCCCCTTGGGCTAATTCTTTTGATCTGGCTTCTATCTGACACTCTCTGCTGAGCAGTAACGATGCTTTAGTTCCTTTCTCATGGGAGGAGGGGAAATTTTGATTCATTGGTCAGATTTCTGTTTTATACTAATGTCCAGAGTGAAGCCAAGAGTAATGTGTGTATTTTAAATAGCACTAATGAATAAATGATGACACAATATTTTATATCCTTTGCCTACAATCAGTTTCCCTTTTAGAATCCAGATTTTCTACTCTAACCCAAAATACTACCCATTTCTTTGTTTAACAAGCTGAAGATTTTAGTAATTGAAATGGAAAGAAGTCCTCTCCTTTTGAAAGTAGTTTAGATGCTGTAATGCACATATGGAAGCCTTTAAAAGTTTATTGAGTTGTTGAGTGTTACAGTGAGCCCATGTATAGAGGGTGACCACGGGATTCTGTCTCAGAATCAGCTTGTGGAATTTCAGTAGTTGGTGAGTTTGGGTGGCTGAAAGGGTGGCGGGCCCTGTGGGGAATGTGTGTTTTGACAGTGTCCCCTTTTAAAATGACAGCACATCTCCTGTTTCACCATCTGCCCCATTAGTATAGAAATTGCAAGGGGTTGTGGGAATTGGTGTGTGTTTTGTGGAAGAAAGAATATCAAAAAAACTTCTCTGCCTGTTTCCTTGGAAAGTGTGACTTTGTTCACTTTCAGGAGGTATAGGTTACCGCTGACTCCAAAAGAGGATCCTCCCTCTTTGAATGCTTTCAGGCTCTGAGGAAAGTGAGAATCTCTTTACATAAGTTAAAACGCCAAACTAAATCTCCCGATGCAAAGATGGACCACCCAGGGACATGTAAAGCCCCTGGGCTGAGGTCTTGAATACAGATTTTCTTGCTTCTTCTTTTAAGCTTTTTAATATTTTTCCAGTGCTGCTGAAAAGTAATTGGCATATCAAGCAACGATGAAATCCCGTCTCCTTTGCTGTAGATTTTAAAGAGAGGAACAGTACTCATTTCCCTTGAGAGCCCCTTGTTTTTCAAAATAAAGAAATATGAATTCCTAAAATTTAAAGGCCAACAAGTTGTAGATTTTAGTTTAAAGAGATAGAAAAGTCAGGTTACAAGACAGTCACAGGGAGAAGGAAGATACTGTCTTCAGATGTTCTCTTTCCCTGGTAACTTCTGCCCAGACAGAGACATTTACCTTGGTAAACTGGGCAGAACTTTGCTTCTGGGGATGGGCCAGGGTATTGGAAACATCACCCCGTAACATTGTCAGCAGCACCACTGCCTTCCCAAACCCTGGGAAGGGAGATCAGGGCGACACACAGAAAGAGTGTTTTCTAAGTTCTCTGGGGAGAATTCAGAATGAAAGTTGCTTTAACCAGGCCATATGTTCTGGTGACCGTGTAGTTAATAGTGACACTTAGTGCTTTCTTAGTCTTTACACCTGTTAAAGAAAAAGTTATTCATGACACTTGTTAAAGAAATGGTAAGGCAGGCTTTATTAGGGGGACTGTCGTGGTAGATGTAGGGACCACTGTAATGGAGTTTTGCAATAGGAGGGAGAGGTTGGGTTCAACTCTGAATACAGCAAGGAAAAGTGGGAATGTGCAGCCAAGGAGCAGGGCGGGGTCAGCGGATGGAAAGTTACTAAGAGGAAACATCAGGGGTCAGTGAAGAGATTCAGACTAAACTGATCTAACTGGATTCTTGCTGAAGGCAGGCCAGGTTAATCAGATATCACTTGGGAGAGGGCAGGGGATGAAGGACTTTATCAGATATCGGTAGTCAGCTGTGGAAGGTGGGATATTCTGGTGAAACTGACTTAGCAGGACTCTTACTAAAATTGATCTGTTGAGAACATGCTCATGGATGGGGCCTAGTTGAAAAAGAGCTTGGGGGAGCCTGACTGGAGTTGGGTCACAGGAGAAATCTTTGTCACACAGTGATGCTTCGGTGGGGATGATAAAGGAGAGGTACTTGCAGTTGCCAACACTAAATCAAGGAGGGTGAAGAGCAACCAGAATGCTGGATCATCTGAGTGGGTTTGGGCCATGGGAGTGTATTGATCAGGTTGGGCTGTGTCATGATGCAATAATAAACAAGTCCCAAACCCCAGGAGAGTGACACAACAAAAGATTTTTCTCACTCAGGTTCATGTCCAGTTTGGGTCAACGAGGGGCTCTGTTTACCATATTCACTCAGAGACCCCTGCGGAGAGAGCCTTCGTCTTGATGTATCCTGCCCCGATCTCTCACAGTACATTGGCCAAAGCAAATCAAATGGCCTTGCCTGACTACAAAGGAGTTGCTAAATATAGTGCTGGACGAGGGGAACAGGAATTTTCGTGATTAATCCAAATGACTATGGAGGGAGGGATTTACCTGAGTTCTGTGTATTCCTGCTGTTAACCACAGTTTCCAAAAGGCATCTCTAGGAAGCTAACTGAGATGCAACCACATGTGTAGTGGTTTCAAGATCCAACTTTTGTAGCACCTGAAAGAATGCCCATTTTGAATACAAAGTGCATTTGACGACTTGAACATCATGAGTAATAGTAGTGTTCTGAAATTAGTGATCTTAAAAATATAGATTTTACTGATAATGAATAAAAGAAATATGTGTAGGGGTGAATATTAGCTTCCTTGAGTAGTTTTTCAATTCTAGTCAAGAACATTTATTTCATATTTACAGGGTGCCAGCCATGAGCAAGACTGAGTGCTTCCAGGGCACATGAAGATGAACAAGGTCCAGATCTTAGGGACTGATGTGTAATCAGGGAA
Organism: Equus caballus; assembly: GCF_041296265.1. NCBI lineage: Eukaryota > Metazoa > Chordata > Mammalia > Perissodactyla > Equidae > Equus > Equus caballus. Next base: position 43,278,594 of record NC_091687.1, read on the forward strand.
AAATAGACGTATGGTTACATGTTATCACATATATCACATGGTTATCACAGAAGGTAAAATGTGATAAAACCTAATAGAAGTGTAGCAGGGTACAATGGGGGTTCAAACAAGGGAAATGATTATCAATTAAGTGAATAATCACTTCCTTGAATTTGCAGGCTGACCAGACATCAAGGCTAACCAGGCAAAACCATTTGTATTAATGTTGTATCTCCATCTTCCTCTTTTGTTCTTGGGCCTGATTTGATTCCAGAACAAATCATAACAGAGATTAAGAGGTAGTGGGAGAACATGACCTCCAGAGCTGGGTTTCCAATCCCAGTGTCACCACTTAACTAGCTATGTGACTGTGACAAGTTACTGTGTCTCCTTGTAGCTTGTTTTCTTCATCTGTAAAACAGGAGTAATAATAACAGTACCGCTTCCTATGTTGTGGTGAGAAATGAAAGAATAAATCCCACTTAATTTTCCATTTCTTATAGGATTTAAATTTTTTCCCTTGGATCATTTTGATGTGTTTAGTACAAACATTGACTTCCTGAAACGTGTTACCTGTTGGGTGTCTGGGCCCAAAATGAATGTGGGCTTGGTAATTCCTAGGATTCTGGAAGCCTTGCCTTCCCAAATCAGGATCACGTTGAGCATTTCTGTCTGCGCCCAATAGAGCAGTGCCGGCCTCAGGGTAAGTACATTGTAAGGGCCAGATGGTCACTTAGCATTTTCCTGGCTGGTGAGGCAACCTTAGTCTAGAGACCTCTAGAGTTTCAAGTTGGCCTCTGTTCTGATCTTGGAATTCAGGTCTGCTGAGGACACATTTCCTAGCCCCAGTACTCTTACATCTAGCCCCAGCACTCCAAAGTCATGTTAAATTAAAATCTAATGTGGTATAAATGTGTTGTGGCTAAATCATGGAGGCATTCTGTTTGTCTGAGTCCAGAAAGTTAAAAGCTCTGTGTACTTGGGATCAGCACCACAGGCTAAGGTTTGATGAGCTAGAGTCTGGTTATGATGGAAGGGAGGCCATGTGGCTCTTCTTTGGCTCTCCCCCGCCCCTACCACTCCTTGAATGCAAGGTAGGATGAACTTGAGGTGATGCTGCAGAGAGCTTGTGGGTAGTAAGCGGGTGAAGGGGTGGGCGTGAGGACTCTGTCTTTGGCAAATGGGTATGAGGACACTTATCTCTTATAGCCCAAACTTCTAAGAAAAAGGAGAGTTTGTATCAATACAATGGAGAAACGTTGGTTGATTCAAGCTATTCAAAAAATAAATTGGGCTGCCTTTAAAGTGGTAAGTTCCCAATGCCCAGGAGAGTTCAAGCATGCCACCACCAAGTCAGGATTGTTATAAAAGGATTATTGCACCAATGAGAGGTCAGATTAGAATTTGGTAATCTCTACATTATTTTTTCTCCAAATTTAAAGTCTGTGATTTTATGGACTAGAGAAAGCCTTGCATCACTCTTACCTCTGGCCAGGTTCTGCCATTCACTTGAGGCCAGCATAGGTAAGAGGGCACGTGCCAAACTAGAAAAATAAATGTGACAGTCTATGTCTACTTCCTTTCCCATGTAACTGTTGAAGTTGTACTCTTTCGTTCATTCATTCAATAAACACTCTTTAAACTCCTGCCCGACACTGGGAATGCTATAGCAGTGTTGGGCCAGGCTGAAGGAAATTTAACAGCTTGTGAGAGCCATTACAAACAAACAAACAAAAAATGCTTGCATCTAACTTCCCTCCAAACTGGCCACGTCATCATGCAGTTGAGGGCTCATTCGTTCATTTGTTCATTGAGTGATCTCTTAATGTGTACCAGTGATATTCGAATTCTGATCCGTCCTGCCAACAGCAGAGGCTAGACAAATATGTTGTTTCAAAGGCCTGTGCCAGAAACTTCAAGTCTCCTATTCTTTTTACATTGCAAAGAACAGAAAACTGCGAGATTACTTGGAGGACAGAGTTCCCACCCTGAATGCTTATCTTATGCAAAGGATTTGTTACAAGTGCTAAATTACCTATTTTGAGCTCTTAATTTCTCTCTTTTTCATTATATTCAGCAAAGGGGTGATATGTAAGAGGAGTGTTAATTCTAGTTGTTTGCATTGCTTAATTCATTTGAATAGATTGGATTGGTTTAATGTGGAAATAATTGGATTTTTTTTCAAGACCCTTACATGTTTTGAAAATAAATAGCTTTCTTCCGAAGTGAGGCAGGACCAACCAGCAGAAACAGTTGACCTGAGTTATGACCTGAGAGTGTAGCACCAAACATACACCTTTCCAGCCTGTACCCCATTGCACCCCTGCTACCTTGAACCCATTTGACCATACACTACAGTCCGGTTGAACTGTTTGTCATTTCCCAAACACAGGCTGCCACCTCTTGTCTCTGTCATTTCACTCAAGCTCACTCTTCTCCACAGGAAATGCTTCTCCAGTTCACATCCTACCCACATTTCCATGGCTGGCTCTTGTGGCCCCTCCTTCATGAAGCCCACTGCATGCTCCAGTTCCTGCATGCTCTCTTTCTGCTTTAAACCTTTATCATGTACTTATCCCATCCTCCCTTGCAATGGTGCTAGTGTTTTCAGACCCTACCATATTACAAGCTTTTTGAGACAGATGTTATCTTAATCATTTGTGTAAGTCTGACAGCACCCAGAACAGCACTTAGCACTTTGTAGGGGCTCAGTAAGCACTCATTAAATTGCATTAACATAAAGATAAATTTAGTATTGAGGAGCCAACTACTTGGGTTCCCTGGCTCTTAGTAAATTAGAAAAGTTGGTTGATGAGTGTGCCTCTCCCTCCTTTATGAGGGTATGGAGGACCTTACTCAGATATCCGAGGTATTCTCATATCTCCTTCCCTCAGGTAAGTCATCCCACCTTCCCTCCCTTCTGCCCACTGCTCCCTTCCTGCAAAGAGTCACTGTGCAGCAGGGGCTGGAGCACTGGGGAGAAGCACGTTCTGATCTGCTAAAGGAATTTGGGGTTAGGTGACTGTATGTGCATATGTGTGTGGATACACTCATGTGCTTAGAACTTGAACAGGTGACACTCTTGGGCATCAACATTCTTATCTGTAGTCAGCTGTCATATTGCAGCTGTGGCGACAGAGATGCGATCGGGGCCAGCCAGCAGTCTGCTATACAGATAGGCAGGATTAAGGTCTGAATCTTAGTTTTGAGGGTCTAGATATTAGATTATTCTTAAGTAGCCAAAATTCTCTAGCAACTTATTGGTGAATTCACACAACCCAATGCAAGTGTATGTCTTATATTGGGCCACAAACATTAAATGCCAACTTGCTGACTTGCCAGGAGAAACCTAACTTCCCATGGGATCACAGTGCCCTTGCTTATAGGTCAGTATTTTGAACTCTTCTGAGAACTTAGGTTATTTGGGGCTTTGTATCAGAGGTCTGAGCTGGGCACAGTTGGGACTGTACTAGCCTGATGGCATTAAGGGTAACCCTAAAGACTAACTCCAGAAGTAACATGGGCACTGAAAAATCAAGCAGGTGATCCAATTATGTAATAAATTCAAAATGGCCAGGAAGGGAGGCAGAATCTAGGTGTGGCAGTAATATGGCAATTGAGGACACCAGATCCCAGCAAAAGGGTTGAGAGGGTGGGTGAGGGAGCAGACCTAGGAGAATCCCAAAGCCCATGGAGCTTTGACCATTTTTATAGAGAACTAGGCTGAGGGAAGAGGAAGGGGCTCACTCAGGCACATTTTGAAGCCAGATTTGTTCATTCACTCGACAAACATTTATTGAGTATCTACTCTATACCAGTCACTATTCTAAGTATTGGCAATATATCCGTGAACAATATGGACAAAATCTCTGCCTTCAATGGAGCTTAAATTCTAGGAGGTGGGACAAACAATCAGAAATACTGAAATCTGTTATAGAACATGTTAGGTGAAGAAAAATAAGGCAGTGGAAAAGACCTGCTAATGCAGGTGCAGTGGGGAGAGTCGTTTGCCCTTTTAAAATAGGGTGGTCAAGGAAGGCCTCAATAAGAGGAAATTTCAACTGAGTTTTGAAGAAGCAAGTCATTCAGATATTTAGGGAAAAAAGTCTCTGAGGTGGGACTGTACCTGACGTGTTTGAGGTACAGCAAGGAAGCGTGTCTGGAGATGAGATCAGAAAAGTAATGGGGCTGGATCATGCGGGGCCACGGAGGCCAGTGTAGGACTTTGTCTTTTACTCTGAGATGGGAGCCATTGGAGAACTTTCTATAGAGAAATGACATGATTTGACTTGTGTTTTAAAGAATTACTGTTGCAGCTGAGAATAGACTGCAAGGGGGGCCAAGGGTAGAAATGAGGAGACCATTCAGGAGGCTTTTGCAATAATACAGATGAGAGATGATGGTGGCTTGGACAGGGTGATGGCAGGGGAGGTGGGGAAAAGTAGACAGATCCTGGAAATACTTGGAAAGTAGAGCATGAATAATTTGCTAACAGATCAGATGTAACAGAAACCAGGGATGACTCCAAGATGTTTGGCCTGAGTTAACTGGGATGCTGGAGTTGCCTTTAACTGAAGTGTGGGAGACTGAAGGTTGGATGTTCGTGGAGCCAGAGCATGGGGAGCAGTTGTCACAGCTGATGTTTCAAGATGGTGACTCTCCTAACAGATGTACAAGAAAGATGACGTCAGCTGGTCAGGCCGTCCTTTTCCCTGCACACAAAACCTGAAAAATTCACACCCCTTTTTTTGTCATTTCAGACTCCACTCTCCTTTAATTATAACAGTTTTTATAGTTGTTCACTACTAATTATGTGGTGGTTTTCCATTACATTTGGTCAATCCTAGCTGTGCTGTTTTGGTATTGTTGTCATCGTTTTGAAGTGGGAGATGTCGTGTGTTTTAAGATAAGGTCTATCTAGTTTAACTCTCAGAAAGTGATCATGCTATATTTCCATTACTTCCAAGTTTTTGGATAGTACCTACTATCCTCATCTCCCACCACCCCCTAATGTTGTCACTCAAATTGGGCAAATCACTTTTGTGTCTCCACTCTGCTACTTCCCGGGGCTGTGATTGGGTGGCAAAGCTTTAAATGCAGTGTTGTTCAATCAAGGAATGGTCAGGATTGGGGACAGCCTAACCAGAGTAGCAAAGGAGATGGATGTGTTCACGTAAGTTACTACTTACTTTGGATAATTTGTTACTCCTTAGCATGGTCTTGAAAATTGAAATGTAATTCTTCTTTCACTTCAATTCTTTCTGCCAAAATTGGTTTTCTTCCAAAGCTAATATATACAAGCCTATATCCTATTTTCACTCAAAGAGACAGATGGTTGAAACTGACTCTAGCTACATTTCTTTTTCAGTCTTGTTAAAAAATACACATGATTATCAGGAGAGTTTAAGCCTTTTAGGACTGGTTGAGAAATCTGTTCTGAATGCTACCTCATACCACTGAGTTATCCATTCATATACAGAATGCTGTGTGCTGGGCCAGGCTAGGGACCTTGCAGCCAAGCTTTTCAGATGGGTATTTGCTTTCTAAAAGGAATATAAAGGTTGTGCTGACGGGACAAATAGCAAATACCCAAATCCTAGGGTCAGTCAGCATTTTTGCTGACATGGGCTGCAGGAAATATATCATGGTCCTGCATTTTCTGGCAGTATTGATTTTCTACACCCTTATGGGCATACCAGGTAGCTGGAAAAGCACGTTAATCTTTGTAATTACATCCGCCTTGATGTGGTTGTGCCTTGAAGTATCCAGGGATTTATTTTGTGTTTTTTTCATTTTCTTTCTCTGGTAGGTTTAAACATAGAGCTGAGTTTGTTTTGGTCATTTACAGTAGAGCTTCCTGACCAGTGCTCTGCAAATGGATTATAGGTTACATGTATGCCCGAATGTTACCCTTTTTGCCCTCAGTGTAGTCAGAGCCCAGGTCAGTCTCCTGTGGTAGTGAACAGCTTTCTCTGTTCGCCCCAGCATGCTGTGCAAATATCATCGTGATCTATGGGTGTCATGTAATGCAAAATGTTGCCTGAGAAAGGACAAAGGTAGAGATAAATTTATAATTTAAAATTTACCAATTTTAGAATTGATGTACCCCAAGGTATTTCAAACTCTTTTAACTTCAACTAACAATAACAAATACTATTTAAACAAAACAACAAATATATGTATATCCAAAACAAGTTCTGTGAAACAATAGTTGCCCTTTCCATGTGCAGTGCATTTTAATAGTTCTAATCTGTCAATCACAAATATTGCTACTTGTGATACTAACTAACTTGATTTTGTAACTCACCAGTGGGTTGCAGCCCATGTTTAGAAAGACTGGTGTAGTGTGTATTACAAGCTAGGAATACATGATCTGGTCTCGTACTTGCTCAAATCCTTCCGTGTTTCCCTGTTGCTCACAAAGTTCAGACCCCTTTAAAGTATGGCCTAGCAGACCTTTGGCTGGAGGGCGACCAACCTGTCCAGGTTTGCCTGGGATTTTCCTGGTTTTAGCATTGGAAATCCTGCATCCAGAGAACCCCTTCACTTCTGTGCAAACTGGGATGGTCAGTCACCCAGCCTTTGGGATCTGATCTCTGGCTGCGTTTTCATCATCTTCCTCCATCTTCTTTGGTACTCAGTGCTCCATCAATATCAAATTACTTGTCCCACAGACTGTCCCTTCTCTTTCCTACCTCACCACCTTTGTCCATGCTTCCCTCTGCCTGGGATGCTATCTTCGGGTCTGATCTTCCTCCATGATGGTTTGTTAAGTCACCCACTCTGAGGAGCCTTCTCAGTGCCTTCTGGTGAGCACAGTAGTGTTCAGACTGCTTTGATTTATGGGATCTTTGGTAGCTCTTTGTTTTTCTCAGCTGTCTTCTTCTTCATCACCTGTAGAACAAACATGAGAAGGAAAGCTGCTGACATGAAGTGGGTGACTATGGCAAAGAAAGAATACAAAGGAAATGGAATAAACCAATATAAATGCTAAGGCCAATAGAGTGGGGTAAGGGAAGATGAGAAAAACGAAATACAGACATATGCACTGGTTAGGAGCAAGTGCTCCGGAGACTTGGGTTTGAATCTTGGCTTTTCATATGTCAAAGTTGTTGATTTGGGTATGAGTATAGAGCATGATGTTAGCAGGTCCCTTCTCTACATGTGTTTCTCTGCTCATCATAACTTCAACAGGAACTGCTGGTCCTTAAAATTAGGTAGGCTTAATTACAAATTCACAAGTATTTTGTAGTTAATTTGGGAGGATATTGAATTAAGTGGTTTTAAGATGTTGAGATATCTTAACATATTTTTAGAAGATTAAAACAAATCGACTATGTGAATATATTACTGATTTATATTGAGAAAATCTATTTTTATTTTATTGTTTAAGCATTAAAATTTTTCCTTTCCTTATTTTTGTTAATGTGCCTTGATTTTATCTCCTTTAGTATGATAGTTTAAATTTGCTCTTATTTGTGAGTCACAAAAAGGGCAGCTTGAATTTGCCTGTGTTCTTGATCAGGATAGAGGGCTCGCTTTAGGCAGGCCTGCTGTCCAGGGCTGACTTGATTTAACTTTGCTGCACAGAAAATCTGGCCCCTTTATAGAGAGAGCAGGCCTGGGACTCAGAGTCAAAGCTAAAAGTGGTCTTGTCTGAAGATTTGCTTGTTATCAGTCATTTTAAAGATCAGTCCCACAGGTTACCTGAGAGTTGTTTATTTTTAGACATGTTCATTTCTCATCTTAGCAACTCAGAGAAACAGCTTCAAGTGCAATAAATAGGTGGCTCTGTTCCAAAGCACTGATATTTTTATATCACTTTTAAAGAGAAAGCCCAGCTATCAGCATGATGATTTATCCTCAAGACATTTTGCACAGTAGATTCTAGATTGCTGAACTTGGTTGAGATAAACAAATTTGGTTGGTTGAGATAAACAATAGAGGCTGTCAATTATAAAGTGAACGGATTTTGCTAAATAATCCTTTTAGAGTCAGAAAACCAAGATTAAAAATGTAAACCAGGCAGGGAAAAATTATATGGTAGTGATTTAGGAAAAGATAGTTCAATGGATGAGGCAATGCTAGGATTACATGTTTTTTGCACATTTGTACTAATGGGTAAAACCATCAATTCCCACCCATGGGAATGGAAATAGATTGCATAATAAGAAAAGACGTCTCTGAGTTTGGTCATTTAAAAGCTTAGTGCACCAATATAATTTGTTGATAATTGGAAAATTCCTGACAGTGAAATTGTAGAAGATTTCACATTTCTATCTAATGGTTGTTTAGTAGTTCAAGAGACATTTCCCGAGTCCTGGCTCCCAGGCACTAGAAGTACAGAGATAGATTAGACCTAGTCCTTCCCTTTGAGGAGATTTCATCATAAAAGGAGGGAAGAATCACGTCAACAGAACATAGCCATGCAGTGAGGTACGTGTTCCAGCAGACATGCACAGGGTTCTCTAGGGCCAACAGGGAGGCATGCTCGGCCCAGGCTTGATGCCCTAGGAGGCCTTTCTGAAGGGGATGTGATTGAGCTGAGACAGAGAATAGGACTCATCAGGTAATGAATGGTGAGAAGAGCATTTCTGGAATTTGCAACGGTACAAAGGAAGGAAACAGCTTGATATATGCCAGTACCATGTGAATTAGGGAATGGAGGGATATGTGGATGGAGAGATGAGCAAGAAGAGCATTTATGTGCTTTGATAGGGAGTTGGGACAAATTTAGCAACTAAAAGGGAGTCACTGATGTGTTTTAGCAGGGGAATGTACTCATCAGGTTTGAGTGATGGAAGGCTCACACTGACAGTGTGGAGGATGTCGAGGATCAGTAGGGAGCAAGGTTAGCATGGAGACAAGAAGATCGGTTCAGAGAGTACTGCAGTGCTCAGATAAGCAATGTGAAGCCTGGCATTGGGCAGTGTGAATGGACATGGCTAGGCAAGGGCAAGCTTGGAAGTATTAGGTGGTAAAATTGAGAGGACTGGTGAAAATTGACTGGGAGGGTGTGGTGACTTCAAGGATTCTGGGGCTGATCAAGGAAAAGACAGGGCCACAGGTGGCAGCATTGCATGACATGCTTTATTGTGTGGTACTTGCATAGTATTGCGTGAGATGGGAGGTCTCTCACAGCAGGGGACCTTCCAGAGACAACAGCATGGGGCCACCACCCACGAAGGGAAGAGGGAATCAGAGAGCGAGGCCTTGTGTCTAAGTGATGCGGCAAGGCTCCCCGCTGGCTCTGGGTGAGAGAGCTCCAAAGGGCGGTGGCTTAAGGTCTCTTCTAGCCACAGGGTTTGTCTTATCTATAGTAGCAGATATTGGGTGCAGATTTGCAGGGTATGCAAAGCAGGTGGGCTCTAACTGGCTAAAAATATGCTTATTTGACCTATATTTAAAGCAACTGGATGGGTAGAAATTTGGTTTTGGCGCTGGAGAGCTTTGAGCTAATGGTCCTAGCCTGATGTGAAGAAGTAAACAACATGGGTGCCAATACACAGGGGCTGTCTTTAATCAATTTATATAACAGCAAGTGTTTATGGACTGCCCACTGTGTGCCCAATATGAGGCTGAGGAGCTACTGTGCAAGTTCCAAAGGAAGCTTATTGCATCACTGTCTGTGAAGAAGTCGTGCCTTTCCACGCGCTCCTTGAGAGTGCCCGTTTAGATGGAGAAGCTTCTTTCTCTTTGCCTCTAGGAGCACACGTGGGTAATCTCATACTATAAAAGGTGTGATGTGGTGGCCTTCTTTATTTGGCTTCTTTACCTCACACCTGGCTCAGGTGTAGCAAGTGCTAAATCCTTCCCGTCTGTTTTGGCCCAAGGTCAGATGTTTCTGTACGATCCTTTGTGCGAGGCCTCACTTCATTCTTCACTCCACTTTTCCTTGTGGTATTCCCCAGAGGCCTCCTGTCTCCTTTCTTCTGATTCTGCTTTCCAGTTCTTTTTCTGCCCTAATTCTTAGGAACTCAATGCCAAAATACTGCCCTCTAGTTGTCTACACTGTTCCATCTTTGGTTTTATGCACTTTCAAGGATACTGCTTGAAATGCTTATTTCCTGAGGACTCTTGATATCATCTAAGTGTTTTCTGGGGGAAGATACTTGAAGATATGAATGACTGCTTTCTCTTAATTGAGGAACAATTCCTTTTCCTAAGAGAAGTATGTTGAGTCTCTAAATTGGTGAAATGCACTGTAGGGGTCAGAAATAACTCAAAATTGTCCAGAACTTTTTGGCGAAGATGACAATGGCTTGTGTGTCCTTTAAGTTTTAAGGGCTCTCATCGCTAGTCTGTTAACTAGATGAGAGGGCAGATACTGTATGGATTGATTTTTCTCTCTAGCATAATGGGCCTCTGTGCTGAGAGCTTGAGAGTCTATCCTGTTTAATGTGCTGCAATTGCCAATGCTCGAGTTACAGCTTCAGCAGTACAGCTTGGGTAGCTCAGAATCAGGAAGCAGTGAAAGTAGGACTAGAGACAATATGCAGACACAACAATCTTAAATATAGCTCACACATCCAACAAGAGAGATACTGAAGGCTTAATTTAAAAATATTGCCTGATTTCCTAGTCAAGAACTAACCCAATATGAATAAAATTAAGAGGAGCCTGGAAAAATCAACATAGGTGTTTAACTGTATTCTGTACTGAGATTTTTTTCTCCCCTCAAACGTTAGTTCTCTATTGACATAAATAGGTCTTTCATATGCAGATGAAACTCTTTCAGGGCTTGTGACTCCCCAGTAGAACTGTATTGGCTTTGGTGGTGAGGTCGGAATTTCAGAGGTGAAGCCTTTTCTCCTGGTGTCAGCTCTCCCGTGCAATTTACGTTTACTGCCACCAGGTGGTGAGAGAGAGTGATTGCAAGATTGGACTGGAAGCAGACTGATCAGGATCCACCGTGAAAGCCTTTTGTTTAAGAGCTTTCTTTTGACTAAAAAGAGTAAAATCTTGAATAAGTAAACACTGAACGAGAAGATTATTTAGTAAAAGTATTCAAGAATAAGGAGATCTGGTGTTTCCGGTTCTGACCCCTCCACTTAATGGTTGCGAACTTAGATAAGTGCATCTCAGTTTCCTTATTTATGGGTAAAATACTGGTACTGGCTTATATAATCTTTGGAGTTCTTGTCCTGTAACAAACATGTTTAACTGTAATTGTTAATACAGCAAAATTAAAAGAACACAAGAATAACTTTTCACGTAACAGAGAAGTATCCATTTTATTAACAACCGTCAAAGGCCCGTTTTTGTGTGTGTGTGTAGAGCGGGAGAAGAAGAATGGGGGCTGAGAGGATTCTCAGTTTGTTTGGCAGAGGCGAGTGAGAAATGAGAAATCTTCCACATGTAGTTTTATAGAACCTTTTCTTCAATACCTCACTCTTTCCCCAACTCCAGTTTTCCTTATGCCAGATCCAGAAATCTTAGATCTTCCTGGTATTTCTAAATCATTACAGTTATATATTTCTAAATCATTATAGTTTCTTACTCAATCTGAATTTTCTGTGTGCAATGATTTTACTGCTGTGTCTTTTGCTTTTTCTTTCCTGCAAAAGAAAGAGCTCTAAGCCCCTCTGGTAAGATTACTTATCTAAACACTTAGCAAAATTTTGTTAAGTAAACGTCTCTATAGGCTTTAGTATCAACTCCGTCTTATCAGAAGTAGGTTAAGTGTGGTTTGAGGATCCCTGGGCATGCCAAGACGTGTTCAGGGATCTGTCAGGTCAAAACTATTTTCTTAATGATGCTTAAATGTTATTTGTCTTTTTCACCGTATTGACATTTGCAATGATGGTATGAAAGCAATGGTGGGTAAGACTGCCAGTACTTTAGCAAGAATTGGGACAGTGGCACCAAACTATGCTAGTAATGGCATCAAACTTCACTGCCACACACCCGCAGTTTAAAAAAACAATTTCACTTAAGAATGTCCTTCATGAAGCAGAAAAAAATATTAATTATATCAAGTCTGTACCCTTGAACATGTCTTTACTAAGTGGCAAATGGGAACACGTTTAAGGCACTTCTGCTGCCAACCAAAGTTCAGTGGTTGCCTCGAGGAGAGCATTTGTGCAATATTTTGAGTCTTGAGCTGACCTAGCTGTCTTTTTTCATGAAACACTATTTTTTATTTGAAAGGACAATTCATGGAAAACTATAGTTATTCAGTCTTGGGTATTTAGCAGAAATTTTCTCAAAAATTAATGCATGGGCTTGTCACTTCAAGAACACAGTTGACAATATTTGTTGCTAATGATAAAATTTGAGCTTTCAAGCAAAAATTGGAACTTTGGAAAACTTATGTCTGCACCATGAGCTTTACCATACTGAAAGACTTTTCTGAAGAGTATAGTAGTGATATTATGAAATTCTGTTTTTGGATATTGTACAGTAAAATGTGTCAGCGTTTGAGAAGTCTGCATAATTTTCTAAATAACCAAGGCATGATGTTTTAAAATCCTGCATGGATAGTCTTAGGTGCAGTGGCATGATGGATAAAATCGTACATACATAAAAGGTTCATTCGAACTTTGAGATAGACCAGTGGATTTTAATGTAGCAGCGTGCAAAAAGTTCATTGATTGATGTGGCTTCATATTCACATTGCAACTGAACTTTAAGAAACTGTCATTTGTTGATTTTGGTGTCATATCGAAGAATATCCAGTTACCTCAAGAGGCTATTCAAATACTACTCCTTTTTCAGAATATATATTTACGTGAGACCAGATTTTCTCACATGCTAAATAGCATATCCCAGCAGACTGACTGCAGAAACAGCTATAAGAATCCACTTGAATTCTATTAAGCTGGATATTGAAGAGATATGTGAAAATGTAGAAGAATTACGCTCTTCTTGCTGTTATTTTTGTCTTGGAAAGTATGGCTATTTTTTCATAAAAATTTTATGTTAACAAGTAAGAAGTTTATTGTTGTTATTTTAAAATGAATTATTAAATAAATATTTAAAGTTTTATCAGTTTTAATTTTTAATGTGGTTAATGTTAATAGATGTAGCCCATATAAACAAAGGCTCCTTGAGGTCACTGATAATTTTAAGAGTATCAAGGGATGCTGAGACCAAACATTTGAGAACTGCTCATCTAAAGTCTAAGTAGACAAAGCCAGGGTGCCTTCCTACTATGAGACAGATTTTATTTAAAATTTGTTTTCACATTGTACTGACAGCTGTAAAAATTTAGCACGTAACCCTCCCACATCTTTCACCAGCCATCTCCTTCCTGAAACTTCTATAACCCTCTTTTTGTTGACAGTGAGATGTAGGTGTAAAAATGGGCTAATGATTGTGGTCCATGTCATTCCTTGGCCTCCCATCCAAGTGAAAGGAGGCAGCTGTATTGTCTGAGAAGCAGGCAGGTGAACTGAGGTTGTGAAAGATCAGATTTCTTGTGCGTACCTAGTGGCAGATGAAAAGTTCAATAGCTGATAGTGAAGAGCTGACAAGAGCAATTGTTTCCAGGCAGGAAAAGAGAATTTGTTTCTGGGTATTTTTTTCAGTGAGTCTGGCAACAGCTGGGCAATGATTTAAATCTCCTAGAATTCTGACTTTAAGCTTAAAAATACATTTACATATGCCAGCATTAGAAATGGAATTTCCAGCTGCTGCCAACTTAGACAACTGAGAGGAAATAGAGATCTATATTGTTCAAAAGCTAAGCCTCAGGAGGGTCTATTACTTGGCAGCTGTGTAAACAGGACTAAGCCCTTTGTTTCGCCTCTGTTAGATACTTGCTTCTAAACAGGACCAAACCATCCCATGACAGTATGTACAGAAATGAAAATGTAGACAGTAGGTCTCATTGTTGGGTTCAAGAAAAGCTGCACATTTTCCTTTCTTTATGGATGTCTGTGGACATAGGAAACGTGAAGATGATGCAAGGTTAACTGAGAAGACAAGGGCAGGTGTGAAAATGACTTTTGTTTCTTTATTCCTCAGTGTCCATGTTTTTTTCTCTCAGGTTTTCCTCCTTCCTTCGTCTCCCCCATTCTTTCCTCTAAGATTAAGACTTAGGCCCATGAACCACTTCTATGATGGAAAAGCAGCAGTGACCCTCCTTGTAACTAACTTAACTAAAGAGGAAACCATTTCTCCCTGTGCCTCTCCATCCTCTGGAGGAAGTGGGTAAGGTTGGGGAAGATGCCTACCTGGGACAGCTTGATATGTAATTCCTATGTTCAACAGAAACTTGAGAAGAATTTTACTACTAATAAGTGACCACACTTAATTTTTTACAATATTTTTTTCTTTGAGCCACACCTTTTTTTAACCATATGCCTTCTATTTTATAACCCATTTAGACTGAGAAGCTCCTTCTGTTCGCTGTGAGGTACGTTAAAATCTCGAGGAGCACAGATTGGGTTTTCTCTCTCTGCTTGTATTGCCATTGAATCAGTAACATGCTATACTTAATGTATTTCTCACTGTAACTTTTTTTATGTCTTATTTATTTATTTTATTGAGGTATAATTGATACACAACATTATTTTAGTTTCAAGTTTACAACATAATGATCTGATGTTTGTATATATTGCAAAATGATCACTGCAATGTCTAGTTACCATTTGTCACCCTACATAGTTACAGAATTTTTTTTTTCTTGTGATGAGAACTTTTAAGACCTACTCTCTGAGTAACTTTCAAATATGCAATCCGGTATTATTAACTATAGTTGCCATACTGTGCATGCATCCCCATGATGTATACATTTTATAACTGAAAGTTTGTACACTTTGACTCTCTTTACCCATTTTACCTATCCCCTATCCCCCACTTCTGGTGACCACCAGTCTGTTCTCTCTATCTATGAGCTTGGGTGGTTTTTTTCTTTTTAGGTTTAGATCATTTTTAAGTGATTATACTGAACTCTGATGACTTCAGTTATTGAATTAGGGTAGAAGTAGTGAAGGGGGAAAGACTTGCAGGGTGAAAAATAACAGTAATAATAATAATAGTAGAAAAAGAGGAGGAGGAGGAAGTGGGGGTGGGGAGAAAGAGGAGGACGAAGAGAAACAATTTTCTTAGCTGTTTAATATACGCCAGGCACGATTCTAAGCTCTTTATTTATATTGAGTTGCTTACTTGGATCAAAAGGATGGTAGTTTACTGGGATCAGAGATGGACTGAAACAAAAGTTGTGAGAACTGGGACATTGGGAAGATGGGGGGAGATGAGTTGTGAAACAAAGGGATAAAGGGTAAACCAGGGATAAAAGGAGAAATCAGAAGTAGGGAGTTGAAATTTGAAAAAAGTTATGGGGGTTGGGGATTGGTGTGTGGAATCCACGGTGAATGGAGTAGGTGATTTGAATTTTGGGATATCTGTTGTCAGGTGGGGGTAATTTGGAAGACAAGGAAAGAAAGGAGGTGAAATGGAATCGTGCTCAGTGAGAATAAAATTGGAGAATTTGCAGGAGAGCAAGAGCTCAGGATGCAGACGTCAGAGGAGGTAGGAGGCATGAACTGGGCAAATTAAGGTGGGTTGTAAGAGAGTGCGGGCAAGAGGAATCCCACCAATGGAACACTAATTCAGAATACGTGTCTCTGCTATGAGGAGAGGTGAGCAGGCATCATAAACATTCATCAACTGACCCTGGAAGGGATGGAGCTGGGGTGAGCCTGAGCTGTAATTATTCCTAAGCCAGGGTAGAGTTAAGCCATGATTGGCTGGTGGGTGGTTGATGATCAGACAGGGAGGAGTAGGTTGATGACCAGACAGGCAGGAGACTTACACTCAGAGGCACTTTGGATTTATCTACTTTACTCCTTACCATTTTTACATGAAAGAGACCAACTTTTTATGTGTATGAAGTAAGTGGGCAATAATTAGCAGCAGGTGGCTCTGACTCTTATTTTCTAAACTGAGAGCATCAGAATAGCCTTTGCAGTGACCTACATTAGCCACAGGAAGCTCTATAACTCATGTTCCCCATGCTTTGCTCCTCAATTTGCTTTGTTTGATGTCCAGGGAGATTTAGTGGGTCAGACTGGCAAACCCCTTGGGAAAGCCTGTGGAGTTCAGTGCTGCCTCTGCATTTAATGCCACCATTTCAGCCATGTCACAATGTGTAGAGGCCCATTCATTTACTCTAATGGGTACTTTCCAAACCCTTTATGAGGCATTCTCTTGAGATTTCTTATTCTCCTAGGGGTTGATGCAAAGTGTCTATTTTGGAGTAGATCCAAAAAATCAATAAGTGGAACGTACTCTACAGCTGTCTTTTACCATTGTGGCTCTGCTACTTTTAAAAAGCGAAGTGTGTTATTTGAAACATCACAACTTAATATATATATTTGAAAGTTTCCTTGGTGTTTTTTTTGTTTATTTCAAAAATATTGGCTCTATGGCTTGTAACACAAACTTAAATGACCAACATTGTCAGACATATTTATCAGTTGTTGGAAGAACTTTGCCCTTTGCAGAAACATACTGAGAATACACCTTACTTCTCTCTTGTGAATGAACTTCTTCATGAGAAAATCACAACAAATACAGGTTGTTCTCATTACATGCTTTGCTCCTTCGTGACAGCAATATATAGCTGAAGTTGTGCCAGGCCCTTTTGATAGACTGGGGAAAGGTAGGAAAAAATTGAGGAAATGTGGAGGAGAGGGAACCTTTTCAGAGTTTTCTGCCTGCTTTCAGCATGGAATGACACAATTATTGCTTTAACAGTGATTTTTCTGATTGGACGTTTCCTTTTTTAGTGAATATTTTCCCTTATATTATTTTTGAAAAATCGTGTCTTAACATTGAATGTCAGCAAAGAATATACTGTCAACCTAATGAAGAGCCCCCTTCTTACATGAGCCCTCTCCAATACCCTTGGAAGGATCCTAGAAATGTGTTCACATGGTCATTTAGTTTTTGACAGAAGAAAAATGTCAAAAACATAAATCAGATTGGCCCCCATTGGGGAAGAGTATATGTAACTTCTCAGATGGCTTCTGGAATTAGGTTGTTATTTTCTCCTGCCAGGATTTTTGCTCATTGGTGTTGAAAATTATTGGCAAACAGTATTTTAGTGATAAACTTGACTTTTGTCAGTTCTATGGCTTCTCTTTAAAAAGAAAATCAGAAGGTCTAACTGCTTAGATTCATATTCTTCCATGTCAGCTGTCAGGTGGAGCTGAGGAGAGCTGCCTCCTTCAAGAATGATGTTTCTTCCCTGGCTGGCCTCAGTCACTGCTTTGCTCCCTCGTGTTATCTGCCTGGTTCCTGTGGGACTTTGAATTTGTGACTCAGGTTTAAACAGTCCTTTCTAAGTGGATGACTCTGAACTCTATCCACAGCTCCAGTCCCCATCCAACTTCTCATCCTGTCTGTAGTATTGTACCTATGCATTCTTTCTTCCCAGAAGTCCCGTTGACGTCCAAATTATGACATGCTGGAAGTTTTTGCATTGTCTCCTCCTTTGCCTTCTCTTCCCAACTTCACTGCCATCCTCTTTACTCTCTCAAAGTTGAATTGTTACTGAATCTTTCTCTTTTGCTTCCATATCTAAAGGCTACCAAGAGTTATTTCTTCCTTCTTGACTGTGCTTTTGTTAGTCCACATTCCGTACATTCTGTCTCTACAGTCACCCGCCATCCCAGTGCAGGTGCAGTCGATCCAGATAGATGGTGGCACCAGCCTCCCAGCAGCTTGCCTTATTTCTAGTTTCTGCTTCTATCTGTTTTCTAGGCAGGGACAAGAATAGGCTTAAGCAAATTCCGTTTTCATTTTGTCACTTCCCCTTTTAGAAAGCTGCTATGATTTCCCATCCTTCAGTATACCAAGTGGAACTCACTTTTCTGTTTTCCAAAGGCTTCACCAATTGCCTCCACATATGCATTCTTACCAACTAATGTTTATATTTCTTGACTTCATTTCATTCACATCTCTTGTACTCAGCCTGCTGGTTCCCTCTTCGACAGGTCTTTGCTTAGCCGTATCTTTGCTTCCTTTGTTAGTTCCTGACCTCATTTGATATCCAGTTCAAATTCCACCCCTTGCTCAAAGCTCACAGTCACCCACCCAAGTACCAGATCTTGGTTATTCTTTTGCTCTGCATTCCTTCTGAACTTGTACATTGGGGATCAGCAGAGTGTAGTAGTTCAGAGCATGAACATGCTTGAATTTAGGTTCTGCCAGGTATTGACTATGCAGTTGTAGGTATTGCTGAGCCTCCTTTATCTGCATTGCAAAAAAGACATTAATATTAATACCAGTCTCCTTGTGTTGTTGTGATTAAATGCAAAAATAAATGTAAAGTGACTGGCATTCAGTAATCAATATACCAATATCTTAGAGAACATCTCTGGCCACACCACCATGCCCACAAAGTTGCGTTATACACTCCTTGAAGGAAAGAATTTGGTTTTGCTCGTATTTGTACTCTGATGTCTAGGAGACTGCTTAGCACAGATTAAATATTCAACAAATATTTGTTGAAAAATTAAGACACAGTGTGGCCCTGAATGGCAGAGATTGATTATTGTGGTTATTGTTGTTATTATTTCACAAATCTTTGCCATTACACTGTGAGCAGGAATATGCATAGTAGAAACAGTACACTTCCCAACTGTGTATTCATCTGAAAGTGTGTCTTAGGATGACTATAGGGTCTTGATTACCTTCTAAAGACAATGGCAGGAAGTTTAAGGGATTTTCATTATTTTGTATTTTTTGGTTCTTTTTGGCCTTCACTCTATCATCTACTTAGGGATACATTATATGTTTATCATAGTTGCAGACAAATAACATGCAAATGAATACTCATGACATATGTGGTTAGTTTTGGGTTTTGTTTTTTTTACTTTATTTTAGGAATTTAGATCAGAAGGAATTCTTTATTTCTCAATGTTTCAATTTTCTTAGTTTCTAGTTGGGAACATAAAAGAGACAAATATAGTCATTGGTAATTGGTGAAAGTCTTCTCCAAACTCATTTTATTTGAAAATATTTCCCTCACCATTAACATTAAAATTAAATCTCATTCTTTGGGGCTGGCTTGGTGGTGCAGCAGTTAAGTGTGCACATTCCGCCTCAGGTGGCCTGGGGTTCACCAGTTTGGATCCTGCATGCAGGCCTACGCACCACTTGGCAAAAACCATGCTGTGGCAGACGTCCCACATATAAAGTAGAGGAAGATGGGCACGGATGTTAGCTCAGGGCCAGTCTTCCTCAGAAAAAAAGAAAGAAAGAAAGAAATTAAATCTCATTCAGATAAATTTTCCCAAGAACTTGCTATGGTGTTATCTTCTATTTTATTTGTTCACAAGCATCTTTTGCTTTGAAAAGGGGAAGTGCAAGGATAAGCAATATTGCATTCAGTATGCAAATGAAAGTTTTATAGAAATAGGGTTTTACTGGAGATGAAATTAATTGTGACAGTTCAGGAGGAGTTTTACAGAAAAAGAAGATTAACATGTTATGTCTTCAGTGGCTGTCTTCCCTGATGTATATAATGAAATGAAATCTCTATGTGCTCAAGCTTAGTGGAGGAATGTTTTTTGAGTCCATAGAAATTTAAGCAAGTTATGTCTCTAAGGGTTTATGACAGCATATTTTCTTTTCTCAGTATGATGAGAAATTGGTCCATTATCGTCTAAATTGGAAGTCATGATGATGGTTCTTTTTTGACTCTCTTATTTATTTTTTGTTTGTTTGTTAAAACAACTTCTACAGAAAATGAGTTGCTTGTTCTGAAGTAGGTTGCTATTATTCTTCAGACCAAAATAGACTATAATGTGATGTTTCTTCAAGTATTTATGTGTACCTAAAAGGCGATGATTTCATATAGCATGAGACCAGATGTAACTTAATTTGTTTCTTTGATTCTTTGACATAGGCTAACTAATGCAACTTGTTATTGCCAAAAAGTCATACTTTCAAGCTAGATTCCTTTTGAATGATTCTTGCAATGCTAATACAAAAAGGTTATTTTTATATATTCACTTTTTTTTCTTTTCCTCCAAGGAAACCAACATGTCTGACAAAAGTGACTTAAAAGCTGAGCTAGAGCGCAAAAAGCAGCGCTTAGCACAGATAAGAGAAGAGAAGAAACGGAAGGAAGAGGAGAGGAAAAGGAAAGAGGTAAATCCTGAGTGCTGGGGTGTTGTGGGAAAAAAGGAAAATCAGTTGTTTCTGAGGGGCTGGTCACATGGATAAAGAGATCCTCTAAAAGCATCCTTTTATGACACCTGAATAAAATGAGTGGATATCTACATACTTGGAGTGATAAGGTCATTGCCATCTGCTATGTGCTGGTCAGGCACCACCTAAATGGCACATAGCACTTGGTTCAGAGGTCCCCAAACCCACGTTCATCCCAAACTGGAATAGAATCCTGAAAGTGGTCTCTGCTATCTCTATTGTTAGAAATTCCTTAACTTTTCTGTCTCAATTTCCTACCCTTAATATAGGCGTAGTAATATGTTTATTTTGTGGGGTTATGAGGATTAAAAGAGTTAATCTTTTAAGCACTTAGTAGTACCTCGGCTATAGTTGATGCTTAATGTGTTAATTTTAAGAAAAAGTTTTTTAAAAAACTACCAGCCAGAATATTTTAGGAGAAAAATAGAAAATGATGCCAATGGATTTCCATGGTTTCCTATGTGGTTTATATTTTTCAGGTAAATAAGAATCCTAGGTCTGGTGAGGGGAAAGCTTCATTTCCCTCCCTTGTTGAGAGGGTGGATGGTGTAATAGTCTCTGGTCCATGGACATAGAATTATGACGTATTAAAGCCAGAAGAGATTCTAGAGACCTTCCATCAAAACCCCTCTTTATGCCAACAAAGCATCGGAAACCCAGAGGTGAAATATAGCTTTTCTGCCTGTCAGACCCAGGATCCAGGACTCGATTCCCAATTCAGTGTCTTGCTGTCATATCATGTTTTCTTCTACTATCTCAATCCAATAAATAATTTATTTTTAATTCTCCAATTTGTTGTGGAAATATAGAAATAGCTCACATCTTGTACAAAAACCAGATTCCAAAGATAGTTTTGAATAGTTTTCTAAGAAGGAAACTTTGCATATTGTGATATGCTTGTGTGTATTTTATAGAAACCAGAACTGCTTCCCTACTCAGAGTTTTTCTTTAAGGAAAAAGAGAATGTATTTTGATGCCTTACAATCTAAATATGTGTGTTTCATACTATAAGGGGGGGGGGACCAAAGTAACAGGTTTATAGCAATTATTTTCCAACAAAGTAAAGCATAATTGCAGTTGCATTTTCGCCTTCTGGCGTCTTGCATCTCTCCGTTCCATTACACTTTGATTGATGCTGTGGTTTATGTGTCCTTGTCAGGACACATAATGTTTTTGCCTTAGAGATCTTTGCTGTTCTATATGCAGCCTTTAAGTGAAGTGGAGGTGAGAACTGACAAGGAATGGTTATTCATTTCCATGCAAAGCCAAAAAAAGCATTAAGTTGTTATGCTTCCTTTCCTTCAAATGTCAACACTTACTGTAGTTTTAAAGCACCTGTTATCCTTTACTAATAACCAGTTTCCTTTTAAACTGACATTCTAATATCCAACTTGAATTTCATAGAATTACCACAAGATGCGATGTGATATGGGAAATTTGGTTCCAAATTATGCTGTCTGCTTCATCTTTGTCATTTTACACATTTGGGGGGAAATTACAGGCAAACAAGACTGATCGAAATAGGCCACCCTTTTTGCTTCTAAACCAAGCAGCTTTGCCTGATGGAGATTTGGCTTGTTACACAGCAGACAGACCCTGGGAGACTGGGGGCGGCAGGGGGTGGGGAATGTGGAACACCCGGACTCTAGACATTTCTGGGCCTCTACCTAATTCAGAATTAAAGTCGCATAGTCTTAGTTTCTTCATTTCTGACCTGACAGAGTGATTTAAGCCTGTGATATCCTGACCCTGCTCCATGGAATCCCATGGCAATGCAGAGTTCTAGTCTCTCATCTCAAAGTTTTTTATTCAAAAGACTCAAATGGGGCCAGATTTTGGGATCCACTGGACTACTCATCTTTGAGGTCTCTCCTGGCTTTCAGTCCTGACTCTCTGCAACCCATCTCCCCCCAAAAGATCTTTCCTCAGTTCAGTCTAAGCACCTTTTGTAGACTGCAATGGCTTGGTTTGTTTTGAGCACCCAGCGCTATAAAACACAGGGCAGTAAACTCAGCCATTATGGGCAGAGGCTTTTGAGTGGAACGTGGCTGGGAAACCTGGCTCTGCCCTTCGCAGAATGGCCTTGAGAGAGTATGGGACCTCTCTGAACCTGTTTTCCCGTCTGTAAAATGGGGAAAAGAGTGGTGCCTTCCTCGCGGAGTTCTGTGAGGATCAAAGGAAGTACTGTGGAACAGAGAAAGACACAAAGGAACTGGTCAGTAAGAAACAGCTGTTATTCTGCACCTGAGATTGGCTCCCAGGGTGGGAGAATGTGGCCCCTTAGAATGGCTACTTAGGTTTGTCAGGATCACTACCAGAAGGCCATTTTCCAAAAATGCCCCATTGTTGGAAGGGTTTTATAATTTAATGTCCTTAGTTTCCTAGGATTATAGCATTGTGTAGCTGAAAGAAACCTGGAAGTAAACTATTCTGATCCCTCTTTTTCAAATGCTGTTAGGCCCCAGAGTTCTAAGCCTTCCAGGTAGCCCCCTTTATCTCCAGTCACAGGAAGGACCCCGCTCTTCCAGCCAGTTATCCAAAGCAGAAACCTGCAGTCATTCTTTTACCACCCACTTCCCCAACTTACAATGATCATCAAGTCCTGGACAGACACATCAGCACTCTCTTTTCTCCCCCATTAAATCCACATTCCAGCCAGACTTAGCTACATATCGCGTTATGGGCCACAGTCTCTCTTGACGGGGAGTTTATGAATGTTCCCTTCCCTCTGCTTTCACTATTCTGTTAACTATGTGTCTGTCAGTTCTCATCTCAAATGTCGCTTCCCCCAGAAAGCCTTCTCTGATATCTTTCTCCACCCATAACTAGGTTAGTCTTGCACCCTATCCTTGACCTTGTCAAACTATTTCGCACCATTTACCTCTTCACTTGTCTTTCTCTCCTAATAGAGTGCAAGCTTTTGAAGACACAGTTATATGTTTTTCATTACTGAGTCAATGTCTAGCACAGATCCTGCCATGTAGTGGGCCTGCAATAAAGGATTATAGAATGAATGAATGAGTGAAAGAGTGAACACATGAACTAGTTAGGGCATGTCTAAGATGCTGGTCACAGACACCCTTTCCAAGAATCTGTAATTCTTTTCTGCAAATTTCCTTGGAAGATTCTGACTCTGAGTCTATCAGATGCTCCAGTCAACTGGCTACTGTCATTGACTCCTGAGTTTAAGATTTTCTAGTTTTTGTATTGTTTATAGAGAGTTAGAAATAGCCTTAACCTTATAGGTTTGATTTTTAACTTTATTTAGGCTTATATTTTAAATAAAACAAATTTAGAATAAAAAGGAAACAAAATGCTCTTTACTGTTAATCTGAGTGAGTGTTTTTGCTGGGGCTGAAAACTAGGGGGAATTAGGACCACCCAGGTTGATTGTCTCTACAGAATCCAGAAAACTGTGTACATGTATAAAATTACCACTCTCTGCTCCTTTGGATGTGAACTGCTTTTTGGTTGTGGTATTATGGATGAAATCTGATTATAAAATAAATATAGTGGCCACTATTTAAGACACAGACCCAATTTCATGAAAAATTGGCTTTAATGCAATGAGGTGTGCTTAATGGGGCCACCCTGAAGTTTCGTCCTGTTCTTGGCCTTCTGCCGAATTGCTGCAAGGTAGGATGGACAGAGGTTTCCTGGCCTGTCCTCACTTGTTCCTCTAATAACCATGGAACCATCTTTGGAAAAGTGAGTGACAGTTCTCAGCTGACAGGTTTTCTTTCTTTGATTATCCTCTCTGGGTCTCGGCTGTGACTACTCTTCACAAACAGAAATACCACTTGCTAGGAAAGACACCTAGCATCGTTTTAATTACTAGTACTGCAAAATCCCTCCTTATTGAATCGTTAAACTGTATTAGGATTCTGTAGTATTTACATGGGGAAAATAACAAGTTCCCTGTCTAGTACACTTGGTGTAACTGTCTTGGATGAGGTAACACTTTGTTTAGTTTAAGGTGCTAATTAGTAACAGGTAGGAACCCCTTTCATTTCCAACAAGCCCCAGTTACCTAATTTTGCATTTTTCATGGTCAACTTTGAGTGTTGATAGCTTTCCTAAGCTTCTGTTATGTCTAGGTGGACATTTGTCCTTATTAATATATGTCATTATATTGCCTGTTTCCTTAAGAATTAAAAAAGACGTAAGGCAGAGAATGAATTACAGAGGCACCTCATACTGTGGGCATGAAATTTTGGAGGTGGAGTTCAGGTGCACTATTTTTGCGCAATATCTGGTTATGCATGTTGATGTATAATTTACCTGCTAGTCTGTTTCTTGACTGCTTAATGATTGAAGTTAGAATACATTGAAAAATAACGAACAGATTCTGTGTCTTTCTGCATAGAACCTGCATGACAGAAAGTTTTAGAAAATGTGCCCTAAGTTATTTGAAAGGATAAGATTAGGCAGGTCTTTTTCTGTTCACTCTATTGAAGCTCCACTAGAACTCAGTTTCCTTACCGCTGGCACTCTGTTGTCCTTCAATAAGTTTTTGTTGAAAGAATGAGGAAAGGTTAAATATCTTTTTGTTGTTGCTAGACTGTAGAAATGGCTTTGTTGTGAGCAGTGGGTCACTGGAAGTTTAGGTGACTCCTTCCAACAGGGATGTTGTAAAGGGGTTTCCTGATGGGGTACAGTCGGTGGAAATTGGCCTGAGTGATGTGTAATTCTAAGATTCTATAGCTGTGGAATAGCAGTTACCAAAGGCAGATCTTCCTTCATTCATGCAACACATTTTTTATTGAGCATCTACTATGTGTCAGGCCGTGATCTAGATGTCAGGAAATAGTGGTGAACAAAATAAACATGGATCTCCTCTCCATAAAGCTGACAGTCCAGTTACGGCTTAACTCGTCACGTAAAACCCTACTACTCCACATGGCTCCCTAGGGGGAATTTTGCTTATGTTAGTTTCTTCATTTGTATTTCAGCTGCTGCTATGGTAATTCTCTTTCCTTTCGTGTCTCCTCTTTTCCTTCCATCCTTCTTTTAACTTTACGATATGTGGATGTTAATGGAGATCCTCATTCTGCTGGTTTCATTTTTCTCATCTTGGTTCTATCTTTCCCTCTGTTGTACGCATAAACTTTGGAACTTGTTTTAGTAGCTTAAATGTTAAAATTGGAAAAGAACGTGAACTTTGCTCTCTTCACTGAAAGAGATTAAACTGCCATTTCAGAATTTTGGGTTACGTGAGAGTGCCTGAAATCCTCTAGTACTCTCTAATGGTTCTTATCAACCCCCATCACGGCAGTTTTCCCTCTAATGACAGATACACGTCAAAAATATGAGTGCGTATTAAGCCCAAGGAGAATAGTAACAGAAGTGTCAAGCCTAGAACTATGTGCATTTTACTTAGAATCAGTGTGTAGGTTACCATCTGGGAGTGAGTCAAAAGTTGCATGAACTCTGTCTGCTTTAGACGCCATGAAGTAAATTATGCTTCACTGCTTTGAAATGTACTCTGTGCTGCTGAAGGAGGTAATATGCCTCTTAGGGTGCCCAACTTGTCCCTGGGGAGGAAGGTATGTCTGTTAACTGGATAATTGGTTTTTGACAAGCTTTAAGAGAGCTTCGCTTCTGCAATCTCACAAAGCTTTGTCGTGAGGTAGCTTGCACACCAAATAGGACGTTATCATGTTTCAGATGTGAGGCAAATGTCTCAAGTAGAAAGTGTGTTCTGAAAGAAACCTGAATGTTTAACTCCCCCAGGATCCCACCACTGACCTTCTTTAACCCTTATTTTGACTTGTCACCATCCTGTAAAAACACAAACTGGGCTTAGGATCTGACTCTAAGAGGCTCACGCAAGATGTATTTTTTTAATAGAATTTGGGAAAAGAACTTCTCCTAAATGATGTTTTGTTCTATATTTCTCTACACAATAATTTTCTCCTTTGAATTAATATGTATAATGGAAACCTTTGGAAATCAAAATTAAGTAACAGCACTTACACAATATTGTTCAGATGCCTTAGTAAACATTTTAACATGATTTATTTTAAACTATGGTAAACTTAGGTTACTGATAGAAGTAGTGTATTCTACACTTACAGATTTTCATATCTAATTTAATTTTTGAGCCAGACTCCAGTAATTCCGTGTTTGCGTAGTCCCAAACATGGGGCATGAATGTTACAAACATACACACATCAGGCACTGATAGTATGTCTTTCCAGAAGGGACAAAGAGGTCTAAAAAAGCAGGCATAATTTTTTAAAAAATCCATATCCCAGTTAGAAATATTTTGCCCTTGATGGTTTCTTCCAAACCTGGGTGAGAGAAACTTTCATACGGTGTGATAGAGGCAGGAAAAAGCCTTCATCCAAAAGAGAAAGCACTGAGTTAGTAATTATTAAATGGAGCAGTTCCAGTGTTTCTTCATCCTTTGTACACATGATTATATCTATTGAGGGCTTTTGCCTGGTCTTCGCTGCTGTGCATTTACCATTTTCAGTTTCAGTCGGGAAAAGCATGCATTTAGTTCTGTTGTTAACTTTTCTTACTGGTGTCAACTTTTTTTAGGCTGATATGCAGCAGAAGAAAGAACCTGTTCAGGATGACTCTGACCTGGATCGCAAACGCCGAGAGACAGAAGCTCTGCTGCAAAGCATTGGTATATCGCCGGAGCCCCCACTAGGTACTTAAAAGTGCTTCCTGTGACTCTTTCCTTGCATGGGATATACCATGTCCAGCGTTTACTGTTCTTTTACGTCTTTTTTTTTTTTTTTTTTAATTTTTTTAAACAATTCTGTGGCTTATGGTTCAGGTGTATTTACTTTTGGAATTGAGGGGGCTGGAAGGAGACAGGAGGACAGGTTGTGAAGTTAGCAGTTTGCTGCTTACTGACTGATTATATGGTCAACCTTCTCCAATGTGTTACTATTAGATTATTTTATCCTTGTTAAATGAGTTGCCAGATGGTAAATACAGGAAATCTTGGAATTTTTTCTTAAATTTTCTTCATTTTCATTGCTGAATCCCAGCCTCTCTCTGCCAACCTAAATACTGTGAATCTGGTTATGAACTTCATAACCACCACAGGCATAGAGTTACTCCATGATGAAAATAGAATGCTCAGTGAGAAACTTGAAGGAAAACTTACAATGGTGACAAATTAGCAGCTAATTAACAAGTTTATTTGACTTTGTTGTATATCTTGCTTTCATCGCTAACTGGCATTTTCACTGCAATACCCCTCCTCCAACTCATTCATTCCTAGTTAATTGTCATGATCTCATTTTATGACTAGGGTTTGGATATTAAACTGTTTTATTTGTGCTGAAAGTAACTTGTACATAATGTGTTTATTCTGCCACTTAACTATATATCTCTCATGTGATAAGTTATTTTATTTTTCTTTATCCACTTGCTTTCCATACGTTTCAGAGTAATCCTAAGGTGTCTGTAAAACTACATGATATCCAATATAGTAAAAAAAAAAACTTAAAAATAATACATATAAATAAATACAATATCAGATCTCTTTTTAAAAATGGTTTGTTTTCTTTTAATTCCATCATTGACTTTTATCTTAAAATAAATTTTCATTTATTTCCATAGTCACTTAAACTAAGAATAAAAATGATCCCATGTACAATAAAATGATAAATATTTATATCAATATAAATAAGAAAAAAAGCAACATATAATAAGCCTTCAAATTATTAAGTAATACTGGATAGAGTTTAATACATACACACAAAACTAAAACACTATGAAAAAGCATTTTATACTCAACTTCAATTTGTAGTAGGTAAATCATATGTAACACAATGATATAATAAGCCCCAATAAGATATTGATTGCTTTGTTTAGCTTCTTTATGCTATGGAAGATGTAAACTATGGGAGATGCGGCGATGGACCTTCTTTGAGGAGATTGACAAACTTATTTGTACTTAGTTGACAGGGATATAAATTAGATACTTTGCAATCAATTATATCTTTTGCTTCAAAATAGCCTTTGAAATTCTGGTGCAATGTGAACACTAGTTAAACACAACAGCAGTGTGTCCTATTCTCCCCTACCCTACATAAAGTCCGCAATTAAACTGTAAGAACAAATCAGTTCAATATCCCTAAACCGTGACCAAATTCTGACCTATCCCTGCATCCCTGCCAAGGGGCCCCTGCAAGGGTGGACCGCATTTTCAATTTTCATCCGTCTCTCTGACTTACCCTCTGACTTCCTGCAGAGGATAATCAGTGAATTAATTGTAGGACCACATGAAAATTCCTAGTTTCTTGACAGATATGCCATTGTGTTATAGGATTTGGACAAAATAGTTAAACCCTTTACCCTATTAGATAAATAAAAGGAAATTGCACATGATTGAAACCAAATGGGAATCTACACTTATGTATTGAAGTTTCTTTCTGCCCATCTGGCTTCTTTGGCATGTGTGATATTGAGAACCCGTTGAACTGGTCTGGCCTGGAGCCATCTTGGCTATTTGGTGCAGCTTCTATCTGAAGGACATTTGGCTTGTATCTGAAGGATAGAGAAAAAATACATTTACATTTCCTTTAGCTTTTTTCTTTTACTATTCTTGCTCTGAGATTTTCAGCTCGCGCTGACCTCAATCTTTGAACTTGTTTCTCCTGTCATCAGAATGCAGTTTACTTATGTGCACCTGGCAGCACCTTCTAGAGCTGCCAGAGGCAAAGGAACACAAGTCCCAAACACAGTAAACAGCACAATGGGATGAAACTATTAATTAAATGTAAAAATAAAGCAGCCTGGCATTTTCCCTTGTTTTGAAAGAGATTTTTAAATTACCAGGTTCAACATTTACCCTTTCCCTATGTGTCACTTAGTCTCTCATAGCAAATGCAATTTGTACTCCACGGGCCGTAGATTTCCCTCCAAATGCAGACTTAAAACAGACTTGGTGACTCTCCTTGAATATTTGAAATTATTCAGAATCACTTATTTCATACAATCTTTGAAAGTTTTATAGACACCCCATTTTATTTTTTAATAGGTCACATCTATACTAACAAAGTAAAGTGGAAAATTAGAATTATCTGGATAGTTCATACTAGAGAGATGTTTGACTTGAATTATCTAGATAACTATTTTGATTCTCCATTCTATTTTGTTAAGGTGGACATGGCCTTAGAATCCCTAAGTTAATTCTATCTAAATTCATTTCAAGTTTTAATTTCCAAAATATGAAAAATTCACTTGACTTTCTTTTTTTCTTTCCTTTTTTTTCTTTTTTTTTTTTTTTACTTGTCCCATCTCAATCTCTCCTGGCCATAAAACCATTTTAATTTGGGCCCGTTTGTTTTGATTTGTCTGACACTGCTCTTCTCCAGTGCAGCCACTGCATTTTTTAACATGGGATACCTGTTATTTTCATTATTTAGTCCCAACCCCTATGTCTCCCTCCTCGAAATCAGTGAGCACTCCCAGTGAAGCTGGAAGCCAAGACTCAGGCGACCTGGGACCATTAACAAGGTAAGAACTGTCCCTTTATAAGG
Organism: Equus caballus; assembly: GCF_041296265.1. NCBI lineage: Eukaryota > Metazoa > Chordata > Mammalia > Perissodactyla > Equidae > Equus > Equus caballus. The sequence continues at coordinate 43,308,248 of NC_091687.1, forward strand.
CCACGGTGGGATGTCAATAATACAAAGAAACAAAGGCCTGAAAAGCCATACCACTCCCATGTACGCTGTTAAATGTGTGGCATCTGCATGTAGACTCAGTCATTTGATGTTTCAGTTTATAGTGGCTTGCTGTTTTTAGTGGCATAGCAATGCTTTTGAACACTAGAAATGATAAACTTATTTATCATCCGTCCTTGAATAGACTAATTTAGCACCAGGTGTCTTGTTTGACAAACACAAAGATGTCCATTAGCTTAGGCCTAAAAGAAAGCAGAGAAGGACTGAAGACAAATGGAATCTACATCCTGCTTCTCATTATTCTACTTAGGTTTTGGTTTCCGTGAAAGTGTTTGTGAGTAGAATGCCGAGATGTTCTAGCCCTAAATTTAATTTTTCAAGTGTCCTGTTTATTTTCTTAATAGAGTTGACTAATTTGAGAACTCAGTCCCCAAAGTGCTTTTATTATTATTATTACTAATGATTATGATCATCAGGGTTGACGGCTGTTTTGTGAGTTAATTGCCAAATTTTTATTACACTATGTCTATTCAAAGATTAGCTTCTGAAAGCAGATACAGACATTCTCTAAGTTGATCACTGAAGGGGTATCCAAAGGGTAAAGATCTGAAGAGGGCAAAGAAAAGGCTCATTAATATGCACAGAGGAGGCACGATCAGTTTCTTAATCCAGTTACCTTCACCGGGATTCCCACATGCGGGTGCCCATAGGCAGGCGATATAAATAAGTGGTAAGTGGCAACCGGTTAGCAAGCACCCATTTATAAAGGCCAGATGGTCTCCTCGCAGCTCAGGCTGGTTGAGTTTATGTGGGAATATGGACCCAGTTTTTTCACATCTTTCAATTTTTCTCAAGAAGCTAAAAACTGAAGTATTTATGCAATAATCTTCTAAATGTTAAATGTTAACAACTTTATTAAAAGTAGTTGTGGGCCAGATTTGGCTTATAAGCTGGCACTTTGTGATCTCTGTGTGAGACTCTGACTTAAAAAAAAAACAAACATAAAATACTTTAATAAAGCTTCAAATAAAAGAAGAAACAATCATCCGCAGCACTGCTGTTCTAATAAAGCAGCCTTTGCCTTGTCTATGTACCTTTCAATCCTTATCTACCTGTGTACTTATCTTGCTCCCATATGTGTTACTGGGGGAGGGGTACAAAATTTTGCATTTTTCTTCTTTTTACTTAACACATTATCATAAGCATTATCTTCTGAAAGTACATTGTTTCCATATAGGTCTAGGCAATTTTGATAGAAAAAAATACGGAAATGAGAATAGTCTAGTATTAGCCTGAGCTGTAGGGTTTTTTGCTTTCTGAAACTAAAATGTAAGACTGGAATTATCTCACCCCTATCTGCCTGTTGGTGTGTTTCAGACTTGAGTATTTTATTTTGATAGGGCCTTTTGAAACCAGTGGACACTGCTTTCAATTTGAGAAAAATGAAAGTAGAGGTTTTTGTGGGCACCAGGCTGGTTTATTTTAGCAAATCGCCTTTGTGATTTGGGGCAGCACACGTCTTCTCTCATCTTTTGCTTTGAACACTTCAAAAGGTCTTCGAGAGGGAAAAAAGGTAATAATAACACAGTTATGTAAGATCTGACGTTTATACAAGAGCTGGCACAATATAGTCACGTTCCTTAGGGGGTCCATCGGCCTATCGTTAAGTTAATATGTTTGCCTGTTCCTATACAATGCTGGTGTTGTGTCATTAGTGCTTAGCTTCCAGGGGTGCTGTCGGCAGCGTTAAATTCTTTTACCGACTTCACAGCTGATGAGCCCTTTGAAAACCTTCCGGAGAAAGCTGACCTACACCGTTAGCACTCTGGGACAGCAGCAATTATTCCTTCTCAGAACACATCACTCTTCATGTCGTCCTCCTTCTCACATGATTTATTTTTTAACTTAATGAATCACTTTGAAAGAGGTGCTGTCCACTCCCACCGCACACAAGTTCCAACCAGTGTCAGTTCTTTATAGGAATGTTCTCGCAAGAATAGGCAACTGGAAGTCAATGAGTAAATCCCTTGCTAAGTGCAGGTTTCATAGGAATACAAGAAAACTGGCATTGAGGAAATGATTTTCAGAAAAACTGAGCACAAAGTTTGCTTGAGGAGAAGGCATTAGGAATCACTACCCAAGTTTATGTTTTTGCTTCCATAAAATAGATATGAGAGTTAAATTTCAGAAGAAGGTTATATTTCAGTTTTCAAAACTCCACTTGGAATGTCTTTTTCCGTAGAAGAAACATCTTTGAAAACAATTACTATTAACTTTACACTTCATAAAATGTGAGACTGGGAAAAGAGCTTGGTAATTCCTAAGAAAACTCTATAGTCATAAATTTGCCTATTTGTGTGGAATTTGGACTCTTCAAAAAATGGAAAAATCTTTCAGAAGATAACTTAGGAATCAAATTAACACATCTGATCCTACCGAGAGGTGCACATAAATTCTGTCGTTCATCTGCCAAAATTTCAAACCAAAACTAAAATTTTCTTCACAGAGCAAAAATTGGCAAACATTTCTTATGTAATCCTTGTAAGTGGCTTAAGCTGAAAGTTGGCATACTTAATATACCTTATTATAAAGAAAAGGTAATAATGGTGGTTTCAAAAGTCAAATATAACAAAAATTCCTCTTATTGATTTTCTAAGAGTGGTTGAATAAATTGTTAAAGATGAGTGAATAGAGAGTAGAAATATATAATAATTTTTCAGTTGTATTAATATGACAATTTTTTTTCACTTAAAGTATCACAATTTGTTTTGAAAGTTCTGTTTCTGTTGTTATAGCCTACTTCTAGTTTACAATTTACGTCTGTGGTATTTTTCTCTTTCTCTTAATCAGTTTTGGTAGAACCGATTAATCATTCCTCAGTTAATCATATTGAGCAAAGAATGAGCTGCTGGATTTAAAAAAAGCAATTTTATTAAGAAGACATTTGAAAGACTAGTTTTACTTAGAGAGGAAAAGTCTCAAGTATATGCAACTGGCATCTAACACAGTATTAAGAGGAGACTATGCTATGATTAATTAGGACTGATTCAGAAATTCAAGGATATTTTAGTATAGGAAAAAGTGTTACCGTAATTCAACAAATAAAAAAGTCAAAGAGGGAAAAGTAATCATTACAGTATGTACTTAAATAATACTTGAGAAATTTAAACATCTATTCCCATATTTTAAAATTTAGTAAACAAGGAATAGAAATATTTTTTCTCACTATGATAAAGAATATTAATCTCAAACCAACATCCTACATCTTTCATACACAGGAGTGAATCATGTAGTACTTTATAGCCCTTAAAGAGGAATGACTTATATTTCGTTGAATACATTTCTCTCTTCCTCAGGAAATGACTTCCTTAGGAAGTACCTTGAGGGCAGGGAGTAGGTGACATTTGATTTGTATCCATAGAATAGGTATTTGATAAATGTTTGCTGAATGAATCAACTATCATCCTATATTTGGTGGATGAGGACACTGAGTCACAGAGAGAATAAGTACTTTTCTCAAGTTCACACATAGCTACACTTGCAACCTAGGCGTGTTGATACAAATTTCCACAGTCTATACCTGTCCCTTACATGATATCTAATAACAATTGATATAAGTGATACACAACCTACTCCGTAAGGTTATTGCAAGGATTAAACAAATTAATACCTGTCAAACACTTGAAAAGAAGTCTGGCATATATTAATTATATGTGAGTTTTAGCTTATTATTGTTTTCACACTTTGATTTAGCCACATTTATCCAATGGTAAGAGATCTTTTTAGATTCGCTCATAAAATATGTTGGTGTCATTTTCGAATTTGATAAGCATGCCTATACCATCATCCAAGTAACTATGTAAAAATGTTGAACATGACAAGTCCATGTCCCTGGAGAACGCTTTCTGGGTTGCCCACTCCTTATTCCCTAACCTTCAGAGATTCAACCAGAAATGAATCTAAGCGATCATTGTTCAGCCCACATTTATTCTTCTCATTCACATAGATAGCTCACAAGGGACTTTGCACTAGAACTCTTCTCGTGTGTAGCTGACATTCCTTAGAGTTCTCAGTGACAATGCTAAATTAGAGGCGGTACCAGCCTGCAGAAACCTAGGAAAGTGTAATGACCTCATAAGGTCCGTCTGGACATCAGGCCACAGGCTACACCCTGTCCCAAACCTGATTCAAGGAAGAAAACTTTCAAAATGATTACGGAGATAAAGTATGTCTCAGTGTGATCACATGCTGTGCAATCTCCTATTATAATAAGAACACGTATCCCATAACATTCTTAACAAAATAGTCAGAAGGGCAAATTTCTGCTGTTTGTATTTGGTGAGAAGTGGCATGGGGGTGGCGGTGTAACAAAATTAATTTATATCTTCTTTTTTGACCATCTATGGTCTTAACACCATCATTAAGTTCTACTTTCCAATTGATCAGTACATTCAAGTCCTCCCACATTTTATTTTTAATAATATCTTATTATTACAGAAGCAATACCAGTGCATGTTATATAGTTAGATATCATAGACAAGAAAAATAAGAAAAAGATCATATTCCTACCACCAGAGACTAGCATGCTTAACACCTTGTATTCTTTTACACAATATATGTATCATATATATGATAAATGATCTTATACTGTACGAACTGTTTAACTTTCTTTTCTAATCAAATATTTCTATTTTCCTATTTCAATACATTTTCATCTTATCTAATATCTTCAAATTTCCCCAGTTGCCTCCAACATAATCCCATTGTATTTAAAATCGTTGCCTGTCCTCTAAGCTATCAGCATCTATTAATCAAAACCCTTATATCCATAGATTTTCTCTAGGGAGCGATGTCCCCAAGGGGACCTAAATGCAGTAGAGGAAGAAATGTCTTCTGAAGCACTTAGAAGGAGAATTCGGGGACAAAGGGACAGCTGTCTGCAGATCCCCCACTGTTCAGTTTGAACATTAGGCCTCCATATAGTTAATATTAAGTTTCATGTTGACAGAATACTGTGGTAAAATTCAGATACTTGATAAGCTCTGCCTTTCCCTGATCTATTGCCTACTGAACTCTCAAATAAGGAAATTAGAATAATTTGTTTGTGGTCAACTTGTGCTGGCTGCACCTGGTCACCACTTTTCTCAGTGATCTCAGGAGAGGAAAATGTGCTTAGGGGCCACCTGGGCCTAATGCCCAACAGAAAACCCTCAGGACTTTCATCTTTATCCACAACTGCATTTCCTAGGATTCTCTGAAACTACCTCAGCTTCAAAGGACTTTTAATCCTTTTTTGGTGAAAATATCACCGTCTTCTAAGGTGCTCTGGTGAATGAGAAGCTAAACGGAAGACATTAAGGAAGTTTTAGTAAAGGTGTAAAGGACAATAAAATAATGCAAAACCTTGGAGAAAATTTAATAAGACCATTATAATTTTGTATATACAAAATTCTTTAAATTATCATTATGTAAAGAGAAGTTGACAGGATGCTACTAGCTAATTGGACTTCAGGGAGACTGAAATCAGTGATTCAAGGCTGGTTAAAAGTAGTCTCTTTGGAATTTGAAATAAAATGTATACTACAGGGTTTTCTCTTTATGTAGCACATTAAGTGATTAAACGTTTTTGATATCTTATTACCCTGTCTTCAGGAGAGCGTACTGAATGTTCCCATATGGTTATAGTAACACATAAGCGTCTGTTTTAGCAAAGGCTTGCTGAGTTTTCTTCTAGAGAAACTGCTTGCTTGACAGCAGATTCTCTGTGTAAGATTTGGGGGAAACATGTCCTTGCTTTGTGATGGGAATCTTAACATTTCTTTTTGAATCCAACTCAGATGGACTTCCTCTGTGGCTTAGTGCGGCCCATATTGGAGCTCCATGTTAGGACTTTGATGTTAGCCAGCAAGGGAAGATTTCTACGCAGTAAATTAAGAAAAAGGCTTTTTAGAAGGAGCCTGATATAAGTATGTATTGCACTGTTCCAATTTTATTCCTGACAGAAAATCTTCATCATCATCATTGCCAGTCCTAAGTAAGGAAATAATTGAGACTGGGGAGGAAAACATTAACTCATTATTTAAATGCCATCCTTAATTAATTGACATCATGTTAATGACTGTGACAGATTGAGTGATATGATGGATTTTAAAATGTCCTTACTATTCAGTGTATTACTTTTGGAAATGGCACTTAGAAAAATAGATATTTAGGGATGACATTGACTGGAGATTTTCTGTTTGGCACTTTGCTCACATTGGCCCCAACTGTTTTCTTTATCTGATTAGTGACTAGTAATTTGTTTGACAGAGAAGACATGTGAAACAAGAGTCCAGAGAACCTGTGGGACTCAGAGGAGCTCTGTATTCTGCCCTTGAGCTGTCTCTTCATCTTAGAGAGAAAGAAGAAATGTGAAAAGTTGAGTTCCAATGCAATTGATTCAGGGACTAAGTTGCTAAGTCCATTTGATAGAGAAGAAAGCTGGACTTCTTTTGATTCTCAGCACAAACCAGCATTATGGTCAGCATTTTCAAGATAGGCTTTCCTTCTTCAATGTGGAAATGAGTCTGAATACTCTCCTGGGACCATGTGGTGACATCATGCTGGACAAGACTGAGTTGCTTGTAAGTGTCTTGGTAGGAATTAAGGGAGTCAGGCAGACATGCCCTGATTCATTGCTTCATTTTTTAATAAAGAATGTAAAAACAATTTCTTTGGGAATCAACTTGCCCTCACACTTCATACCCATCTGCAGAAAAGGCAAGTAAAGACCATTCATTCATCTGTGTGTTCAATAAATAGTTGTGTGTCTTATAAATTTATTGTTGTGTCTTACACACAATAAATGCCAGATCTGCAAGGACTATAAAGGTAAGAAATTCTTACTTCTGAAGAGCCTGCTTCTAGTAAATTGACACATTTAATTTGAAGCCATCTAAGGAAATGTTGCTATTTAGTTACGGCTCTCAAATATTTGTACTCATAAAGATGAACAATAATATCCTAAACCATTATTCCCAAACCATCTATAATTAATTCATAGTATATTCATATGGGACAAGTGATTTTGATTTATTACTACGTTACCTGGAGTCTTGACACATATTAGGTACTTGGTAAAGATGTTTATTGACTTGTGTGTGTATGCACGTGCATGCATAGCTGGCAAAAAACTGCATGGTTGGGTATAGCATGAGTGGAAGGATGGGGATGCAGGTAAAAGAAAGGTAGTTTAAGGTCTCTGGGCAAGTTTCCCAAAATTGGACTTTAGGGGAACTACAGGCAGAGGTTATGGGATGACTGAGGTACCAGGCGAGGACTTCGTCACAGAAACAAGGCAGAAATCCAATTACTGGGCTTAGGGCAAAAAATCAGAGTGGGACTAACAGTGTGTTTGACTTGATGCTGAGGCCCTTGGCTTTTGTAACCAGGTCAAATGGAATCTGATCTTTTCAAGATTTTGGAGGGTGCCTTCCTACTCTGGTTTTCAAAGGATAATGAAAGTACAATCCAGTTCCTGGCTAGCTTGTACAGAATAAATACTCATTGAAAGGAAATGATAACTATCATTATTATTAATCTTTATTATGGCATTTATTAATTTTTTCAGCTAATATTGATTGCAACTTTAAACTGTGCCAGGCCCTGGGCAAGTGACAAGAAGTACTTTTTTCCTTGTGTACCTTATTAGTATATCATTAGGTATATATATTCATTTGTCTTGTTCCTTTACTAAAATGTAAGATTCTTAAGTTTCAAGTCCCATGTCCCACAGCATACCTATGGTGCCACTTAGATGGCATGTTTTACTTTCTGCCTTGTTCAACTAAACTATTTATATATGTTTTATCTCCCCATAAGAGTTGTAGGTTCCTTGAGAATTCTTTTAATCCACTATCACAGAATTTTACATGTCAGGTCCTTAATAGTTGTTTATTGAATAAGTAATGAATTTTCTAATCAAAAATACTCTTTACCTGCATGCATTGATTGGTCCATTCCAGAAATGACTGAAAACCAGAACTAATTACTATAGTAAACAGGGTGATTTCTCTAAGAAAATATTTTGCGATAGTATATCACGTTCACATATATTTACTTAACAATTTCACTACTTCTTTCATTTTAAAAGTAAACTACTTGGTAAGATTTCAAACTGCCCAAGAAGCTGTGAGGAAACCATCAGTTCATTTTCAATGATGCAGTAACTTGATGATAAGATGTTTGGAAAGTACGACCTATGTCAATTGGTTAAATAAAAGTATACCAATCGGAGAAGAGAAAGATGAAAGGTGGTTTAATAATCATTCAATGTGTTAAAATATCAGGCAGAAAAGAGCTTTAAAGGGCCTCTAGACTGCCTCCTCATCTTGCTGAGAACAGAGGAGCCTTTCCTGGTGACGCATAGTGGAGCCTCGCCCGGGACACAGCCCCCACCGCCCAGGCAGGGCTCTCTCCAAGAGGTTGCTATTTATGGAAGCTTTTCTGCAAGTTTGTACAGGAAGAATTCAGTGAATGTTTAATACACATTCCTAGGCTACATTAAGAAACACAAACAACCTTTGCCCATTTAATGTATTGGCTTCAAGTTCTTTTTCAAAGAAAAATTGCATTCTGTGCAAGTCTGACCACCCCACAGATAATAACGAGAAAAATCAAAAGAAAATAAAACTAGCACACTTGATAGCATCCTTGGCTTAACTCCTTACCCCACTGCTCATTACTGATGATAACTGTGATTTCTTTTACTGAGTAATCCATATGTGACTGGGGGGCAAGACTGTTGTGGGTTAGTTACATAGACCACAGGTGTTCTGAGTAAATGCAAACTCCAGACTGCTAAGGTGTGGATGTCTGAAGTGAGTGATTCCGATGGAATCATCATTTTTACTTGTTAAGGATACAGTGAGTTCAGGTGAGCTGTCAGGCGACAGAACAGCTGGACCACCTGGGAGCTGCTGCATCCTTCACCTGCCCTGGACAAGTGGAAAAGGTTGATAAAGGTTGTCTCATCAGAAACCTCAAAGCAAATTGAAGGCAAAGTAGGGGATCCCACTCCTTACAAGGGAATGCTTCTCACAGTCTGCCAGAGCAGAGGCTGCTGTTCTGTCTGCAGCCAAAGAAATGACCGTAAAGATAAAAGATCCTCAGAGATATGTGAACAGCAGTATGAATCACTGGGACGGAATCCATTACTTGTACCATTCGAAACAAGGTGAAGGAATCAGTGTCCAGAACCAGGAAGGGCTGCTTACCTTGAGCGGAGAATGAGCCCACAGCAGTGGTTCTCACCCCTGGCTGCACATTAAAATCACCTGGAGAGTTTTCAAAACCACCGATGCTTGGGTCTCACCCCACACGTTCAGATTTAATTGTTCTGACAGTGACCTGGGCCTTAGGCCAGGTTTGAGTTAATCACATGGTTAAATGCTGGCATATTTGAGGATCAATGATGCTTTCTGCCTGCTGATTAATGAAAGCAGTAGTCTAGCCCAGTCATTCTCCAAAGGTGGTTCCAGGGTCAGCTGTAAGCATTACCTGGGAACTCAGTAGAATACAAATTCTCGGGCCCCACCCAAAATCTACTGAATCAGAATTTCTGAGGTTAGAGATGAGCATTTTGTATTTTAGTAAGGCTTCCCGGTCATTCTGATCACACCAGTTTGAGAACCACTGATCTAAGTCAAGACTGTGCTACTCAAAGTGTGGTCTGCACACTGGCTGCATCAGTATCCCCTGGAGCCTGTCAGAAATGCCACAGATCTACTGAATCAGAATCCGCATTTTAACAATATTCCCAGGCATCTATATGTGCATTAAAGTTTGAGAAGTACTGGTCTAAGAAACAGTGGCCAATTAGGGTTCTCATTGGACTTCACTTGTCATCTTTTGGAGCCTTCAGATAAGAAGAGAAGAGCGCAGCCAGAGCTAATAAGGGAAGCTATGAAACTGCATTCTGATACCTCTGCAGGAGCAGCTTGTGTGGGATCCGTCACATAGGTAGGGTATTGACTCACAGAAACATTGGTGGTAGGTGTAGTGGATGTGGAAGTAGAACAGCTACTGTTGGTCAGGTAGTGACTCTGTGCTTTATAGGAATGATTGCATGTAATCCCTCTAGAAAACCAGAGATCATCCATCCAACCATTCATTCCTTCAACTAATATTGTAGCCTATGAGCACGTATGCCAGGCTCAGTTCTAGGCAAATCCCTGTAATCTAGGAATATAGCTGCTCCTACCATTATGAGGTTTTAGTCCAGGTCAACAAACAATAATAATAAACTGACGTATAATAAAATCATAGGTAAAGATAAGTGCTGTGAAGAAAGTAAAGCAGGAAAAGGAAAGGGGATGAAGAGTGACTTGAGATAGGGTGGTGAAAGGAAAGCTTCTCTGAGCAGGTGACATTTGAACCAAGACATGGACAAAGCAAAGGCGTGAGTTACACAGGTCTTTGGGGAAAGAACATCAAGGAGGACAGAGGACACAAGAAGGACACCGTGAAGGAGGAGGACAGTGGTTAGAGATAAGTTTGGAAGATAGCTGCAGGCCAGGTCATAAATTGTGTCATAAGTCATGGTAAATCTTTACGGACAAGGAAACTGAGCAGGGCTTCTGAAACTTTAAGATGCCCGTGAATCGCCTGGGACCTTATTAAACCGTAGTGTAGAGTCAGTGAGTCTGGGGTACCACCCAAGTCTCTGCATTTCCAACAAACTCCCAAAAGATGCTGATGCTTCTAGTCTGTGGGCCATGCTTAGAGTAAGCAAAAGGGAACTGGGGTTGAGAATGTAAGTGACATGCCCAGTGTCACACAGCTGGTAAGTCTCAGAGGCAAGATTTGAATCTCAGATGCCTGACTCTGAAGTCCCTGCTGTCTGTCAGTTGCCTACCAGACAGCCTCATGCCTGATTCACCTGTAACCACTTATGGGCAGGAAATTGACAGGGCCTGCCTGAGAAAGGTCCTTGCGTGCACTCTGTTTATAGAAGAGCTGTTCGTCCTCTTTTATTGTGAAGAGGAATAACAAGGGAAATTGAATGCCTTGGTAACTGTTTCTGCTTTGTGCTGTCTCTTGTGAAACATTTAAAAGATATAAGGTATCCCTGGCATCTCAGACAAATGATATTGTTGGTGACCATCTTGTGTGTAATATATAAATAAAAAAATACCAAAATACCCATGAGCCATGAAATCTAATGCATTATATTTGCAGTAACTGACCCAAAGAAGCCAGGTATTCACTGGGCCCTGCCGTCATGCTCCATCTGGCCCGACCTCCCCAGATGCTCCTGCATGTTTGCATTTGGTTCTTTCTCTTCACCGCTTGGGAGATGCTTGGTGCTACCAGATGTGGCTGGGCGCTGGGGTGTCAGTGATATGTGAAGCAGTTTACATGCTCAAATCAGTCAGGCTTCTGTACAAAACAAAATAAAACAAAAATGGATCGGGTGGTACGGAGTTTGAATATTTGGCTCTGGGCTTCCTTCTGTGAATACAACCGTGGCTTCCAATATCAAACAGATGTTCAAAGGAAAGGATGGCTTCTTGCTTTCTCTTGTCACTTGATATTCGTGGGTCTTCCTTGCACCTGGGGGTGGAAGGGAGGTGAAGAAGTGGGGAGATGTTCCATGTATGTGTTGTATATGCCATTGCCTTGATGAATGACTTGGTTTGGTTTGGTTTGTTTCCCTCCCCTTTTGTTAATTCTCTGTGTTCTTTTTCCTTTGTGCTGCACGATTAGGACCCTGCAGTGGGACACAGACCCCTCAGTGCTCCAGCTGCAGTCAGACTCAGAACTTGGGTATATGTCTGCTCTTTTGTTCTTCCTTTTATTATTTCTTTGCTACGGTTGTGTTGAAATGCTGGAGCTCTTGTTGCTCTTGTTTTTCCCCCCTTTTGTTGAACTTCCAGTTTAATAAGTTTATTTCCTTCTGTTAGCTTTCCTTCGAAAGTTAAGCTTTGAAGAAAGTTTCTCTTTGTGGAAAATACCACAAAAAGATGACTTTTAATCTCCCCTTCTTAGTTCCTATTATTGCAAAACAACACTCCGCCAAACAAAGATACAAACACATACTCACACCTTCGAGGTGGGGCACACAAGTTCTATGATGGGAGATACGTTTGACTTTGTCCTAACCATCCTCCCCCTTTACTAACAAGTTGCATTAGGTTAATTTTTGTCTAAAATCAGTATTAAAATGTTGTCTTGTTTGTTTTCTTTCCTTATCACTTTTTTGGGGGCTACAATAAGCATTTAATATGAATGAAGTTTGAGCATATAAAGATTCCTGTTAAAGAAAAAGCAAACTTGTTGACTTCCTCAATATTAAGAAATCTCAAATATTTAATGATGGGTAATGTCTCCTACAGCCTAAACATCATTTTTGTTCAGATGGAAATTTATTGTCACGGGTTAAAAGATAGCTTCAGAATTGAAAAATTCGTCCACAAAGAATAAAAGACACAGGCATATCCTAGAAACTTAGTTCTATTTCTCTTATAGGATTGGCGTTAGCTGTTGTCACACGTGAGACATTTATTTCCAGTGGGGTGCTTGTACTAGCTCGTGTGCAAGCTCAGGAGAGCTGACTGTGTGCTTCTCATCCCAATTTTGCCTTCAGTGAAATCAGCTTAAAATCAGCCAGGGTGGCAGTATTTACACCACAAAAATTGGCAAATGCTACATACCAGGGCTTGCTCCTTTTCCCTTAGGCCAGTTATTAAACATTTACCAACATGTCACTAGGTACCTCAATATGTGAACAGAAAATCTTATTACAGTATTGTTTTTTCTTTCTGCAAAAAGCCAATGAATCCCAAAGTGGGAGTTTATTTATTTATCTTTATTTTGAATTCCTGATATTCCAGGCATGTATCTGTGGGTTTCTATCAATTTCAGTGCCTGTAGCTATACAAGATGGTTGGAGGGTTGTAAGGTTAGATGCTATCTGCTCGAGTCCCTTTTTATACGCAAAAGTTCTTGACAGAAGCAGCAATACTAAACCAAGGAAATATCCTAACACCTCAGGTAATTGACAGACTATTTTTTTAACGTTACTAAATTCTTGGCTATTTAGTTATATAGTTCATTCTATGTGATATTTCAATTTGTATTATTTAAGTAACCAACAAATATGGTTTAAATCAGGCAGAGAAACAATGAATATACAGTATGTTATGCTCAGGGGAACTTCAGAGTGCAGCTCTTCAATATATCATTGTGCTTAAAAAAAATGAAGATGGAACTGGCAGAGACTCTACGCTATTTATGCACTTAAATTAACAGATTTTTAGACAGATTGTGGCATTGCTAAATTACATTTGCTCATGTGGAACAGTTAGGAATTTTTCCATTTATATCTGTTTTCTAAGCAAAAACCCGGTCGACTATGTAGATTACAACATGTGTCTTATTCTAGGGAGATGGCATATCTGTGGCTCCCATCTTGCCTGCCACAGTTTACTTCAGAGTGGACCCAGTGAGTCAGAGAGAGGAGAAGATGAGACTGTTCACTGAGTGGTTTATCTCAGAGAGTTTGGAAGGAACATTCTGAGAATACTTGAGAGAGGAGATTTTATTTTATTGTATTTTAGCCATGTTACAATTTCAAGCATTGATTTAATGAAAATCTTCTCTTTTTGATAGTCCTTATGTGCAGAGCAGTCTTTCTGTCATACATAATTTTATGAAATATACCTCAGGCAACAAGATTTTTCTAGGGACAATTTTATTTCCTCTTCTTGATGCTTGGCATGGGATTGACCGTAGCCCATAGCTGCTTCTATCACTTGATTTTTTTTTAAATGGCTTTATTGAAGCATAATTGACATTAAAAAAAAAAAACAACAACTGCATTCATTGAAAGTATTCAAATTGATAAGTTTTTTGTGTTTTTTCCTGAGGAAGATTCGCCCTGAGCTAACATCTGTGCCAATCCTCCTCTGTTTTCTTGTGGGTGGGACACCTCCACAGCATGGCTGGTGAGTGGAGTAGGTCCATGCCAGGCATCCAAACCCACAGATCCGGGCTGCTGAAGTGGAGTGTGCAGAACTTTAACCACTTGGCCACAGGGCCAGGCCCCAAATTGATAAGTTTTGACAGGTACACACATCCATGAAACCATCATCACAATCAAGATAATGACTATATTCATCATCCCCCAAAGTTTCCTCATGCCCTGTTGTACTCCTCACTCTTGCTTTTCCCCAGCCCCCCAAATAATTGGTCTGCTTTCTGTCACTATACATGAGCTTACATTTCCTAGAATGTTACATAAATGAAATCATGCAGGTACTCTTTGGACTGACTTCTTGCACCCAGAATAATTATTTTGTGATACATTCGTTCATGGTAGGTGTGTATCAATAGTTCATTCCTCTTTATAGCTGAGTGGTATTCCCTTGTATGGACATACCACCGTTTGTTTATCTGGTCACTTTTTGAGGTACACTGAGTTGTTTCCAGTTTTTACCCATTACAAATAAAACTGCAATGAACATTCATGTACAAATCTTTTTATGGACATATGCTTTCATTGCTTTTGGGTAAATACCATGAAGTAGAATAACTGAATCATAGAGTAAATGTGCGTTTAACTTAAAAAGCTGTCAAACTGTCTTCAAAGTGGTTTTATCATTATACAGTCTCACCAGCAGTGTATGAGAGCCTCAGTTTCTCCACATTCTTGGCAATACTTAGTTTGGACTTAAAAAAATATTATTATTATTGTTTTTTAATGAATAGAGCTCTTCTTTTTAATTTGATGAGCAGGGAACTTTCCAACTCTAGCCTTCTCTTTACAATTTGTCTTCAATTTGCAAAATTTTTCAGACATAAAACTATTTAATGGATTTTTTTGGATTCGCTAATTCTCTAGTCATCATGGGTTATTGTGAAATTCAACGTATACCATTTAATAGATTTCAATCTCCTTTTCTCATTTGTACAATTACATTTACTAGTTTGATATTAGAAAATAATTAGATGCCATCTCACCTTAGTCCTCCTTAAATAATATACAATTGCAGCTGTTAGACTGCTTTTAAAAAAAATTATTATTTTTTAACCATTATTAAAGAAGTGTGATAATATCTCATGGTGGTTTATTTATTTATTTATTTTTTAAGATTTTATTTTTCCTTTTTCTCCCCAAAGCCCCCCAGTAGATAGTTGTATGTTTTTTTTAGTTGTGGGTCCTTCTAGTTGTGGCATGTGGGATGCCACCTCAGCATGGCTTGATGAGTGCTGCCATGTCCTCGCCCAGGATCCGAACCAGTGAAACCCTGGGCCGCTGAAGCGGAGTGTGTGAACTTAACTACTTGGTCATGGGGCCGGCCCCTCTCATGGTGGTTTTAGTTTGAATTTCGTTAGTGACTAATGATGTTGACTATCTCTTTATGTGCTTATTTGCCATTTGATTATTTTCTCTGATAAAATGTCTGCTTAAATCTTTTGCCCTTAATGTTTTTGAATTGGGTTGTTGGTTTTCTCATTATTTTGGAGTTTTGAGAATTCTTTATATATTCAGGATACAATCCCTTATCTGATATGTAATTTGTAAATATTTTCTGCAAATCTGTGACTTGTACTTTTCATTTTCTTAGCAGTGTTTTTAGGACACTTTTAGTTTTGACAAATTCCAGTTTACAGATTTGTTCTTTTATGGATCATGCTTTTGTTGAAGTAATCTGTATATCTGTATATTTTGTTGAAGTTATCTGTATATTCCCTTATCATCTTTTAAATATCTGCAAAATCTGTAGATATAATCACCTCTCTCATTACTGATATTGGCAAATTTTGTCTTCTTTTTCTCCTCATAAGAGGTTTATCAATTTTATTGTTCTTCTCAAAGAACCAGCATTTGGTTTCATTGATTTTCTCTATTTTTCTATTTCATTGATTTCTACTCAGATCTTAATTTTTTCTCTTCTTCTGCTTACTTTGTGTTTAATTTTTCTTTTTCTACTTTCTTAAAGTGGAAGCAGAGGTCATTGACTTGAGACCTTTCTTCATTTCTAATATAGGTGTGTTGTGCATAAATTCCCCTTAATTACTGTTTAGCAGCATCTTGAAAATTTTGACATATTTTTTGTCATTTTCATTCAGGTCAAAATACTTTGTAATTTCCCTTTCTATTTCATCTAACTAAGTTATTTGGAAGTGTGTTATTTAGTTTCCAAATATTTGGGCATTTTCCGGAGTTTTTTTTCTTATTGATTTCTAATTTAATTCTATTGTGGTTAGAGAATGTACATTGTATTATTTGTACCCTTTTAAATTTGTTGAGATTTATTTTATGGTCCATGGTGTGATGTGTCTTAGTGATTGCCTTATGTGCCCTGAAAAGCCTGTTGTTGGGTGAAATGTTCTATAAATGTCAATTAGGTCAAGTTGGTTGATTGTGTTGTTCAAATATTCTATATCCATTACTGATTTTCTCTTTTTTGGTTCTATCAATTATTAGGAGAGAGATGTTGAAGTTTCCAACTATAATTTTAGTGTTTCTATTTTTCCTTGCAATTCTATCAGGTTTTGCTTTACATATTTTGAAATTTTGTTATTAAGTGCATAAATATTTAGGATTCTTATGTCTTTTTTGATGAATATATCCCTTTATCATTATGAAATGACCGTCTTTATCCCTGGTAATATATTTTGTTCTGAAATCTCCTTTGTCTAATATAAATATAGCCACTCCAGCTTTCTTTTACTGGTGTTAGCACCATATAATCTTTTTCCATCCTTTTACTTTTTAACCTGTTTGTCTCTTTACATTTAAAGTGCATTTCTTATTGGCAGCATATAATTGGGTCCTTTAATGTTTTCAAAACCAAAGATATAATAAAGACTTTTAAGACATAAAAAGCTGAAAGAATGCCTTATCAGAAGGCCTTCAGTATAAGAAACATTGAGGGATATCCACCAGGCAGAAGTGTTTTTCTTTCAGTACTTTAAAAGTGTTGCTTCATTGTCTTCTCTCTTGCATTATTTATGACCAGAAATTTGCTGTCATACTTGTCTTTATTCTTCTGTATGTAACGTCTTTTTTGGGCTACTTTTACAATGTTCTCTTTTTGTGAGAACATTTGTAATAGTCTTGTAATAGTATAGAAATAATGTAATAGTATCTCATGGTGTTTAATTTGGATTTTCTGCCTTGATCTTCCTGGACTCTCAGCTCTGTCTCCTCAACTTAGAGAGTCTGCCAGATTTCATCTGGGTTCCCTCCCTGTGCCATGGTCTGGAAACTCTCTTAATGAAGTAAGCTGGGGAAATTGTAGGGCTCATCTTTGTTTCTCCTCTCTCATGTATCACTGTCCTTCATTGCCTGACCTCCAGTGTCCTACAAACTGTTGTTTCATTCCAACTGCTATCCAATTTTTGGTTGTTTCAGGCCAAGGGTAAGGCTGGTCACTATTACTCCATCTTGACCGGAAGCACAAATGTTGTGTCACTTTATTCTGGTTTATATGTTAACTATGTGGTCAGCAAAGCAAATGGCAACATAGAGAAGTAAGGGAGATGATGTGGCATTCAGCAAAAGAATAGCTTCAAGAAAACTGCAAATAAAAAAGTGCGACTCAGCTTGTTTATTACCAGGCAACTACTCATGAAAGAACCAAAATCTTAGGCTATTATAATAGATTAATGAATTGAAGATGGTAGAAGTGAAAAATGAAATAAAATAGGATAAAAAGAGTAAGTTAGAAGATCACAGGATAGAAAAAGCCTGTTTAGACTGGGAAGTGAATAAATGTCTCATTGAAATTTGGGGTTGCAATGGGCAAATTTCAGGATGGATTATATTTTAAATGCTTTTTGTTGTCTTATGAAGGAAACATACTCCCATGAGATCACCTGTCTTAGGGAGAGGTGCTGAGTCAGTATAAGGGCAGTGGGGCTGGGAGGAAGGCAGAGATTCTCAATGATGAGCAGACGTCAACAAGTAATGAGGGTATTCTGTGTCCCCTCAGTCCCAATTGTTAAACCCAATAACGTGTAGCAATGTTTAATGGCTTCTGATTTCATTGAAGCCTCACAATTATATTTCCACTATGTATTAGTAAATTAAACTTTTAATAGTGTTTTTTAAAATATTTGGAAGCAAAGTGAGAAGGAAGAAAAAATGAAGCTGTGAGCAAGGATTTGGCTGCTGCTTCCCTGAAGGAGGAACTTAGAGGTTATTTCAGTCCTTGAGAGACCTTGTTAGAAGGTTGGGACCTCCTCTTTCTCTCAACTTTCTCTTCATTCTCGGCTGAAAGAGAAGGTGAGTATTACTCCAGAATCCACCAGGCAGCATCCCCAACTGCTGTGGTGAAATAGAGAGATCACTCTGTCAAGAATAGAAGTGACACCAACTAGACACTAGAAAAACATATTTTTCAAGATGGCAGTATGTGTTAGAGAAAATCTAGCCAGGCAGTTCTAGAGGTCTTTTCATGTTTTGAAGTTGTTTCCATTTGCCCAACAGAACAGCAATAACCTCATTTCCTTTGATGAAGTAACCCTCTTTTGGCTTATTCTCCAAGTTTTGTCAAATGTTCTTATGCATTATGTTTAGATCTCTAGTTTGAATTAATCATTAAGGTTTCTCATGTGTCAATGCCTGGTGTTTTCTTGAGAATGATGTGCTTTGTGTCCTTGAGCAAACTGACAACCTCTGAGTCTTCAGTAACACCTGAGCTCACTTTCTACAGAAACTGAAGTATGGAACAGCATCTTGTAACGTGTGTGTGTGTATCAAAAGGTAATAGTAAAATGCTTTTTTGGAATCTGTAAATATAGAATGAATTCTAACCCGTGAAAAACTTCAAATAATTGTTTTGAACAGATCCAATCAAAATTTTGTCACGAGAGGGAGAAAGCACTTTGCCCACCTCTTATAATTCTCATGTATTCAGTCCCCAAACATTTCTTGAGAAGTTGCCAACTGCCAGTCTCTGTTCTCTGCCCTCATGAATCTTGAGAAAGCAATTATGGGATGTTTTCTGTTCCACACTAGCAACCTGATTTTCAAAAAACAATGTTCCTTTTTTATTCCACTTCAGAAGAATAAATATGGCCAGTTGGTAAGGATGTGTGCTTATACTTTGGTACTCAGTGACTTGAATAATTCCATAGTTTTATAGTTTTATGTTACAAGTTCTGTAGAAGGTTGTTAATAAACATTAAGTCAATAAAAGGCCATTCATATAAAATTTTTATATCATCATTGTTGTTTGTGTGTAATATCGAAGGAAACACACTTCTGTACCTTGTGTTCTTAGAATTCTGAACTCTCGCTTTCTGTTGTACAATGGGCGCTTGTTAGCAGGTCCTCCACCAATATTGCCAACCTTCATTAAAACCATGACTGTTTTGACTCTTCTTTCATCCCAGAAATTTGCAAGATTTGCTTGTGTTATGCAATTCAAGGCAAACCCTTCGGCTATGCCTGTTGACTGAGCCAGACTTGACATTTGCTTCTGTTCGGGAAAAATGCTTTAGCTTCCAAACTAATCTCTCTGCACAGTAAGAAGCAAATATCATGGAAACAAAATAAGTACTTTCTCAAGTGATGTTTTAAATGTGAACATAGAAAATGGAAATTCATCCTTCTTGAAGTAATCAGAAAAGGTCAGCCATCAAGCTGCTTCTCTGTCCTTGGAGGAAAACACCCACTCTGAACATCATTGATAAATTGAATGTACTGAGGGGGCTGCAATGCCAGGGTCACTTCCTCTCTGTCATGCCCCATCCTCCTCTTTCCTCCATGTTGTGTCCCATTCCCAGCTCTAGGAATCAGTCCTTAGGTGTCACACCTTGATACCTCATTATGCTAGAGTACAGTGTTTGGAAAACAAATGAACCTTTTGTTATTTTTTAAAACTTCTTTCATATCCTGTGAGCTTCTATACCCTTGGTTCCTATATTCTCTTTTTCTATGGATGCAGCATTTTCTCATGTGATTCTCAGTGCGTGGCTCCCAGGGCCACATTTTCTGTTTGTCCTCTTTTCTGAGCTTTGGTCTTACATCTCATGCAATTGGAAAACCCCTCACACAAACTCATCCACTGAGGTATTCATTTTTACCCCAAAGCAGATCTTTCTCTGGATTCCCCTACATCTTCTAGTTACACCACTCGCTTTTCTTCCGTAAGGCATAAAGCCTTGAAATAATCTCCAGTCTATTCCTTTCTCTTCACCCTCCATATCAAGTAAACTGCTAAGGTCTACCCTTAATTCTTTTCCAGAGTCACCAAACTAGAGCATTTCCTTTTCATTTCCAGGCCCATGACCACTGAGTGCTTTCTTGTCACCCCCCAGACCAAGTTTCTGCATCTGTTAGACTGTTCGTCACAAATCCAGTAATCATTTCTCTGGCTGCCCGCTTTGAATTAATCCTTTGCCTGGATCCTCTGTTTGGTTACTGAACCCACACACCCTTTGCTTATAGATCCTTCCTGAATTCCTCCTTTTCTCTACACTTAGCTTCTAGGGTCCTTCCTATACATAGCCTCTGGTCCCTCATTGTTCCAAGAGGAAGATTTAGAGTCCATTCTTCACATAGTTGCTATACTGACATATTTTAAATGTCTCTTTGCAGCTGTTGATTTCTTACTAACTTTGAGTAATTCCTCACTGTCTACAGCTTAAAGTCCAAGTTGTTTAGCCTGAGAGTTAAAGCCCTCAAATCATCTGGCCTCTATGTACCTCTCTAAATGTTTCCCCCATTGCTCTTCAACTTAAAACTTCTATTCTGAAAAACTGGTCTTTCAGGCATAAAGTGTGAACTCAGAATCGAGATCTTTGCATATGCAGGGCCACCTCCCCAGAACACCCTTCTCGCCCCTTTCCACTTGACTGAGTCCTCCTATCCTTCAAGACTCACATTAGGCCTTCTATTCTTAGTGAAACTTGCTTCATTTACCCGAACACATAGTAATCTACCCATTATACTCTCCTGTCCCACCTTTTATGTGAATCACTCATATTGGCTCTTATTATTTGCTAC
This sequence comes from Equus caballus, assembly GCF_041296265.1. Classification (NCBI taxonomy): domain Eukaryota; kingdom Metazoa; phylum Chordata; class Mammalia; order Perissodactyla; family Equidae; genus Equus; species Equus caballus. The sequence goes on from NC_091687.1 coordinate 43,329,267, forward strand.
CTTTCATGCTTATTAGCCTTTTGATGTATATGTTTGATCTCCCCATTCTCTCTGTGTTGGAAAGATCTGGCATAGTGCCATGCTTCAAAAATTGTTTATGGTTGCTGATAATGATGTTGGCTGAAGTAGTTACTTTGTCAGTTGTCAAGGACACTGTCTGTACCCACATAAGATTTTTGAACAAGAAAGAAAATGGCACAATTATCATTCTCACTGACTTAGGGGGCTCTTCTTTAAGAAATCTTAAGGAATTTTACAAGCAGCAGTAGGAAAAAAATCTTTGACAACACAATTAATGTATCTTGGGGATGAAATACTCACATGCAAATAAGCAGGAACAAAACCCAGCAGGACTGAGTCTGGGGCCAATGCAGACATTCTTTTCTTCCCTGGCCTTGACCTACTTTGGCATCCGGCCCAATAACTCCTTGTCTCTGACAACATCTGTTCCTGGTTTTATCTGCTTGACTTCCAGGTCCCTTCCCTGCTTCACAGACTGCCCATTATTGCAATGACCCCTTTTGGTTTCCTAGCTTCTGAGTGCCACACACTGGCTTCTGACGCAAGCTGCTGACTCTGCCGCCTTATCTACCCTCGCGCCTCTCCTTCCACTAGGTCTAAGCAATATATCCTCAGCATTATAATTTCCAGTCATCAAACATTCTGAGGCTGCTATTCAAAGATCGTTATTGAGAGTCTTTTGTGATTCACAATTTGTAAAATTTGAAGAGTTTCCTAAATGCCTGCGGTATATTTTTATTCTGGCTTTTCTGTGTCTTCACACTGTGACATTAAAAAATAAAAATCCTGCAAAGGTCAGACTCAGTCTTTCTTGCAGCTTTACCTCCCAATATTGGTGATGGGTCAGCAAATCAATCATCCACTCTGATCTAAGTGTGTCTTGGAGGATTAGCTGATAGCGTCTGTGAAATTCTTATGGCAGCCATCTTGCTTAAAGTTTCAGTTGTTTGAAGCCAGTTCTGATATTGTTGAGTTCCTTTATGAGTTCAATAGAGATAGTACAGCAATATTTATGCAGTTTTCTTCACTGATCTTGGATATGAAATAAAGAACATCAACTTTTGCTGTATATAATTCACTGTGGTCTGAAATTAGAGCATCAGAATATGAGTTGTATCATATCTGACTCAGGGAGAATTTGATGATGCTCATGCCAGTGATGGAAGGCATGCTCAGGTGCTCTGAGAGCTTTTGTGAGCCCTGGGAAGCTTTTAAGTGATGAGGGCCTTCCTCTTGAATCCATCTGTCCACAGTCAGATTTGGCTACTGCTTGGAACCAATGGGCATCAACAAAGATCAGTATTCATGACAAAGACTTCCTCTGCTTCCCTGCTCATCTTGCCTCTGAACATTAAGAAAAATTATGCATGGAGCAACTGGATATCCACATGCAAAAGAATGAAGGTGGACCCTACCTTACACCGTATACAAAATTAACTCAGAATAGATCAAAGATCTAAATATAAGAGCTAAAACTATAAAAACTCTTAGGAGAAAACATAGGTGTAAATAAATCTTTGTGACCTTGGATTTGGCAATGGTTTCTTAGACATGACACCAAAAGCCCAAGCGGCAAATGAAAAAATCGATCAGTTGGTCTTCAATAAAATTGAACGCTTTCGTGCTTCAAAATACACTATCAAGAAAGTGAAAAGGCAACCCACAGAATGGGAGAAAATATTTGCAAATCATATATCTGATAAGGGTCTGGTATCCAGATTATATAAAAAATCTCTTACAAACTAACAATAAAAAGACAATCCAATTTTAAAATGGGCAAAGAATTTGAATAGGCATTTCTTCAACGAAAGCATACAAATAGCCAATAAACCCATGAATAGATTCTCAACGTTGTTAGCCGTCAGGGAAATACAGCTCAAAATCACAATGAGATACCACTTTCTACTCACTAGGATGGCTATAGTAAAAAAGACAGATAATAGTAAGTGTTGATAAGGATGTGGAGAAATTGGAACCCTTGTACACTGCGAGGGAGAATGTAAAATGGTGCAGCTGCTTTGGAAAACAGTTTGGCATATCCTCAAAAGGCTAAACATAGAATTAACGTGTGACCCAGAAATTCTGCTCCTAGGTATATACCAATTCCAGGAGAATTCAATTCAATTCCAAGAGAATTGAAACCCACATATATATAAAAACTTGTACATGAATGTTCATAGTGACAATATTCATAATAGACAAAAGTGGAAACAACCCAAATGTCCACCAACTGGTGAAGGGATTAAAAGTAAGTGTTATATCCATGCAATGGAATATTATTCATCAATAAAAAGTAATGACATTCTGATACATGCTATTACATGGATGAACCTTAAAAACGTTAAACTAAGTGAAAGAAGAGAGACAGAGAAGACATAGTGTATTATTCCTTTTGAAGGGAGAGAGGGAGGGGTGGTTGGGGAGTGACTGCCAATGGGTACAGGATTTCTTTTAGGGATAATGAAAAAGTTGCATACTTATATAGCAGTGAGGCAACACAGCTTTGTGAATATGCTAAAACTCTCTAAATTGTGTACCTTAAAGAATTTTATAGTATGTGTATTTTATTTCAATAAAATAAATTAAGGCAACCTAGACCTTAAGTCTGTCATCAAAGAGCTCTGCTTCCCCTTGCCATCCATAATCAACCCTTCATCACCCAGATCCTTGACATGTCAAAATTATTTTTCCCATTTAAATTTTTTACTTTTATTCTTAAAGGAAACTAGATAGTAGTTTCTGTGAAATCTAGTGGGTTGTTGTTAGTGTTCCATATGTAGGCACAACACAGTGACTCTCTATGTTTGTGTCCCAGATGCAATGGCTTTAGAAGCTGAAGTTCTGTAGTTTATGACTTTGAAAGGAATGGAGATCTTTTAAAAAAATAGGGACAAAGCCAGGATATCCTGCTTTGGTAGATAACTCCATGCTTTACAAGCATTTATTGTTTATAGTATTAAAAATAATGCTTAAAAGTATTAGTCACATTTTTCAGTAAGGTTCTTCTTGAAATTTTCTTCATCTTTGAAATGGGAGAAGAGCCACATAGTGTATATTTAGTAGAATTCCAATGGCAATGTGCATGTTTCTCATGCTGTTAATGATAGGACAGAATCCTTTTATTTAAGAGTAAGTCTGGGGCCAGCCTGGTGGTGCAGCGGTTAAGTGTGCATGTTCCGCTTTGGTGGCCCAGGGTTCGCTGATTCGGGTCCCAGGTGTGAACATGGCACCGTGTGGCAAAAGCCATGCTGTGGTAGGCGTCCCACGTATAAAGTAGAGGAAGATGGGCACGATGTTAGCTCAGGGCCAGTCTTCCTTAGAAAAAAGAGGAGGATTGGCAGATGTTAGCTCAGTGCTAATCTTCCTCAGAAAAAAAAAAGGGTAAGTCTGCATAACCCTAACTTTCTTCAGCTTTGGTAGATATTATAAACCATGCTTAAGTCACACTTTGGGCTTCATCTTCCTTGGATAATGAAACTTTGTTAGTAGCCAGCAAAGCCGTGCTAACCTTATTGTGAGTGGATAGACAAAGACATCTCAACTGAACCAGAAACAGAAGTGGAATGGGGCAGTGATTCATGCAAGAGAGTAGTTTTCTTCTTGTGATTCATAATGTCCAACCAAGGACAAAGGGACAGAACCTGGGCACATTGGACTTATGCTGGTGGTGAACTGGACATCTTTATACCCCAAACATTGGCAAATAACCTTCTCAAACTTCAGATAGCTTCAATTTTTATTCTTTATTAAGATCTGATATTTCTTTCCAGTAGAAACATTTCAACTTTGGTGCAATATGGCTTTGCTCAGCTAGCTTGCTCTGCCAAGTTGACAGGACCAGGTGGAGAGGAAGCTCTAGGACTTTTAGTTGGAAGTCCAACCCTAGCCCTGGGGAGATGTGAGCCCCGTGCCACTTTAGGACCATACCAAGTTAGCTTGTGAGGGATCCGTGGTTTCATTGCCCAACATCTCTGGCATCCCCTGCCTGACTTTTTAGTTTTGGATCTAGGATCAACTCTTGCACTGGTGTCTTAATATTTTATACACTGCAACATCCTTTGTCTGACTCTCATCCTCTCACTCATCTTTGTTCATCTCTGCACCTGGCCCATCTCATAGAGCTCCAAAGGCTTGGTCCAGAGACGTCTCCCTGTGCAGTGGGACTAAGGCCTCATCCTCCAGCATTTGGCTGCAGGGTGGGGAGGCCCAAGTGAATCTGGTTAAACAGTGAAGTCTGTCTCTACATTGTAATATTTCTAAGTCAGTAGTACCCAGCCTTTAGTGAGCATCAGAATCACCGGAGAGGGGGGAGGGGAAGCACGGGGAAGGCAGGGTATTAAAACACAGATTGCTGGACCTACCCCCAGAATTTCTGGTTCAGTAGGTTTGGGGTGGGGCCTTTGAGTTTGCATTCTAACCTGTCCCCAGGTAGTGGCGTTGCTGCTGGTCAGGGGCCACACTTTGGGAACCACTGCTCTAGGACTTCTCCCATTTAGGTTTTCTCTATGTTTGTTAATTGTGGTCACAATACATCCAAATATGTGAGACTTTATTGTACTTCTTAAGTGATTTTGAATTGTTTTCTTACAATTATTTAGAACGTGATATAAATTTAATGCAACATATTTAAAACTTTATTAGAGCTTTTTTTTTAGAATAAATTACCAAGGCAAAAATACACAATAAGATTTAATAGTAATGCCATATCCACCATGGCATAGATCATTGAAATCTCAATGCACATTTCTGTATCATACCTTCTGCCTTTTCCTCCTTCTAGTCTTCTCTTCTTCCCTCCTTTCCTTCTTTAAACATTTATTTAGTGCCTGTTCTGTATACTGAGCTAAACCCCAGGGTACAGAGATAAATCAGTTGGGAGTAAATAAGTAAGGTTGCAGACAAGTCAGACATGAAAAGAGAACAGTGACGTGTAACAGGGGCTGCTGGAAGTATCTGTGTGTCCAGTATTGAGGGGATGAGCTTTGCAGGAGGTAGGTAGGATGGCGGGTAAGGTACCCCAGAGTCCAAACTGAGGAGCCAGCATGGAATTTATAGCCAAATTAGAGGGAAAAGGAATTCTAGTAGCATTAACATTATAATGTATTTTTTTTTCCTCCTTTGCTAAGTAGTTTAATTTGCATCTTTGAATTCAAAAATTATGAGCCAGTAAGACCTTGAACAACAGTGAAAAACAAGATGCTCAATGTTCATACTTTTAAAGAAAATAACTACTGGGGCTGGCCCAGTGGTGCAGCAGTTAAGTTTGCACGTTCCACTTCGGCCCAGGGTTCGCTGGTTTGGATCCCGAGTGCGGACATGGCACCTCTAGTTCAAGCCATGCTGTGGTAGGCGTCCGACATGTAAAGTAGAGGAAGATGGACACGGATGTTAGCTCAGGGCCAGTCTTCCTCAGCAAAAAGAGGAGGATTGGCAGCAGATGTTAGGTCAGGGCTAATCTTCCTCAAAAAAAAAAAAAAAGAAAAGAACTACTGTATACTTTATCTCTTAGACATAGTTATATACAGCTGATAAAACTGTAGAAACATTTTAGGGAAGTTGAAAAAGGCCTCTATCACAGGGTTGTATAAATGGATGGATTCTGGGTCCGCTGAGACGTGCAGACCCTACGACTGGTCGGGAGAGACTCAGAAGTGAGAACTCAGTTGGAGAATACACCAAGAGGCAGGTCTTTGCTGTGGAAGGGCGCCACCTGCTGGCCAGCCTTTCTGAACTGGCTAGGGCTGGGTGCAATTGTGTATTACTCACCTTGGAAAACATGATCCTTCCATTATGTCCTAATAATCTAGGCTAGCTACTTCTCAAGAATCCTTTCTATTCTATAAAATGAACACATGTGTTTGGACTTCTACTATATTAGGTTGTAAGAATGTGCCTCAGTGAGCAGATGGTCATAAGGCATTAGGAAAAAAGCAGGAGAACAAGGTCAACAAAGCCCAGTTTTTAAGTACATGGCCCTTAGACTTACTGTTGGACAGAACCAGGGCCTGTCTCTGTAACTTACTAGCTTTGTGATTTTGAGCAAATTACTTAGCATCGCTGAGCTTTCATTTTCTCATCTGTAAAATTGGAATATGATATAAAATTTTAATGAGGATAAAATAAGGTAAAAATAAACAAAAACTGAGATAATGAAAAGTGTTTTGCGTATTATAAGTACACGATTACTAAAACAACAGCAAAAAAGCCACAAAGAATCAAAGCATTTGATATAAATGTAGCTTAATCCATCTGGAGATTGCATGAAAAGATATAGTAACCTGCCAGTACACCCTAAGAAGTGTTACAAGGAGTTGCTTTAAAATTATAAATCATTTCAGACAGATTTACCCTCAGGCCAGGAGAACCACAAGTTTATCAGTGCGTCAGTCAGTCAGTACACTGGGGGAATCACATGATCGAGGCTCAGCTCTTGTTTATTTTTGATGGCTTGGGTTGAGTTGAAGCCCTGAACTTGCAAACACAGCATCAGTGAGGAAATGGCCAAAAGTTTTCAATAATCATTGAGAAAAGAAAACATTTTGTTTAGTGGGATAAACTCACTTATTTAAGCTAAATTCTGAAATCTGAGAAGTTTCGTGGTGATGATACATTTAGTTAAAGGAAAAGCAGATGCCCTGTCCCAGGCAGCCGTAACCTTTCCGTGTGCTCGTACAAAGAAGCTAGAGTGTGATAATTGTGTTTTATTGGCAGAGGTAATCTTCGAATCTACTATCTTAAAGAATCTTTAATGTAGAAACATTCATAACTCTGCCTTCTCTGATTTTTTAAAACATATATAAGCATTATTATAATGAGTCAAAAAGATCAGTTAGAGATGCTAGAGCCAGGAACTGCTTAGTATGTGCCAGACATTAAGTGCTTACAAGTACTAGCTTGATTTAATCTTCACAAGAACTGAATGATACGTACCCATTTTACAGATAAGAAACATGAGGCTTAAAGGGATTTGTCACTTGTCCTAAGCTTTCATCTATCATTCGGCTGGTGAGTGACGAAGCAGAGATTTGAACCCAAATTTCTGTTTCTGTATGAGTACATGACTTAACCATTATGTTATACTGTCTCACCAGTCGGTTTCGATTTGCCATGGTAGATTATCACTTTACAGATCAGCTTCCTATTGCCCAATGCCTGCTGCTGGTCACCCAACAAGATAGATCTGCAGCTTTTGTCCTGTCAGCAAGATGCCCTGGCATCCCTGCCTGCAGATGTAGATACCTCTTAATGGGAGTGTGGAGATCTCTGGGCCTCACACAGATGCCCAAGGACATGTAAGGTCCAGGGTGATCTCTCTTTGCCAGGAGTGACCCTGATTTGAAGTGGTGGGGTGCATTACCAGTCCATGTTTCTTTTCTGTCTCTTTGCCTGTGATGAACACTGACCCCTTGGGGCCTCAGAAAGATGCTCTGGGCTATTCAACAGTGGGAGGGGCTTTGCCCCAAGCACCCTGGGGTGTCTATTCATGTTTTCCTCTTTAGATACTTCAAGAAAGACCCATTTCTGGAAGTAAGACGTCCTTCTCTGACCCGAGAAGGCTTTAAAATAATACCTGAATTTCTTACTTTGAGACTTTGAGCCTTTGGTAATTTGGTTTGGTAATTTTGTTTCTAGTACACTTTGTGTGTTTTCCCCTAAGTCTGTGTAAGAAGGTTGCACGGAAATGCTGGGGACCCAGCCTGACCTTTCTTTACATTCTGGTCCAGACTTCTGAGTGCATGAGGCCCATGCAGCCCAGGCCTGTGTGGAGCTTGGGCTCCAAGCTGGTTGGGCTGCAGAGTTGCCTGGCTAGGCCTGTTCTCTAAACCTGCCTGGGTTTGTTTGTATCTACTTCATGCACATCTTAGATCTCTCTTTAATTGTTTTAGCAATTCATAGAAAAGAAAAAATTTTTGTTTTCCTAGAATGCTTGGGAGATTGTACATGGAAATTGATAGCTGTTGTATGCATTTTCTTTCATTTTATTAGTAGTAGTACTAAAAAAAAAATACAATGAGGCTGTGCCATCTGCTGGTAATCATTGAAAGTGATGATATGAATAGGTGTGCTTCTACTTCTTTATTTCAGAATAAATATTCTGAAAGGACTCTTTACGTGGTCAGTTTGGGGAGTCCAAAATCCCAATGTGGGATTTTGCCTAAATCGTTATTTCATCTTTCTCTCTTTTTCTATCTCAGAGACACACACATACTCTATGCCTGGAAAATTTTAGAAAATATAGTAGAATATGTCCAACACTATTCTAAATCTGTATATTAAAAGTAGTGTTCCAGAAATATTTTAAGATATACGTATATGTATATAATATATGTGGTATATGTACTATATTTGTAATATAATGTAATATCTATACATAATACATATAATGTGGTACATCTACGTTACCCGTAACAATCCTAATAATAAGTAGTAGTAATATCTCCATTTTACAAATGAGGAAACTGAGGCACAGAGAGGTCAGGTAACTTGTTCGAGATCACACACAGCTGTTAAGTGGTGGGACTCAAGTGACGAGCTTAACCACCAGACTCTGACTCTTCCATGATTGGAAGTTTCCTGGATGACTCAGGAGGCACTTCAGATTTGGGGGGTAACAGAACTCACCGTTGAGAACCTTGGGTAGGAGTTTGGCTTGGTGGAAAAAGCACTGGACCAGGACTGAGGCTGACAGTATTTTAGTGCTGGCTCCACCTTTATGAGCTGTATATACTTGCATGTCTCTCAAACTGAATCTCACTTTCCTCGTCTGTAAAATGGAGATGACGGTGACATCAGCCCATAAGCTTCACAGAGGAGTTGTGAAGACAGATGATAGAATGAATGTGAAAGACACTTGAAAACACTTCAAGTGCTCCATAAATATTCTGAAAGGACTCTTTACGTGATCAGTTTGGGAAGTCCAAGCTAAGATTTCATCACTCTCAGTCGAGTATCTTCCTCACTCATCTGTGCTGTATCATCAATGTGTCTTTAAAAAAATTCGCATGCTGATCTGTGTCAGTTCCTTTTCGGGAGAAGTGAGAAGTGTTACCCCTCTCCCCTTGGAATGTGATCCTCTCGCTGCTGTCACAGAGAGCGTTTTGCTCCACTAGGGAATCGTCTCTCTTTTTTTCACATTTAAGAAGCATTGCTTTTCTTTTGTCCTTCTCACCTAAGAGACTAGAATCCTGTATTGCAAGTGAAAATTGCCTTTATAAATTTTAATGAAGCAAAATCACACATACTAGAATGAAAGAGGTCTTATCTGAGCTGGACCAAGCCTTTGTTTTACAGATAGAGACGCCGAGGGTCAGCATGAGGGACCTGTCTATATCACCAACAGATTTAGGCCAAAGTGAGGCAAGAACCCAAGTGTCCCAATTTCCTGCCCAGGGCCAGTTCTCCTCCATGACCCTGCCCCTTGTGCTGGGAAGCCAAGGGTGTTTGGGGTTTGTTTGAGTCCTTTGTTTTATTACTGATAGCTCTTCTACAAGGAATGCCTTCCCTCTCTAAGCATTTGTCCTCTGTTACTTACAGACGAAGACTGCATAAGCTGGGCGTGTCGAAGGTGACCCAGGTGGATTTCCTGCCCAGGGAAGTGGTGTCCTACTCCAAGGAGACCCAGACTCCTCTGGCTACACATCAGTCTGAAGGTGAACTATGTCTTTCGTTTACTTTCCACATTATCTCTGGAGAAATCGGCAGGGAGTCACGTCCTTCCTGTTGATTTCATATCTTACCATAAGAGATTTCACAAGATACAAACGTAATGACACACCGAAGGCTTAAGTAAGGCTCCTTCAGCTCTGATTTTGAAAGCCCTGGAGAGGGAACCCAGTGGTATTCCTACAAAGGACCTATGAACTTAAAAAGCGATAACTTAGTGAGGTCACACTTTGTCAAAACTGTGTGAGGAGGGGGGAAAATCATCAAAGGGTGATGTAATAGAAACTTTTCAGAATTTTGTCAATAAGAAGAGTGTGTACATTAGGATTCATCATTTGCAGGTGTCAGCAAACTATAGCACACCACCTGTTCCTCAAAATAAAGTGTTTTAGCGTAGAACCACACCCAACCATTTCTGTCTATATGGCTGCTTTCCTGCTACAGTGGTAGGGTTGAGTAGTTGTGACAGAGAACTTATGGCTCACATAGCCTAAAATCTTTACTGTAATCTGGTGCTTTATAGAAAAATTTTGCTGACCTCTGATACTCTTTGCCAATTCAGATGACAGCACACTAGAGTTTCTTACCATAATTTTAAAAGATTTTCTGTGCAAGCTCCACATAGGTGAATGGGAATTGAACTCCATGCCTCCATCCTGCGTACCAGAAAACATCAAGTGGAAAATTAACATGCAAATCCCAGTGAATCAAAAAAATACACTAATACGTTGAAGCTGATAAATCGGAATGCTTCCTAGACGTCAAAAATTACGCCAAAGCAGAAGAGAGATATGTGTGCACTTAGAATAGAGTAAGTGAAGGTTGCGTTGTTAGAGAATAGCATTATTGTTATAGCTAAGAAACTTCTCTTTTTTAGCTTATGTTATTTTATTGTTTGATGTGGTGAGGAAGATGGTAGAATTCTGGGTTCATTGTCGTTATGCAGGAAATATTGAACACAAGCCATGGGAAGGAAACATGATTTTCATTCCCTGCTTGGTTTACAGCAGATACATAATCAGTGCAGTTTGGTTTGTGCAAGCTACAGAGATTTTCAGTTTGGGTTCTAAATACATGATGTCAGAAGCAAAGGGAAGTGTGATTCCCGGAAGTAGAGCGCTGCCTGCAGGCCTCGGAAACCTTTCCCGGGCGGTGCTGGCTGCTGCGACAATTCTTTGGCGGCAGGGCCTCCATTTTTCAAGTCTGATGTTGAAACGAGTTTTAGACGCAAACAAGGAGCACCCTCTGGTGGTGAAATTTTAAACCAACCACTCCAACCAACCTGAGAGCTGTGTATTACTGTGGCAGAAAACACAAAGTTAGAAAAGCCTGTGGGAGTTCACTAGTCTGTCCTTGGGCCTCCAGGCAGATCAGGAAGATCATTAAAAACCAACCTTGCCTCCCAACCCAAACATTTGTTTGAGTTAATTTGCTGCCAGAGGTATTTCCAGAGCTGTAGCCTGAGGTATGTTTATTCAGCCCCAAATTTGACCCATAACATAAAGTTATACAACTGAAATAGGAGAAGGAGTGAATTATTTTTTGAAAATGTGTCGACTTAAGATATTGGAAATGGTACAGAAATATTTACAAGGTAAGATAAATAAAGGATGAAAAGGCATCAACTCTAAACTTTTAAACGGGAACACATCAAAAGGAAAAGCTTATGCATTCCATTTTATGACTGCAAAGAGAGCTTGGGAGCCCTCATTATGCTGTGGTCCAAGCAGCAGGAAAGAAGGAATTTATTTCTCAGCTATTGGCAGAAGTTCTTTCTGTTTTGTTAACAAGACTTCTAGAGTTTTTTGCGGTGATGGGTGTTTCTACGGTTCAAATTCCACAATACAGATTTGAACTCAAAGCTTGCTACTGTAGCTCTAGACATTAAAGCAATTCCTCATGGGTTTAGGCAGGAAGAACTTTAGATTTGGGTTCAGCAAATTGTCCTCTCACTACAGGCGATTCCTTGACCTCTGGCTGCCCAGAGCCGCCCAGCTGTCTGGCTGTCGAGGTGCCTGGTGCTTGCCTTTCACCTGCGTGTGAAGGGAGCTGGCAGAGGGAGAGCTGGGAGGTGGCAGCAGGCAGTCAGCAGCAAGGGTCTACCAAACAGCAGGTTTGAGTTGGCTTCCAATATGGGGCTTGAGCCATGGCAATGTTTTCATGACAGCTGCAGCCATTCGGAGGCAGGAAACAATGAACTACTGGGTTTTATGATACATTGTGGCTCTTGGATGGATAATATTTAAAGCTGTGGTGGATATAAGATCCATTTTAGCTCATTTTTGCCCATAGTGTATGAAGGAATGCTGATTATTTTTTAAGTCATTATTTGACTATGGAGACTGTAAGAATATTCAAACTAATGATCTCAGAGCACTGATCTGTTCTACAGCTAATGGAGTTCTAGTGCATTCTGTTTTTCACATGTTCCCACTTTACTCTATAAAATAAAGGGGAAGGTACTTCAGATTTGCCCAAGCTTAAGCCTCTTTTCTCCACTATGTAATTTAATGAACAGTCTCTTAATTTGTGATCATAATGACTTGTTATGAGAAACACTCCAGAGAATGAGTTAAACCAGGAAGATTTAGAAATGACGTCTGCATGAATACTGTTTTTTCACTACAAGTTGAGACCTTTCCTGTCTGCTTAGGTCATCAGTTGCAGAGAAATGTGGCTGAGAATAAGAAACAGTGATTTGGGGAGTAAGATGTCTCTACCCCCAAAACACTTGAAGCACATGCTTTTTATTCTGAAGTGGTAAGAAAGGAGAAAATTATAGTTTCCTGCCAAATTCCCTCTGCCTCACTTTCCTGTTATTATTGTCTCCCTGGACTGACCGTGAGGTCCTGAGGTTAGTTAGGAAGCCAATCTTCTGTGTATTTATTATAGCGGATAAGTGATGGCTCATAATAGCCACCCAACAAATGCTGTGCAATGACAAAGATCTTGGAAACTGCAAGTTCTATAATGATCCCTGGGAGAATGTGAATTTCTTAACTTCCTGGAAAGATGTAAGCCAACTGGAGGGAGTAGGAGGAAACATACAACCTGTTGATAGTTTTGAAGAGTTCTCTGATCTTTGTCTCCTCTTCATGATGCCTTATAAACAGGGACTTAGTGGCCTCAGGTTGGCCACCCCGCTCCCTCGTCTTCCCTCCAATGCCTTGTCTGTTATATCCAAGAAAGACCAATCTGCTTTCATTTTCCAAGGTGCCGCACAGCCTCATGCCTCCATATGCTTGCACATACTGTCTCCCTGCCTGGAATGCCATCTCTCCTTTTTGCCTTCCTTCAGGACCACAATCAAGGGTCAGCTCCTTGGTAATTTGAATTCTGGTTGACATCACTCCTCCTACTGCGAGCAGCGTCCATTTTCCCCTTATCACGCTGAATTTATTATTTAAATGTCTACCTTTTAGACTGTGATCTCCTTGAGGGAAGGGTGTGTGTTCTTTACCTCCATGCCCAACACAGTGCCTGGCACAAAGAAAGGGGTCAATAGATATCAATGGAAGAAATGAAGAATGAGATGATTCTAGAGGAATAAGAAAGAAAGAAGAGAAAATGTTTATTATAATTTGGGGAGGATGGAATATGACCCATACAGTAAGGCTACATGGGTCTTATGGAGTTTTTAAGGAAAAGGCATGACAGTGAGATTGTGTGGAGAGGGGACAACTTCAGTGTTTCTATTTCAGTCCCCAGGCTGGTGTAGACATTAACTACCGTGAACGTGACACAGTCATGAGAACTGAAGGTGAAAATCACTGGGGCAGCCTGGGTTGGCCCAGGGTAGAGCACAGCAGTGATCAGGTTTTTACTGTGCAGAGATACTATTTAAAGGACTTTGAGTTTGGAACTGGGGTTCAGGAATGTGGCTAAGGAAGGCTCTTGGTTCATCTTTGCATTTTTTAAAAACTATTTTTTTGGTTTGTTAAGGAAAATCTACCTTGGCTTCCCATCTTCTCTAGTATATCCTCAGCACAGAAGCTGAAAATAGGGAGAGAGTTGCCCAGATAGTCTAGTCTAGCACTGTCCAATAGAAACATAATGAGCCATTATTAATTTTAATAATATGTTTTATTTAACCCAATATGTTAATACCATTATCATTTCAACATGTAATCAATATAAAAAGTATCAGTGAGCTGTTGTACATTTTTTATATTAAATCTTCAAACTCTGGTTTGTATTTCATACTTACAGCATATCCTAATGCAAACACTAAATTTTCATTGGAAATGCTTGAACTGTGAGAAGATTTCATAAAATTTACAATGAAAAAATAGATTCATATACCACTGTCATTCCAAACATATTTAAAAGCTTTTCAATAATTTAATCAAATACTTGTTTTTACATTTAAACTTAAATTAATTGAAGTTACACAAAAGTAAAAATACAGTTCCTTAGTTGCATTAGCCACATCTCATGTGCTCAATAGCTGCATGGAGCTAGTGGCTCCTGTATTGGACAGCTCAGGTCTACAACAACCCGTCATTACACAGGTGCAGAGGCTGAGACCAACAAAGCCAGCCTTATCTTCACTTCCCCATGGCTGGACAGAGGGGTTTGGGTGAGAAGACCTCCCTGACCTCCTTGTTAGTTATCTGCAACTCTGCTGCTCCCTCCTCCCTCTCCTTCTATGTGAAGTGGTGAGAGATCAGAATTACGATTTGGGTTCTAAACTACTGACAGCTGAGTTCTAAATCTTCTACACCTTGTGGCCTCAGGAGCATAATTCTTTGATACAAAATTGCCAAATAAAGTCATTCTACAGAGAATCTAAGTGGAAATATTTATTTGGAACCTCAAATCTGAAATCAGGCAGTTCTTAGTGATATAATTTCCTGATGGAAGCCAATCCTAAAACACCTGGAGATGACTTGGGAGAAAACAGGCTTTGGTGTTATAACCTTGCCTCAAGCTCTTCAACTGGACCTTACACTTTTTCTCTGAACTTATTATTTTAAGAACAGCCATGTGTTTAGTGACAAACCATGGTAGCATTGGGATGCAAATTAAAAATCCCTAGTGAAAATGATACACACTAATCTTGTTTTTAGCTTCTGTTCCTTAGGTAAGAACTGACACTATTCGAGAGAGATATTGATATCTGCCATGTTTGCTTCCTTCAAATATCCCTGCTATTTCCCTCTGACACTTGATTAAAGTGCAAATCCTCTTTTAGAACAAACTGCAGAGCCTCCAGGCTCGTTGTTAACAAGGTCAGGGATTGAGGGATCCTCTCTTGGGATATTAGTTTTCTTTAACAATATTAATCTCATATCATCTTGGCAAGTCTCTTCGTGAAAGACAAAAAAATGATGAGTTATCTGAAGAACATAGGCATTTCAGACGTTATTTTTTAAATATTATTTATATTGAATAGTCAAAATTTTGTGGTTAAAAAAAGATAATTCTTTTCCCTATCTCTGAACCACCTTCTCAGCTATGGGTCAGGAGAGCTTTGATGGTTTCGTTCTTGATTTAGATTAGATATTAGAATAGATATTGGCTTAGATGCAAGCCAGTCTTCATATTCTAAAGGGGAAGCCTCATGCTAAAAGTTAACATGGTTTTTAAAGCACCTAATGAGAGTCCATAGATGGTACTATCAAATCTTGGTCAGATAAACTCATTTATCCAAAACACTCCTTCCAGTGAAAAACAGAAGGGTGCTAAGTGACAACTAAAAATGAAACCAGAAATGTAATAAAAAAGACAAAATGCAGAGCAGGACTTGGTACCAGCAGACACTGTCTTATTTCCTATACTTCTGTAATCTATAGGTCAATGAAGGAGGAGGGACATTGAGAAGAATGGCCCTAGAGCATCGTGTGAACTTTAGATTCAAAATAAGATTACATCTGGGTTACAGTATTGTACTGGAAAATGAACATTATATCTTAGGAAGATAGTCTGGGAAGTTCCTGTTTGACTGAGTTAGCCACTTAATTAACCAGCATATCACTTTCTCTAGGTCAAAGGTTAATGTGCTTTGTTAAATTTCTGGAGTTCAGAAGTAAAAGATTTTCCATGAAATAAAACATTGGTCCTTGAGGGTATTATACTGAGTGAAATTAGTCAGAGGGAGAAAGTCAAATACCTATGATCTCACTCGTAAGTAGAAGATAAAAACAATGACAAACAAACACATAGCAATGGAGATTGGATGGGTGGTTACTATAGGGGAAGGGAGCAGGAGGGCAAAAGGGGTGATTAGGCTCACATGTGAGGGGATGGGCTATAATTAGTTTTTTGGTGGTAAACATGATGTAATCACAGAATTTGAAATATAATGTACATCTGAAAGCTATGTAATGTTATAATCCAATATTACTGCAATTAAAAAATTAAAAATTAAAAAATAAATTAAAAAATTTTTTTAAAAGTATGGAGGAAAAAAAAGAAACATTGTCCTTTTAATGTTGTTATGGTGGATCCATCCCTTTAGTATTTCATACAACCTGAAGGTACCTTAAAGAGCCTCTTCATTGCGGGAAGTTGAATAATGAAACTCAACTGAGGCTAAGGGCCTGGAAGCTCATGTTAAGAACACAAAAGCAGTTCTGAGATTTTTTTTTCTGACTCCAAGGCTCCCACATTGCAGGTAGATGGTCTAAGTACACTTCACTGAAAAAAATACCTAATATACAAATTATAGACCTGATATCAAGTAAATATGTAACCGTAGATCACTAATTGCTTCTCCCAGGTCCATTTACCAATCCAATCCCTTTGATCCCTCAAGGCATCCCCTCTCATAAGTCCTCATTCCTGATAATGGACATTAATTCTATGTATCACTAGTGCCTAGCATGGTGCTTAATATGTGGTGTGGGAATGGATGGATGATCTGGCTCAGCTCATAGGGTAACCTCAACTGTCTGCCTCATGAGCCAGATGATGGAAGAAATAAAGGAGAGGTAGGTCAAAGGGTAGGAGGTGGGAAGTGGTGTTCTAGAATTCATAGTTTCAAACACTAGAAACGATGGTTAATTTAAATTGGAAAGAGCTTGAATGGAAGGCTATTCTGTAACTCACAGAATCAACATGAAGATTGAAAAAGTAGGTTCAGAAATCAAGAGAAGCTAATTATTAAAAAGAGCCAAAACCCATAACATAGGAGATTTTCAGTAAGTATGTGACCAGTGAACCTAGGGGAGGCCTGACAAGCAGGGGGGAAAGTCCAAAATAAGTCGTCAAGCTAGTGAAAAGAAGTTGATTTCCCCCTCCATGATAGAAAAGGTCCAAAGTGATCAACCTGGGTGATTCTTCTTTCAAGATATGGTCCAACAGTGGGGGTTTAGGTTCATCTCTGGTTGGGCTGTAGTCAAGGCAGCCTGAGTCAAGGCAACCTAGTTCTTGTAATAGCCTCTATTCTTGCCACCGTAGACTCTTTATGAGCCCCCTGAGGAGCACTTGTGCAGCTGGACACAGCAGAATGACTGGCCTTATAGAACATATCATCTCTTCCACCTGATTATTAAGAGCCTCCTTCACAGTGCATAACTTTTGACTGTACATAAATAAATATTGTGTCACCCTAAATCTATTTTGAAAGGTCCCTCCAAATACCTCTTCCATAAATCTTTTGCCACTTATATCCTCTAATTGTGACCATCAGTCAAGACATTAGTCATTTCTCATGGGTTGTTTTAGACAGTCTTCTCTTATACAATCTATTCTTCCAACTAAAGTGGGCAATAAGATGTGCTAAGCAAAGCTCTTTTCATCCAAGTGGAATTGTAACGGTTTTCCTCCTCCACTGAACTTCAGACCTACCCCTAAATGGGGTTGTACTTTCAGTCATCCATTTCTGAATTGTGCCAGCATATCACTTACAATTTCCCAGAGTCCAGGTTCAAATGCTTTCTCTTAAGACAGACACAGGGCATTTCTCATTAGGCTGGAGGAGGAGTGACAGTGTAGCAGAAGTAAGAACACTGGGGAGTGTGAGCAACTGACTCATGGAGATTGTTTGGTACAACCCAGTAATTAACACTTGCCCGTGCTGATGAGGTAACAGTGGAGCCATTTGACTTTATGGCTAGATGGATCAGATAACACTCCAATTCATAATGCATGGTCACCTGGTACCTCATGGTCAGACTTTTATCTCTTCTTGGGCCCGGTGGCAATCCAACACTTGTCTCTTAAAAGGATAGTAATGAAGAGACTACACTATTACTCTAAAATCTAAGGACCTCTTCTGTGATTCCCTTTTAGAGCTATTTGTTTGATTTGCCACAGACACTTTGAGCATCATTGGATCGTCCAGACCATGATTTCTAAGTAATATAGCCACTTAAAAGTAGAAGCCTTTTGAGTCACCTGGTAAATGAAATGAATAAGTACATGCAAATGTTGAATATGTTGCCTACAAAAGCCAGAATGACCCATAAAGCAGTAAGACTCTTAGAATTAGAGAAACAGGTATTTGCCTTATACATTGGAGTTTACCATATCACTGGCCCCACAGAAACTTTCCTGAAATAGCAGCTCCTATATTTTCAAAAATTTTTCCCCATTCTCTAGTCTACATATGTCTTAACAAGGTGTTGAAAGTACCAGTCCAACTTACTCTCCAGATCCTGCTGGCGTGATGTCCTGTGTTGAAGGTGAGATGATCAGGTCTATATATAGAGTCAGAGAGCTGGTCCAGATCTGATGTAAGATGACGAAGATGCAAAGAGAAATGAGATGGGTCTTCTTTGGCTGCCAAGCAAAGCTTAGTGTAGAATGTGGTGTAGGGATACTCCCAGGCCTCCATATTCTCCCCTATATTCAATTTTCCATTATTTATTGGTCAGCACAGTTGCTTTCACATGAGTGTGACCTGCTGAGGCTGGCCATTCAATGGACTTTATTTAGGAACCCACAGAATTTAAAATTTATGTTTGATTTTTGTAGACATTTATCCCAACCAGAGAAATTCCCTGGGTCTATGTTGTGAGCTAAAATATAGAGGTTTGAGCTTGTCATCTATTGTTTAAGCTGTCCAGTCCTGTTAGAAGCGGCTACCTCATCCTAGCATCTTTAAATGCTTCATGCCATTCACACTATTCAATGGCAGTGACAATTTGATCCTTTAAATCTTTCTTTTCAATGGACACTTCAGTAAAGAAGACCAGAGAAGAAAAATTATCTAGCTTTTTTTTTTATGGCTGACAGGTTCCCATTTCTGAACTCTCACTGAATTTTCATTTTCTTTAGCCCGTATTAGGGCAAATAACCAACACCAGTTCCCCAGGCGACTATCTTCTGACACCAATTTCTGTACCAGTTTGGGTTCATGGTTGCCAACAATAGAAATTAACTCTGGTTAACTTACACTGAAAAGGGATTTATTGGAAAGATATAAGATACTTGATAGAATTGAAAAAGTCAGAGAATTAGGTCAGAAATAGAAAGAAATAAGACAGCCCTAATCCCTAATGTGACTTTATTTGTAAATAGGGCTTTTAGGAGGTAAAGTTAAATGAGATCAGCAGGGTAGAATCCTAATCTGATAGGATTGGTGGCCTTATAGGAGGAGGAAGAGAGAAAGATCTGTCTTTCTCCGTGTGCATGCACTGAGGGAAGGCCATGTGAGGACACAGTGAGGAGGCGTCTGCAAGCCAGGAAGATCGCTCTCACGAGAAACTCAATCAGCTGGTAACTTGATCTTGGACTTCCCAGCTTCTAGAACTGTGAGAAATAAATTTCTGTTGTTTAAGCCGCTCAGTCTATGGTATTTTGCTGTGGCAGCCTAAGCCAACTGAGACAGCAGCTAACACAGGAAGGTCATGCCGCTGAACCTGTTCAGCCGGATAAGAAGATCTGAGCTCTGGACTTCCTATCACTAGCCATTCACTGTTATGCTCAGGGTTAAAACTCTGTAGTCACTGCTGCCTCGAGAACCTCTACTTCTCCCTCTTCTTTCGCAGTGTTCCCTCGGGACTTAAAGCGTAGTAATGAGGTCTGCCAGTTGGGCCTAGGTTACATGCCCTGCATTAGCTGTGAGGGGCCAGGCAGAGGAATAACTGCCCTAGCCCAGCTCCCGTAACGTTAGGGAGGCCATGGCTCCACTTTGTTGTCTTTCAGTATACTCCCCTCTAACAAAGGGTGTTTGGATGCTGGACAGCCAAAAATACATACTTTAAAAATGCCCACTGTAGTGTGAGAAGAAAAAAGGGGTGGTATAGAGAAAAGTTATATTTATTATGTGCCCAGCACACTTATATTCCTTACTGCACTTGTATGCTGCTACAGAATTTACTCACCTTATAAATCAGAAGTGCAGAGAGAACGCAGCTCCTTTATTTTGTCTTCAGCTGTCTATTATATAACTGGCTGTTAGGGTAAAATGCAGAAAATGTACAAAATAAACTACCTGATTCAGTCTCTTATTTTAAATAGTCTCAGCTGGCGTGTTCAGTTAAAATTGGGTGGAAATGCTCAAACTCTCATAGACCCTCACTCTCACCTGCTTTTCTCCCTAAAATCATGGCCAACAGTAGAGGGGAGAGAGGTGAGGTTTACCTGATTTCATGGTCTTGGTGGAGTGGGGAGGGGTAAGAGGGCCTGTGGCCTTGTGCCAGTCCTTGACAGTCTGCTGGCTGACTGTTGCTGCTCTCCGACGTGACGTTCTTTGCCCACCTGGGCACTAGCACCCAGTGCTGCAGCATGCAGCTGGTGAACTTGATCTGCTTTTTCGGCTTGGCAAGTCCCTAGGGAGCATGGGCCATCTCCCTCTTGATGACTTGGTCTCCTCTCAGGTTTCATTGTCTCAAACCATGAGTCAACTCCCTGTCCTCTATCTAGCCTCTGGCCTAGAAGTCCATCCCCAGCCCAAACCTTGTAGCTTCTTTATCCATCACAGCAGACCCCATAGCACACTGGTTCTCAATTTAGTCCATGTCTCAGATGATCTGAGAGAGGTTGGGGAGCACGCCTCAGTTCTTCCCTCTGTCTTATCATACCAGCGACCCCGAAAGAGGCTGGGTTGCCTTGTGGTGAATGAGACCTGTTGCATAATGATCTCCTTCTGGATTCCAAAACAAGGAATGTGGGTCAAGAGTCCCTGTGCTCATTCCTCTTCTCAGTTTATGTAACACTCCACCCCTCCCAATGCTCCTTCCCAGAAAGTCGAAATCCAGATACATCTGAACATTTCTCTCTTCTTCTTATCCCTAAATTCTCCTTTTCTTGCCACTTATCTGGAAATAAATTCCCATGTTTAACCTCCCCCGTAGATTGGGGGAAGGAGTGGACAGAAGGAATGATCGGCAGTTTTTGATATCTAAATGGTAAGGGAAAGGGTTTTCTCCCTCTGTTAAACCTGGCTCTCATCCTACTGTGGGGTTCCAAAATCCAGTTTTTTGAGAAGGGAGCTGAATCTTGCCTTAGCCATTTTATTTTCATTCCTCTGTATAAGGGGAAGACAGCAGTACAGACAAGCAAATTATAACCAAAAGAGATAATGCAATGGCCTATAGAGAGATTTCTAAGAGTGGAATATGGTGTCAAGAGGATAATGTAGTTTGCAGTGAAAAAAAAAGATTTTGGGAAAGCAGTGGAAAAAAATGGAGAAAATCCTAAGGTGGCAGAAAATGTGGCATGTGAAAGTAGCATAGTGTCAAGAACCTCTGGTGGTAGGTGATAAAATTTTTTTTAAGTGAAAGTATGAGGTTATCCAAAATTGAAATATGTTATATCTTGAGGATCAACTGAAATCTGTTGGTACTAACTATCTAGATTACTGTATTGAGAAGAATTCTGAGACTCCATTCTACCTTTTCTCAATTAAAGATGTTCAGGGGCATGAGATGGGAAACAAGCATGCCTTTTATTAGCAAACACTGGTTTAAACCGTCTCTGAGGAGAGTCAGGCCAAGGGCAATGAGAATCTCGGAGTTATCATTTACATTGTATTATAGATAGACTATGGAATAATTCTTTTGAGTACTTTGTTATTTAAAGAAATTCTCCTATGTCCATTATTTTTATTTGCTGATTTTCTCTAGTCTACAGTAACTAGCATTAAAACTCTTCAATGAAAAGGAGACATATTTTGGGGATAGTAAGGAAGCAAAGAACAAACAATTTCAGGGAAAAAGAACTGCAAAATTAGAGTAAGTGACCCAAAAATAAAAAGAGAAGCATGGTCAGCTCCTGTGGCATAAAGCAAGAAAGAAAGTTGTAAACAAATAAGTAGCCCAGGACGTGGAAATGGGGGCAGGAGAACTCCACGTGGTCTCCATATATTGTAGACAGGCAAGGGGTTTAAATCTGGGACATCCAGTCGAAGGCATTGGAAATTCAACCATATGACCTGGGCTTCATTGGGAGGGGTACAGTATAAAACAAGTGCCTACCTTTCCTTTCTTCTGGTTTCCAGGAAGAAAGAGCTTCCCTCAAAACTCCTGATTCTTGTGCCTTTCTTTTCTTCTCCTAATAGAGGTTGAATTGCAGGAAATTTGGTGAACAATAATTATTGGCCAACATTTCTTGATTGGATGTAACTAATGTATCAGTGGTCTTGCTTTGGGAAATTTGGTCTCTTTATACTAGTGTCATCCCCAGACCAGTTAGAGGTCATGACATAAGTAAGAGTGTTTGCTCTGCCACGCATGAGCTGTCCCAGGGGCTAGAATATGGAGGAAAGGTGCAGTAAGTCCAGCTTTGCTTTCACAGTAAGTTACAATTGCCAGCCTGTCCCTTATCAGTAGTAACAACGATAGTTTGACCTTTTTTGTTTTATTCCTAATCTTATTTCTCAGTTAATTCAGAACTTGGACAGGAAAGAGTGGTGCTATTAATTTGACCCTTCAAAACCCCAACATCTTGGTACATAGCCTGGAAATCCATCAACTGAATGCACATCCTGCCCACATCTGATGTTTCCTTCAATATGAAGCCGAGTTAGTGTAATACTTCTGGGCTCTTGCAACCCCTTTGCTCACTCCACCCTACCCCCGAGCCTTTATCTGCAGTGGAGGTACAATGACTTATCTCAGGTCAGCTCCACTCTTTTCTTGGGGGAGCGAGTATACCTGTAGCATACAAGTTACCTTCTGCTCCTCTGTGCCATTAGTCATACTCAGGTCACACTCAGCTGGGGAGGCCTGTCAAGTCTGGCCTTACCTGTGAGTGGGTAGGTAAATCTGCCTAATTCAGGACAGCAATTACCAAGTCCATTTGGCTTTCTCAATAAGCTAAGTTCTCAATCTTTATCAACAATGAAAGTGTTATTTTGGCCTTGTTCTATTTTTGTCTTTGTCTTATTTCTCACTTGGGTGCTATTTATTTGGTCCCCTAAGAATATCAACAAGTATTAGGAAAATCCTGGCAAGATATCACTTCTGGAGAGATCAGAATACTGAAAATAATATTAAAGACCCTAGGTAATTAGACAAAAAAGAGTAACTGACGTCAAAGGGAGAGTCTTACATTCTAGCTTCAAGGGAAAAGCTCATTTATAGAAGTGGATCTCACGGTCAGAGTGGAATCAGTAATAAAGTCAACTTGATGCTGAGCCCTGAACTCCTTTTAATTCTGCATAAATGTGTGTCAGTGCTGGACCTGTGTGTGGCAGGACCAAGTGTGCAAATGAGATAGTGGCTTGTGAGGGCGGGGATCCAGGGAGGTTGTTATATTTGGTGACTTCTTAAAAAAGAAACAAACAAAAAAACCCTGGTCACTATTATCATAGAGCCCAAACGTGGAATAAGATTTCCTATAAAATTACCAGTGCGGGATTCCAGTTTTGGTAACAATTCGGATAATTTTGTCGCAGGAAAACGTATATCTGACTGAGAAGCTTTCCTTTTCATAAAACAAAGGAGTTTTTGGACTCTGGCAGAAGAGTTGATTTCATTTAACAGCCCCAAACTTGTAGTGTGAAATTTGTTTCCTTGAGGTCAATAGGGCAAGTGGTCCTTTTTCGCTGTGTGTGGTATACTGAAGGCTCAGGTTGTTGCTAATGGCTTTTGGGTATGGGAGGAAGGATTGAGCTGATGTCTCAAAGAAGGAGAATAGCTTTTAATTCCCTCTCCCTGGGAATTAAATGGCCCTGGCAGCCCATTCACATTTCTTGATTGAGTAAGCAGTTGGGGTCAGGCATATGGTCATTTAGGGAATGGTACTCTGGATATTATTAGTTCCAAGGCAAGAAGCAAAATATGATGAAATGTGTATAAATATGAATAAATGTGTATGAGTTTATAATTTATTCACTGTTCACAGAGGGTTGGGTTTGTTTTATGTATCACTATTCTCATAATTCCCATTGGTTCCATACATGCTCTGGTTGACGCCCACTTTCATGTGTTTTTCTATCTTTAGAGTTCCATTTAAAATTTCTTTCCATTCCTATTTTCTCCACTGTAGCCTCAACTTACAAAACCATCATCCTTCTCTTGAACAACCATTTTGATTTGTTTTGACATCTCAAAATTCATCTCTCCTTTCAACCCTTTCCTTAAGAGAATATTATGAAGATAAAATGAGAAAATGATTGGAAAATGCCTTTGCTTAAACTGTTATTTCAATGGTAGGGGTTGATTTTGCTGCTGGAGGACTGAGGAAATATATATGTAATACCAATTTTCCATCATAAAATGGATCGGGACAATGTTCTTGCCAAAACTGGGGGTTTCTTAGTAATGATGAGTTTGGGGATGTGCCTATTTTCCCAAGAAAAAGAGGATAGAGAGATATACCATATTTCTTAAAGTACCTGGATAGAGAGTTTGAGCAGCTCTTTCTTTCTCCCCTTAGTTTGTGCACAATGGTAACCTCAGCAGAGTCATCTAGCAGAGCTGAATAGTGTCCCAATCATCTTTAGGTGCTCTGGACAAGCAGTGATTTTGGCTGCCAGAGGGATTCTTGGGTGGGCTGGTGGTGATGCATCTTCCAATCACCATTGCTGGAAATGTCAGCCTAGGTAAATTTATGTTCATTTGGGTCCATTTTATCTTATTTTGTTTTAATTTAACCCAGATCTTGAGATCCAAGTGTTATGTTGAGCATTACTTTAGTGAAGTATGGTGAAATTTGAAGAGGAGGGAAAAAAATGTTCCTTGCCACCCTTACAGAGACACACACTGAGGAAATAGGACTTTTCCCCTCCCTCTCTATTTTGGTAATCCTTGGCTTGGCCTATTTGGGTAAGAAAATGAAAGGTTTGCCTACATAGTTGAAATCTCTCGTCACATTATATCATCTGAAGCCTATTTGTACGTTGGGATCATTTTATTTGGTTTTGGTTAGACATAAAAGTGTTCTGTGGTCTCTTCTTTTTTCAAGGTCTTCTAGCTTTTTGGAAAATTGAGTGATTTCATCCCTGTCCGGGTTTCCTAGTGAAATCTTGTATTTTTACTCAAATTACTTGATCAATTAGTTATGTCAGCTGCCCAAAATGTGCCTTTTTATTAATAGCACCTTTTATCAACTCATTGGAATTAGACATTGCAGCCATGCTCTGAGGCTGGTAACATCTTGCAATAATTTATAAATATTACTTTAAAAAATAGCACCACAATTGCTCGTTCGTGAACCTTTTGGATGTGTCCCTGTGTGAGAAATTGCATTTGTATTATTATTAGTTGTGACAAACTGGATTAGGTCTTGACTGTTGTTAAATGGTTCTATCTGCCCTCAAATCTACTGAGAGACACAGCATTTTTAATGAATTTAATTAAAACTGCATGCGGTTTATAGAGTTGCTTCCAGCCAGTGTACCATTCTTCTGGACTGAATGGAGTTTCTGCTAATGTGTAATGATGTTTTACAGGAGAGATGTTTGAAACTCCTTCGTAGTAGCCCCAAGGCAGTTTCCGTGGAATGACATGGTGATGAAATATTAAAATTTCAAGAAACCCTTTCTACTTAAGTGAGTCATGTTTACACTGACTAATGTATGCATAAATGTGTTAAATATGTTTGTTGAAGCTGTGAGAGACATGGGTTGTATTTCAACACCAGCAATATGTTGGCAGTGAAAGATTTTTAGGAAATTCAAATCTGGCAACACTTTGGAAGACCTGCTATATGTATTATTCTTTGAAGTATAAAAGAAGATAGGCCATTATGGAATTTCCTGTTAAAATTCAGTTCATTTGGCCAAGTAGTTTCAACAATTCTTCCCTAACAAACAGGAATTATATATAAAGATGGTTCTCAGCATCAATTTTAAATGTAGTCTTGGAAGCTGTCAATGATAGAACTTAATGTCTTTTTAAAAAATGAAGACCTCTGCTGCATTTTCTGAATGTTTTTAGAGAATGAATAGTTTAATAAAATTTTATGGAGGGAGTCAGTGAAGGCCTCTGATTGAGTAGACTCAAATTCTGATTCTGGAAATTGATCTTTGAAGGTAATGGTAAGAGAAGGCAGGGAAGTAACACTCATCTTGACCCATTTTCCCACCATATTTAGTCTTTTAAAGTGGTAAAGCACTACTGAGGAATGCAGTCTTTTGTATCATCTTTATTAAGTACATAACAGAGTGTCTATTGATTTGTAGAAGCCAGCAGGGCCGTGGTTAGAAGACTGTAAGATTGCAGAGAGGAAGTACTTCAATGGTCATGGGAATCTAGGACTGACTTCTTGAGAAGTCATTGAGATGGACAACAGGCATGAACAATGAAGAGAGGTTAAAGGGATGAAAGAGGCAAAAACAACTTGCAGGCTGCATACACAGCAGTGTTCTCTGTTACTTCTCTGAGCCTCAGTTTCTTCAAATGAAGAAACATCATAGGGTTGTAGTGAAGATCAAATGTACTCCATGTAAAA
Source organism: Equus caballus (assembly GCF_041296265.1). NCBI lineage: Eukaryota > Metazoa > Chordata > Mammalia > Perissodactyla > Equidae > Equus > Equus caballus. Next base: position 43,355,736 of record NC_091687.1, read on the forward strand.
ATAAAATTCCATGTAAAATGCGTAGTACAATACTACTTATCAGTACTCATAAATTTTAGCTTAAAATTGCCATTTACTCGTATTCTAACTAGATGCCTTGATATTTCCATAAAATATTCCACATTTTGATTCAAAACCACCAAATATATTCTCACTTCTAGAAACCTTTTCTTTTCTCCAGATCCGAATGGCATGTTATTTTAGTATTTTTATTGTGAGATATATACCTGGTCTTGGCTTTTTAAAACTGGAATTGTTTTAGGTAGCAATATCTCTTTCAAAAATGCCCTTGAGCAGCAAGAAGAGAGACATTAAAAGAAATTTTATTCCTTGAACCTCGTATTTTGTCCCCTATTTTTGGGACATGAAAAGAATTTTCTGAAGAAAAGGTGAGCTAGCAAAGGTCATATTATGAATCCTACTTTTAAGATTTGAGTGACATTAATTAATAACAGCAGCTACCCCTTATTGAGCTCCTATTACTTTCCCAGTGTGGCATGCTATCCACATATTTTCTCTACGACCCTCACTCCTATGCCAGACAGATTGCATTATTCCACATTTTATAAAGAAACTACGATTCAGAGAGCTTAAGTTGCTGACAAATAGCCAAACCAGGATTCACACTCTGTACTTCCTGACTTCAAGTTTCTTCCTGTGATACCACTCTGACTCAAACCAGACAGGCTGTTTCCTTTAGAAGAAAACACATTTTTTCAAAGCATTCTCAGGGTTGTCTTATTTTGACGTTAGTGAATTGACCAACTATGCTGCCTGACTGACTGTGCTAGGAGGCAAAGTAGAAAAAAAAGTTGAGGAAATTCCAGATAATCGAGATACAATAGGCAAAAAGAGACCTCGGTTTCATTGAAGACATATGGAAGAGAGCAGCAATCACAAAGAACAAGTTGGAAACATGCCCTTTCTGAGTGATGGTATTCTGTTTCCGTGGTAACTAGACATGGAAGAGAGTCAATGCCACATTTCTATTTACTCAATCTGTATGTGTTTAATGTATATGACAGAACAGCTTTCAACAAAAATAATTCAAAAAGACAGCTCTGATCATGTCACTGCCCTGCCTAAAAACTTCCCGTGACGTCTGGCTACTTGCAGAATCCCATGTGAGCAAGAGCATAGGAGGCCCTCCAGTGTATGACGCTAACCTACCTAGCCGGTCTCATCTCCCATCCTCTACAACTCAGCCTCTGTGCCCTGGTCCGGTGGTTCCTAACCCTGGCTGCATATTAGAATCACATGGAAAGCTTTACAAATATATAGATGTCTGGGCATTATCACCAGGAATACTGATTTAATTGGTCTGGGGTAGGGTCTTAAAATCTCTCCAGGTAATTAGAAGGCACAGCCAGGATTAAGGATCACTGCTTTAGTAAAGGAGACTCTGAAAACTACTTCAGTCTCCTCAGTCTGTTGTTTTTGCTGAGGTTCTTCCTTTCTCCTGAAATACCTTTCCTTTCTCCTCCCCTTCTACCTCTTCTGGCCAACTGCATCTTTTAAATTCTTCCCATCCTGTAAGGCCGTTCTCTAATGCCTTGAAGCTTTTCTTACTCCACACATGCCTCCACCCCCACCCCATTTAGTGGAATGTTATCTTTCTCATTTAAACTCTTACAAAATATCTTCATGCCTCTATTACAGCATCTATATCTCCTGACACGACCTCCTATCATCCTTCACAATGAGCAGCAGACACGAGGTTTTATACTGATTTCTTTGTACAGTGAAGTATCAATGAAAAATTACATACATATATTTCAAATGTTGCAAAAAATCTTTACATAGATCCTTGGAGAAAAGAGTTAACATCATTCTCCATTTCTGATGATGGCTGAATTGAGTCCAAGACTAGAACTCAACAATGAGAGTTCTTATTTTAGGGTCTGCGAGCCCCCTGATATTGTATTTAGAATGGTGTATGGGCCTGGGTGTGCTATTCTCAGGAGAGGATCTGTAGTTTTACTCAGAGTCTCAGAGGTACCCATCTATTATCCACTGACTTTTCAAGAGTTACTGTCCTAGAGAATAAATCTCTATAACTCAGCATGCAGTGATGACAGTGGCCCTGTTTTCTGATTGCTAATGTTCCATTTCTTTCTGCCTTTCTAGCATAGCTTTAAAACACACCATCTCCATTCAGGTTCAATGCCTCCGTGAAAGTATTATTAGTCTAAAGACTAATCAAACGGCAACATCTATCATTTGGATGATTAAATATTTTTTAAATGAAAAATAAAATTGGATTAAAGATGCTTTTGTTATTGCTTCAGAAAAGGTGTAAATTCTCAGCTTAACTAGATAATAAATGTATAGTAGCCCTGCCATTGTCCTCCAGTAACTCACAGGAGAAAAATGCTCACGTACATGTAGGAGTGAGTCTGTGTGTGTGTCTGTATTTTGTGTGAGTGTTTTACCAAAATGCAATTTTTCTTAGACAGAAATTGCCAAAGGTCTGCTTGTCTGCAAAAGGAATAAAATTCATTTCGGTGGGCCACCTCTGAGTTTCTTATGTTTCATTATTTGCTGCTGAAATATTTAGGACTAAAACAACAACAATCAAAACATGACTTAGTAGCTGTTAGAAGTAATTTTTCTAATCCTGGGCACAAAATAGCCAGAAAAGCATCTGTCTTCTCAATTGGACTGATTTGTAATTCTAGAATGTAAGAGGAAAAAATTTGAAGGACCTCCATTTAAATCTGTAATTTTGGTAATTCTTAAGTAATGTGACATAAGGAATTTTGATCGGTGCTCAGTTCAGCATGGGAGATCTCCTTTCAAGGCATGAGAAGTGCTTGGGAGAATCAGTTGGAGGGAGCTGCAATTGGGATTTGACCTGAATAAACTGAAACAGAACACGAGAGACAGTAACTAGTGAACCTAGTAAAAATTAATAAGTTAAAGATATGGGTTAGCAATATATGTATTCACATACATATATGTATATATACTTCAAAATAATTGCCAAGAATCAACATCAGACTTAGTCAAGTGAAATACTGAGGTGCCTTCCTATGAATAAAGGCTAACATTAAAATTCAGAATTTCTAAAATATAAAAATTAGGAAGTGATTATTCACATTTTTCAAAGAGCTCTTGGCTTTACAAAGAATCTACTACAGTATTCCATTTAAAATACCTCTTATAGTATGTTAAAATTGCCATTTGGTTAATTCCAGTGGTTGTCAAACTTTAGCATTCATTAGAAATCACCTGGAGGGTATGTTAAAACACAGGTTACTCAGTCCTTAACCCCTTCAGAATTTCTGATTCAGAAGGTTTGAGGTGTGCCCCCAAAATTTGTATTTCTCACAGGTTCTCTGGTGAAGTTCATGCCGCTTTTCTGGGCCCCTCAGTTGAGAACTGCTTGTTTGTTAAAATTCCACCAAACATAGCTTTAAGAAACAAATCTCTGATATGATAGAAGGCACGCCTTCAAAGGATTTTTTGGTGGGTGTTATGGGCTGAATGTGTCACCTCAAAAATTCATATGTTGAAGTCCTAACCCCCAGGACCTCAGAATGTGCCTATATTTGGAGATAGGGTATTTACAAAGGTAATTAAGTTAAAATGAGGTCATTAGGGTGGGCCCTGCTCCAATACGACTGGTCTGCTTATAAGAGGAAATTTGGACACAGACACACAGAGGGAAGACCATGTGAAGACACAGGGAGACAATTACAATCTGCAAGCCAAGAAGGGAAGCCTTCAGAAGAAACCAACCATGAAAACATCTCGATCTTGGACTGCTAGCCTCTAGAACTGTGAGGAAATAAATTTCTGATGTTTAAGCCACCAGTCTGTGGTACTCTGATAGGGCAGCCCTAGCAAACTAATACAGATTGTGGCTTCAAAAGGAAATAACTATTTAGAAAGCTTATTTTGCTGTTTTGCATTTGCTGTAAGTAAAAAATCAAAGCCAGTAGTAAAGTAAGAGAAGCAAACAGAGAGAAATGCATTCTTAGCCTCTGTTTTCTGTCCAATTTTGCCTTTGTGGGTGTCTCTGGGCTTAGAGGTGATATCTGAGCTTATATTTTAATAGGGAATGCTCATGATCTCTTATGTTGGTGCAAAGTGTGGGAGAATGAGAAAGTTTCTTGGAAAGAAAGAGGCCATGGGACCAGAATGAATTGAGTGGACTGGGGAGAATTTTTGCGTTCTTGGATATTCAGTCTCGTTAAGAATGGTGTACTGAATATGCAGAGCTTATAAATTACGGGGAGTGATGAATGTGTTCTATTTGGTCTGCTCATTGTTTTCAGAATTTGAAGTTAAATGACTTGGGTAGATACTCGGTCCAGTTAAAAAATAACTTCCTGGTTTTGCCTACTAAATACTAGCATGTTTTGAACACTCACAACAGGCTAATTTCCAAAGTAACATACCTTTATTCAAGCCGAAGGGCTGTGATATTGAGAAGTCAAAGGAGAAGTTCAACTATCATATGAATATAATTTGAGAAATATAAATAAGGGGGTGCTTCGCTCAGCACTTGCAGTGCAGACTTGTGCAGTATGGTCTTGTTCATACATTTCTTGATCCTTTTCTCTGGGTTTTTATAATCAAAGAAGGGAAGGATAGGGAAGTATATGATGCCTGTTTAGCAAAAATATCAATGATACTATATGAGAGGGCCCTTTGGGTGTCATACAATTTGGTTTGTAAATGTCTAGTTCTTTTGTTTAAGACTCTAAAAATGACAAATATGAAACATCACTCCCAAAACTCCCTTAAAGTTCATGTAATAAGAAATTTTGTCTGGGCTTTAGAGTCTCATGAATTGCTTAGCTGAGAACATGAGCTTTACTCCTGTTTCTTTCCAGAGTCCATCACATTGCTGGCACTCTGTGAATGTCAGCTACCAAACATACAGATGTAGGAATCAAACCCTGCTGATTGTGCAAAACCTAGACATCTAGGAAATACTGAAGAATAGCACAGCCAGACTCAAAGGATTTGTTTCTTTGAGCTGCCAAAGCTAGTAATGTCAATGGAAAATATAGTTAGTATGGACAGATGTCAAACAAAGCCAAGAGGCAAGAACAGGAAACAAAAATATTAAATGAAACATCAGTGTGCTGACGGGGTTGGGACTTGGAGAATTGGGTTTGGAATCTCTTGAAGCAGTCTGTTCTGTGAGAGTTTGAAACAGATTTTGAAGTGAAATGAAAATTTACTTGGTCTCTCAGTGGATAACCATTTCTCAAACAGTATAGAATGTCTGATGAAGCCTGGAGTTTTGTCCTCTGCTATTGGGTATGTAGAAATTTGCTAACTATTTAATATGTTGGTATTTTACTGCTATCATGTGATATTGTAGTTACCTGCCTGTTCATCATCCATCCAAACCCAGCATCCTTGGAGATCCAAAATTATTAGCTTTACAGGCATAGGGTGTAAGAGTGTGTATCTTCTTCTAAACGTAGGTACTGACCCTTTCTTCATAGATTCCTCTAGGTAATAATAGTATAAGAGGCCTGTCTTATGCCAGTTATGACCTAAGGGATTCATAATTGAAGTAGGGCTGGCTGGCCCTGAATAAAGACCCTGAGTTCAAGGTCAGCTAGAGTGGGAGGCCAGAGCAACCATCCTCTCCACTTTCCCCTTCTTGGGGCAGTTATTTGCAAGAAGAGCCATCAGAAGGCACTAAGCCTCTGTGAAGTCTTGGCTGCTGGGCTAATAATTATGGCAGAAGCTGGGCTGCCGCAGAGAAACTAGTGTTGGCAATAGCTTGCTTACTGAAGAAGGCTGCTTTCTCAGGCAATTCCAGACACAGCATAGAGGGGATTTAGATGGGCCTAGAACAGGAAGACCATCTGCTAAGGCTTAGCCAGTGAAGAACCCTGAGCCCTGACCTGGTGTCAATTGAGTTAAAAGGAAGGTCTTCGTGGGGAGATGTACCAGGCTTGAGAGCATCGTAAACATCACAGCAAAATATGAGGCAAACAGGTCAACTGGAGAGGATTATTAATATCAACATGAATAATAACAAATATATTATATTATCTAATTCCTATTACATACCTGCTATATGTCGTCTTATACTGAGTACTTTAAATTCAATGTTTCATTTAATCCTCTCAGCACCCTTACGGGTTAAATACTGTTATTATTCCCACTTTTAAATGAGATAGCTGACAAAGAGAGAATAAGAAATTTGCCTAAAGTTACACAGCAACTAATCACTTGGAATTGGGTTTGCACACAGCTCGGTCTGAATCAGAATCTCATACTCTTTCCACTAAGTTATGTGGCCTGAAAACAAACACAGGAGAAGCCAGTGAGAAATCAGAAGGCAAGTTGCTTATTACTTCCTGGTGTTGCTGCATGTTGTAGGAACTGCATGCAGCTGTAAATTAGTGTCCCTACCATACAGGGGCCTGGGATGTCAGTCCGTGATCTTTCTTGTCAGCTCTGTTTGTGTTCTGTTTAGCCTCGTATAAAAGCTAAAAAGTAAAATTTTCTTTGTTTGTATCCAACTGAAGGGCTTATTTTTAAATTTATAAAACCCAACATATATCAAATGTTAGTAAATATGGCCTAGACGTACTGACCTATTGTGTAACATACTGATAATAGTGAAAACTACTTAGAAGTTGGATTTTTAAGTATGTGTTCAAGGCCATTGATTCTAACTTGTAAGACCAACAGGGAAAATCTGTCTCTGTTTTATCAATGGAGGTTGATAAACCAGGATTTCATCAGTTAAAAAGGGAGGGATATGCCAGGGTCCTTGGAATTTTAGGAGAAAAAAGGAAGCCTTTAATTGGGTGAGGAAAAGTGGAATTTGAGTTATAACCTCTTCCACGGGCCGTTTATGAGCACACGGTCATTAACATCTATCCCCAGGTTCCTAAGCAGGAAGCAGGAAAGGTAACAAACCAGAGAAAGTTCTGACTCCCCTTTGAACTTTATAGAAAGGCACTTTATAAATCTTAGGAAAATGAATTTATGTTATAATTTGTTTAGAGTGACTCCGAGTTAAAACTCTTTTGAAGGTATAGTCTGTTCGATATACCATGTAGAAAAATCACCTCTCCCCTCCCTGCCAACAGAGGGGACCATTCTGTGTTTATTTGTTTTGCCCATGATTTCTCTTCAACATCCTTTTCTTTGGACCTAGACTAAAAGTATTAAGAAATATACTGTAAAGGGAAAGAGCCTGTACAACAGGAGGCCTAAAGGACAGGAAAGAAGAATCTAGGCCTTTGTCATGAAATAGAAGGAATGCTCATCCCCAAGTGTTGATTAAACAAGATTTTAATTAGCTTGTGGATAGTCGTGACTTAATTGGCAGGCAGATCTGCTTTCTGTGCCGAGGAGTATATTTGTATGTGTTCATTTTTTTTTTAATGCGTTCCAAACCCCTACAGTCAAGTTGATTTTTTTTCCTGTAATAATGATATGCTTTCAGTAGCGTGTCATTTTCTTTACCCTTGTAGAGAGATAACATGCAATTAGGGAGTGATGTCAGCCTATAACATTTTGGTGTAAAATTTTGGTCACACCAAAATACCGGGCTCCTTAACAAAGCTGGCAGACACATCTTTTGGCAGCAGCTGCTCACCATGTGATTTAAAACTTCCTGTCACTATAATTGATGTGTTTTTATTCTTTCCATTTCCTGAAGCCTGATCAGAATTAAAATTGCTCTTGGAATTTCCTGTCAAAGCAACTCATTTATTTGCCGAGCTCTGCGCTTTGATTGGACATCGCCTTCAGCCACAGTCAGGTGGAGATTGCTGGGCATTATCCTCTCCACACAGGTTTGATGGCCGCGCACACCACGTCTGCAAATATACACAGATTGTCCATCATGTGGTAAACTTGTCCTAATGAAAACTCCACATGCAAAATGTTAATGATTTGAATATCAAACTTGGCCACCTGCTGGGGGCTCTGGGTTTTGTGTTAATTTAGGAAGTCCCACAGAGTTTTCAACTGATTGTCTCACTGTTGAATTTGGATTCTTGTTCCAAGACTCTTTTGTATTTCTGATCTGTCCCTGGTTTAGATAACATGACTCAGATTTTGAATTTTCCTAAGCCCATTCCTCCATCCTTTCTGTGCCTCATATGCTATTTACATATAACATCTCGGGGTGATTGGGAATGAAGGACGAGTGGTTCTGAACTATGCCCTAGAAGGCACTTACTCACAGACCTGTGGACCAAGTCAGCTACAAAAATTCAGGATGAGGGTAAAATAGTAGACAGTGAAAGCATCTACATTCTATTTTGTTGTTGTTCTGTTTTTATAACTGAAAGAAAAATCCATAAAATGACTGCTTTTGCAAAGGAAAGAATCTCTTTCCTCAGTCTTTCTGAGATTACACAAAGGAATTAGTTACTTCTAAATTGTGAGTTTATCTTCTGTTTCAAGTGACTATTTTCAGGTTGAGGCAGGTAAAAGAGAAAAACTTTTATGGACTTGAAGAGATTGATTGAATTCAATGCCCTGAACAATGGGGGCTGTTTTTACTTATTCCAGTGATTAGGTCCTAAGATTTCTTCTTGGGAATGGGAATCCTTTTAAAAAAATGATTCCTTATTGAAAACAATCTGGGTATGATATGCATTTTTTTTGTCCCGAAGTAAAGGTGGGCTTTTTAATTTGAGATTCTTCAAGTACTTTTAAAATATTTTATCTTCCGAGAATGTAAACTATATGAGTCTTGGACTTTGTTTTGTTCATTGCTTATCCCTATCACCTAGGACAGTGCCTTATAAATTATAGACACTCGATATTCATTAAATAAATGAATGAACTCCTTTAGACTTCTAAAGTGTCAAAGTAATGTAGAGGGGACTGTATTATACCTGGAGGCAGAGTCCCTAAGCATAGCCATGTTTCTCAGAATAAAGGATTCCAACTCTGCTTGTACTTTAGAATTCCCAAGGGAGCTTTAAAAATAAAAACTTGATGACTGGATACCTCTGTGGGCTATTAAATCAGAATCTTCTGTTGGTCACTTTTGAGCTGAAATGATGTGAAGGTCAGAGGTCAGCCTCTCTACATACCAGGCATCCTTGAGATTTAAACCTAGGCTCATTCCACTGCAGACTGCCAGGTCTGATCTGTTGGTCCCACCAAGCCAGAAATCATCCAGGACATTTTTACTTTGTTAATTTAAGGCTCTCAGCCAATACTTGAAAAATGGAGATGGGAATAGCAGTTGTTGGGGAGAGCAAAACTGTTCCCTTAGACACACTGTGGGATGAAACAACAAACCAGTTGAAAATCACAAGTAAAGCAAGGATGGTTCAACATCTACAAACTGGTCAATGTGATACATCACTTTAACAAAATGAAGTATAAAAGTCATAGGATCATCTCAATAGACACAGAAAAAGCATTTGACAGAATTCAGCATCCACTTATGATAAAAACTCTCAACAAAGTGGGTATAGAGGAAATGAACCTCAACATAATAAAGGCCATATATGGCAAGCCGGCAGCTAACATATTACTCAATTGTGAAAAGCTGAAAGATTTTCCTCTGAGATTAGGAAGAAGACAAGGAGGCCCACTCTCCTGACTCTTATTCAATATAGTATTAGAAGTTCTAGCCAGAGCAGTAGGCAAGAAAAAGAGATAAAAGGCATCCAAATAGGAAAGAGAGAAGTAAAACTATCATCTACAGATAGCATGGTATTATATATAGAAAACCCTAAAGACTCCATCAAAAACCTCTTCAAACTAATAAATGAATTCAGTAAAGTTGCAGGATGCAAAATCAAGACACAAAAATCTGTTGCATTTCTGTACACTAATAATGAACTATCAGAAAGAGAAATTAAGAAAATAATCCCATTTACAATTGCATCAAAAAGAATGCAATGCCTAGGAATAAATTTAACCAAGGAGTTGAAAGACCTGTATAGTAATAACTACAAGACATTAATGAAAGAAATTGAAGAAGACGCAAATAAATGGAAAGACATTCTATGCTCATGGATTGAAAGAATCAATATTGTTAAAATGTCCATACAACCAACAGCAATCTACAGATTCAATGCAATCCCTATCAAAATTCCAATGATGTTTTCACAGAAGTAGAATAATCCTAAAATTTTTATGGAACCACAAGAGACCCTGAATAGCCAAAGCAATTTTGAGAACGAAGAACAAAGCTAGAGGCATCATGCTCCTTGATTTCAAACTATATTACAAAGCTATAGTAATTAAAACACTGTGATATTGGCATAAAAACAGACACATACGGGGCCACTGGGTGGCATAGTGGTTGAGTTTGTGCACCCTGCCTTGGCAGCCTGGCATTCATGAATTTGGATCCTGGGCACTGACCTACCCACCACTCATCAAGCCATGCTGTGGTGGCATCCCACATATAGATTGGAGGAGGATTGGCACAGATGTTAACTCAGTGACAATCTTCATCAAGCAAAAAGAGGAATATTCACAACAGATGTTAGCTCAGGGACAATCTTCCTCACCAAAAAAACAAAACAAACAAACAAAAAACAGACACATAGATCAATGGAACAGAATAGAGAGCCCAGAAATAAACACATGCATATATGGTCAATTAGAAGAAAACATAGGCAGTAAGCTCCTTGACATAGGTCTTGGTGATGATTTTTTGAATCTGACACCAAAAACAACAAAAGCAAAAATAAGCAAGTGGGACTATTTCAAACTAAAAAGCTTCAGCACGGCAAAGGAAACCAACAACGAAATGAAAAGGCAGCCTACTGAATGGGATAAAATATTTGCAAATTATGTATCTGATAAGGGGTTAATATTCCAAAACATATAAATAACTCAAACAACTCATTAGCAAAAAACCAAACAATCTGATTAAAAAATGGACAGAAGATCTGAATAGACATTTTTCCAAAGAAGATATACAGATGGCCAACAGGGACCAGGAAAAGATCCTCAATATTGTTAATCATCAGGGAAATGCAAATCAAAACTGCAATGAGATATCACCTCACACCTGTTAGAATGGTTATTATCAAAAAGACAAGAAATAGGGGCTGGCCCCGTGGCCGAATGGTTAAGTTCGCGCACTCTGCTGCAGGCGGCCCAGTGTTTCGTTGGTTCGAATCCTGGGCACGGACATGGCACTGCTCATCAAACCACGCTGAGGCAGCGTGCCACATGCCACAACTAGAAGGACCCACAACAAAGAATATACAACTATGTGCTGGGGGGCTTTGGGGAGAAAAAGGAAAAAAATAAAATCTTTAAAAAAAAAAAAGGTTGGGATTTAAAAAAAAAATACAAGGAATAAGTGTTGGTGAGGATGTGGAGAAAAGGGAACCTTTGTGCACTGTTAAGGGGAATGGAACTTGGTGCAGCCATTATGGAAAACAGCGTGGAGGTTCCTCAAAAAATTAAAAATAGTACTACCATGTGATCCAGCAATTCCACTTCTGGATATTTATCAGAAAAAAATAAAAACACTAACTCGAAAAGATTTATGCACCCGCATGTTCATTGCAGGGTTATTTGCAATAGCCAAGATTTGGAAACAACTTAAGTGTCCACTGATGGCTGAATGGATAAAGAAATTGTGATATATATATATATATATATATATATATATATATATATACAGTGAAATATTACTCAGCCATAAACAAAGAATGAAATCTTGCCATTTGTCACAACGTTGATGGACATAAAGGGCATTATGCTAAGTGAAATAAGTCAGTCAGAGAATACCATATGATCTCTCTTATATTGGAATCTAGAAAAACAAAACAAACAGAAAACAAACTCATAGATACAAAGAACACGTGGTGGTTGCCAGAGGTAGGAGGTTGTGGGAGAAATGGGTGAAGGAGGTCAAAAGGTAAAAAGAAAATATGTTTTTCTCTTTTTTCCTAAAAATTGATCTCCATCATAAAATAACTTGATAGTATACTATTTGGATCATGTACAATGTATATTAAATGTTAACAAGGATAGCTTATCTAACCTTTTTAATTATTTTATTCTGTCCTAAAATATCAGTCATCTCTGAAAAGTGATATATAATAATCTAAACAAAATACACTTCAAATTTAAAATAATCTAGTAAAAGAAGAGCAAACGAAATCACTGGCTAGGAGTTAGATGATGACATCATCCGGGATGTGTGCTTGGTATCTGCTTCCATTTACTACATACTTAAGGCATTTCTCCTCACTTGATAGTTCACTTCTGAGAGAATAGGAAAAAAGCTTATTTTATTTTTTTTTTATTTATTTTTTTTTTTAAAGATTTTATTTTTTCCTTTTTCTCCCCAAAGCCCCCCGGTACATAGTTGTGTATTCTTCGTTGTGGGTTCCTCTAGTTGTGGCATGTGGGACGCTGCCTCAGCGTGGTCTGACGAGCAGTGCCATGTCCGCGCCCAGGATTCGAACCGACGAAACACTGGGCCGCCTGCAGCGGAGCGCGCGAACTTAACCACTCGGCCACGGGGCCAGCCCCGAAAAAAGCTTATTTTAGCCTGCATGTTTTCTATCAGTTTCTGCAAAAGTATGTCATAAGAATTATACAGAGTATTCTTTAAAATCCATTGAAAAGTGTTTTATGTCCACTATCAATAAATATGGAATATAAATTTTTTTTTAAATCACAGATGAAGGTAACCCAACATGTGGAGTGCGTTAGAAACTACCACTTTCATTCAAGATCCCCAGCATGTTAAGATGTTCAGAGCAGGGGAAAGAAAAACTATACCACTAGCTTTTTTTTCTTATCTTAGAGCAAGTTTTGAATATTCTATTTTTTCTATGACTATCCTCCAGGTATTTCTAACTCCTATTATTATCTGATCTCTTTTCCTCTGTATCTCTCTTACTTTCTTATTCCCCAAAGCCTCTGATTTTAGAGATGGCAGGCATAGCAGGTAAATAATATACTTATTATCATTTTAGGGGCTCATCTGTATTATGTACACAAGGATACATCTGTTCCATAGAGCACGTGGTTTTGCCCTGACAATGATCTGGAAAGAGTTTGCATATGTATTTCTGTTGCCTTCTCTGGCCACAAGCTTGGGGAATTCATCCATAGAGGGCGCCTGAGGCTACGTGGATTGGGACACTCATCCTACTTTATTTCCAGTAGTGCTCGATGGCCTGTGTTCAGCATACCACTGGAAAGGAATCCCAGTTTGCGTTTTTCTTCAAATTTGCCTTCCCTTTTAATTCTTGTTTCCTTCTTATGACATTCTGCTGTTCTTTGCCGCAAACTGTTGCGAAACAACCCATACAAGAATCTTGCCTCCTTCTTGGCTAGGGTCAAAGGCTCTTGGGAAACCACAAGGCCACATCTCCAGGGAACAGTAGCTTTATTAGTGTAATAATCACCATCATCATGGACCAGTTACAATACACACTTTGCTTTAGAAAGCAAAATAAGGACAACCTGGGGTTTGCCGGAGAAGCTGCACTTGAGGTTAGATGTGTACCGTTAAATTTGGAGTCAAGCTGAGGTCATTGCTAAGGAGATTTGGAATTGGAAATCTGCGTGGAAAATGGTTGCCCCATGGAAGCTATCCACTCACCATTGAAACTCATTTTGAATGATATCAGAGCAGGAAAATACAAGGGTTTCATCCCAAAACAGACTTGGGCTTTTCTTAAAGTCGTGGTTTATTTGGAAAAGAGGTTCTGTGGTATTTAATCTTAGCCATTCATCATCCATTTCTAAAAGAAATCCTAGTAAAATTGAATGAAAAGTTTTATTGGGAAGATACATACCATGTATCTTCCATGGGATTTTTATCGTAAATAATATGTAGGGAGGGAGCTGTACATTGTTAAAAGGATATCAAACAGTTCACTCTGGGTCCCTCCAAAGAAGCTGAGTGTATTTAATATTTTCCCCATTTTAAATGAGTATAAAAAGAAAATATTAAATATTAGAAGAGTCTTTCGTTCCATCTTTGGTTGTTTCTTGGATGTAGAGGAGGGAGAAAAAGAAATAAAGTGTGACAAACACACTTGACATCCTGTTTTTTTAAGCAACCACGTAAGCTTGGATGCTAATGGCTGGTGACAAAACAGCCAAACGAAGTGTGCTGGAGCCTCTGGGAAAGGCAGACTGCTGACATGGCAGCAATGAAGCTTCCAGCTGATTTTAGGCCTAGATAACTATCCCTTTCGGCTGAAGTGGTGCCCTGCAGTAATTCACCAATGCCCAGCTGGGTTGGAGCAGAGTTCTTTTGGAACCTGTTCAGACCAATTTTGACTGCCTGCGAGTGCTGGGCCAAGATCAGACTGGTTTCCTGGAGCCTGAGGTATTATACAGGCTGTAGTCAAAGGGACAGAGTTCTCTGAATGTTTAATAGAATGTATCATTGCATCTGTTTGCTACATTTACCATACTAAAGAATAGTTAATAACAAGTGAATGAGAGCTATGCTGTAATCTTCAGGCTCAAGCAGGGTGTACATTAAAACATCAGTCCTAATAGTCTTTAAGTTCAACGGGTCATTTCCTTTTAAAAATAGTTTGTACTCTTTTCCAGCCACCCCCGCTCCCCAAGCAGTTGCTCTTGAACTGTTTTCAATGTGTTTCCTTTTTATGGACCCTAAATCTTCCTTTTAATATGAATCTGGCTTTAATTGACAAAAGATACCATTTTCAAGATGTTCAATTCTCTGCAACAAAGTTGCTTACTGATAGTGCTTACTGTTGGAGGCCTTGGAATCTGGAGGACATGAATGGATGGATGAATGGATGAAGCCTTGCTTGGTTAGATGAGGGCCGCCATCTCCTTAAAGGTTGGCCAAACACCTAGATAATTTGGGCTAAAATTTCTTCATTCTGAATTTATACCTGAATTCTTCATTCTGAATTTCTGCTATATAGCAGAAATTACTGCGATATAGATTTGGCCTCAGTCAACAAGAAGAACTGATTTCCCTGGTGAGCGTTTAGGAGAGGAAGAAGTGAGATCCCATACTCGTCCCCCAGCTCTAGTGGACCAGTGCCTAAAATGGCCAGGTTTCCTGAATCCACACAAGCTGCCACGTGGTTTGTTTAGAATAAGTAGTGCATCTTTTGTTTCTTTAGCTGCTGTCTGAAAATATTGGTGTTTAAAAGTGGCCCTAACGTGACCAGAGAAAGTTGGTAAAATTCAGGTGGCTGCCTTTTACCTTTCCCCCCAAAATAATCGTGTTTAGAATATGAGTCTAGGAGGTAATTGCATGCTGACGTCTTGTTCCCTAACAGAATATTTTTCTGCCATTGAGAAGAACCAAAATGGATAGCATGTAGAAAAATACATGGAATATTAAACTAAAATATGTCTGTCTAGGGATCCATTTAGTTCCCCCCAAATAGCTGCTTTCTTTGTGAATGCCAGTATGTTTATATATATTTAAATGCCCCATTTGCTACACTGGTTTTAGCTTCTTGTTAGCATCACTTCTTGTTAGCATGATGTTCTACAGCACAAGGCAGCTGGAGAAATGAAACATGTGTCGAAGAATTTATGCAGTGTCCTTAGTTTCTTTCATT
Organism: Equus caballus; assembly: GCF_041296265.1. Lineage (NCBI taxonomy): Eukaryota > Metazoa > Chordata > Mammalia > Perissodactyla > Equidae > Equus > Equus caballus. The sequence goes on from NC_091687.1 coordinate 43,371,239, forward strand.
AAGAGAACCAAGAATAATAGGTGCGTATTATAAGTTTGGTGTGTTAAGCAATATGTTATAGCTATGCTTGACAGACATCTTGTTTACATTCATGTTATATATTGGGGAAACCATAGCATTTTAAGAAACATGGCCTTTCTTAAAGTAATATTTATACCATGGCTCCATGCAAGGGAAACTTAGTCATCTAAAAACATGATATGTTTTAAATCCACTTGTCTCCTCCTCCTAACGAAATATTTCAAGTGCTTTCTCCCCAAAGTAGGGAGTTCAACATGTTCTTGATTTAGGCTGTTATAATTACTGCCAAAGAAAAATCCAGGTGCATGCCCTCAATTTATTAAAACAATGGGCCATCTTATTTCAGTTCAGTTTAATTCACATGTGAAAACTTTATCCTGCCTTTCCTCCATAGACAACAGTATGAAAGCTATCTTTCTAGTTGGTTCAATGTTTTTGTTTTTTAAAAAAGCATTGACTGTTTCTAGGCTGATTTGGGGACCTTCCTTAATGCCGCTGAGCATTGTGAAATTGTTAGTTGTCATGAGATCTCCCAGTGGTGAGGCCCCATCTGTAGTGTACAATATTAAAGTACTCACAGCCGTATCTTGGTAGCAAGTGTTCTTTGCTATGTGTACCTCCACTGGGAAGAAACTTGAAGTGTGGGACAATTTAATATAGTGTTTTGATAATAAGCATATTGAAGATGGGAAAGAAGAACATATCTACCTTCTCCCATTTTTCACATTTTTTGAGCTTAGGTGAAACTCTACTCTCCAAAGTGTTTTACCCTGTTTTACCATGATGTTTCAAGCCTGTGCGGAAAATTATTCATTTTGAAGAGTGAGGCACCTTGTGTTTTCTGAAACATTCTTATTTATCTCCATCAGAAAGTGGCAATTCTAGTCATACGTGGTTCTAGCTGAGTAGTAACCCATGTCAAGGACTAGAACCCAGATGAATTAGAAATGAAGAAAAGATACAGAGGTGTGACAAAAGGTGGAACCACACACAAGGAGGCAGACGAGAGGAGAGACTAGAAGTTTGAAGTGTTTCAGCCCCTGGAAAACTGGCTTTCATGTGAATATTCTGTCAGAACAGAAATGATGTAATATCATCATTTCGTTACCACCAAAATGCAGAGTTTATTGAATGCTTCCTTTTTCTAGACTAAGTGCTATGTAACCCTTACATAATTTTATCCTTACAACAACTCTATGAGGTAAGGCTAATCATTGCCCTTTGAGAGATAATGAACCTGAGGCTTAGAGAGGTTGCACGATTTGTCCAAGAGCACAGCCAATAACTAGTAGAGGCAGAATTTGAATCCTTCTTTGTTTGACTCCAAAGAAGGGAATGTTCATCAGTGGCAAGGTACAGTTAGTTGAAAGCAAGAATGCTGGGAAATAGTGGCTGCACTTGTGGGAGAACTTGGCTTAGGGCAGAAAGTGACTACCAAACAGCTCCTAGAGACAAAGGCAGTTGGAGAGCAGCAGCAGTGTCCTGAGAATGTGACAATTTGGCAACATTTTGTGGCTAGAATAAAAGATTTCAAGTCCAGTTTTGCCTTGCTGTATTGGAGATGTAGATACTATTCAACTGATAACTGGGCTTTGTTAGCCCTTTATTTTACAGGTATATATAGGACTTAAACTGCCCCAAATCTGGCAACTACCTATGGTACAAGGTCATCAGCATCATAGACTCAACAACTACCTCACTTCCAGAGTCTTGTTAGCAAGGGCCTGGCTAACAAGACCTCAGGCTGTTGATCCCCGGTTCCTCTTTCTTTGGCCCTCTATGGAAGATGGAGGCAGCAGGGTTTCAGAGCAACTGCTGGATGAATGGCTGGACAGAGGAAGAAGCTATGTGTCAAGAACACACAGCAGTGAGCCATAAGAGATGTGCTTTACCTGGGGAAATTTGGAAAAAGAGTAGTGATATTCAGCATTGAGAATTTGTTCAGATTATTTATGACAAAAACAGCAGGAGACTGGGAGATGAAAAGATGCATTATCAGTCAATGACAGGCATTGGATACAACAGGAGAACATTTTCTTGATTTACAAGTTAATTAAATCTAACTAGATTTAGATTCAGGAATATACTTTTTGTACATAGAAGAATGGAATGTGATCTTCAATTCTTGGAAAATCCTTTTCTTGAAATCCTAAATCCCTGAAAAGGTTTTTTCAGTTAAAGATCCATATTCTAAAAAGTGTTGTAGTCCAAAGAAGGAGCTATCTGTGTACCTCTTGAATCTTTCCTCTTTAATCCATTGGCATGACATTTCCACATTGATTTCCCAGCTCTTTTTCCTATTCAATAACTTTCATAACTTTGAAATTGCCTATTGCATAAAGTCAAAATTCTCATTGTTGAAATTAAGACTTTTTCATAAGCCAGTTTCAACCTACATTTCAAGGCTCATTTCTACAGTTTCCCTATAGAAGTAACTGGTTTAAACAAATGGGTCAATTTATTGTTTCTGACCTTTGTTAAAAATTTTGTTTTCACCTATAATGCCTCCACCAGTTTCTTTACCTAGTGGAATGCCAATTGGAGTGTAAAGTTGATGGCCTAGAATTGTAAACTATAGCAGGCAACAGATAAGGTGTAAGTTGGCTTGGAAAGTAATTGACATAATAAATAGCAGTTAGCTTTAGAGTGGTTGAAGTAAAGAGGTTCATGTGTTGCTTGTGCAGAAACACTAGGACAGACCTTGGTCCACTGGGTCAGAAATTGGGATGGAATCAGTCAGTACCTTGGATAGCTCCCAGGAATAAAAATCTGAGTGCTGACAGCGGTCTATACTTTGAGTTGTAGACCTACTCAGCTACAGACTCATACTCTCTGGGCCCTTTTTCTTAAATAGGCCACTTTCTTTTCCCCCCAAGCTTATCAACTATGGATTCAGAGATTCATTTCAATATTGGCCCTTCTTCTAATCTGACTTGTGCCCCACTCATTCACATGGGGTCCCTGATCATGCTAAAGAATGTGTCTTCTACTTTATTGCCTGAGTCATTCTCTGGGGGCTTTCTCTCTCTTGGAGCAGAGATAGAAACTGGGTTCCTCATAACACTCTGTTGGGTCCAGGATTTTTCTTTTTCATAGATGACATTTCATTATCACACCAACATTGTGAGCAGGTTAAAATTTTGTCCATACTCCAAGGTTAAACCCTAATCTCACTTTTGCTTTGACCTCTCCACTGACCATACCAGTGTAAAAGGAACTCTCCTTCATCTCAACTAGATCACTTTGTAGTCTTCCCTACTCATTTCAATATTAGTGATTTACTCTCTTATATAAGGTGTCTTTTAATCTGCTGATGTCTTAATCTGTCTGTGTCTAAGCTCTCTAGTTGGCTTGTATGCTTCTTGGGGGCATACTTCTTATCAACAAGGCTTCCCACTGAGGGTGCATTTCAGATTATTACATGAAACAAACTTTTTTATAGGAAAGAGAACAATTTTAAGTTTTCTGACAGACATGTCCAATCAGTAGCCCTTTTCAATTATGTAGTGAAGTTTCTATTATTTCTGGAAACCTTCTCCTTGATGTGGTGTAATGAATACAGTGCAGGCTGTTGTGAGCCAGAAACACCTGGTTTCACCACTTATAACTGTGAACCTTGAGCAAGTTACTTAATATCCTTCCTTGAGCTATAGTTTCCACATTTGTAAATGGGAAAACTTCATATGATAACCAACAAAATTCAGTGAAATGTACGTAAAGGCTCTTGATCACTTGATACAGAGAGGCTCAATTATTATTGATGCCTTTTCCTGTTTTTAATATATATATAGCTCTTTTTTAAAAAAATATCAGACTTTTCTGATGGTTTTAAAAACACTGCCTTTAGAGGTTTTCCACCATATGCTCACAATGGGTCCCTGATCATGGTGAGGACTTATCTGTACTTCCACTTATTCCCAGAATGGGTTTTTTTTCTTTAGTATAAAATTGAGAATTAGGGTTGCTATATTCAACATATAAGAAATAGACCTTTAGCTTTATGCTTATATTTTGGGGGGCGGGGTAACATTAATCTTTGTGGAAGTCAGGGTGAAGTGAATTTACTCTTGCCTCTTTGTTTATAGAAAGCCACCTTATCAAGTAACCTGAAAGAGTACAGTCCACTAGATTGCCAAGAAAATAAGACTCATGTGCCAAATACAGAGCCCTCAAGACGTACAGTGGGCAGCCCAGTCTTTTCATCACTTGCAAGGGGCTGTTCTCGGAGACTGCTAATAGGGGGAAAATGTCTCAGTAGAATAAACCTGAATATTTATGAAAGAAAACCAAAGCATTTTAGCTGGGCTTCCATCCCTTTAAACAATACCAGTCACAGAAATGTGGTTTCCTAGTCATTTAAAATACAGTTTACAGAGGAATTAAGCTAAATCACTTAAGCTCTCCAGGCAGCTGCACTTCCCAGCTTCCTTACTGAGATCTGCTTGCAGAGCATCTCCTTTGAAATCTGCAGCTCAGTCAGAGACAGGGCTGTTGATCTCTGAGCTACTTGCTTTTTCTTGTCCCATTCTCCTCAGATAATGCAAAAACAGTGGAAAATGTTTGGATACAAGCACATATTCTAGCCCCATGTTTTAGCATTTGAAGGAGCATTATTGTCCTGAGTTTAAGTGAGTATCTGAAAATGAGTTAAGGTCATGCAATGAGTGCTCTTGTAAGCCATCATGTAATTCCCAGAAAGACTCTATGCATTTTGGGAAGAAACATCAGGGCTACTGTCTTCTAGGAGAGTAAGCTGGCACTCAAAACCTTCTACAGGTTAATTGCCTAACCTCCCCTTAGTTCCCATACAAGAGTCCTTGGCTCCAGCTAGTCTGGTCTCTCCACTTTCTACTAAAGTCAACATACATTTCCTGTCCCTGTACCTGTGGTCTTGCCATTCCCTACTCCTCAAATGCTTTTCCTTCTACTGTTTAATCATCTCAACCCTACGCATTTCATTGCTCAAAGCCCAAGACCCTCTCCTTACAAAGATTTCCTAGCCCTCCTCAGGCCAAGTTCACGTCCCCACTCTCTGACTTTTGCCGTGACTGAATCAGTCAGGTTGGTCCTTGTCCTGTGAATTCTTAACTAGAATTCAGTCTTCTTGAGGGAAAATGTGTCCTATTCAACTTTTGCCCCAGAAAATGTTTTATATGTTCAACACTCAGTACATATTGTTTAACAGAATTAGCAGATGGAAAATTAGGAAAGCATAGGCAAATTGAGTTCAATCTTTTAAAAACAAAATGTGCTAAATACGAGGGCTAAGAGATAAAAGAATGAAAACAGTCTTTGAAAAATATGCAAATAAAAACTTCAACTAAATGTGATATTTGGAAATTTTGGTAGTTGTTGAATAGGTTTTACTTTCTATAATTTATATTTTAATAAATATAACATGGTGTTAAGGTGTTGGTAAATTCAGTTAAGCAGTCTGTGAGTCTCTTATTTAAGGAAGAAAATCAGGAAATGTTCTCTTTAACCTTGTTAATTAACCACGGAGGGAGATGGTGTTTCCTACAAGATTTCTGAAGTTTAATATAAGTATACACTTTTGTGTATAGTTTCACGAAACAACACAAGTATTTGTTTATGGAACTATATCATGGAGAACTCTAGTTTAGCAAGTAAGTTATTTTTGCACATTTCAGTCTAGAAGCAAGCATTTAGCACCTGAATAGTGATCTGTAAATAGATCGAGTATCTATTATGTTATCCCCTTAAATATCTAATATTTTTAAAGTATTGATCGGCACTACTGATGAGATCATTAAAAGAGTTTTGGGGAAAATAATGCAGCCTTTTATGTCAGAAAGCAATAAAAAATAAAAATTACCCATGGTGTTCCTTCTAAAGGCATTAATATACCAAATGGCTAAATATTACTGGTTGGACAACTCTTCAATTCTCCGATATCCTCAGCAATTTTCCAGGCGATCTGTAGGATTTAGGCCAGCGGCCTGGCATCTTTTGGGGGGTGAATTGTTTTCTTCTGTACCCAGGTGCAGGAGGGCATCCACAGCTCTTGAGGGTTCATAAGCAGCCCTGGAATCTAGGATTCCCGGATGTGATTTTCCCTGGCGTCTGGCTTAGAAAGAGTCTGCCAGGCTTATGTCCATAGTGAGCAGAGCTTCCTGCAAGGCACTCCCAGTGGAGCAGTGCTGGGGAGCTAGCATTCTCCATTATCAAGAGTCAGTAGTAAAATGCACCTTGTTAAATGTGATCTTGACCTCTTTAAAAAATCTGTACTTTCAAGATAAGACATAAACTGCATTACAAGACAGGGAGGAGGGGTTGATGGAAGGTCTGAGGGACTGCAGAGGGAGAAAATTAAAGAGTAAGACATAGCTCTCCAGACAGTGTCTGGACTGGGGCTGTTGCTGGGACAGAAAGAAAAGGGAGGAGGTAAGGAATTGATGAAATGCCCGAGAGAGACTTGGGATACAAACAATTATAAATGAAAGGGAAAGAATGGCAGGACAAGAGTTCATGGGGAGAAGAGGAGATCAGTAACACAATAGCAAAGTGAGCATGGCTGAAGTTCTGGAGGAACTCGGGGAAAAGTTGAGCTCTAGAAATACCCAAGTTGTATTTTCTACTAGGAATGAGGATGTTTTCTAACCACATCTTTGGTTGTAAGAACCTTGTTATTGCAGATTTCATGTAAGACAAAGATATGTTCAGATTTGTTTTTTCACTTATTCACCATGTGTTTATTGAGCATCTTTGTGCCTCCCTTGTGCTGGAGCTGGGGACGCAGGGTAGACAACACTGACATGCTCACGCTCTAGTCTCTCCCAGAATGTCAAGGAGTTTTGGATCCTGGACCATAAAAAAGAAGAGAGGAAGGAGAAAGACCAGGAACTGGTAGAAGAAGGACCAGTGAAGCTGAGTGATTTTTATAAAATATAAATAAAATCACACCACTTTCTTACTTAAAACCCCTTCATAGCTTCTAACTGCCCTTGAAATAAGATCTAAACTCTGTACCATGTCCTTCAAGTCCTGCGTTATCTGATCTGAGCCTTGCCCTCTATCCTTATTTCATATCACTCTCTCTGTTGCTCACTGTCATCCATCTTCACTGGTTTCTTTTCTGTTCCTTCTGAAAGCACTGAGTCCTTTCCTAACCCAGCTTCACCCCACCCGACATACCCCTTTCCCAGCCCTCAGCATGGGCCACTGATTTTCATCCTTCAACTCTCAGTCCATATGTAACCTCCTTATCATGTCTTCTCAACCCAGCATTGCACCCACTTCCCCTGCACCCCCTACCACCTAATGACTTCTAGTCACATCATCCTATTTTATTTTTTCATAGCATTTATCATAACCTATAATTACCATATTTGGTTATTCATCTGTAAGCTCCCTGAACTCAGGAAGTCTGTCTATCTTGCAGACACAGCACAGCACCTGCTATCTAGCAGGTCCTCAATAAATCACTGTTGATAAAGAAATGTTTTCCCACACTTTAGCTTCTCTCCCTTCCTAGTGAGACATATTGTGAGTTCCCAAAATGGAGGCCTGCGTCACTGTCTCTCTGAGCCTCTCCTTATGGTCATTGGCAGAGGAAGACCCTGGCTGAATCTGTACTTGACCGAGACTATTCATTCCCTCCCCAAGGTGGGTACCAAGATGCATGGACCAGCACTGCAACCTCCTTCTCGGCTCAGCTGGTAAGACCCTGAATCTTGGACAGTCTTGTAGAAAGTGCTCTTTCCCTCAGGCACTGCAAGCGCTCATGTTTTGCAAACGCTCATGTTTTCATGCTCTCTTAGCGTTGCCATATCCCTCAACTTCTGTTAATTTCATTGTCGTGGTACCAAAATTCAGCAGTTTTTCCAGATGTAATATTAATTAGTCAATTAAGTAATCATCTGAAAACCTTACAGGTAATTCCAGGTATTCTCCCTCACTCCCAGCCAGAATTAGAGTTGATTTACCTTCCACCCAATTGCAGTTCCTTCTCTGTGCAAACACAGCCGCAGGATAGCTACACACAGTCATCAGTCTCTGTTGGCATAAAAAGCACAGGATACTATCTGCAAGATGAGCTCCAGGTGCCAGCTCCCTGATCCTCCCAGGCTCCTGGAATCCAGACCCCTTCCTGCCAGGGCCTGAGTCCCAATCACTCTGCTTTATACTCAATCACCTCCTGGCTTCCAGACTCATGCTTTGCATTAAACGGCCAAGTACTACAACCTGAGGACCGCTTCTGCCTGCATTCCTAGCTTCTCAGCCCTTGACTTGTCCCAGCCTTGTCTTCTCCTGCTTACCTACAACTCCCACCCATCTGACCACAGTCACCAGAGAGCACCTGTGGCAATGTTCAGAGTCTCTCTTGCAGCACCCTGATCTGTTCACTCTTGACACGTGCCTCAGTTTCTAATCACATTTTTATTGTGGACTTCTCAGTTGAGAGCCTATCCTCACGCCAGCCCCCTTCCCCAGAGATTACTAGTTCCATGAAGAACTGTTTTTATTGCTGCTGTAACAATTTATCACAATTTACTCAGAAATTTTGTGTAAAATAACACAAATGTATGGTCTTACCATTCTGGAGGTCAAAAGCTTGATACGAGCCTCATTAGGCTAAACTCAAGCATTCCTATCTGCTGGCTCTCGGAGGAATCTGCTTTCTGGTTTTATCCAGCTTCTAGAGGCCACTGCATTTCTTTGCTTGTGACTCTCCTCCATCTTCAAAGCCAGAAACAGCCGGTCAAGTCTTTCTCACATTGCTTCACTCTAACACTGTCTCTCGCTTTTAAAGACTCCCCCTTGTGATTACTTTGGGTCCACCTGGATAATCCAGACTGCTCTCTTTATCTGAAATCAGCTAAATAGCAACCTTATTTCTATTTGCAACCTTATTTCCCCCTTGCCGTGTAACAGAACAGGATTAGAACGTCGACATCTTTGGGGTACTATTATTCCTCCTGCCTTAGGAACCCTTTCAGTTTTGTGCAGTGTCTATTCTGCACCCAATACGAGGCTTGGTACAGAGGAAGTGTCAGTGTATCAATTAATTAAACAGTTGACTGATGAAGGATAGGAAGTGCACATGGGCCCAGAGGGAGTAGTGTTACTATACAGCCATGACAAATAAAATCACATATTATCTCTTTGAAGTAGTTCTATTAAATAACATTAGTAGTAAATGTTTTGGTGATTCTCTAACAAATGGGCAGTTCTGGGGTGCACTTGTGGTGTCAGGGGCACTCCAAAGTGAGAGAGTCAGGAGACTGGTTGCAGGGCTAACTCTGGGCTGTTAAGTCACTATGACTTTCCCTGGTCTTTTTCTTGCCTTGTCCCTACCTTGTCATCCCAGTAGGGAGGCTGGAAAGTTGAAAGCTTTGTTGCTTGCTTTGTTTGACCTATCAAAATTTGATTGAGCTACTCAGAATTCTTCTCCCTCCTTTCATTTCCATCCAAAACTGAGTCCATCCCAAGGCCTGTAAATTCTTTCTTTATATTTTTAGGTTCCTGTCCCTTTCTTGTCACTCCTAGAGCTAAAACTCTTAACTCTAGCCATTATTGCCTCACACCTGAAACAGTACATGGCTTCCTAAATTGACTCCTGCCCTCCCATTACCCAGTCTGTTCCCACTTCCCACTTGAACTGGCATTCAAGACTTCTGTGTCCAGGAGCCATACATTTTGTATTTCCTGTTATGTTATCTGACAGTCCTAGTCCTTCATCCATGGCTGTATGATCCACATAGAGGGGACATTTAGCTGTGGAAGTGGTAAAACTTGAGCAGGGCTCTGAGGATGGATTAAGACTTAGAGAGGCTCAAGGAAAGGGCAGGGCCTTCAGGCAGAGGGCCCAGCATTAGCAAGGATTTGGAGGCAGGTGTATTGGGTTAAGTAGAGCAGGGTGTCCCCAGAAAAGAATAGCAGGAAATGAGGTTGTGTTGGGCTTTGGGTCTCTTGTTAAGTATTTGGAAGTTTAGGGATCAGTATTAGGATTATGAACATTTATAGGTTAGAGACTGGGTTCAAGTTCTGTCTCTACCACTGGTTAGCTCCATGGACTTGGAAAAGCACCCAGATTTCCCACCTGTAGAATAGAGGTAATAATGGCGCTTCTCACAGGGTTGTTTTGAAGATGAAATAAGATAATGCACACAATGCACACTGCACGTGACTAGCATATAATCGACGACAGCCATCCTGATAATGGCCATCATCATCGTCATCATCTCTGTGTTTGCCTTGATCATTATTCCTCTGGACAGTGGTGAATATTAAAGATTTGTAATCTTTTAACATGGGAGATGAGAAGGGCTAGCATGATGAAAGCTGTGCTTGCAGGCCATGACTCTTTCAGCAGATTGGCTTGGATGAGTTCAAGACAGGCGATCTCACCCAGGTATGGGTACAGCTGGAATTCAGCCAAAAGCTAGAATTGTGGGTGCCAGACACAGTATAAAAAGCAGGCACACAAGACTGGATAATCCCACAGTTGTTAAAAATTACGACAGGGCAGGGGTCTTGAAGCCAGGGAAAGCTCACAGATTTGGAGGTTTGAACTTGCCAGTGGCCAAATCAAAGTCATCTGAAGCCAGAAGGGAAACAGGAAAGAAAACTCTGAAGGAAATTTAAGCGAGCATCAGAATCGCCTGGAGCCCTTGTTGGAACCAGATTGCTGACCCCATCCTTTGACTTTCCTGCTCAGTGAGTCTGGGTGAAGCCTGAGAATCTGCACAGGTAAGTTCCCGGGTGGTGCTGATGCTGCTGGTCTAGGGACATCGTTTGAGACCCACTGCTCTAAAGGGGGCGCTACTACCATTAAGAGAAATTTGAATGTCTATATATATAGCTAACGTCCCAAGGCCACTGCAGCTAGTTACAAATTGTCTGTAAGAAAACTTCATATGTTCATCTTCTCATCTATAGGACAAATTCCCAAACACTCCAATCTATGAACATGTAATCCAAACTATTTTTAAGTCTCCTCGTTTAGCACTAATCGTTTGAAAATCCTGGTGCTGAGAAAGGTGGGGAAAGGCAGTTTTTGAGAGATAGAGTGACTTTGGTTTGCTCCCTGCTCCACAACATGAGGACATTTTCCTATGGATGACATCAAATCCCTCCTGTTTAGGCTGTGCCATGCATGTGGCTCAGGTTGGAAAGTGTGTCTTTCCTGCTCTTTGATTTGCATACAAGTGTATAATTAATAATGAGACTAATTCTGTTTTGATCATGTGAAGATTCTCCCACCAGAAGGATCTCCCTCAAGGCAACTCTCTGGCGGAAGGGACTATCCTAACCAAGCATGCTGTCTTGCCCTCTCTTTGGACCACTGTGAGGCGAGGTGCCAGACAGCTTTGGACACTGGAGCAGGAATTGCTGCCTTCGTCTGTGTCAAGACCTTCCTTAGCACTGGCCCTGATCAGGGGCTAATATCTCACAGCTGTTGTCCTTCCTCTGCCTTTGGATCAGCTTCTAAACAGTGGGAGGATCCTCCTAAGGGCAGGAGATCTGCATGGCACAAACTAGGGTGGACTTCCTGTGTGTTAGTATTGTGGCCATGGGTTGGTTTCATGCATCCTTGGAAATAGCTACTCCCCCATGCTCCCAAATTGAGAACCAGCTTTTGCAAGTTGATAGAAAAGAAAGCTAATTAAATTCCCTCGTTCATGCTCTATCTCCGTTGGCAAAGATGGTCTATTAATATTTTTATGCAGACCTTTTCATTTGGTTTGTTTGCTTAAGGCGAGCTAGCTTCTCTTTCATGATTTGCATCTCTATTTAGGAGCCAGAGCCTGGCTCATGGCTCTCTCCTGGGTGGGGAAAAACAGATGTGAATATGGTTGTAACATTAGATTCATAGATAGATATTATTTGTGAGTTCTCTTGAAATGAAATTGAACCTTGACCCTTCTTCCATAGACTGACCCTTGCCTCCAAGTAAGGCAGACATGATGTGAGAACTTGAAAGGAAGGGAAGTCAAGTAATGAAAAAGGGCTTGATGGGGGATGCCAAGCATGGACACACACAGAATTAAGGAAGCAGTATCCTTAACGATGTTTGGGGTTATGAGTTTGGCTTTCAGGCTCTTCACTGATAAAGCTATGGCTTGTTAGTTTTGTTGTCTAGAGTTGTGCTTCCCAATATTCCTCACATCAAAATTACCATATTTGTGTGGCACCCTGAGCTAAATGGGGGAGGTAGCCCTATCCTCATCTCAAGCTAAGGAGATCAGTAGTTCATGACACACATGTGGCCCCTTAGTCACACATCAGTCAAGAAGCTCTGATCTTGGTCAGAATTGTACATTTAATCCACTTGCCAGTCTTTTGGCTTTGACCTATTTCATGGCCATAACTATATACAGGAGGCCAAGGAGGCACTGGGTTGATAAGCAACTGCAAATGCCAGGTAAGAAGCCCTGATAGAAGCAGCCAACCTGTCACTCCTGGAAAAAACAAGTCAAGGCACATTTTATCTCATGGCTGCCATGAATCATGTTTTATTTCCTTAACCTGTGAGGAAGCTCCTAGCCACTTCCAGCAGCTGGACAGGAGGGGGCTGGCATTCTTGTCCATGGCTTCATTATTTCCCTTTATCAGAACTTCCTTCATTATTTATTTTATCCTGTTGTATTTTGGTTCTTTTCATAAGCCACTTGAAATCCTTTTTGTGGGTTGTGGATAAGGGAGGGAGCAAATAATTTAAAAAGAAAACTCAGACACACGCCTTGCCCATATTGGGTCAGTCGTGTCATTTTTGTATGCAGACAGAATAGTTTCACCCTTTAATAACATTGGCAAGTGAATATGATATTAGTCATAATATGAAATGATGCTCCTTTTTAAATGTGATGATCATCCTGCTTTATTTCCCCATCTGCAAGATGAGAATGATAATTATCCCTCTGAAAATATCATATGGTCAAATTAGTTAATGTCGGACAAGCATTTCAAAATGAAGATACCTAATAATTTATTAGTGGCTCCACTGGTGTGCAATTTGAGGATGAATTCTGCCTGTGAGGAACTTCTGTTTGCAGCCATTCCTGTTTTCCTTGAATTCCTTACCAGGTCTTCTCTGTGTTTCCTCCTCTGAGTGCCAGCTGTGCCCGCCTGTGGCACATGGTTTTGTAGCCTTTGCCCAAAGTGGTCTTGCTCAAGCAGCCAGAGATCTGGTGATCATGTCCTAAAAGGGAAGCTGAGCAAATAACCTTGCCCATGTAGTTCTTTTGAATTGACTCACTTGTTTTTAATCAAAATGAGATTTTTGATTCAAGAGAAAATCTGGCAGCATTTTATTTTTTACCCTACACCCTTCAAAATGCATTGTTTGACCCTGAAATGAATGATCTCCGTTATATCTTAAGTGAGCCAGTGAATGAGCTGTTTAATGTGCTATCATTTTCTTCATTGGTAGATAATGAAGCTCTTCCTAATTCAGAAAGCACGAGATTTTTGTATGGTCACAAAGAGAGCCAAGGACACACAATAATGATAAATCTAGTAATAGCTATCATTCATTGAACACTTATGTGCGAGAAGCCTTCACATATTATCTCCAAGACAACAACTCTGAAAAGTATTTACAGACCAGGCAGCAGAGGATCAGAAAGGGTTAACGAACATGCATGAAGTCACATAACTATAAAAATGTAATGCTGGGATTTGAACCTAGGTATATCTCCAAATATTTTCTTTTTCTATTTAATTTGTATTTTATGAACCAAAATCCTTAATGAGTATTTATGTTTTATTTCTATACACTGCCGAAAAAGTTGTTTTTCGAAACAATGTATTGGCGACTAAGAGGAGCCACATCCTGATGGAGCAGGGTGAGACCGAATGATCCCCCTGTCCCTCATGACTGTAAAAGGACGCAAAATCAACCTGTGTGAGAAGCTGTCAAAATGTTCTCTGTATTTTCTTGAGTGCCTACTGTCTGCCAGACTCTGGCAAATTGCAGTCAAGTAAAATCCGTAAATTCACAGATTAGAATTTCTCTTTGTCGATGAAATGAAATTAGAAATGTTCACTTTTCACTTTAAAGGGTTGTAAACTTATATGATACACATCCCCACATTAACAAAGTCAGAATATTTTACTTGTCTGCTTTTCAATTAGGTTAGAATATTTCTTCTAAGTTGGGATGTGTCAATAAAAAGGGTTCCCCATTCCAGCTCACAGGCAGAGAAACTGAAACTGTGCTTGATGGCGTATTCATTAGTATGCGTTCAACAACAGAAAAAAGTGAACTCACCAAAAGGGAAGGAGGTTGATTTGCCTCAGGGTAAATAGCCAGTTATCCCCACTCTCAGAATCTCTGGGCTTGCGAAGCTTTGAGAATTGCTTTGTCTCTGGGAGTGTATGCTCAGTACCATAACGTTGTGTCTGAAATGCCTGACGAAGAACATTTAGAAGTCATTCTGGTCCCCGTATTTAAAATATTTATTTAAAAGAAACTAACCACAGATGGAAATGTTTCTAACTAAAAATTATCTTTCTCAAGTATAAAAACATTTCTCAAAATCAAATATTTCCCATATAAAGTCAGTTAGCTGTGGGCTTTGGGACTTTATTTTCCATTGCCAGTAAAAGCCTTTGATTGGCAAGCTTTCCTTTGCCTTAAACTTGAAACTGCAGTATGTAAGCAGAGCTTGGATATGAGTGGAAAAACTGGCTTAACTTATGTGAATTTCAGAAATATCACTATGTGTTTATTTGTGCAGTTTCCTCTAAAGGGGAAAATTTTGTTTAATATTTGAATATGTTTGTTAAAATGATGGAATGATCAGTAGACACTTGTATTCTATTAGAAATACGTTGTTCTCCATTTTCTTTGTGTATTTTCTATTTTGAGCCTAGTTTTCATATGTCTTATAGCAAAGTACTTTCCTGAACATTTAGGAATGGCTACGATTTCACAGTTAATTTTTAATATGTGAGTATTGATATTTTTCTGTGACATACACAATCTTTTCTTGGACGTTTTTTCTGTGTCTCTTAAACCCAGCCTTGCTGTTTTGCCCTATTTTAGATCCTGCATGCTACAGAAAAATAGCCAGTAGAGGGCACTGCTGGCTTACTTTTAAGAAAACTCAGTGATTTCAGCACTTTTAAAAACATACATGGAAATTATTTTTATTCAGTCAAAGCAATCAGAATGAGAAAACTGTCTTAAGTTTGTCAAAATTGTTTCTTCATGTCTTTTGCCATCTTGTCTCCCCAGAGGCATCGGTAAAACTGGGTGGTTCACTTTCCTTCACCCATCTGCAGAGCCCTTAGCTGACCCCCTGGGAGGATGAGTTCAGGGCAACCGGGTGTGATTATCTAATTTTTCCATCAGCTTGAGGTTCTTCTGTGAAAGTTCTATTCATGCAGAGCCAAAAGAAGGGGAAAATAAAAACCTGTGTACACTTTCACTTTCCAACTAGCCTTGCCAGTTATCCCCTGACCTGGTACAATGACGAGAAAATATCTCTGCAACCTTGGCCATCTGGGGTATGGACTGGGGAGGGGATGTCGGGGGCCTTGATAGGGAGAAGTCGGTGGGAGGTGGGCGTGGTCTTATAGACTCCGAAGCATTCTCTCTTCTCATGCAGGCGTTTCTCTTACAGACAGTGGCAATGTTAAGAAGTACTCTGAGGAGGAACTCTTACATCTCTACCAGACCTCCATTCTTTGAGATGAACTGACAGTCCCTTAATATTTTATAAACTGCTATGCAAACACAGTTTCAAGTCAAAATTCTAGCCAACTCTCTCCCTAGTCTCCTTCCAAAGAAAATGCTATACCTAGGCCCTTGCTACAGAGAAATTCTAGAACCTCCACCACGCACATGGGTATCTTCTGCAGGACTCCCCCACCCCTCCAGTCACACAGGAACACTGGTGAAATAGAAAGCACCAAAATACTACGGTAATCAAACTGCAATTCATCTTTATGGGGGTGTCAGGGAGTGCCAAAAACATCATGATAAAGTTCTCGGTGAATCTGAACTTTGCTTAATGTGGTTTTCCTTCGCCATGTGGGCACTGGGCACTCGCCGTCCTTCATAGCCGGTAGGTGCCACTTTTGGCTGGCCCTGTAGCTGGCTGCAGTCATCTGTCCTTCCACAGGATGAAAAATGTCTTCCATTAGCTAATGGCTGTGTTCTCCCTGAAACATTCTGCCCCTTGGCCTGGGGCTGCAGGAGAGCATCAATCAAGTCTCTTAGATGAGGCCTCAGAGGACCAAGGGAAATTTGTATAATCCTGAACTGTAAACATGGGGACCAGTGGTTGAGGTTTTGGATTTGCACAGCATTTTAAAATGTCTATTTGAGTATCTAAAGTAAACCTTTATTTTAAAGAGAAGCTGAAGCCCAAGAGGCTCTCTGGGTGGCCTTCAGAAGGTCAGTTGACCTGTCTGCCTCTGTTTCCCTTTCTTCAAATTAAGAAAAAAAAATGGCAAAAACCCCCATAGTTTTCTGTTTCACAGGAGAATCAATTTAATTTTATTCCCAGTGAAAGGTCACCCAACTAGTTTTAATTTTCACGAGCCAGGTTTTCTTTACGCCGCTGCCCACCTTATAGACCGTGTCAGAAACCCTCTGCCCCAAGGTGGACCCTAGTGAGTCCTCCCTGGGCTTAGTTTTTGGCTGTGGGTTTGTAGTTTTCCTTTTGGTTGTTTCCTTTCCCACCTACTAACCAAGGAAGACGGGCTGGAGTGCTCCCACCCTTCCCGGTGGAGGCGACACAGCTTCTGGTTCACGAGCGAGATTTTGAAGGTGGGGAGGGAGAGAGGTGGGAGCAGGGATGTGTGTGTCTGCGTCTGGGTGCACGACTGTTAGCAGTTGGCCTTTTTGTCGTGGCTTGTTGCTGTTGGTACCTTCAAAAGCAGTCAGGCTGAAGAAATTCCTCAGGGAAAGGAGTGAACTGACTTCCTCGAGGTGAACAGAGGTTTGCTGAGGCCTTGGGGCACATTTATGCAGAGCCCACTGTTCCCCGCGCCCCTATGTATCGTTTATTTTAAATTCTTTATTGTTAGGACAAATGTTTTGTTTGCCATTTCCCCATACTCCCATTTTTTCCTTTAAACAAATATCATAAATATTTTCATTTGGGGGACAGCCTAGAATTCCCTGAATTCAGGCCTTTTCCTTTTTAATAGGCAATGTATCAGAACTTAAATCTTGTGAGACCTTCTTAAGGAGTACTGCTCAACAGTCTTAGAAACTCTTTTTATTCTACTCTTGAAACATGGGAGAGAGGGACCCCGAGAGAGCTGTTTCTTCTGCACAGTACAGGCAACCCAGAATATTCGGGAAATGAAAATTTAATTGCACCAGGTTGATATTTTTCTCAATAGAAAACTCAGAATTTTGCTATGTATTCTTATATATGTGTATATATATGTACATCTTATATATGTATATTCTTATATATTTATATAAGCTCATTCATTCCTGCTTAAATTAGCAATTCTACTGAAATATCTATCTAAATAATGTTTTCTATAAGTTACACCATATCCCAAAGAAGTAAAATAAAATCCAGGCATGGAATGTGATTGCTGATCCAATGTCACTGAACTAGAGGTTTTTTCAAAGAGTAGGAAAAAAGCTAGTTCTGGATTGTCTAGTTAGAAATATAACATGCTAATTCCAGCTCTAAATGTCATGTGATTTCCATTCTGTTTTCACAAATAGAGGTTAATTTCACAGACGTAGGGTTAATTAGGTTTGATATTTAGTTTCCTATTTGTAATCATTTAAAAGTCAGCTTTGCATAGCCAACACTTCATAGAAGAACATATAAAATGAAGTAAAGGAGAAAAAATTATGACAGTTTCTGAAAAAAAAGCTGGAATGATCCATTGTCTTCATTCTGAGGAATGGCTGGACTCCAGGCAAGGACCTATAGTCCATCAACTAAGAAAGGAACTTGGCCTGCTGACCTCCCTGTGTGAGCCATTGCACACCAAAGTTAAGAATCTGGGTTTGACATTTAAAACGGTACAAAATCAACATGAATATTGGCATGTTCTTCTCATATATAATTTGGGGAAAAACATTAAGTGAGAACAGGAAAGATGTAGTTATCTTTTAAAAAAGTAATATTTGGGAGCAGACGGAAAAATCTCCCAATGGCCAAAGCTGGAACCACTTGAGCAGCAAAATAAGTAGGAAATCATGGGATTGGATTGGATTGGATTCATAACTCAAGGATGAGTATTGGATTATAATTCAAAGCGTAAAATACATATCCATGAGTCTATAATGATGTAAATAAATGACAGAATAGCTAAATAAATCAGGGAGAATAGACAAATCTCCCATACAAAAGAATCCCAAATAACTTATTCAGGTACTGTGTTTTCAATGATGTGGAGCCTAGCTCTCTGATCATTAAGTGTGGGTTATGCATAGTAACTTCCTTCCATGGAGTATAGTATGGAAGGAGGGGGTGGAGAGTAACTTTAAGATGGGGAAACTGGACAGACACTGCCTCAAAGTAGTCAAGGTCCACATCAATAGTAACAAATCATATTGATAGCATGTACCCTTAGTATGATATGTTGGGAATGGCACTTTACTTCTATAGTCTTCTTTCCCCAAACCCATAACCCCAGCCTAATCATGAGAAAAACATCAGACAAATTCCAGTAGAGGGGCATCACACTAAGTACCAGACCAGTATTCCACCAAACTTTCAAGGTTATCAAAAACAAGGAAAGTCTGAGAAACTGTCACAGTCTAGAGGAGCCTAAGGAGATGCAATGACTAAATGTAATGCAGTACTCTGGGGGCTCCTGGGACAGAAAAAAGGCACACAAGTAAAAACTAAGGAAATCTGGATAAAGGATGGACTTTAGATAATAACACTGTATCAAGATTAGTTCATTAGTTGTGACAAATGACATAGTAATGTCAGATGTCACAAGGAAGAAGGACCTGGCCACCCACTTGCCAAAAAATTGGCCATGAAAACCCCGTGAATAGCAGCAGGTTTCCACTCTGCTATACCCAGGTCACGAGGAGTCAGAATCAACTTGATGGCACTAACAACAATAAATGTAAGGTGTTAACGTAGGGAAACTGATGCTGAGGGTGTACAAGAAGACTCTGTACTATCTTTGCAACTTTTCTGTAAAACTAAAGCCATTCTAAATTAGTGAAAGAGGACTTTTTAAAGTAATCTTTATTATCATATATTTGCCTTACATCTCAAAGTAATTATTTTCCGAAATCTTGGTTGATTTTTAAGAGATTACTTTAAATTGAATAAAAGAAAACATGTTCTCCAAGCTTTACTATTTAATATATTTATAATTGTTAAAGGTGCCACTTTTGGAGTTATGAATATCATGACTGCCTTTGCTTATAAATAGACTCAATATTCTACTTTATGAAAAGTGTTTATTAGGATCCAAGGTGTGAGAAAGTTTGCTCGTCATATTTAGGACTCCCGTGACCACTCACAGAGGAGGAAACTTGAGTAACTTAGTGGTGAGTGGCCACTTTAGCATTCAGTCAAGAATTATATAATTTTCAGTGGATGGTTAGGAAATAGTAATAATCAGATGGTCTCTCTCCTTTTCTGTGCACAATCCCTGCTAAGATGATAGCTACCTTCATAAAATCAAGTTTATTGTAGTCTTTATCAAAATGACATTGTATTTTCTTGCATTAATAAGTACAGTGTTTTTAAAAAGAAGTTCAAAAATATTACAAATCTCGAAACATTCCATACATCTGTAGGACAAAGAGACATTTTCTGAGAGTGCCCTTTTTTACCGCCATTATTTCTTTTGTTTCAAAGGCTGACTCGTTTCACTTTTTCCATTTTAGCATTCAGCTATAGTCTGGGACAGATTTTTCCTACAGTAAGAAACGTATGGTCTGGGCTTCATCATCAAAAATCTTAGTGTGATCTGGGGGTCTTTGAGGAGTCAGTGGGTTCCCTGGTTGCTCTCTTGTCTGCAAACACCCTGGTCATCTTTAAAAATGAAATCCTGGGAGGTGAATGTGCACCATATTTATGAGTGTGTTGACTGACCGGTGCCTCATGAGACTATCACACCACAACTGATGATGAATATGTCATTTTCATTCTCTAAAATGACTCCTGTCACAATATGGTTATGAGCAGTATGATCCTACAGTCTCCTTTCCTTTAACCCAGTAAACCTTTGCTGTCTTATTCTTTGAAGCAATTATTTTAGTCATTTTGAGAGAACTGAGAGTGAGCAAGTGCTGTATGCAATTACTGCATATTGTATCTAGCCTTGAGATAAAATAATGTCCCAGTAGATTTTGCTTCATCTTTTAAACACACACAATAATTTAAATTCTTAACTAGAACACATTTGAATTTTCCCATGTTTAATCATTAAGAAGGCAAAACTTAATTTCATCAAGTGCAATCAAAGAATTTTTCATAGTAGCAATTAAAAAATATGAAACTAGAATTTCAATGACATAAAATTGGACAGCTGCTGTATTATATTTTTAAACTTCATTCAAATCAATGACAAATCAAATTTTTCTTTGGGATTTTTTTCTTTTCTTTTTTAATATCAATGAGTTGAAAGGTGGCTTCAGTAATTCAAAAACCTCCTTAAACATACTCCAGTATATTTTGAAATGTATTTCAAATGTTACTCCAAAGTGAGTGACCTTCGTATTTCTATAAGACACAGAAAACAAAACTCTCCAGAGAAGGGCTGATTGGTTAACTTGCTTTGGCATGAGGGGACTTCAACTCTACTGAGCTGTTTAACTAAGGAAACCAAAACCTGTTTTGCTCGGTTTGCTATTCTTACTATACTCCATGTGTGGCATTTACAGTAAGAGAAAGTAAAACCACACATGAAGCTCAGGTCCTTCTTCTCATTCCTTCCTATTTCCATTCTGGGGGGAAGGACTATTTTTACGATACCCAGACTTCCCCACACTTTTAAGTGTAAGACAGCGAGCTGGGACATATGTAGCAGATATATAATTAGCCCAATGGTATATTTTTCTCTCCATGCACAAACATGTTCCCTCCAATTTTCCTCCTTGACTTTTAGGTGTAGATACCAAGGATAAGCAGCGCCTAGCCAAGCTAGGACTCCAGGTTTTGAAAAATGTTTAAATTCTTTGAAAAAGTACAGCTATTTAATTCCTTATTTTATAATTTCAAAAGCCTTCTTAGTTTCCTTACATTTTTTTTTTTCTGAAAATGGGACTTGAGTTATCTGATCTTGAGCACTGTCATATCTAAAGACTCCTATTTCCTTATTTCTTCTCATCAAACCTCTCTCCTGACTCTATTCTTGTAGCAAATTCTTCTTAAAATCTAAAGTCAGTCTTTTGACTTCAGAGTTTTAATTTTTTCAGGGGCCTTTTGTTTTCACGCCTTTTTTCTTGGTGAGGACCGTAGGGGACAACTGTTCAGAGGCTCAGCTGTTCCCATACCAGGCAGGACTACACGTAAAGTGTCTTAAACCGTAAATCAGTCTCTGGGTCAAGACTTCAGCCAACCATTTTTTAAAATTAGGATTAACTGAATAATAAAGGAATTGCTTTGGCTAGTAGAATTTATTTGACCAGGATTGAGTAGGACAGGAACTTTGACTTATTCAGTGTGAAAACCAAGTGACCATGAGGACGTAGTTTATCAAGCAACCTGAAAGATTCATTAATAGTAATTTTTAAAAAACAGAGACCGCCTACATTGACCTTGTAAATAGTCACTGTGCCCAAAGGAAGTAAATTGTTGGAAGAAAGCCAGTGACAAAGAACTTGTATTTTGCTTATTTTGCCATCTCTGCCTCACGAGGTTTCTTGTGAAGCTTAATGAGACAGTGTAAGCCATGCTTTGTAAACAGTAAAGGACTATCCACTTTGTGAAGTGTTATTATTATTACTAAATTATAGATTGTGTTATATGAGGGAAGACTGTACTCGAAAAATCATTTTTGTGGGATAGCAACATTTTCTAGCTTATTTGCAAAAGTTCTCTACGTAATTGAAACAAAGATACGTCATTGGGGGAAGCAATTTCAACTCTCTCATAATATCTGTTCATCATTCTTTTCATTGCTTTGAGCAAGATGCACACATTTGGAAATTACATAACTTCATCATGCATGATTTGCATCATTTGCATGAAAGGGAAAGTTATAATAAGGTATTACTAACACATTTTTAAAATTCAGGCCCTGCATGACAGTTACTTACAAGAACTTAATGTTGGCATGATGCTAACAAAAATTGGCACCATGATGGCGTGAAAACAATTTTGTGTGTTCTTCACATTGGGCACCTCTTTACAGCTGTGTTGTTTGCCAAGGAATAACAGGAGAGGCTCGTGGCTTTGTATTTAAGGGCTACTGTTGAGAACAGTTTTCCCCCATTGAAATGTGATGTCATCAAGCTTGTTGGAAAGCACACATAGGCATTGAATGGATGATTTGCAGAGAATCTCCCCGTGTTTCTTTGCATCAGTAGGTTTACAAAGTGAGCACAGTGGTCATGAGATTCCACTTCTGTGTTTTGCATCTTGAATTGTCCTCCTATTGCTTTGGTAGTCCTGAGCTACATTCTAATCTCTAGATCTGTGTTCCTTTCAATACAGTAACCACTAGGCACATGGGGCTATTGAGCACCTGAAACGTGGCTCATCCAGATTGAGAGGTGCTGTAAGTATAAAATGTACACTGGATTTTAAAAACTTGGAGTGAAAAAAATGGAAACTACCTTAATGACTTTTATATTGGTTATATGTTGAAATTATAACGTGTTGGATGCATTAGGTTAAACAGAATATATTCTTAAAATTAATTTCATCTTTTTCTTTTTAAATGTGGCTACTAGAAAATTTAAAATTAGATATGTGATTCACGTTATATTTCCATGGGATGTTGCTGGGCTGTATAGTAGATGGCATTTTTCTGCTTGTGATGAGAATGGGGAATGAAGAAACACATTAGGTCACACCTTAGAAAAAACTTTCATTGTTCATTAGATTTCAGCTAATTTTGATGGCAGGCTTAGATTTAGATCAAGCGCTATTTGTTCATAGACAAAGCTTGGAGCTAGAACATGTGGGAAGCTAATATGGCTCAGTGGTTCAGCTCATAGTGGCTGGAGCCAGAGTATCTGGCCTATCCTGTTTTGTGGCAGAGACAACTTAGACTGCGTGAGCAGGGATGGAGCCTACGTCTTTGACCTATCCCAAAGCTCGCTCTCCGGTAGAGTCCCTCAGCTGCTCTAACAAGGTCTTAGCCAAACCTGTGTAACCATTGCAGACTCTTATACATCACAAGCGAACAACTCTGATCTCCCAGTCAGAATGCAGTTCAACATAGACTTGGGCAACTGAAAATCTCAAACCTAATCCTTGGTGACTTAAGGTTTCTATTGGTATTCACAAAAATGCCCTTTGCTTGTCAAATATGGATTGCAATATTTGCCTTATATCTGCTTACCATCCCCTCTTTCTGAACATGTTCATCACCATTAGGATATTCTGGGTGGCTGGTATGATTCACATAAGTGGGGACAAGAACTTGCCAATATGTTATCAATGCCTTGAGCTTAAAAATACATGTTTGGATTTTCACCAGAGTGAAAATTTGTGTCTAATCACCCCCTTTCCACCTCCCTTTTGATGAAAATCATCAAAATGGGAGATGAAAGGATCTAATGGGTTGTCTGAATGTTTTTCCCAGCCCTGTTGGAAATGATTGAGGCATTGGCTCTTCAACGTTTCCTCTGAGAAAGCAATTCCAAAGGTTGGTGTCAGCTTACAGCTTAGTAATGGACTAATACACATTATCCTGTATGCAACTCTAAATTATAGCCTGCCAGCTGTTATTCTGGAAGTTTGGAATAGGTTCCTTCCCAAGATTCTAAACAGAAATGGCTTTGAATGTTGCAGGCATGAGTCTGTCTAACCCTTTGAAAGGCGGCACGAATGCTAGAACATTTCTATTGATTTTTAACATTCAGCTCCCTAGAAAATACAAAATAGCCAAAATCTGACAGGCACTTTACAAAATGATCTGATCCTTCATAGCAGCAGAGCAAGAGCAATGTTCACAAGTGACATTTGTGCTTAAACTTGGAACAAATGTTCCTTGTTTCTTCTTATGCCTGTTTTATTATGTGGAGTGGAATTAGATTTTACTGGATTTGAAATAATGCTTTAAATACTATTTCATCTTCTTTAGTTTTTCTTTTTATCATTTAAATATTTATAGCCTCAAACCATAAAAGGAGAGTACAAATTTCCAATTAAGTTATTTAGTGTTTAATCTGATATATAAATCAAAGAAATCCAAATTTAAACAAGGAGCCCTGTTGCACATATTTAATTGTCAAAGTTAATGCCCAAGGGTACAGGTAAAGAGGTGCTCTCTGGCATTGCAACAGGAGTTAAAATTGTCACAATATTGCTAAAAGGCAGTTGGGCAATACTTAATATCAGGAGCTTTAAAACCAAGGAATTTTCATTTCTAGGAGTTATTCCTGTGGGAACTAATGAAGAATGAGAGAAAAGATTTAACTAAACTACAAGACTTCTCATTGCAGCATTGTTTAAAATATTAACAATAGAGGAATCTGGGTGAAGGGTCTGCAGTGTTCTTCATACTGTTTTTACTTTTTCAGCTTATCTGCTTACTTGAAATCACTTCCCATTAAAAAATTTTTAAAAAGCCAACTCTCAGCTAAGAGGCAACAGAGATTAGCCATCCTTATTTGCTACCTTCTGAAGACCAGAACGGATGCCATCTGCTTTTTTATTTCCTAATTGCAAAATAAAAACCTAGAAATATCTATCACTGGGAGACTAGTTATATAAATTTAGATGCAGCTATACAATGAAACCCTATTTAGCCATTGAAAATGACAGCTTATGATATACTTTTAAGTGAAGAAAAAAATAAAGCAAATTACAAAATAAATGTGTTACAAAAATGTATGAATGTGATTTGATACTGATAAAATAACATCTATTTTATACATATGCGTGGGGAAGACTGAAATGATTATACCAAAGTATTAATGGTAGTTATCTCTGGATGTTAGAATTATGAGGGTTCTTTAAAAAAAAAAAATCTATTCCTTCTGTGTGAGAAGGTACAACAATTTGGACTTCATGGACAGCTTTCTGAAATGCTTTGAGGACATTCAAGTTTCCCTCGTCCTTGTCTATGTGGTTAAATGAATAAAAGGTGCATAAAATGGTAGTAAGGATGAAACACAAGAGAGGGATTAAAGGAGTGACATTGTGATTCAAACCAACTTTTCTGTCTAGTAGTTGCCTTAGTAGCTGCCTTGTTGACCCTGGTCTTTTATAATCATAATGATCTCCCCACCCACTCCTGAGACTCTTTTGATACAGACACTACTTGTCATCATTCCCATGTCCTATTATCTTTAGTGCTTAGTGCCTAGCCAGATATGGACTATGTTGTTCAAACTACTTCTCTCGTGTGTTAAAGTGCTTCGGAATTGTAATTTACCCTCTCATATGCTCAAAATAAATGACAATACTATGTAAAAATATTTCAGCAAATTCACCTACTGAGCAAAGACTGTTGTAGTTTAATAGTTTTCTTTAAAGGTTATTATAGTATATGAATCTTCTTAGGCTAAGAGGGAAAAGTATTCATTTTTTTTAATGACACCATGGAAATCTTAAAACATCTGATACAAATTAATTAACTCTATAGCCATTTTTATATATATGTCTACATACAAACATAGATACACCCAGCAATTCATCCAACAGATATTTGCCCTGCCTTTCAGAAGCTTGCAGTCTGGTAGAGGAGTAAATGGCCATACGGTGCAAGGCAGGACATAATAACAGTCACAAGAGAAGTAAATCTAAGTACTAATGGAAAAGAGAAATGTTAGGGTAAGATCATGACAAAGGTAGGTTTGTGTTGGGCTGGAAGGACATTATTGGGCTGACTGACAAAACTACATATGAATGATAGATTCGTTAAAAATATATCAGTGTTAAATACACTGAAGTAGATAACTGTTCTGTGGTTATGTACAAGTATATCCCTATAATTAGGAAATACACAAAGAAGTGTGTCGGGGAGGAGGGAAGAGAGAGAGAAAGCATGTGATAAAGTAAATGGGGCAAAATATTAACAATAGATGAATCTAGGTAAAAGGCATGTGGGTGTTCTTTGTGCTCTTTTCATTTCAGCAACTTACATATTTATTTGAAATCCTTTCCCAATAAAAAGTCTTTAAAAAGCCAACTCTCAGATAAGAGGCAACAGAGGATAGCTGTCCTCATTTACTGCCTCTGAAGACCAGAACTGATGCCAGCTGCTTTTCTATTTCCCAAAATGTGGTTCATTCTAGTTATTTGTTGACTTCACCAAACCACCGCATAATTTCGCACAACCCAGGATGGAGGGCAGCGGCGTCTGTTTCACAGAACCCGAGGCCTGAAATAGCAGGCCGGCTGTGTTGTGGGGCGGGTGGGCGCCTGCGCCTGGCCAGCCACATTTGGCGTGGTTTGAGCAGTTTGCTATCAGACCCTTCATTGTGGAATCAACGGCCAGGACAAATAAAACGGAGAGTCTGACTTAGAAAACAAAGCTCTCTGCCTTCCATGTGAATGTTGCCTTGCCTCCTCCCTCAGGATAGCACACATTTCTTTAAAGACATTTCCCAGATGGCACTCCAGTCTCTTCCCTCTCATCATTGTTAAATTGGAGCTTCAGCAAGAGGCTGCCAAGTCCTCATTTCTAGTCTCCAGATCACCTCCTCCAAGTATTTTCTAGACCTCAGCTGTTTCACATACTGCATCTTTTAAGACCACCTCTAGTCAAGAAACACATTTTCCAGAATGCTACCAGTTTTAGGGATCCCTCAACAGTGTGAGAAGGCTGAGAGTGAGAGTGCTCCTGGAGAGGAAGTCAGCCCCCGTCGTAGCCTGGGGACGGCTGAGAGCTGGAGCCAGAAGATCTGTGTACAGTCCGCGTCGTTCGCCCCTTCCCCCCAGTAGCTCCCAGAAGCAGAATTAGCAACAGTGAAGTTGCTTCTCCTCTTCAGGCTGGGAAGGTTGGAAATGGAGGGTGTGGAGGGAAAGAGATCATCCACCAGCCTCTCCCAGTGTCTTCAGGGTGATCACTTGGTCACTCGGATGCCATAGGCCTAGAGGAGCTGCAGTCCTGACTGTGGTGGGTTGTGTTTGTCTGGAGCCGGCCCACCACATAGGCTCCTGCTGCTGCCTAGGCTGCAAGGAGAGAGCTGATGCCTGACAGTCAAGGGCCGTGTGCAGCGCGGTGCATTCACTGAGCAGACAACCTAAGAGGCACACCCACCAGGTGCCAGAGCCGCTCTGCTGCTTACTGGCTATATGGCCTTAGGCAGTTAGTGAGCCTCACTAAACCTCAGTTTTGGCATCCAGCAAATGGAGATAATAGTAGTCCCACGCTCCTAGAATTGGTGTGAGGATTCAATGCATCAGACACTGCATATCAAGTATGAAGCATAAATGGTGGTTATGGCCATTGCTGTTGTGCTGCTCATGAGTATTAACGTCTGCAGCCTGGCTTCTGTCCTTTCTCCCTCCCTTCCTGCACCACGCTTGTTGGTGCTGCATAGTCCATTTAACTGTATATACAGATACTTGTCTTTGAAGATGAGAACCTTGCAATTGGATATGAGTAAAGTGCTCTTTGAAAAACTGTGAAGTACTCAACAAATACATAAAGACGAACACTTCTTAATTGTCCACGCCCGCCCTAGATGCGTGATTTTCATTTTCTAACACGATGTGTATCCTGCTTTTCCATGGTGCCTCACCCTAAGTACCAGTGGTACCCATACCTAGAATGCCCATTTCCTTTATGCTTATTGAACTCGTTGCTCAAGGCTTGGCTCAGGGTCACCTTCTGTGGACTTCCCTCACCATCATGGTCGAAGAAACTGCTCCCACAGTGCCTTTTACCTAATTCTTTAGTAGCCCATGCCATATAAAATAATATATTTTGTTTGTTTGTTTGTTTTTGGTGAGGAATATTGGCCCTGAGCTAACGTCTGTTGCCAATCTTCTTCTATTTTGTATGTAGGACACCAACACAGCGTGGCTTGACAAGTGGTGTGTAGTTCTGTTCCCCGGGATCCGTACCTGCGAATCCCAGGCTGCCAAAACAGAGCACATGAATTTAACCACTACACCATCAGGCTGGCCCCTGGTTTTGCTTTTTTAATTCATCTCTCCTATTTGACTATAAATTTCTGGAGGATAAAGATTATCCTATTTGTCCTGGTTCCAGCATAGAGCCTGGCAGATAGGCTGCTCAACAACGGTTGAATTGGGGTTGTTTGGAGTTGTTGTTTGTAAATTCCTTGAAAATATGATAAGTATGCCTAATAGTATTCAAATCAGGAGTATACAGCTTGATATTTTTACAAAGTGAACAACGCTTGAAACCAGCCCCCAGATCAAGTACTAGAAGAAATATCAGGAGACTATTAGGAGAAACCTAGATGTACACCTTCAGTCTCTACTCCACACAAGGGTAACCACTGTCCCACTTTCTAATGTCATAGATTAGTTTTGCCGTTATTGAACGTTCTGCAAACGTAATCATACAGTATGTAATATTTAATGGCTAGCATCTTTCGTTTAACATTCTGTTTGAGATTCATTCATACTGTTGCATTTAGTTGTAGTTCACTTACTTTCGTGGCTATATAGTATTCCACTGTGTGAATGTATCATTTGTTTATCCATTCTGCTGCCAGTGTTACACTGGAGAGTTACTGTTTTGTGAAGTGAATTGAATACTAAGGTCTAGCTCTTAAGAAACACTTCCTAAGGAAAAGGTGACAGGACAGGCTAAATTCATGAATGCTAGAAAGGCAGCCCTGATTTCTCACCCTTTGAAAAGAGCGGTGACTGAAGGCTCCAGATACCCAGAGCTGGCAGGGTTTTTCAGAATCAGGGCACCTCGGTTTTGCAGCCCGCAATCTCTTTGTTCTGCTCTAGCCTGGCTGGTTGCTAAATTGGTAAAAATCAGATAGAGAGCTTTTGGGCCTGGTGGCATTCCCAGGATTCTGTTTTGCTGTTAAATATTGGCATACAAATATATAACTAAATGTGTTTTGTTAGTGATTGTGGTGGCATTAATTGTAATTACTTGTCAATCGAACTTGCTGCCGGTGTCTTCATTTCCAATATGTCTGAAAAGGTTCTTAAAGGATTTCACTAGCAGTCTTGTAAGTCATCTGTCAATAAATGATGAAAAGGTTTGGCTGTTTATATTTCGATGTTATCATTTTAATAGGCAACTGTGGGCTGCCACCCACCACAGAAATGCTTTTTCCTCCCTTTTTTTTTGAAGAAGGTGTCTAAGGTGGAAGGAGGTCTGGTTGCTATGGATATCTGAAATTTCATGTTTACATTTTAAGAGGTAAGCTGAAACCCTCACTGTTTGGTCTCCACCTGAGTGGCGTTCACATTTAGAAATTACAAGATTGTTATTGGCTATCTCGAGCTCAAGGATGTGGCTGAGTACTGGCAGTTAATTAAACCTAGGCTGGCTTTCAATATCAAAATTATGCAGCCTGTTTGTGTAGGATGCTCCCGAAGTCTTCACTACTCCGCAATGTGTTTTTGATGTTAAAAAAAATATTTGAAAAGGAAACATAACACAAGGCCGCTTGTCCTCATTTACTGCAGCGGTTGGTTGCTCCCTGAGCTTTTCAGAGTGGGATTCGTCCCAGTGTTCTTCGCCCTTTAGCTGTGCAGGCTCTGGGCTGCCATACCTTAATGTGCCTGGGGGAGCTGATAGAAGGAGAAGGAAGCCCTGGCAGAAGATTGCTTCAATTGCTTCATGGGATGCATTTTGGAAAGACCTTAGAAAAGTTTGTCAAATCAGAATATTGCTATTTTAAGTGGCAGGAAATAGTTTTTAGTTATTCTTTTAAACATGTTTTAATTATACAAGCAATTCATGAATACATTCTAAATGTAAAAGCAAAACCTAGCAATGCAGATAAAGAGAAAAATCCCCTTGACTATCCCTCCTCCATTCTGCTTTTCTCCTTTCATCACTTAGTATGTATTATGCTAGACCAGGGGCCAGCAAACTATCGCCCAAGGGCCAATCCAGCTCTCTGCCTGTTTTTACAAATAAAGTTTTATTGGAACACAGCCATGCTCATTTATTTACATATTGTTTCTGGCTGCTTTCACGCTACAATAGCTGGGTCATATAGTTACAACAGAGACCATGTGGCCCACAAAGTCTAAAATATTTATTAACTGGCCCTTTACAGAAAAAGTTTGCTGACCCGCTGTATTAGATCTTTTTTTCTTTGTGATTTTGTGTGTTTAAAGTAATATGTAATTTTATGTATATATAATTTCATTTATTTTTATGTAAATGGTATCATATAGTACATATTGTTCTGTACCTTGCATTTTTTCATTTAGCAATTTGCTTTCTTGGTCTGTCATCCATATCGAGACATGTTGCTCTACCTCATTGTATTTATTTATGTTGCATATTGCCCATAGTAGGACTGAGTTAAACTTATTTTTTCATCCTCTGTTGGTGAACACATAGCTTACCCTCAGCTTTTACTGTTAAAAAGAATGAAGCAATAAAAACTGACAAGATCTATATTTTTCTCTACTAGTATTAGAAAATCGTACATACAATGTGCTGGCACATTTTCACAACAGAGAAGTTGCATGATGGTTATGCATTCCAATCATGGTTTATATGAAGGAAATAGAAGTTAATTAACTTGGTCAGCGACTTAGAACATGACAGTGGGCAGTACTCAGGACCTTTTATTCTTCTCATTGCTAGGCCGTGCCCACTCCGGGAAAAGGCCTGAGTGGAACTGAAAGTCTCTTTGCCTAAAGGAAGTAAGAGGGAATTAAAAGTGTCCTTAGGTAGGGTATTTGTAGGCTTGCCTTCACTTGAGCTGTGGCCTTAGAAAATGTCATTATTACAGTGTTTATGTTAGAAATATGAAACCATTGAATGTCAAGCTTCTAGGAACTTCCACAATGATCAAGTGCAGTCCCTTTAGTTTTTAGATGATAACATCAAGCCTCACAAAGGTTAAGTGATTTATTCAAGATCACAATAGCAGAGGTTTTTTTTCCTCTTTTCTTCTTCTTCTCCTCCCCAAAGCACCCCAGTACAGAGATGTATATTCTATTTGTAGGTCCCTGTGGCTGTGCTATGTGGGACACCATCTCAATGTGGCCTGATGAATGGTGCCACATCTGTGCCCAGGATCCGAACCAGTAAAACCCTGGGCCGAAGAAGCAGAGCACGTGAACTCAACCACCCGGCCACGGGGCTGACCCTACAGTGGCAGGTTTTGATCATGACTTATCCTGTCAACTGCCTCCAACTCCAGTGGCCTAGAATTGAAATACCTGATTTCTGTAACTCAGGAGGAATAAGAGTTACAGTAGCACATCATTTATAAGTTTTGTAGTTTGTCGGAATATTTGTATTTGTAGGCTTTTAAAATACGATTGAAGTATGAAAATTCAGAGAGTAGTTTTGTTTCCGATAAAATATTAGTGTCATACCTTCAGCAATCACAGCAAAGAAGAGTCCAAACTGATCAATGGTCTGAGCAGCCTGGAAGTTCTCGTTGCTGACAATGGCAAGCCATTTGTTTGTGTACATTAAAGTATCATTGCCATAGAAATAGACAACTTCAGCTGAAGTTATTTTAGCACATTGATGTCACTCAAAGGGTTAATCTAATATAGAAATATAACATTTCTAGAATTGTAAGGAAATTTTTGCTTCTGGTAAAGCAAAAATAATAATCGATGCTTGTGTGAATTAATATTTTTGTCAGCTTAGCAATGACACCAACGATTGGCAAAACCTACATTTGCACAAAGAAATGCCTTTTAAACATGTCACAGTTTTTGTTCATGAGAGGTACACCATTTGAATCCAAACTCTTGCAGAGGTGACATGAAATTGCAGTAAAGGCAGTGACATGTTTTTTTAAACCTTACATAAAATCAGGTAAATATTTAATGTTAATGAGACTTTTGCCTTTAAGTTCCTTTTGCTATGCTTCCCACAGTCTTTTCTCCTTCACTGTTCTTAGCTAGATTTATTTTGAGCCAGTAATAGTAAAAGAAGTAACATAAAATGAAACCCAATACTCAGAACTACCTATTTCTTAATTTATAAGTTCAGTATGGGGTCTCCACTGGTGCTGATGAAAGATTTATCTAGAAAACAATCACAGTCCGTATTCTTTACAGCAGAATATAAGAGATTTTTGCCACTGATAATTATCTTTATTTATGTGCCAGCAATAATTGCCTGGTGGTCTTGGAACTGAGAAAAAAAAGGAAGTGACTAGAGCAAACTCTGCTATTCAATTTCTCGGCCTAGAAAACCATGTGGAGACAGAGAAAACAGCCTGAAAACAATCCCCCATGGCTAGTCTCAATGACTGGAAGACGTGAAACAATGTGGGACATTTTGTCAGATTAATAGATGGTCACCGAGTATTTCTAGAGTTCCTGTAAGGTACATTATTAGGTATTAGGGGGCACATATTAAATTACAGACAAGAGCTTTATTTCCTAAATTATAGCCCTTGCTAGGAGAAGCAAGGCAAACAAACCATAATCAACATCCAAGTTGGAATTTCTTCTTAGTAGACATAGGAGCAAGACTCTTAAGGCTCGCATTATTTAAAACTGTGGCTGAACATATAAAATAATGGAACAGCTCGCTGAAAACCCATCAGTTATATTTCCACAAACAAAATGGTGTGATAAATAGTTCTTTCCTATGGACACAATTATGTTGTTGTTTTGGCTTCATGTAGACAGAGAATGAAGGCAGCCATTCATAGAATAAAACCATGGTTATAGAATAAAACACCAAAGTCGTAGAAGAACCCCCAGAACTGAAAGGGACTTTAAGGTCACATAGTCAAATGCCAATATCATCAAAAGTGTTATCCACCTGGTGGATTTTGCTTGTAAATTTTTAAAATTCCAGCCTGACTTCCTCTTACTTCTCCTCAGATTTTAAAGCCGCCTCCTCACTCTATCACTAGAGAATGTAAACTCTTTCTAATATTAGCATAAAGAATATATAAGAAGATAAATACACATGAAACTTCAATTTAAAAAAAGCTACATGTAGCATCTCAACGTTAAAAAAAACTGAAGCTTTTCGTTTGTTTGCTTTTTGGTTTTTTGGTTTTTTTTAATCTTAGTTGAAGTATACAATAGCACAGATAACCTGCTTCCTCCTCTCCGTTGGGGGAGCTAATCAAATGTGACCACATATAGCTCAAATTTACTGCAATACTCTCCTCCAGCTACCAAACAGGCAAGCAAATATTAAAGTCAGGAGTGGTGTGTATGTAATAAGAATAGTTATTATAGGGAAGTCATTATTGAGAAAGTAATGAAATGTATGTTTACCATATAAAATAAGGAACCTAAAAGGATTTAAGTATATACGTGGCTGACATGCTGAGGGAAAAGGAAATGATTGGGAAGTCTAACGCCAAAATGGTAGCTAAGTTGTTAGCATTGAATTATTTCCCTGGTCTTGCATCAATGATAGTCACAAACAGAATAGCTACAAGTGAAACAGTTCTTCTTAAAAGTAAGATCTTGG
Organism: Equus caballus; assembly: GCF_041296265.1. Classification (NCBI taxonomy): domain Eukaryota; kingdom Metazoa; phylum Chordata; class Mammalia; order Perissodactyla; family Equidae; genus Equus; species Equus caballus. Next base: position 43,404,887 of record NC_091687.1, read on the forward strand.
AATGTTCACAGACTCTGGGAAGTTGATATTAAGATAGCATCATAAAAAAAATAAAAAGATATGTGTGGGAGGAGTGAGGCGAAGATTGGGGATAGGGCTTTATTAGGTTAAAAGATTCTAAGGAGGCATAACAACCAAATTCAATGTGTGAACCCTAACTGGATCCTGGTTCCAAAAGAAAGCAGCTATGAAAGACATTTGAGGGACAGCTAAAGAGATGTGCATATGGATTGGATATTAGGTAATATTGGGATATTGTCATGAATTTTCTTGGTGTGATAATGGCATTGTGATTAGTAGAAGAATGTGCTTGTTTTATGAGATGCTTGCTGAAGTACTTAGGAATGAAGTGTCATGATGTCTGAAACATTCTAAATGGTTAAGCAAAATATTAAAACAAAAAATATGCAAAAATTTCATTACATTTTACTTTTTCTTGTGACCGCAATCCATTTTCAATGTAGAATAAATACAAAATACAGAATGACAAAAAAAAGAATGTTTACAAGCAATCATAAATACAGCTCATCCCAGCATTGCTAACACTTTGGTGTTGTGTGTGCGTATAGTATTTATAATGTACATTAGGTACTAATATATTTATAACGTATATAAGCTTTATTACATATATGTGTACATACATAACACATATATATATACCCACATACCTAACACATATTTTTCTTTTGATAATATAAGTATCTTTTCACGTTAAAAATGTTAATCATATTAATATAACATAAAATGTTATAAAAATATGACATAAAAATGTTAATCATTTCAATGGTTGAACATGCATTGTACTGTATGCATGAACCCTAATTTATGGTGCCCAGCTTCTCCAGTGAAAGGAGTTTTACTTGTTATTACTCAGGTCCTTCTTGTGCCTGAGGCTTTCCTTAGTGTGCATAACTTGGAGTGCTTCTGACTTCCCTCTTGGTGAGACCTTAGCAGTTTGTTATGTTTTCTTATCATCCATTCTGTCAATAACATTTTTCTCTCATTTACGTTAGCCCAGAAGGGCAAAGAGCATTTTTATCTAGATGGGTAAATCTTATATATAACAAATTGGTTACATATCTTTGCTCACTGATACTTTATTTAGCAGGCTAATCTGATAAACTACCTATTTCTTAAGTAATAATAACATTCATGGCAGTGGTGAACTTGATAAGGTTTCTGCGTCCCCAAAGACAGAAGCCAATTGCTTGCAGCTACATTGCGTTTTAGCTAATGCAATAAAGGATTGCTTTTTATCTTGAAAAGATAAAGACTAGGGGTAAAAGAGGTGGTTAGTGTATTAGGGAGAATGCAGAATAATCATATATGGCAATGTTATTGCTTTGGAATGTAGAGTCTTTTTGTTGTAATATCCTCATTTTGAAAATGGCCACTTGGCATCAAATGGACCCAGCTCCAAATAATGGCTCTGCTACTTTTTAACCTTGGCCAAGTTATGATTGTGTCTGCCGAGTTTTCTCGTCTGTAATATGGATGGTGAGGTATGTATGGAAATCTCACAGATCTGTTACAAGGATTTAATGAGGTTATGTATTGAAAGCTGTCTGTAAACTGTAAAGTGCCAGTGATGGTGTTGGAGGGGGATGTGGGTAGTAGGAGTAGCAAGAATTAGTAGCAGTAGCATAAATAGTAATAGTAGTAGGAGAAATATTAGTAATGAGTAACTTTCCTGAGATATTTATATTTTAAGATAAGTTTCTATGGATAAAAGTCTGATCTTAGTCAGATACATTTATGATAGTGTCTTTTTAGGCACTTCCAAGACCACTGTAAAATAAATAATTTGTATATATTTGGAAGTAGAGGGGGAAAAAAGAGGTATTACTTGCCCCTAAAATTTTGTAAAGAAAATTAATGTTTGTTTTATATTTTATTATCTCCAGAAAGGGTTTTATTTTATTGTAAATTACAATAGCAATTTAATAATAAAGTCTTCTAAATAAAGTATTTCTACTAAATTTATAGCATCTTCGATCTCTGCTCAAGATTCCTAATTTTGCATGACTATTCCTTCAATTTGAAGTTGTATTTGTTGTCATTCTTGAGTCTTGATTACAAAGGAGAAAATATACAAAGGAGAAAATAAATGATATGAAATATCCGTATGTGAGATTAGCTATCTCATACAATAAATTCACTTCAGAATACCCTTGTTTCTTTATTTTAAAAGATACTCTTGAAAAATGGACAAATTTCTAAAGCATTAACACCATTCATTTTGTTAACATTAAGCATCAGGGATTTTTTGTGACCCAACAGACACGTAATACAAAAGAAATGAACACCAGTCTTTTATAGTGGAGGATTAGCAGAGTAGATGTTTGCTTTGTTGTTTTTAGTGAAGAATTGGTGAGATGGTTGTTTAAAAAAGCAGCAATACAGAGGCCAGCCCAGCGGCATAGTGGTTGAGTTCATGCACTTCACTTTGGTGGCCTGGGGTTCACAGGTTTGGATCCCAGGCAGGGACCTAGCACTGCTCATCAAGCCATGCTGTTGCAGCGTCCCACATAAAATAGAGGAAGATTGGCATGTATGTTAGCTCAGTGACAATCTTCCTCAAGCAAAAAGAGAAAGATTAGCAACAGATGTTAGCTCAGGGCCAATGTTCCTCATGAAAAGAAAAAAGCACTAATATATCAAAATATAGATATTTAAGGCAAAGAAAGATATTCTTTCTACCAACTAGGATTGTTTCATCTTAAATTAGAGTGTTTAGAAAAGCAGATAAGCATGATGATATGAGTGCTGAAATAAACATATAGATAGATGTAACTCTTAAAATCTCATCTCCTCCACATAATCTTCATCAGAACCCTAGAAGAAAATGTGATTCTTGTCACTCACAATCCACTATATATTCAAACATGTAAGTAATATACACCTAAGCACAGAGCCTCATTCGTAGAGTACGAGGGTACCATTTGAAAATTAGAGTTGAGCAGAAAAAGTCACAGTCCGTGCTATTTACAGTTCATTCATCAATTCATTCATTGGTTCAACAAATATTTAATAAGTATCTACCCTGAGCCAGGCCTTATTCTAGGTGCTAAGAACACTATAGTGAACCAGGCAGGTGTACTCTCTGTCCTCGTGGAACTTACATTTTGGTTGGGGAGGAGGGGGGAGAAATACAGTAAACTGAACAAGTAGATACAGAGTATGGCCGATGGTGGTGTGTACCATAAAAGAGAAAAGAGCAGAGTAAACGAGGTGGAAAAAGCCAGGGGAACCGTGGGTGCTCTTTTGTATAGGATGGTCAGCAAAGACCTCACTGATCTTCTGATGCACGAACAGAGGCATTAAGAAAGGAACAAAGACAGCCCTGGATTACTGGGGGGAATGATTCCAAGCAGAGGTGATGCACAGGCCCAGGTACAGGGAGCAATCTTAGTATCTTTGAGGGACAGCCCAAGTTAACTAACTTCTCTGAGTTGCAATTTCCTCTCTTGTCAAAATGAAAACGACATTACTACAGTAAAGGATAGTTTATGAGGATTAAATGAAACAGCGTGTGCAAAAAGCCCAGAACACAGTGAGTGCTCTGTTAATCTTCAGTGCATTTCTTCTGTAAATATCTGTTCATGTTGGCGTATGTGCTTATCTGCCTCATTACAGTCTCTCTCCCTTGAAAGCGATGTCCTTTTAAACACAAAGGCCAAAATCATTACCAAATTGTTTTACAGAAAACACAAAGGCAACCAACTGTGTTATACAGTTTAAAGATGTCCATGAACCACTTCATGAGGCATGTCTTTATGCTTTACTGTCTTTCTCAGGTCCTCCTACCAGTGGTCTGCCCCAGAACCTCCTGCTGATGAGGTCTTCTTCTATAGATGCCAGGTTGAGGGGTGAGATATACCCAACATAGCTCCAGAGCAGCTATCTTCCATCTATGTTACTCCATCCCAGGAAAACTCATGCCCCATGAAGGGGTTGAATAGATTCCACAAGCCCCAATCCTCTAAACCCTGATGTCTCTTTCCAGTTTCTTCTTTTCTAGCTTAGGCAGGCACAGGAGCTGAGACAGCTGAAATGCTCTGCATGAAAGAATGGGAGAAATTTAGGAGCAGGGTGGAGGTTTGTACCTGAGAGGGAGAGAAGAGAGAAAAGAGAGGAGAAAAACACTTCTCCAAGCATCATGGCAGAGTGGCTGAGAAGCTTTTAAGAATAGAAAGACCAATGAGCATTTCTAAGTGGTTTGCCTTGCTGCATTGTAAATTCTTTCCATCTCCTCAAACCTTTGATAAAGTCTGCTACAAAAATGGGTCATTGTATATGGCTTCTTTTGGGTAGCAGTTAAAGAAAAGGGGTGAGTTCTATTTGGGAGTCAACATCAGGGCAGAAAGGAATGAAAAGCCCTGTGATCAACAGTGAGGAGTAAGAATTCTGCAGAGGTGGGAAGCAGGAGCCAGAGATGACCATGTCTCCATCCCAGAGAAATCCTCAAAAGTCTTTTAAGGCCATTGAGCATTTCAAGCCAATAGTATATTGATCTATAGGAGCAGGATAACCTCAGTTGGCATGGACATGTGCATGACACTTGCTTTGGCAACATCTCAAACAAAGACTCTGAACTCTCTGGGATGGTAACATGAAAGTCAAGCTGAAGCTGAACATCTGAAAGTGCCTTTGGGCTTGCCAGAAAATGAATACAACAGACAGGAGACATCCACACTTGTTGATGTCGTTGAATGGACCTGAGCTCCTATCATTCAGTGTATTCTCAGGCTGCACTGTTGAGGTCCCAAGTCCACGTTCGGAAGTGGCACTGTGGGAATGGCTCCGTTAACCTCAGCAGTTTGCTAACTTGGTGTTGAGTCAATACCTTTGATTCCTTAGAACAAAGAGGGAGTAGATTTGGGGTAGCTGCCCTCCACCGTTATGTGTCCAGGGCTGTACATAAGGTAGCTATAACATTAAAGTTGATATTTATTGAGTACCTAGTGTGAGGAAAGGCTTGTACCAGGCTTTTATATGGATTGACTCATCTAGTTCTTATAACAACTCTGTGAGGTAAGTATTGTGATTGTTATTGTTCCATGAGGAGGCATGATTTGACCCAGGTACAGGTTTTGGGAAACTGGAACATGTGGAACAAATAAGAGTACTGAGGGGTAATGTTATAAGGAGAAGTGGGAGTTGAAGAAGCAACCAATTCAGCAATTCTTTAATAGCGTATGACCTGTTAACTTTGACAGAAGCCTAATGTCTTGTCAGGCTTATACGATGATGACGTAATTTCATTTACATTTATCTGATGTTTCCTTTTAGACCATAAAGTGTCCCAGGCCAGGTCTTCTCAGGTCGTAGGTCTTCGTCTGTGCAACTCCACTCTGCGTGGGAGCGTATGTGGCCTGTTGAAAGCAAGAGTGGGAAACGATGATGATGAAAGTAGGAAAAACTTGGGCTTTGTGGAGAAATAAATGAGGTTTGAGTTTGAGCAAAGATTAAATTGAAGTGAATAAAAAAAAGAATTGGTCAAGGTAAAAAGAATTTGTGTTAAAAGCAGGTGTTTGTATATGAACTTAGTCAAAAATGTAGCTCTGGAGATCCATTTCAGAGTCTAGTCCTATAGTGTGCATATACATCTTCTTTGGAATTTATTCATTTACTCATGTAAGTGCACCCATCCTTAGAACACCTGGCTACCCATTAGTGCCCTGGGTGAGGCCGCTGAGGGGTGGGGGAAAGTGATGCATATACCTTCTGGAAACCCCATCTTTGGAGAAAGCTCCTTTACTGCACATGAGAATGTTTGGCTTTCAGTGGCCATTAACTTAAGCCTGACACACCAGAGTAGATGACTTTTTATGAGAAATTGTTTTCCTGCAAGAAAAATTCTTAAGATTATTGGAAAAGGAAAAGGTTAATCCCAGGAGATTGTTAGAACTGGTAGATGAGGCCCATTCACTAGCCTGCCTGGATTTCCTTTAAACACGAAGATGAAAGTCATTCAGCATGGAGCTCTCACCAGTGCGGATTTAAGAGGTCTCTTCTTGTTCTATACTACTGCCAGGAACTATAATTAACAGGTAAATGTAAGAGATGGAGACGTATTTTTTTTCCAACTAATTTAAATACCCTCCTCCTTTAAAAACCCACATCCGTCGTAACCAACGTGGACCTGAATAGCGGAAGTTCAAATGGACAGATGTCTTCTGGAGATCCACAAAAACAGGGTAGCTGTTAGTTTTTCTTTTGGCCTGAGGATTAATAAGGGGCCCTGGACTAGTTTGCTATTTATCTCTCATCTTTATTTTTTAAGTAATCTTATCTACAAAATGCCTTAAGTGGTATATTACAAATTCTTGATTTTTAGGTGTATTCACTTTGAATTATTTCCCTTTTTTCCCCTTGGTAAATGTTTATCATCCTGCTAGACAACTTCGTATTTCTTTTATATAGAGAACGTGCCATCAAGGAAATGGGAATAATGGTTGTTTAGAAAGTGTAAGGGCCCTGTGAGACTTTTATATTCCTGAAAGAATTCTTATTAAAAGAGCATTAAGGACATATGTTGATAAAAACTTGCCATCCTCAGAATATGAAGATGTCACTAATTACCATTTTTCAGGCACATTTTGAAAGTTTTGTTTTGCTTTGGGTTTTTTGGTGTTTGGTTTTGTTTTTGTGCTTACTTGCTTTTTCCATGAACATAAATGGATTTGCATTTACTCATCCACATCTATTTCTCCTTCCCCTTTTGACCAAAAATATACTTTATTGTGGGAAAATCATTGTATCTATTCAATATGTGTCATTGAGTCTTACATAAATAAGTAGCTTATGTTGCTAGTAAGGAATGATGAACTGTGAGTTTCCTTTATCGTTGTCCTGTTTTGACATCTGCAGCTTTCACGGCAGAGCTTGGCACTCCTGAACTGAGAGTCATGACCAGAGAGTCAGTAGGTCAGATTTAGTCCCAGAGATGAGGGAAGGATGGAGAAGCAATGCTGTGGTCATTGGGGAAAGGGGAATAAAACAGAAGAGAAAATCAGGACCAATATCAGCCTAGAAACACCAACAAAAGCATACCAATAAAATAGCCAGTGACAAAGCTCATAGAAATTAACCTAATAGAGAAGAGTCATGACACAGTAAAGTTTCAGATCACCTCTACTTCAGGGTATGTGAAAAATTCATTACGTTGCAAAACATCACTGTTTCCTTTGGTCTTTCTCTCCCTGAAACTAGTCTTACAATTCTTCAAAATAAAATAGTCTGTTGAGTTAAGAAAGAACAGGGTTGAATAAAATAGACCAGGGTATTTTGGTGACAATGATTATACCTTTTAAAGTTTTCATAAATAGCACTTTGCTATCATCATTATTTTCTGCTCAGTAGACAGCACCAGTTCCAGAAGTTTTTTGATATAATTGAAATTGATTTTTTTGCTAGGCAGCATATTTGATATTTCTTCAATGAGGCTCCAGCTATCCTCCCATGCCCGCCCCCAAATCTATGATGAAGAAAACATGGCTTCACTCCATCTTGTCCATAACATAGCTTTGGCCTTCCTCTTCACAAAACTCTTAAGGCCTTAAAGGTCATGGGCAATATTTACGAAGGCTGGGATGTGCCATGGGAGAGGCAGTGGTCCTTATGTTCTGACAGTTGTGATAAAACATGGAGTGGTCCAACTGAGGATGAATTTGGGGTAGCCTTCTCTGGCTCTGGTTTTTGAAAGCTTACTTGGAACCTGAGAAGGTTTTCTTTTCTTTTCTTTTCTTCATTACCAGTACCTGTCTGTTATAGTTTTAAACAATACATCCAGTACAACTTTTTTATTAGAGGTGAAGGTTAAAGTATATTTTGTTACGCAAAATCCTGAGCTCACACTTTACTCACTTTTCAAATGCCTCCAGCTAACAAAATGAGAAGGAAAATCTTTCTGTGACACAACACTATCACCATCTCTCTTCCAGGGGGAGGATTTCCACGCCTGCACAGCAGATTTTCTGTGTTGTGGTATTCGTGCAGCAAAGAGCTGCACGTCTGAAGGGTTCCTTGTGTAAGCGCTTTCGTGCTTCTGGCCCTGGAGACTTCAGCCAGGCTCTTAGCCAAGGGGAGGTCGGGAAGGACCCACTCTGATGCTTCTTTTCTGTATATATTTCTCTGTGGTTCTCCACAGCCTCATGGAATGTATTCCTTTCAGTCTCCCTCAGAATCATTTATGCTTCATTATTTACAGATGGGAAAAAAAAGCAAATTGACATACAAGGAAAGGTCTTTTTATTTAATAAGCCTTTGGTCGCCTGCTTGATTCCGAAAAGTGTGCTCTGGGCTCCAGCTGAATGAGTCTGATAATAGAGCGTAAGAATCTTTCTTACCGTTTCCTCCCTTTTTCCTTTTTCCCTTTCTCTCTTTCCTTTTCTTCTCCCCTCCTTTCATGCTCTATCTGTTTTAAGGCCAGTTTGCCCCCAGTTTGCCCACTTATGTTCTTTTCCTCATGATGGAATCTTTTCATCCTTCTGAATCTCAGATTTGTTCCAAATTGCTGTTAATGCATTTATCACTTTTGACATAAGGTGGTAGATTTTTTTAGCTTATATTTTCCTCCCCTTTGCAACTCCCTTCCTTCACTAATGGCAGAGAGTGACAACTAGTGATTACAGGAATCTTGAAAATGCCACTGGGAACTCAGCAACAAGAGGTGGCTCATCAAGATGAAGACGTGCATTCAAGCCCAGATCCCCAGATGTCCCCCCACCCCTTTTATCCCCACTTTACTAGCAAAACCTCAGTAACCTCTTTCTACTTCCTGACCTGGAGGTTCTAGCTGAAAACCTCAACAAGCCAAGGGTACCTGCGGCCCTGCTCAGGGCTTTTACGCTCCCCTCCCACACGCCGTCTATTTTGAAATGAGCACTATGTTATTTCTGTACCAGGCAAAAAACCTTCTTGTGTAAATGGAGATATAAAATTTATTGGTGCTGCATAATAAGCTTAAAGAAAAAACAAGCGTTTCAATGTATTTCCACTTTACCATCCTATTTCCTCTTTTTCATCCTCCTTCTGCCCTTTTTACTCATCACCTTGACCCTTGTCTCTTCCCTTCTTTGTTTTTTGGACTTCCTGAGGTGTGTGGCTGAGTTCAGAGTGGAGCTTAGGGAAGCACTGATCACATCTGCTTGTCAGGCCGAGCTCCGCTGAAAGTCAGACAGCAAAACGACTCTGGTCTCCGTGGAACAGTCTTATACTGGTCAGAGCAGCTAATGGTGGTCATCAAGCACAGTTACAAATTCTGTACAATGGCAGGTCCATATGTTAACAAGATCTGGCATTTGTTCAGCAAATATTTGTTTTGCACCTACCACGTGCCTGGCTGTCCCAGCTCTAGGATACTGTGGAGAACAAAACAGGCAAGTGTCCCTTCATACATACCTTCACGTGTTGGAATATATTTTCATCATCTCTCAGGGAATAGCAGTTTTTATAAGTGACTCTAGCATCTTTTAGAAATAAAATCCCCAACGTTTTAATGGCTGTATGCAGCTTGCTCAGTTTTATACATCTTTTTTTTTTTTTTGAAAGAAACTGATGCTGCAAAACCCAAGTGCAATATTTGTGTCTCTTTCTGTGAGGGAACAGCCTTTTGCAGGACATGTCTCACTTTCTCTCCCCCATTCCCTTGCCCCTATCGAAAAAAAAGAAAGACAGAAAGAAAGAAAAGAAAAAGAGAAAAGGAACATGTTTGGATTTTCACCACCTGGTTATGGTTAGTTCTTTATTTTAAAATCGCTTTCAAAACAGATCAGACATTACACTGTTAAAAACAATTTTCACTGTTGGTATTGAATATCACACTGTGCTTGTAGTAATAACTGATAGATATCTAGAATAATCTTCAATAGGACTGAGACTATAAAGAACTGTCAATCACTGAGTTTAACTTTAAACACAGATGATTTGAATTCGTGTTAGCAGCGTGAGGAAGCCAGGAAGATGGAGCAGTGCTGGTTGGAGAGAAGATGAGAGGATTTCCTCTGCAGTTTTCCTTTCTTGCTGGTCGTTTGAGTCACTAAATCAAGGCAAAGTTTATGAAAAGCCTGTGGCTGGGGTCTCCAACTCTTCGTTCCTGCTGAGATTTTCCTATTATAAATCTGCTGTCAGAAATAAGTGCTTTACTTCTGACTTAATTCTATGCAGGCACAAACACCTTAGTTCAACACTTTGGCCAGGCAGCCTTGACTGTCTTGAGAGCAGCAGAGATCTCATTAACTTGAGCTGTTACAAAGAAAAGGGGTTCACATGCTCTCTGGTTGTCATTCACTGCTCTGGCAACAGCTCCGTGCATGCAGAAAACCATGAACTCCCAGGCAGTCGTAGAAGGGGGCAGCAGATTAGGGAGGAGGGAGTGGGAGGGTTTGTGGCTTTAAAAGCATTATCCGTCTAGAAAGAGGCAATTCCACTTTTTAATGTTTTCCATGCCACTTTTTAAAAAAATTGGTTACTTAAAAACATTACTGCTACAATCATAATTAGCTGGACTTGCACTGTCCATATAGGAGCTACTAGCCACATGAGGCTATTTAAATTTAAAATAATTAAAATCAAATAAAATTTCAAATCCAGTTCCTTAATTTGCACTAACCTCATTTCAAGTGCCCAAAGGCCACATGTGGCTCCGGGCAACTGTATTGGACAACACAGATAGAATGCTTCCTTCATCACGGAAAGTTCTGTTGGACAGTGCTGATGTAGATGGTGTTTGTGAAATATCTCTTGGGTTTTAGCTGCTTGGCACTGTTACATTGATCAGGCATTTAAAAGGAAAAGGCAATAAGAGCTGAATCCTAAAATTTAAGCATATCTCCATTTTGAGTGTTGACTTTGTATTACTTGTCTTCCTGTTAAAATATATGGTGATTACTTTCTTTGCTCGGCTTTTAAATGTCTTTGGGGGCCGCCCTGGTGGTGCAGTGGTTAAGTTCACACTTTCCGCTTTGGCGTCCAGGAGTTCACCAGTTTGGATCCCAGGTGTGGTCCTAGGCACCGCTTGTCAAGCCATGATGTGGTAGGCGTCCCACATATAAAGTGGAGGAGGATGGGCACGGATGTTAGCTCAGGGCCAGTCTTCCTCAGCTAAAAGAGGAGGCTTGGCAGCAGATGTTAGCTCAGGGCTAATCTTCCTCAAATAAATAAATAAATAAATAAATAAATGTCTTTGAAATCACATATGTCAGTGCTATGCAACATTGCTTCCCAGAGGGTCCAGACCATAAACAGTTAGTTACCAGTCTATAATGAAGTAAGAAGTTGAGAGTAAGCATTTAGACATTTTTATAGGGATTCAGCGTTGCTGTGACTTCCAGTCATTCATATTGATTGTATTTTATGAAAAGATTAGTCTGTGACAGATTAGAAATTTTTTAAAAAGAGAGAAACTGGCCCTTCACCACAGAGAGTTAAGAAGCAAAGGTATATGAAAATTTTCACCTTTGGAAACACATTAATCTGTTCACCTAAAAATTTCAGGTAGAACCAGCTTATATAAAAGGAACAAAAGCTCAGTTCAGAGTAAAAAATTCTATTAAATGTATAATTATTTGGCATGACTGTGAACATATTCTGCAGTAGTTTCTTCATTCACTCTTCAATGTCTGTTAAGGATGTTAGTGCTGTGTACTCTTTCCTATAAATCTAGCTCCACTTTTATGGAACATTCTCTATCTCAGGGATCTTTGACCAGAGTAAGGGGAACGGGTGCCTGTTCTGAAGAGTAACATGGGGCTTGTTTGTTACACTTGGCCGCATTGGAAAGATTGGTGCTTTAGCTAATAAAAGTCGCTACTTTTTGAAAAGTAGTACCATGTTTGAACTGAAGATGATATGCGTTACTGTATCTCAGCTCCAAGGAGATGTTTTCCCAGGATGGGAACTGATACCTTATAACATGAGTATCCTTAGCCGCCTTCCAGTTCCATCCCTGGGTAGCTGGCCAATTTCAGTGCACTCAGCGCAAGAACCAGAGTCTACATGGCACGTGCATATTGAGTTGCTAAATAAATAATATGTAGTATTAAATGCTTATTTGCTAGCTTCTCTGACTAAACTGAGCTCTCCAAGGGCAGGAGCTGTATTTAGCCACCTTTATCTTCCTCAGCTTGCACAGTGGATGCTCAATAAGACTCTTCATTCAACTGGCTGTTGGAACTGCAAGATGCTATTAAAACAAACACATTTAATGATCAAGTGAGTCAGTCATTCAGTTCATTAAATACCATACCAAATCACTGCTCTGACATTTACTTCATCTGGCTGTTCTATAGTCCTGGTATGTTCAATTTAAACTCCAGCTAGATCAATGACTTGTTGCACAAGGGGAAAACCCTGTTCTGAGTTATTGCCATTCTTTACCTCTGAAATGATGATATTAGTTTGTATGAGAGGCAATAGAATGAACAAATGATTATGAAATACTTTACTATGAACTGAGGCTAAAACATTCATTACATGAACTATTACTACCAGAAATTAACCAGTATTCATTGGGACTTTTTGTAAAACTTCCAAGTGTCAGAGGAAGTTGAGAGTTGCTGTTTAGAATTTCAGAATCAGTGGCATCTTCATAAAACCTGGCATTTGGAAAGTGAATGTCAGGGCAATCTGCTTTCCCCACCCCCCTCCTCTATTTCTTTGCCTCACATAAATGCCCCTAAAATCAGTACTCTTTCCCAAATAAATAAATTGTTCAAGCTGTTTACTGCCTGCTGCTGCTTCCTCGTTGATCTTCCTCAGGATCTCAGAGTTACTCATTCTCCAGAAGTTCCCAATTTCTGGTCTTGTCTGGGAGTCTTGACTGGAGGCCCCATCAATCTGAGGAAGGAGCAGCTGAGGCCCTGCAGACTTGTGGGTGTTCTCTCTGCCCACCAGCTTGCGTGAGCTGCAGGTGTCAGGATCAGGGAAATGACTCCTGCAGCTCCTGATGCCTTCATCTGGAGGCAGCAGTCAGGAACTAGGAGGCTCATTTGGAGCAACAAAATGTTTTGCCAATCATGGGATTTATAGGAAAGGACACATACAGAAGTGGGCTCTAAAAGGAGTGAAGTTCTCCATCCTCAAGACCACAGAGCTCATCCTTCTAGCCTTGGTCTCTACACCACATTAACACCCACAAGAAATACTGCCACTCATGAGAGCTTCCACTGGGAGAAAGAAGGATAGGCTGAGTCTTACCTAGTTTATCACAATTGCAGATGAATGTCTTCAGAGAGTCAGTGGATCTGATAGACCAGAAACGAGAGTTTTTCAACCTTGGCATTTTGGGTTGGTTAAGTCTTTGCTTGGGGGAAGGGGGCTGTCCTATACATTATAGAATGTTTAGCAGCATCTCTGACTTCTACCCACTAAATTCCAGTAGCAGCCACCCCCAGGTATGACAACCAAAAGCATCTCCAGACATTGTCAAATGTCTCCTGGGGGGCAAAATCGCCCTGGGTTGAGAGCCGTTACCATATGGAGACTCTCATAGGGTTCCAGATGTGCTACCATTTCTCAGAAAGATCCAGTGACTTTCTTCTAGGAGTCTCTGGGAAAATGATTAAGGATTGTGTACTTTATGTCATAACCAAAAAGTATGTATAACAGGCCAGCCCGGTGGCATAGTGGTTAAGTTCATGTGCTCCACTTCAGTGGCCCAGGGTTTGCTGGTTCGGATCCCGGGTGCAGACCTAGCACTGCACATCAAGCCATGCTGAGGCGGCACCCCACATAAAATAGAGGAAGATTGGCACAGATATAAGCTCAGCGACAATCTTCCCCCAGCAAAAAGAGGAACATTGGCAACAGATGTTAGCTCAAGGCCAATCTTCCTCACAAGAAAATTTAAGAAATATGTGTAAGCACCCACGTGTATTAGAGACAATTGAGTTCTAAACAAAGAAATCGAAACTTTTTTCTCCAGACATGAATTTTCTAAGCCAGTCAAATGACAATTGTTGCCATTTAGAGAATCTGAAGATAAATCACATTCAAATACATCAGTAGAAATTTGCATTGACTCTGTCCTAAAATTTCCCTTAAAGAACTTGTCTCTTAATTCAACATGCAGAACTATTTATTAAGCATCTACTGTGTGCCAGGCATTTGACCAAGCATTGGCCATGAGGAACAATTAAAACATGATTACTGCCAAGAAAGTTCAGGTGAAGACATGGCAGGAAGGCAGCCAACTGAAAGCCAAGGAGAGAGGCCTCAGGAGAAACCAACCCTGCCGATGCCTTGATCTTGGACTTCCAGTATCCAGAACTGTTAGAAAATAAATTTCTGTAGTTTAAAAAAAAAAAAAACACATGATTACTGCCTTTAGGAGTTCAGAGCATATAAGAATGACAAATGGGGCGAGGGTTAAATCACAGGAGATTGTCTATGCCTGGCGAGGGATTTTAGTCTTTATCCTGTATGAATAATGAGCAAATGCTGAAGTTTTCAGCAAGGAGATGACATATCCCAATTTTCATTTTAGAATCATCACTTCAACAGCAGTGTGGAAGGAATGAACTAACACCATAGGAAGGGGTTTGTGGGAAAGTTCCCAGCAGCCTTCCTTGATCTTGTTTCCTTTCTAAGTATATGGAAGACTCAGTTTCCCAACTTGATTTGCTTGTGTCCAAGTATAGGGGAAGTAAAGCAGTGATAGAAACTTGAGGTGTTCCAAGTATTTCAGCACAAAATATCCTTTCTCTCAGTTGGTCCCTACAGCTGCAGATAATGTGGATCCAGAAGTTTTCACTTTGCCTTAAAAAGCCAATATTCTACACTGTGCAAAGCAGGGAAGGAAGTGCCTTTGCAGATGGATAGGAGCGGCCAAGCCCATGGGACCACAGTAGGCTCCAATCCAGATACTAAACCCTGTTCAGCATCGTCTAGACCTGTGTGAGTGATTTGGCATAATTAGCCTGTCCAAAAAAGAACCGTTGAATTTTAATGGTACTTGCACACTTCCCTCTGCCAAGCATGGGCTCTAGAATGAAGGGTTGGATAGCCTGCATTGGCTTGGCCAGAAGCCATGGGGGTGCTTTAATGACTTTGTATAATTTAATGACTTCATTCAGAAAGAAAAATTTGGATTAGAGAAGGGGAATAAATAAATGAGGTAGTAGCCATCTTGACAGGTGAAGCTTGCTGAGAGTGTGTCAGATAATCCTCTGCTGAGACACGTTTCTCCTTCAAATCTGATTGCAGTTGGGGCTTTCTTTGTCTCTGTGACGGTCTTGCTGTACAGCATGACGTGTGGGAAGAGCACTGCAGAGTGGCAGATCTGAGTTCCAGTCCAAGCTCTGCTACTTGCTGGCTGTGTGGACTTGGGGGGCCTTCAACTGCGTGGATGGCAACAGCCTATCCATTAGGTGAAAAGACTAAACTAGATCATTAGGAAGGAGGAGAAAGAGGAGAAGGAGGAGAGGGTGAAGGAAGAGGAGGAAAAGAAGAAATTTCCACTTACCTAGTTTTTGATCTAGTTTTCTGAGCATCAGGCTATGTGGTTTCCATACTTCATCCTTAAATCTCACGATACTTCCATAGCTGTCTCTATGGATCTTTTCAGCTGTATGTTTTTGTGATTCTGTATGTGTTTACGTGAAAGTTCAAAGAATAACGTGGACTGGCAGAAGATGAGGACAAAGCCTTCCTATATAAGAGGAGGTGACAGTTTCAAGCCTTGAGGCTGCCTCAACAGTGACCAAGGGCAGAAGTGGGGATTGGCATATGTGGTAGAAAAAATAAATTTTACTAGAGTACCATGATCAAATCATGGCAGCTGTGATGGTCTTGGTTCTTTCTCCCTTGCTGGTCTAACCTGAAGACTGCATTACAGCTAGTGTTGAAGCTGTAGCCTTCTGTATGTGGTTACCAGATAATACTTATTTTAAATTTAGTTGTTTCTCTGCTCTCTCTGCTCCATCAACACTCAAGCCTTAGCCTAGCTTCCAAGCCATCTCATAGGTCCCAGCCTTACTGCTAGCCTTGGCCTTGCTCCCTTCCCACATGGCTCTTCTTCCCTTGCCCTTGAATGTGTTCTCATTCTCTCCTGACTTCACACCTTCCTTCATCATGTACCTAGATTGACTCAGCACACAAGCAAGGAGTCCTTTTATGGGCCAGGCATTGGACTGAGAGCTGGGAGTACAGTGAGAAGCTGATACTTAATTTAATGCCCATATTTATGTGCCCTTAAAGAGGAAAGTGTAGGGTATGACAGGAGCTCAGAATATCTATTTTCTAGGTGATAATAGATACTAACACCCTTTCTCCTGCCCATCCCACTCTTACCTGTCCTTTAAAGCCAAGTTCATGCTGTCACTAAGCCCCCGCTCTACCAGAATGCTTGTCGAATGACCCACAGCTGACACGCTTTCTCTAGTCTCTACAGGAACTAGAGTCTGTCTCACACAACTTGAACCCTTATTTTGTATTCTGTTGTTTGAAGTGTGCTAGGTGCTTTACACTCCTCATCCCCAAATCCTGCCACAACCCAACAATAGCTGTCTCGTGGGTCTTTCTAGCCCTTTGTTTCTATGATGAATCCATGTCTCTCGTCTCTTTCCTATTGTATAACCTTCTTCCTACCTTGCACGTTTTTGTCGCTGAGTGGACATTGGACATCAAGAAGCTGTAATTATTGTTACAACTACCTACCTTAATAACCAACCCCTTATAGCCCTTTACCACTGACAAAGCATCTCTATCTCCATATTCTCATTGTTTCACACGACAACTTTATTATGTAAGTAGCACAGAAATTAGCACCCCTGCTTTACAGATGAGAAAATAAATTTTAAAGGAGATAAGAAAAGTATCTTTTACATATCATACAACAAAAGGTCATGAATAAGACCATGTTTTCCCTGTGCTCTCTCTGGGGTGAAAAAATATGTAGATAATTTACCCACTGCAAAATTTCTGATGGGAAAACTGTTCTCCTGGGTTATGGCACTGCTAAGTACCTAGGGATCCTTAAAACCCTCTTTTGACATCAGTTGAAGTAATGTGGATTTACAGTGCTTCTTCTCAACAGAGCTGAGTGGACCAAATAGCAAATGTGTATGATCCTGCTTATCCTGGTAGTTAAGTCCTTCCATGATTTCCTCTACTGAACTACCTGTCACTGTACACGTCTTTCCATTGTTATGCATGAGTATATGCTCTTTCCTCTTCATGGAATGATACTCTGCATTCCCATCTCTACATCCTTGTCTAGATCCTACCACTCCTCAAGACCCCCAACTCAATTAAACTCCTTAAAAAATCTGCTTCCTTTTCTTCTCTCCCTGTTCATACTCTCCCTATGAGAAGTTGACGTTACCCCTACTGAATCCCCATTGCACATCTCCAGGCTTCCTTCCTTTCAGTATAGATATTTACACACAGTTGCCATTTCCCTGCCCACGTGCCAAACCCTTCGAGTTCAAGCATCTCTCTTGGCTCATTTCTGTGCCCCCCATACAATGTGGCTTATGCCTTACACATAGCAGGTTCTCAAGAACGTGTGTCCAATTATAATGAATAGAAGAATTATTAGGTTGGGGGAGGACACCCAGCATGAATCTGAAATAGCTGAGAACAGGCCAAAAATTCAGTACTGCGTGCTCTAACCACTAGAATATTTTTCCATTCCGAATAGGACAATAGTGGTCATTATTTCTGTTGTCGGAGTTTAATTCTCACACTCACACTGACCCTTTGAAGTGAAGTCTCTCCTTAGCACCACTGAGGTTGTTCTTCTGTTTGGAGGGATATTCAATAGAAAGTTATGAAGTCTTGGTGAAGTGCTGCTCAGTTTATTCTCTAGAGATTTAGATTCTTTTGACCAACTTGATGTTTCAACAGCTTGAAAAATGAAGGAAAGAACCATGTCTGTCTAGACTGACCAGAAAGTAAAAACAAGGGGCACTTTGAAATCTGTGAATCTGACCACAACTGAGAGTTGTACTTAGTCCAAGTAACTGGAAAATCAGTTTCTTGGATTAGACAAATGCTTCCCTTAAGACTCTCAAACTGCTGGCTTTCTTCTTTTATAATTAATAGAAAATTATTACATTGACAGACAAGGGACTCCATAGTTGAGCCAATGGGAAAACTTGATGTTGAAACCAGGGGAAATAATTTAGCCCCAAATAGAGTTGTTAATGCCAGGATGAAAGCAAACAAATGTGCTAATGATCTTCTCTGAGAATTGGACTGTGATGAATTTTGATGTATTTCCAGATGGCAAATGTATCAGTTCTCTCTGGGCTGGGGATTGGACACCAGAATGAGAAAATGCTGGAATGGAAGTCAGCAGAAAGCACTCAGATCTCATTGCACTTTCAAGAGAATAAGATTGCAAAAGAGATAGATAATTCCCATTTCAAGGAACCAGAACTGAGGGTTTATAAGCACCTCTGACAAGGTGGGGGGTCCTGATTTCCATGACAGGCACTGCCATCCCTCTGCTGGCTTTTGGAATTGTGGGGGTGTGCTGGTTTCAAGACACAGCACTACCTTGTGCGTTCAGTCATCTTATCATCCAACAAATATTTATTGCCACATGCCCAGCTGTCTTCAAGGTGCTTTGGATACAGCAAAGAAGAGACAGTCAGTGACATTGTAGAATTCCCATTCTAGTGGTGGGACGGTAAATACATAAATCAGATAGTTGTCAGTGCTATGAAATAAGAAAAAATCAGGGTAAGGGGCAAAGAAGTGCCATGTGCCAGGGCAGAATGGGCTTAGGTATGTGGCTATATTCTGTAGGTTGACTAGGAAAGCCTCACAAATAATATGACATTTGAACAGGGACCCTAAAAACATCATGAGAAGGACATCTGACTATTTGGATAAAGAGTGTTCCAGACAGAGGAAATAGCAAATGCAAAAGCTGTGAGATGAGAGAATTCTTGGCAAGATCAAGAAAAGGCTAGGAAGCTAGCTTGGTTGAAGCAAGGTCAGCAGAGGGGAGCGTATGAGCCACGTAGTAGGAGAGGGAGCGGGGCACATCCTGCAGGCTCGGTCTTGTACTGGAGAAGACTAGGCTGTCCAAGTGGACCTCCTGCAGTGTGTCGGAACGCTTCTGAATCTATGCTGGATTGCGAGGCAGCCCACACACCCTGCTGAACCTATACTGAAACTGGAATAGACAAGGAAAGAGGAACTGGGATCTGTTTGATAGAATATAGGTGGCAGCTTTCTCTTCAACTGTACTCTCAAACGTCTTTTCCCCTTCCACGGTCTTTCCTCACTGCTGGCCATGTCTATTCTCAACTCCAAACCATTGAGGCGTCTCCATCCTTCACAGCCTGATTCAAGCAACCAGGAGATTGTGGACATAGTTTAAACAGAGTGGAATTTGGAGCCTCAAAACCTGGGTTCAAAAATCTGCCTTTATAATTTAGTAGTTGTCTGACTTAGAACAATTTAATTAACCTCTTTAAGTCTCAATTTTCTCATCAATAATAATAAAATATTTTTAAGTGTATTAAGCAATTAAAGAATTACTATTATATAAGTATAGGAAGGCAATTCTGTAATCAACAGCCTAGGAAACTGAGGCACAAGGGGTTAAGTAAGTAGCCCAAGTTTACTACTAAATGAGAGAACCAGAATTTGAACTGAGCAGTGTGGCATCAGGACTCATGCATTCAACCCTCTGCTCCCTTGCAGGGTATTGTGCCTGCCAGAAGAGATTATGTGGAGAAAACACAGAGCACAAAGTAGGGACTCCATCATTATTAGTTCCTGACCATTTGTACTTTTTTGGCTACAAGTGACAGAGAAACTAACCCAAAATTACTCAAGCCAAAAGAAAGTTTGTTGGCTCTTACAATTAAAATCTAGGCCCTAGATTCTAGGGGCATGCTGGCTTCGGCTACTGCCCAATTTAGGTTTCAAACTATTACTACTATCCCTCTTTGGCCCTGCTTTATCTATTGATTCTTTCTCAAGCTCCCTATGGAGATGCAGGACAGCTTCAGTTCCACATTAGTGTAACACCTAATCCAATGGAGGAGAGGGATCCGTTTCCCTGAGAGTTGAGGTAACCTTGTGTCTTGGTTTAACCAGAAAAGTTACACAGTCCAATATAAGAGAGGAGTCCACTTCCCTGTTATAAGGGGTGACCACACGTTCTGGACTGCACAGGATAGTCACCTTGTCCAAAGGAGGAGAGGAGTCACTTTCCTGATGGTTAGTCTAACTGGGCGAACACATCCTGGTTTGCCCAGACAGTCCACATTCACGCCTGCCAGCCCTGCTTAAATATTAATTGCACTCCATTGCCTCTCAGAAGTATTCCAGTTTGGACAGTAGATTATATGGTCACTCTTCTGATAGTCCAAAGAAAGATCCTGAGACCTAGTTTCGTTGGCCATTGCCTCAGATACAAAGTTTTGCCCTAAATCTGAAGAAGAATTTGTTTAGCTGAGAGTGGGTAGGGATGGGTCCACCAAACAAGAATAGAGGGACTGTCATTCCAAGGAGTAGGGTTCTATATTCTTGGTGGTCAAAGCCACAAATGTCCATTCCAGTTCCCTCTTCTTCCTTTGTACTATTTGGTATGATTTAGCAGTACATTCAGGGAGTTTTCGGGTTGGAAAAACATGGGTTTGAATCTTGGCTCCATTGCTTCCTTTAGCTCTGTGACCTCAGTCAGATCATCTTCGTTTCTAAGCCAGTTTCTTCACATATAGAGAGAACTAATTGTGTCTACCTCTGTGAGTTATTATGAGGATTAAATATGCTAATGGACGTAAAACATTTACCACAAAACTTGACATGGATAATTCAGTAAATTGATACCTGTTGTTTTTCCATGATGACTGGAACAGATCTGAGCACACATTAGGTGGTGAGTAAAGACCTAGTGACCAGTGACCAGGACAGGAAACAAAATAAAGGGCCGTGAAGCTCACAGTGAGTGTAGGGAGTCTCTGGGTAAGTTTAGGCAAGTTGCTCTCAATGAATGCAAGACTAGTGAGCAAGGAAAGGAAGCTTGAAATTTGAAATTGAGTGAAGGGATTTGTGATCCAGCTAAAACATTGGGGAAACCACTGAGAAAATGTGCTTTTTAGAACTACTGGGGAAATAAGGTTAACATTTAAAACAGTCAAAAATATTTATTTAAACCCGTATTTGGGGCAAATAATGAATAATTAATGCATTCTACTTCCAAGAAATTTAGGATCTTGGATGGAGAAGAAAATTCATAAATGTACAGGGATGTGTTCTACCTAATACAAATACATAGTGGATAAGGTGGAGAGTGATAAATGCCGGTGTCTTAAACAGAAGAGTTCTTTGATTGGATGAAAAAAAGTTGTTAAGAGATACCCCACTGAAGTGCTATGAAGGGTTAAATGAGGAAAAAATTTCTTCCAACAAGGGAGAACAGGAGAGATTTGGAGATCTGGGGGGTCGTTTGAATCAGATCTTGAAGTATAGCTGGATTTTGCATGTGCGGAAGATACCAAGGTGTTCGAGGCCTTGAATGCTCCCGGCAAAATCCTGCCTTTGTGCTTTTGTTCTCTCTACCTAACATGCTTTCCCCAGGTATCCACATGGCCGGATCCCTCAGTTCCTGGAGTTTTTATTCAAAGGCCACCTCTTAGTAAGGACCTGTCTTTACCAACATAAGGTGATCCCACCACTTCCCCTCCCTTCCCTGCTTTCCTTTTCTCTTCGGCACTTGCAGCTGTCTAACCTGCTGTGTACTTTACGGTTTAACTGGTCTGTTATCTGTCTCCCCCACTAGAGTGCAAGCTCCATGGAGGCAGGAGGTTTTGTCTGTTTTGTTCACTGCTGTATCTCCAGCACCTGGAACAGTGCCTGACACACATATTAGGTGCTCATATTTTCCAAAAGGAAGGGAGGCAGAGTCTCGCTGAGGGAGCCACATGAACCAAAGGACAGATGAATGTGGAAGTTTGCACAGCAAACACGCTATTAGTGTAGACAGACTGGAGTGTCTGTGTGGGCAGGTGTGAGGGGCATGAACAGGTAGAGGAAATTCAGGCAGGAAACACATGTTGGGGCCAGACCCTGGAGGACTTGAAGACCAGGCCACAGAATCCAGCTTTTATTCTGCATGTCGTGGGAACTATCAAGGGCTGTCACTGGGAAATTTGTATGAAAAGAGTCCTGTTTTAAGAGGATTCTTCTGACAGTGTTGTTTGTAGCAAGGGTAGGTATAGAGAGAGGCTGGAGGTAAGAATGCCAGCTAGGAGACAGAAAGCTACATAAAAGGCCGCGGCAGCCTTAACCAAAGAGAAGGAGGGGGAAGTGCAGAGGACAAAGCGACTCATGTAAGTGGAGGGGATAGAAAGAGACAGAGTTAACAAGATTTGGTCCTATTAACAAAAATACTAGAGAAGATGTAACAGTGGGATGACCTCTACGTGCACTGATTGAGTGACAGCTGCTCTAACATTAATAGTCAGAGTTGATGCGTCTTAGGGATGGGAAGCACCACTTTCTCCTTAGGGACAATTTCTTTACAGGTAAAATAATGTTTCTAAATGGTCTCTATTTATTTTACTCTATTTTTACTAATTAACATAACATAATAACCATTTTAGTACCTAGAGACCCTGAGGTTTACCTTCCTGTGGGACATATCTACAGTGACTGCTGAAAGTTCGATCTGATGACATCTCTGTCCCTATGACCTCTGTTTTCTTTTTCACAAGCAATGCTCCCACTAAGAGGAAGTGCAGATTGGCGCATTTGGAAGGAATGATAGAGGAAACAAAGAGTAGTCTATGGGATTGCCCAAAATCCAAAATAGACAGCAAAGGGATTTATGTCTGAAAAGAGAGCTAGGAGTCCTTTCTCCTTTTCCAAGCAGCCAAGGATTACATTCTCAGATGTTTTAAATTACTGCCCAGAATGTGTGTGTGTGTATGTATGTGTGCATGTATGTGTGTATGTGTATGTGTGCATGTGTGTGTCTATGTGTAGACATCTATACAAACAAGGCTGCCAAGGATAGACATAGAACCTGTACCCTATACAACTCACAGCCCTATTCACATGGAGTACAATGGGAGTGCTGCTTTCTGGAGTTGTGCAATGGATGGTTCTGCTTCCAAGGGGACTGATTTGAGGGGTAGACCTGCTCTCTCAAGGTCTGTCTCCCTCCCAGGACCTGCAAGAACTGCAGTTTGCCATTAGAGATTAATTTATTTGTATGTTTCCTAATCCATTAGTATAAATTAGTTCATCCAACTGACCTCTTCTGTGGCTGAAGGCTCCATGACTTCCTGAGAAAGCTTAAGAGATGGAGGCCTGAAAAATATAAAAGACTAAAGAGAGGAAAGATGGATGAGTTTCTGATTACAAAGTTGGCCTATTTCATACACAGTTGAGTCAAGGGCTGTTCTCCTCTGAGCAATGCTCACAGAATTAAATTGGGGTCAGATGGTGATGGACCTTAAATGCTGAGCTAATCTAGGAAATAGAGAATCATTAAAGGTTTTTAAGGAGGAAAATTTATGGAAATATGGATCAATCAAGCCCTCCCGCATGCAAATATCAAATGCTGAAGTTACCCACGGACTCCTGCCTGGACACCTCTGAGAAAGACATTCCCTTCTGGTCTCTGCCCTTCCATGCGGGCTGAGTAATCCACATCAACTCAATTCGACACACATTTACTGCCCACATACAGTACTGCACAGTTACAAGTTTCAGAAACAGCTGCTAAAAAGTACTATTCTCTGGCTTCCTCTCTCATTTTGAATATTTTCTTTCATTTCCTCCTATTTCCAATACCTTGGGTGACATTCCATCAGGAAGTAAACTTTCCAAGTACTGTCATGTTAGAACCTTAGGAGAGAACTGATGTGGCCTGGAGTGTTAACAGGAGCGCTCTGTACGATGAGAAATGTATGTTTTCTTTACTCTGGCCAGATTTTTCTAGACCAGAAAGTGAAGGTTTTTTAAATATTAGCATGTAGTATATTTAACAAAGTGCTTACTGAAAATCCCACAAAATATGTCTCTCCTGCATATTTTTAAAGCACAGAGGCGCTCACCTTGGTTTGTGTAAGCATTCAGTGGTGCATGTTATACTTTATTTTGGCCGCTGTGATACGTATCGGGAGGGTGGCTCTCTTTGGACTCCTGGAAAAGTTGGCAAACTGTACACAAAGCTGATCCAAGGATAGGGTGACTTGAGTGAGTTCTGTACGAGAGCTCTCACTGTCTGCTGTACAAACACATGTCTGCATTCACAGTCCAGTTCATCACGCCCACTGGCAACGGAACCATCCTGGGTCAAGTTCTCATCATCTGTTGCTAGGACTATGGCTTTAACTCACCTTCTAATGGTCTTCCTCATTCCAGGCTTTCCCACTCCCCTCCAGCCTCCGTATTGCCTCTCTATTCTGAAACAAAATCATACCTTGTCTCTCGCATTTTTAAAAGGCTCTGGTTTCTTTGCAGGGCTGGTTGGCAGCAATACTTTGGATCATGATCCATGCTGCTCCTTAGAGAGATATATCAGAATGTGCATAAAGGGCAGGCTGGGAAGGAGATAAGTGAGGTTTCAAAAGCCTTATTTAGCATCATCAATGACTTGAATTCCTTTTGAAATTTTAAATAATACTTATAGACTAAATGAGATTTGTGTCTATTAAAAGAGGGATAATGATCTTCAGAAAGAAGTCCAAACTCGTTCTGCCATTCAAGGTCCTACACAGTGTGGTTCATGACTACCTTTCCAGAACAATCATCTGTCTTGATATTGCTATTTTCAGTACTTTTCATTGATGATACTAATAAGAGTAAGGCTTTGAGGGACTTCCATTCAGTTAT
Organism: Equus caballus; assembly: GCF_041296265.1. NCBI lineage: Eukaryota > Metazoa > Chordata > Mammalia > Perissodactyla > Equidae > Equus > Equus caballus. Next base: position 43,429,697 of record NC_091687.1, read on the forward strand.
GGAGATGGATGCATAAACCTAATGTTAAGTGGTCTGAGATGTGTTAGCATAGAGATATACACAAGGTAGGGTGGTGGAACAGTGGGGGTGGTCACAAAATCTGCTTGGGAGGAAGTGTTGAAGCTCTGGAGCTGCATCACAAAGGCTAGTAATAATCACCTCCTGGACATTGGAGGGAAGGCAAACACATGCATAAAAAATACTGTGCAATGCCTTTGGGGCATGAACCTGCTGGGACGCTGTGTGATTGTGCATTGTCCAAAATAGAAGATGAGGTAGAAGAGACAAGAATAAGTTATGGGGCTTTATGGTGAAATTTGTAGGGAGATATAGAAGGTTTTTTGGCAGAGAAAGGACTCATAGATGTGTTTTTTAAATAAAAAAATGAAACTACCAGAAATATAGAGCAAGACTGGTAGTGATCGAAAGACCAATCAAACAGCTATTGTAATACTCCAGGCAAGAGATGATAATAGCCTAGACTCAGGCAGTGCAATAAAGACAGAGGTGAATTTGAGACAGATTTGGGAGGAAGAATTGAAAGGACTTAGAGACCCCTTCTTATAGGCCCTGAGGGAAAAGAGGAATTGAAGGTGGTACTCTGGTGTCCAACTGTGAACCCATGTAAATGATGGTACCATTAGCAGGATGGAGAATGCAATGAAAGGAGCATATCTTAGCAGAAGGTAGGAGTTCTGCTTTGACCGTGTAGAGTGTAAGGTGCCTGTGAGACATTCATGTTGGCATGTACAGTACAGAATCTGGAGCCTACAAGGGATATCTTGGCTGGAGATATCAATTTGTGGGTGATGATGAAAGACATAGGGGTAAGTATTATCCAGAGTGGCGTTTGATATGAGAAAAAGTAAGGCCAAAGACAGAACTATGAAGAGTATCTTTATTAAAGTAAATTATCTTTTAATTCAAAAATAAATTTTAATTTAAGAGATTAATTCACTGTTTTTCTATTTAATTTAATTTAATTTAATTTATTTATTTAATTTTTATTCTAAAAATTTAAAATATGTTACAAAAAGAATCACCATCTGAAATATCCATACATAGAATTATATGAAAGTGGCTAGGGCATTTGTTCTTAAGTTGAGAGCCATACATCTAACAGGCAAAAAACAAAAAAATGCCTTTGTTTCTCTCCAGGTCTGTTCACCAACAGTAGCATGGTAGTGAGCTTGGTTTAGAATTAATTCTGCGTTCTTGCCCTCCCTTTTATCCTTTGGAAGCTAGTTTCTATTCATTTCTAAGCCACAAATTATTTTATCAATTCCAACATTCACAATTTTTCGCGTTGGAATTGATGATGTGTTATAGTTTAATTAGCAGTAACCCTTTTTCTTAGTGGTACATAAAGTAATTGTGCATCTTACAGTCGCTGGCCTGCTCAGTTCAAAGTCCTGTGGTAATTGCTTTGTGCTTCCCCCTTTTGGCGGCAGCAAGATGTGCTTTGGAGTCAAGAAGGATGGAGTGGAATGGCCTGCTCTGCTCCCTGTCACCCGTCTCCACCTGACCAGACTTAGTGGTCTTCCATGAGCTGGTGAATGGTGGGACCATGAATGGAGGGACCATGGCCCCCTCATGAAAAGCAGAGAACAGGCAGCTGGGCACTCTGACCCTCTTCTCCGGGGTTTTGCATGCCCTGAGAGAGCAGGGGAAAGCGAGAACCCATTGCCCTCATAAAACACAAGCCCTTCTCTTCACAGAGGGCCGCCTGTGTCGCTGAGTGTTCTGGTTGCAAGCAGCAGGCACCAAGTCCAGGGATTTATTGGAGGAAATCTGGTGCTCCCAGAGTCAACAGGAGGCAGAAGGAACAGGCTTGAGAAAGGGCAGGGGCCGAGGGAACGCAGACCATGGACCTCTGGAACAATCTGGCCAGGATGCTGAATACCACTGCTACTATGGCACATTGCCCAAAATGAATCCTAAAGGTCCCCTAGGCTTTGCCTCCTGCTCCAAAGACAAAGCCCCAGTTAGGAGCATCCAGTGTGACTGCCCAGATCCTGCCTGTGTCCTGGTCACCAGGAGACAGAAAACAGGAAAATGTCTTTCCTTGGGCTTCAGGAGAAGAAAGTAGGGTCCAGAATGTCACCCATCCAACAGTACTACAAGGGAAATAACCCCTAGACAGAAAGGGGTTTTGATACTGTATTGCCAAACAGTGGCAAACGTTTACTGCACTCCCTTTCCAATGGCTCCAATTTGTGAGGCCATCAGAGCAGGTCAACAATCAGAAGACTGTGGCATATTCAAATTGACTACACTGGCTTCATTCTGAGCCACAGACTGGTAAAGGAGGCTAACCCTTCCGGAACTCACGCAGAGGTCAGGCCTTGTGCTAAGTGTGTTCTATGTGATTGCTGCCGAACATGCACTTATTCATTCCTAGACCTTCAGAAAACCTGAAGGAAGGAGCACGGTGGTTACCAAAGACTTTTGCAACCAGAGGGAATGAATCCAGCAAATGCAGACAGCAGAATTTGGGTGCTAAATAACATAATGTGTCTAAAAGATGCCATTGTTTGAAATTAGCCCCTTGGACTGACAGGTAATTAACTCTGCCACGAGTTTAATTTCTTGTGTAGACCTGGTACAGGAAACCATACATGGGTGGTAATTTTTTTTTTTCCTGCAATCTCAGAGGAAATGTAACCGGGTATGAACTAGTGGCACAACTCATATATCAGTAATCTAGCGGGTCTACATAAATCCTTTTCTTTAAAGTTATTTAACTGTTTTGGAAATGGTTTCAACAGAAGTAATTCCAATTGCACCAGAAAGGAAACCAGAGTCTTAAAGAAAAATAGACTCTCTTTGCTGAGCAAGGCAAACATCTCAGAATGCAGAGAAACAAACCAGTCTCTTGTGTTTTATTTCCTAACAAATCCACTGAAACACTTACTTTATGTCTTTAAAAGGCTGATAGACAAAGAATTCTATGGCCACTAAAAATTAAGCGTTGCAACTGGTTTGTAACCACTTCAAACCGGCAGGTACTATTTTTTAAATTCATTTCTTTGTGATTCACAGTATCTCATTATGGGACTTTGTACATGTTATAAACACAATAAATATTTGTTGGGTTTTTTTAGAAAAAAATCATTGAAAACCTATTCTCTGTGGAAGGATTTTCTATTTAAAGAATTAGATAACCTGCTATTTTCCCACACGCTTCATCCACAAACGAACACACTGCTATCACGAACCTAGCCCTTTTCATAGCCAAGCCCTTACAAAATAATATTTTTCCAATCAGCTCTAAGTTACACTTTCTGTCATGATGTTGCTTCTTGACTCTTCCAGGAATAAATGTTTAAAATAAAAACCCTTATACTGTGTGAGAGGTGAGAACTTGATAGTATCTAAAGCTGACTAATTCATTTGGTGAAACCAGCTTCGTTTTCAGAACCAGGTGGTATGAATGTACAAACTAGGTGGCTCTGATAAGAGCCCAGTTGTTTTCCATAGTCAATGGAACTGACAGTAAATTAATTTAGACTTTGACTCCTTCCACCCCTGGGGTCCACAAAATGTGATGGAAGAATCTGTTTATTAGTCTAAGATCTTCACACAGCTCACTCCCTTAACTCCTTGAAATTTTTGCTCAAATGTCACCTCATTGTGGCTTTTCCTGAGCACGCTGTTTTAAATTTCAGCTCTTCCTCCCCTTACCAGCATGCCCAATCCCCCTTTCTGGCTTTCTATTTCCCCATAGCACCTATCTGACACAGTATATGTTTTGCTTATTTATTTGTTTGCCATTCTCTCCCCTAACTCAAATGGAAGCTCCAAGAGCTCAGAGATTTTTTTGTCTTTCTTGTGCCTGTCATATGCCCAGCACCTGGCACACAGTAAGTGCTCAATAAGTATTTGTGGACATACAAGCTAAAGCAACGTTGTTTGAAGGTTTCTGTGTATGTATGGGAATTCACAACTCCCTTGGTGGTTTACGAAGCAGTTTCACTTCAATTATTTTATTTGGTCATTCTTACAACAGCATTGTGTTTTAAGAAAGGATATTATCCCAGTGCAGCAGACAAGGAAACAGGGCCTCAGAGAGTTTCTATGAATTGTGTACAATTAAGGGGCTAGCAAGTGGTAGACTCCAGCTTGGAACCCACGTCAATGTCTTCTCTCTCTATGCTGCTCCCGCCCACATTGTGGATCCATCTGACCAGAGGAATTAATGCTTTGTATTAAGCACTGCTGGTCAGGTCTCAGGGCAGTGGATTCCAAAATGTAAATAAGAACAGAATTTGGATATAGCATGTATATTCTTGGTAAATTAAGCAATCCCTATATATAGCTCTCAAGGATATGAAACCTAACTTCTGCTAGGCTGAGCCTTACATGTGCTTACCTCTTGGAAGTAGAAGAGTGATCCGTTTCGAGGCCATGTGATGTCCACCTCAAAGAACCTCCACAAACCCCTCCTGACACTGCAACTGGACATCGCACCTGCTTGTACCTTAGGCCTTTCTCCACAGCATTTCTGTTTCATGTCATGCTGTGGGTAGGGAGGCAGTACACATAATGGCTAAAGATCGTAGACCCAAAAGCAGGCAGAATCAGACAGAATTTGAAGCTCGACGTGGTTGGGAGTTTCTTTGGGGAAAATTTCTCTGTCTCCTCATCTATAAAAACTGGGCTAATGGTACCAAGTTCTGATAAATTAGATTGTACAAGTAGAGCATTCATCACTGCCTTGGGTATTGTTATATTTCCTGTATCTCTTCCCCTAGGTTATAAGATCATAGAAGGTAAGGCACTTCACTGGCTTTATTGGTTTGCTAGGGCTGCTGTAACAAAGTGCCACAAACTAGGCGGTTTAAACAATAGCAATTGAATGTCTCACAGTTCTGGAAACTAGAATTCCAAGGTCAAGGTCTTGGCAGGGTAGTTCCTTCTGAGGGCTGTGAGGAAGAATCTATTCTGGTCTCTTCCTTAGCTTCTGGCGGTTTACTGGCAGTCTTCCGCATCCTTGGCTTGTAGAGGCATCCCCCTAGTCTTTACCTTCATGTTCACGTGGCATTCTCCCTGTGTGTGAGTCTGCGTCTGGATTCTGAAGTACTGGGGGTTAGGACTTCAACATATCAGTTTGTGGGGGGGAACACAATTCAAACCATAAAATGGGTCTCATCGCCTTTGTATTTGTTGTATTTACTTGTATTTAGTAGGTGTCAGGGCATGGCTACTGAATCTATTAGATTTAAAGAAATGTCTCTAGAAGGTTCGGAAATGGAGCCACTTCCCAGCAGATTTTGAAAATTGCCTCTCCATCCAAGGTATACCGGAAGAGGAAACTTCCCTCCAGCTGGTGCCTCACTGGGCTTTGTGTTAGGACTTTGGGTCAGAAAGATACATCATGTTGAGGGGAATATTTTTTTCAGGACTTTCCAAGCAGGTTTTTAATGGGTAGGGGGCAGTTATATCTTTATATGTGAATAACCCCATGTGTTATTCAATACTTACCATTTTAAGGGTGTATTTATCTAAAAATCTGGATAACTCAGTGTTCTTTTCACAGTTTTAAGTGCAGATTTTTACCTCATAGGAATGTGTTAATAATATTGTGTTAATGAATGTGTTAATAATAAGTGACAATTCTCCTTAAAAGTATGTATATAGTGTGGTTATAAAGTAATGAAGTTTGATCCACAGTCTACACACGTGTGTGTACAGTACTGAATTTCAATGAAAATTGATATTTTAAAAATTTTAATATCTAAATTACAATGTTATACTTTATACATCCATATTTTTAAAATTAATATTCCTTCCACAAATCACTTGCTTAATATGGTCAAAACTTTCGGAGTTGCTTTTCAGGCTATACATATTTATTTGGACATTTATAATGCATTCTCTAAGTGGTTGGTGCTGAAATTTTGAGTTGATGTAAATCTTAGGATTTATTGTGATGGAAATGGGACTCTCCGTTGAGCTTGAGATCTTATAGAAGTCTGTGAATATTTGTTGAATGAATAAATACATCAATGAATGTATGGGAGGGGGAGGTGAAGTTATTTCTTTTAAACTCCATTTGAACCAATGAAATCAATAACCTACGGTGAATATAATACTTAAGAGTGAAGGTAATGTATTTAAAAACTGTGAAATCAAGTTTTAATGTTTTAGATCATTTTATTTCTGTCAGTTGCGTTTTCTTGTGACACCTTGACTCGCCCTACATTTACATTGTGACTGGTAATTTCAAGTGCTCTGCAATGAAAGAGGCCTCTAAGAAGGACAGGTTGACAGCGGAGAGAGAGGGAGCACAAGTTTGCATAGGGCGGGAAGGGCACTCTAGCATCTGGCGGTGGGAGCCAGCTGGGTCCATTTGTTCATGCTCATTAAATTTACATTAATGCATGAGCTGGTCTGAATGGGAAAATGCCATTTCAGGTTGGTTGCTCTCTCCCTGGCCAATGGCAATGACTTTGGGGGCCAAACCCCTGGTTGTTTACTTGCCAGTGGCGTTTGACCTGGGGTCAGACGTGTATTTAACCCTTTCCTGTAGGTCAAAAACAAATTAATTTGGTGAGAATTAAATTGGAAGAGTCGTCTGTACAGCAGGTGTCCCCTGTGGAGAATGTACCCCAGGTGGAACCATTTTCAGATCTATTCCTGGGCCATCTCCAAAGAAGTTTCAGAGGTCAGAGAGGCAATTCCAAGACATCCCATGTGGTGAGGGCCTGAGGTGGATGCAGCAGGTGCCGACTCGGGGCGGTTTTCTCAGCAACTTGGAGGGACTTTCAAAGAGGCCCCTTTGGGAGATAATTTATTCATATATTCATTAGCATATATCTTGGACATTCGTTGTGGACTGATTTACTTAGAAGTTGCCCTAAAGGATTGGAACTTTACCCTTTGCCCCTACCTCCCACCTTCAACCAGAGACTTTGATTTAAAGGAAAGAAAATAATGCATTTTTCTCTTTCTTTTTTCTAGAGGATGAGGAAGATGAGGAAATGGTGGAACCTAAAGTTGGCAACGATTCAGAACTGGAAAATCAAGACAAAAAACAGGAGGTGAAGGAAGGTATGGTGTGGAAGATAAATTGAGTCATCCTTTTATGGTTGCTATTTTTTTTTACCAACATAAGAGACTATAGGGGTAAGTAAAAAATAAATGTACACTCCCTATGTGGAAGATTTTTTATGATTGTTTAATACATTACATTTAGCAGCATAAACTGTAATCTCCAAAGCAAGAGTCATTTATTTTTTGACTGATAGAAGCAAATAAAATACAAACCATCCACAATTCCAGCAACAAGTCCAGTCACGATTCCAGTAAAACTATTAGTAAACAGTGATAAAATAAGACACTTGTTATCAAATGTCGTGTTATCCAGTTCACTCCGTCGTATAGTCCCGATGATAACAGTAAAGGAAAAGAGCAGATATAATTATTTTGTCAATAAATTCTAAAGTTTATTTGTGTGATCTATGTAGAAACATTAACAGTGATCGTTATTATTACCTGTACTGTTAAAGGGCTTCTCTCACATCTCTGCCTGTGTAAGGAAGAGCCATCTTTACATGTTCTAGTGATAATAATGACTAACGTTGATTAAGGGCTTACTGTGTCCTTGGCTCTCTCCTAAGTACTCTAAGTGCTCTGCTCACAACATCCTTTTGAAGCAGATATTATTATTTCCCCTATTTTATAGATAGAGACCTAGAAAGAGAGAGGTTTAAAAATTTACCCAAGGATACGTGATGTATAAGTACATGAGCCAGAAAGGGGAAGACAAGAAAAACTGCAGGTGATGTTTCCCTAAAAACCTAATTTTGTATCCCTTTGAGACTCTCAGCCCATGGAGACAAAAGAGAATTTTGAAATTGTCATTCTTACTGACAAATGGAGTGTTGGTGAGAGTGGAGTACATTAAAAAGATTCTTCCATATTTCCTACTAAGTGTCCCAAATAAGGATCAACACAACTTTAATTAGAAGCTCATTTGAGTTTTACATGTTAAAGATGCCTGTGGCTCTGGCACAGTGCATGGCACATAGTTGTCACTGGGGACTTATAGAAATGGGTACATATTGGTCATATGTACTCACTTCAGCCTGCTCAGGCCTTGCCTGAGGTTGACTACTGTCAGGTTCTGCGGTATGACTGAAGGCAGGGTATAAATTCAGCATCTTTAACAGAGGTATCCACGAAAGGCACAAGAGTTACTTTTTCCAAGAGATTCTAAGTGGATTTGACTGAAGAGATTTCATATTTACAACTCTAATAAGAACATATTGTTTTTCAAAAGCTGGTGACTAGAATATCATTAACACAGGTGTAGCAAGAGACTAAATAAGTCAAGATTTATTAAAATACTCTCTTTTTCCTTTTGCAAAATGTCCTTAAGATATACTGGGGGATAAGGAGCCAGGGTATCTTCTGTGAGTCTTGGCACAGATTCCCTGCCGCCCCCCAACCCCAATCGCCAAATTATCTTCTCTGGCAAAGCACTCCGACCTCCTTCTTAAGTTCTGAATAGAAACACCCTCCAGTTTTAACTGTTACTCATGCTTCATGGAATTGATTAAGGTCCTGTTAAAAGTCAAAAAGAAGTTTGAAAGTACATTTCCTGTTACTGCCGTGCTATGTGCCTCATTCTCTATTAATGGCCTTTCTGCAAATTAGCACATAATGGGTTAAAAGCATGTTTATGTTGGCATCAGGCTCTCTCTAGCTTTTTTTAAAGCAAGACAGTATTTTGCAAACTTTTTAAAGCATCTCCAGCAGATATCATCGTGGCGCCATTCACACGGCTGCATGGTAGTTAGGGCTGTGTCAGCACTTCCATTAGGAGCCCTGAGTTTCAGGGATTTATTACTCAGCCATAAAAATTCGCTCTGGGCTGAAACTTGACGTACACAGTTTCAAACCAGGGAACACATTTTTGAGAAATCTGGACTTTTTTGGAGTTTAAAAAAAAAAAAAAGGTGGTGAGGGGGAGATGGGAAAAAAATCTGTGCTCACTAGCTTTTGACGTTTTTGCTCATGTGACATCAAAATGCATTAAACAGTGAGGAAATATGGGTTCAATTTATTGCTGTTTTCACTCTTTTTTCCACAACAGAGTAGGGAAAAACAGCAGGTACATTTTAGCTTTTAATCAAATTTTAGGAAACTTCTATATGTGAGTGTCGTTGTATCTTCATGTTTAGAGATTTAAAACAACAGAATTGGAAACCTAACTCTTGTAAATGTGCATTAACTCAGAAACCTCACATTAACTTCAGAGGAGTTCCTTCTTTATTGATTTGGTTTGGTTTGCTTATTCTTGTTTATCAACTGATTCCTCTGTAAAATTCCCTTAAAAGCCACTGTCCCTATTTAATCTGATTTAATATTTAAGCTATTTGGGTTTACGTATATATTTTTTATCTTTTAAATTGAAAAATATTTTTAAATGTAATTTTTTATATTAAAATTTAACATCATTGGAACAAGGCAAGACATTTCTGAAGTGGATATTTTAAAAATGACTTTTGACCTAAAAATGAAATTGTAAAATGCTCAGTGTAAATTGTGGATTTCATTATGAATTTTTACAGAGAAAAAAGTCCCAAGAACCCTAGAAACCAAAAGATATATACTAAATAGAGTAAATTAAAAAGAAAATTGTAAAAGTAGACATTAAGGTCAACGTGAAGACTCAAGAAAGCATAACAAATAGGATAGAATCGTTATGGAAAACACATCACACATCAAAAAGTATTTTTATATACAAAACCAAGAGAAATGAAAATTTCGATAGTAAAAAGAATAAAAAGTAGACCCTAAAATAAAATTTATAACTAGATTTTAATTTTGCAGGCCACAAATTCATAAAATTAGACAGTCTTCTAAACTTTGAATTTCATGAATTTAGTATGTTGTTTTCATACTTGTTATTCAAGCTAAATATAACTGTGCAGTTAAATTTTGGTAAGTTTGTCATTTAGATCGTATGTAAGTCATATCCATGTTTTCTACTTTTCATAATGAATTTTTATTTTTAGAAAAATGTCATTTTAAATGCATAAAGTATTGTTAGCTCCTGGCAGAAATATTCCATGTTTTGTGTTGCAAAAATAAACAAACCTGCTACTATAATATTTTCTGCTTAACTTATAAGAAAAATCAAATATTATGAATGCCCACGTTTTGCTCTGATATGCCTTTTGCTATTAAATTAATTCCTACCTTTTTATACAGTGAACATGTGGAAAATAATTAATTAGGTTCCAGGGATAGGGAAAAGCTACAGAAACAGATATTTCAGGGAGAATTTGGGGTCTATCCTGGAGTAATACAATTCCAATTCTAATTGTTTATGCTTGTATTTTGAACCTTGTGGGTTCCATTAATCAACCACTTTTCTTTCGTGAAATATAATGTCTGGAGAGGTTTTATCTCTGAGCACAGCTTTTGGTTGTGGTTCCTAGATACTCCATTATGCTTTCATTACATCGTAACAACACTTACCAATTTAAAGATTTTTAAATATGGGAGGTTTTGAGTTTTTATCGAAAATAACTCTGGCCTTATTTGACTCCTAATGTGAATATTGTTTATGACTTTAAAAGAGTACTTGTCTGCACATGCATCTTATTATTTTGTGCTAACAAATCATGTCATTTGATCCCTGTTAGACATCAAAGCTTAATATAAAGCATCTCCTTTGTTTTGCTTCAGTAGCAATTTAATTTCAAGCCAAATATTGTATTGTCAAACATAATATCTGGAGAGGCTACTGCTTCACCTACCTGAACTTGGCCTCTGCAAATACACTTTGATCAGCCATTTATGTTTCTCTTAGAAAAGAAGTTGTATGTCTCGAAAGCTGAGATCAAAGTGACAATAAGATACACGGAAGAAAAAATTACAGAAAATTACTACAGACACTATTTTTTATTCAAGGTAATGGACCTGTAAGGAAGGATACAGGTGAACTAGAAGTAGCTAAAAAAGGTAAACAGAGAATAGAATAGATATTTTTTAATATCATAAAAAAAGGGAAAAAATCTGATTTCTCTGCTTAATTTCAGGTATATCTCAAGTTATCCATCAACAGTGACTAAGGCTGAAGGAGACTTTTAAAAAAAAACTTTCTTCTTGGCTCTATAGTATCCTTGTTTAATGAAGTTTATTTATTTATGTAACAATACTAACCAAAACAAAATGAACCTAGCATTTTGTAGGGATTTTTTTTCCTTTTGCCTAGTTACAGCTAATAGTTTTACTGTTTTCTTTCACTTCCTTACATAAGGGTGAAAAAATTCAAATGCCTCATTTATGGGAGTTTTAGAAAGTAGACTAATAAATTACTCCTCAGTTACTAATTATTGAATGCTTAACTATTTGCCCAATATATTTATTTTTAACCCTTAAACCAGATTTAAAGATTAGATATCATTACTCCATTTTATAGATAAAACTGCTGCTTAGAGGCTTTAATTGATTAAAGAACCAAAGGCAGCAAATGGCAGAGTCACTGTTGGGTTTGTAGAGTTCTTCTTATGGTTTATGGTCTACGTACTGCCCCCTCATCATTTCTCAAACTAGTGTCTGGTCGACACTGCTCAGCAGATGTTGATGGAGGTTCTTGGAGAGTCCCAGGACACATGGGCATATCTAGGGTTCTGGAGACTTCAGCAACAAAGAAATATTTCTAACTCTATTTAGGGCTGCTAGAAACTACTGGGTGAACTATTTTTGGAGACGAGCTTCTGCTGTAGTAGATCAATCATGTTTTGTTATAATATTACCTAGAGAGCATTTCTCAAGGTGTGAACCAACTAAATTATAATCATTCTAGTTTCTTATACAAATACAGGTTCTGGAGTCCCTCCAGACCCCTGTGTCGTGTTCTGGGGCAGAGAAGGGGAGGCCAGAATGAAAGAGACGTTGGGAACATTAAAAACTTGAGATGCACTGTCGTGGCTCTGCAGGAGGCTTCTGGATGGTTCAGATTTCTCAGGACAATAAATTTGAGCTACCATTAATCGAATCAAATAACACTTCCCTAAAACATACTACGGGTGACTGCACTTAAGTGATTTCTCGGACCATGTGGCCAGATACAAGTTGGTCCTGGTTATGGGGATGGTTGTGAAAGTGTTTGGAAAAACCTGTGCGTGAGTGGTTCCACCAGGGACTCCTCCTGGGCTTGTAACCGACTACCCTCTTCCTGTAGCTTAAACTTCAAGAGCTTCTGGTCCTGCTGAAAGAGTAATCAATCAAATGTTCGTTGAAAGCTCTGTGCGCAGGAGCTGAGCTGGCGTTCTTGAAGAACCACAAAAGATTCAGCTGGCAGTTTCTGCCCTGGAGGGTTTCTCAGCCTGGGGAGTCCCTAATCATTTCTCTACAGTTTTATGTAAACCCTACTATAGAAGCAACAGTTTACGTAATCATGACTCGGAGGTGAGCTAACTCTCAGACACTGACACACTACTAGTTAAGCCTCATTTTCGAGCTCATCTTCAAATTTAGTTTGATAAGATTAATCATGCTAGAAAAATAAGGTATAAAAACAGTTGTGAGGTATCTTAGAGAAGACGTGTTCCACGTGTTTGGTTAAAAGCAGACGATGTCTTAGGTGAAGGCAGGTTTGGAGGCACATGTTTCAGTTTTTAAGGGGAATCTATGTGGCAATCAGTCAGCCTTTCCAACTGACCATCTAAAATAAAATGAGTATATCCAATGGAAAGAGGAAAGGTGTTGTCTGGATCATTTTATAGATAGCTCTTAATTATTCAACATGTACAGCTTTACAGTAGTATCTAATATACATAGTTTTATAGATTTCTCTATTATGTACCATTTGAGCTGTTTTTCAAGTTCAATTCTAAAGAAAACATTCAGTACTGATTTCTAAAAAACACCAATCTATTTTCATCTGTAATCTTTTTCAATTCTTCAAAATAGTAATTAGTCCAGATATGAAATCTTTTTGTAAAACTGGTGGTGGAGACATCTGCAAAAACCTTTGGTGTGAATTTAGGAGTAATTTAGAATTGATATTAACAATGGTTTATTTCACTGTATCTTATCATGCTCTTGCTAAGCAGTATCTTTCAAGAGTTGGTTTCTTCCTGAAATGTTTTCATTGTTTTTTTTCTCCTTTCCTAACAATCTCTTTTACATAAAAAGCCCCTCCAAGGGAACTGACAGAGGAAGAAAAACAGCAGATCCTTCATTCAGAGGAATTTCTCATCTTTTTTGATCGGACAATACGGGTAATTGAGAGAGCACTGGCAGAAGACTCCGACATCTTCTTTGACTATAGCGGTCGAGAGTTAGAGGAAAAAGATGGGTTAGTTTCTTGTGTGCATTTAAAAAAGAAAATTTGTGATAAGTTATCTGTTGATTCTAAATTCATTTATGTATTGACTAGGCAAACCCCAAACTAACAAATCAGAGGAGGATGAAATTCCAGGGTTGATCTTGCTGAATAGCTTTGACTAAGGGCTTTGGTTATAACTTCTGGCTTAGAGTTTCCCTGTAATTATCATGCACTTCCGTGAAATGCTTTTGAACTTGATATCTGGGGAACAGTCCAGGTGATAGAGACTGGCAGAGTCATGTACATTGTCCTTTGAGAAAACATTCTTATAAACAGCATAAGGAGATTTGTGTTATATCCAGTAGATATATTTTTGATGTCTAAGCAAACAGGAAGCTGAAGAAAATAAACATGAGATACAGGAAACCTTAACTGGTCTGGGAGACAGACAACAGAGACTGAAAACTTTTTCCTCTTTTGAGACCAAAAGATTATGTGTGCATGCCTTTTAGGAAACACATCTGCAGGGATATATTTACAGATAAAACAAAAAAAACTAAAAGCAAATGGTCTCAAATGACTTTCTTCGTGACTACAACATGTGTATTATGAAAGGCAGTGGCTGGAAACCATCGTAATGGGGATAGTAGGAGACACTTGATGATGTTTGTAAGAAGAAGATATAGCTGGGTTTTAGCCACAGATTCCTTTTGGCCAAAAGCAATATGAAAAGGTGAGGTCACCTGCCTTTTTCATCAGACCTGACTTTTTATAATTTCTACAATTCAAATACATTCCCAAAGGGCAATGTATTGTGACTGGGGACGCTCAGAGAAACGTAATAGAGGCTCTCAAAACAGTTTCAAAAGGGAATTCTGAAAAGCTTCTAAACAGTTGACAGCATTGTTAGACTACTTCAAAGAGACAACGATATTTTGAATATTCATGTTATGGATGTTTGTTTTCTTTGAAAAAGCCATTATTCTGTGATTCAGTTGATTTTCTAGGCCCTATTTCCCTCTGAGTGCCTGGCCCATTGTTACCCTGGGTTCCTGGCAGTTACTTGGGTGCATGTACCTCTTGCCTGAGTTTACAACAGTGGAGCTGAGGAAGGGTTAGCAGGAAAAAAAGGTCATAAGTCAGCTGATTAGAGCCCAAGTAAATAGTTTGCAGCCAAGTCACCCAGTCTGAACAGAAGCTATATAAGACAAGTGATGCAGGTGCAAGCCAATGGAATGAAGCAAATGAAGAGGAAAAAAAGGTGAGTGTGGAGGAATTCCTGAACTGAAGCCTGGGAAAGTTAGGCAGGTTTCCATGCAGGTCCAAAAGCTGCTGGCACAGAACAAGCATTACTCAATTTAAACACTCAGTCTTGTGGAGCAAATGCAGCGTTCTTCGAAGGAGGTTTTGTGGCCAGTTGAATATCAGCCAAATGTAATCCTTCTAGATTGGTCTGTGTTTTGGTCTGTGTTAAGTATCTAATACATTTGGTGAATCCCCCACTCTCCACCATGCCTGTCTCATGGTACAACTTATCACTTGCCATTGAGCAGGGAGGCATCCACTACAGTCAATCAGCAATTACAGGTAAATAGAAACATGCATATCATCTCTGGTCAAAGGCTACATAAGGTGGTATTAAGATCAAGGAATCTCCGAGTGCTCTCTTGCTGCTGGGAGATTTCCAGTAAACTCTGCTTCAAGATAGAACTTAGCAGGAGGAGGAGAATGCTTTAGGCTGGTCCAGATGAGAACCTGAAACAAATTTGACATTTCATACCAGGCTTAGAACATGTGGACACCTTTTCTGCACCAGGTTAGAGAGGAATTTTCATAAAAGAGACCGTCATTAGTTCATTTATTTATGATCAATGTTTGCTGTCTAAATTAATGCTTTGGGGGCCGGCCCTGTAGCCGAGTGGTTAAGTTTGGCATTCTGCTTCAGTGGCTCAGGGTTTGCAGGTTCGGATCTGGCGCGGCCTATGCACTGCTCATCAAGCCATGCTGTGGCAGGCAACCCACATATAAAATAGAGGAAGATGGGCACAGATGTTAGCTCAGGACCAGTCCTCCTCAGGAAAAAGAGGAGGATTGGCAACAGATGTTAGCTGAGGGCTAATCTTCCTCAAAAATAAATAAATAAATGATAAATTGGTGCTTTGGCTTCAGAGAGTATTGTGTGCCATGCTCTAGCCATTTCGTTCCTTCAATATGAGTGGCAGAGATGAAGCCCCATTCTGAAGCATCATATTTTTCTTTGATGTTTAAACCCTCCTAGGGATGTCCAGGCTGGAGCCAACCTTTCTTTCAATCGTCAATTCTATGATGAGCATTGGTCCAAGCATCGAGTAGTCACTTGTATGGACTGGTCTCTCCAGGTAAGAATTGTTACTGGGATGGGACAAACTGGGCTTGTGTTCTCATGGCATTTGCATAAAAAAATAAGAGACATTAACTCCACTACTTTGGATATGTTCACTAACCTACAATGTTCTTCTGTGCCTGTTGGTTTTCTCATTTTACTGAGGCTTCAGTTTACGTTTTGTCCTCTGTTATTCACATACATTGAGTACTCACTATGTGCTGGATACCAGACAAGGAGCCAGGCCATTCTGTCCATGAGACTGCTCTCATTAAGGTCACCTATGATTTGCCATTTGTCAAGTTCTGTGCATATTTTTAAGCTTTCATCTGCCCTGACCTCTCTTTATCATCTGCCTTAGTTGACTTCCTGGTACTTCTAAAAACAGTATCCTTCCACTGAGTTCCACAATTCTACTCTCTTCTAGTCCTCACGCTTCTCCAAGACTTCTTTTCCCTTTATTACCCTGGGGATCCTCGTGGTCATGTCCTCAACCTTTACTCTTCTTTCTGATAACATTCTCTGTGGGAGATCAACCACCACATGGGCAGCCTGTTTATATCTCACACCCAATATCACTCCTGATTTCCGGTTTACACACCAGGTAGATCCACTCAGGTGTCCCACAGAATCTGAAACTAATCACTAACTCACTATTTCCACATATCTGACGTCCTTTTTTGCCTACTGCATTCTTTCTATGATAAAGCCATTGTAATACACCCAAGGGCCTAAAGCAGAACTTTCATCACTAACATTAGCAACTTCCTCTCCCTTATCCCCCAGACCTAGTCTGTCACCAAGACTGTCCATTTCTCCACTCATATATTCATCATCTTACATCTGTAATATTGCTAATCTTCTAACTTGTCTTTCTCAATCCACACTTGTCCACTTATAGATTTCCCTCTGGACATCTGGCCAAATAATCTTTCTAAAATGCAAATCTAATCACTTTACTCCCTGGATTAAAACTCCACATTGCCTGTAAGAAAAAGTCTAAACTCCATAGTGGAGCATTCAGAGTAAAAGCAGGTAGATTTACCAAAAGCCAGTTTGCTGAATCTCCAACTCAATTAGTTGACAATTTATGCAGCACTGAGCAGTTAAATAACGTGCACAAAGGCACACAGCCTAGTTGTGGTGAGGCCAGAATTTGAACCCAGGTGGTCTGACCCCCGAGCCCATGTTCTTGACAACTATGCTATTTCCCTCTTGCGATGACAATGAAATAATAGCAATGAAGGAAAAGAAATGATTAGTCCTGGGCATTTATGCACAGCACAGTTTCTGCTTTCTTGTATTCTATGCTTTTATGGGGAATAATAATCATGGCTAGCTTTTAATTTGTGTTTCTTACGTGCTAAGCACAGTGCCAAGTGCTCTGAAGGCATTATCTTATTTCACCCTCATAACATCATATGAGGCAGCCACTATGACTATTTCCATTTTATAGCTGAAGAAATTGAGGCTCAGAGAAGCTAAGTAACTTGCTAAAAATTAACTAGGATATGGTAGAATAGTGATTTGAACCCAAGTCTTTTAGCACTTCAAGGCATATTCTGTTTACCACTGCCTCCTGCAGAAGGCCTGTGAATCTGGAACCAGGAGAGGTTATAAGTGCTGAATGATATGGGCAGGTAGCAAGTGCTTTCAGAGTTAGTGGGCATTGGGATCTGTCTCTGGTCAGACAGGGCTTCTCGGAAGACTGGGATTTAGACCAGTGGAGGGGAGAAGAGTGCGTTGTAGGCAGAGCAGCAAAAAAGACGATGTGAAGAGCCCCATTTAATTCTACTGGGGAACAGGAGAACTGAAGAGGAAGGTAATCCCCCACAACTGGACTGTCATCAGCCACCAAGTGGGTGAGTGTTCTCTCCTCTTGAATCTCCTTTCCCATGCAAACAACAGAGCACACAGTGCATGATCGTGCCGAGACTAATACAAGCAGAGTTTGCCCAGCCTCTTTCTGCCAGTGCGTGGGTGGTCTGTGAGCACTCTTGGGTGTGTGCACAGAAATCAGATCCAAGCCTGAGGATACACTTAGCTTGGCTTGTTCACTTGTTCAGAGTCTGGAAATTATACAGGAACCTTACCTGACACATTCCTCAGAGGCACTTTTACTGTGTTCCCGGGTCAGCTGATAATGCTTCCTGAGGAGGCAGCAGGGCCGGCATCAGCGGGGCTGGTCCCTGCCTGGCCTCAGCTTGCAATGGGCCATATTGCTCATGGATGGATTTGTTTCCACGTAGGGTTCTGTGTGATGTTTTTGTTGCAGGAAGTGAAACTGTAAAGGGCAGGAACTCCACCATGGAGGGACCAGTTTTGTGTAACCTGCTCATCTACACTGTAGTGAAGAGGTTTGCAGTTCTGAAAAATGTGTTTCATATGGAGCATGAGAAAGAAAGAATTGGAACCCTCAGCTCCTATATCATAACACTTTTGTGGGGTTCAAAAGACCAGGTTTACATGCTTATGGGATGGAGACTTCCTAAATGGATCTAGAATCAATCTAATTATGTTAAGAAACAAAAGAAGGATAAAGGCACAGCTTGGAGTCTAATGGTTACATGTACACCTAGGATAATTACCTGAATGGGACAGGAGGGAGCAGACGGGAAAAAAAGGAAGGAACTATAAGGTTTCTGCATAGCTTTGCTTTGATCTCCTGGGCTTCTTAAAGAAGAACACTTTAACTTTGCAACATTTACAAAATATCCACCAAACATTATTCCCTGGAAGAAATTTGGGCACTTGAGGAATTATGTCAACTTTGTCACTCATTGAACATTGTGTAGCAGAGGGGGTCAATAATGCTATCCACATACCACATAACAGATTTCCCAGACTTGCACAAAACCAGACTCATGATCTTACTTCCACCATAGATACTCCTTTCACATGTAAATTGCATCCTCCAACATTGCAATCATCCAAGATACAAACCCAAGTGATGTCTGACAGCTCACTTGCTGCCAAATCCAATCGAATTTACAGTAGCAATGACTACCACTGACACCGATTCAAATACACTAACATGTAGATTTGGCATCTACTTTATGTCATGCCCTCTACTTCTTGCTTTTATTAGGAAATAGCTTCCTAACTGGTCATCCTACCTCAAGTCTCTACACTGTTGAGTCATTATAAGTACTTTTACCACATTGGTATTTGCACAGATTACTTATATGCTCTCAATATTACCTTGGACAAGTTGCCTGACTTCTTTTGGCTTAAGTTTCCTCATTCATAAAATTATGATAATACCTAGCTCACATGTTTACTGTGAGTATTAAGTGAGCTAATGTATTTAAAGCACTTAACATTTAAGAAGTATCTAGTACAGAAAAAGTACTCAATAAATATGACCTAGTAGTGAGAGTAGTACTAGCAGTAGTTGTGGAATGTGACTCCTACTGTCCCCAGAGTAAAGTCTCAAATCGTTAGCCTGTACTCAGTGACTTCTGTGAGGATGCCCTGGGGCATTTCCAGTCCTTTCTTCTTTTTCACCTCTTCATATAACCTGCCTCCCAGCCAAATGCTACCATCTGATGTCTCCTGAACATGTTCTTCAACTCTGCGTTAGTTAAGAAAACTTTACCTCTGGCTAGCTTAAGCAAAAAGGGGAATTTATTGGAGAACCTCTGGTGTACTTAGGGAATCCGTGGAAACGATGAAGAACTGGGACTCAAGAAGAGTGGAAACCTGGGCAGCTTGAGGGACCTCACCAATAGGATGCTGTCATAACCTGACTCATTTGCCAGCCCATAGGTTCTGTGTCTCAGTTCAAAATTTACAATAGCTAGCTTAGAGAATGTGATTTGCCTAGCTGGGTCAAGTATCAACCCTGCAATGAATTAGTTGTCCCTGGGAAGTTAGACACCTGTATATTGAGATAATCTCCAAAGATGGGAGAGTCACTGTGAAACAGGCGGATATCCAAGAGAAATTTCCTGCACCCATATTCGTGCCCTTGTCCATACTCTCTCTCTTCTCTGCTAATAACGTACTCATCTGTCAAGGCCCAACTCGAGTCTCATTTCTTCTCACAAGTCCATTCGAATTTCTCTCCCTGCCACAAGCCATGCCATCTAAAATGGTTATTTTCTCCTCTCGCTTGCTTACCTTGCTTACAACTCCCTCTTAGCACATATCGTGTTCTGCTTTTATGTTTGTGTTATAGATATTCATACATGTGTCTTACCTCCCTCTACTGAATGGTGAGTTCCCACAGAGCAAAGCATGTTATTGTTGACATTCTTGTTCCACATTTCACCGGGCACAATGCCTAACATATGCATAGGAGGCACGTGACACATGCCACAGTGGACTGGAAGGGACATGGCCTTTGAAGCCAAACAGACTTCAAGCAGGGTTCTCACTTCTTGGTTTATTAGCAAAAACCCTCAGAACAAGTTACTTACCTGGGGACTCTCGGCTTCTTCATCTGTAGGAAGGGGAAAACTGTTGCCTACTTTAGAGGATTGCAAGGACCAAATGAGTTAACTCATTATCCAGCTCAGTGTCTGGCACATAATGGGCACTTAAAACATGTTGGTTCCCTCCTCTCCAATAAATGTCAGATTTTATTTCTCTCTAAGAACAAACAGCTTGAGAGAAGATCTGATAATTTCCGGGTAAAATTCTCCTAGGTTAAACATTGGATAATCCATTGCCATGAATAATCACAAACTTCATAATTGTTCATATTCTTTTTAAAATCATAATTTTAACATTTAAGCTTTAAATAATTGTTCAGAGATTTACATTTTATTGGAGAATAAGAAAATACAACCAGTTATGTTCAAACAAACAACAGAAAAATGCATGCTAGAGGAGACTTTGAAATCATAGAAATTTACATGAGATAAGAGTGAAGTCAGTATCTTTAGGACTTATGATCCCAGTTATAGAAATTACGCCTGAGGCACTTCACTGATATTTTATTAAAACTCTCCCTGTTTTCTAAAGGAGTTTTAAAGCCAAATAATTTAAAACATTTTTTAATGGAAAAAAGAAAAGCTATAAGTAGGAGCCAGCGATGAGACCCAGATGTGAAGCTGTGCGATATTATTCCAGACACATCTGGCTGCTCATTGGCTGCTATGGTAGTGGTGTTGATGTTTATAAAGTTGCCTTTTCACATGTGACATAGTTAAACTTCAGATGGACAGTCTGGAGACTTCTGTGTTTATCTGGATGTTAGTTTCTTTGAATGGGCTTTGAATCAAAGGCCTTTCCTAATAGGCCTTTGATTCAGCCACTGAGGAATGTTTTCTAATAAAGAATGATTACATCTCCTGGTGGCCACATTCATGTGTATCGTTGTAGGCTTAGACTTCCTCTGCATCAACCAGCAAGTTGCAACGCTCTGCAGCTTTCTTAAGTTGAGGGCGCTGAAAGAATGAAGAAAGCCACATTGAAGACTTAGGTTTAATTATTTTTGATAGGAAAAAAAGTTGATATTCAAATTTATAAGAACAGTCTTCTGTTAAATATATACACAGCATAGTGGAAAAGAAGGAAAAATTAAATTATCTGTGATCAAAGAGTGCTATGATCTGCCATAATCCTGATGCTATTTTTAATGGAGGTGCCTTATGGGAATCCCAGGTAGGAATGGCATTTTCATGAAATGTATTCTAACTCATAATTACTTCCCACAAGATTCATCCTCAGTTTGTTTAATAACACACAGCACAGAGTTCACATAGGGTGAGTAGGTGTTTCTACTCAAGGTAGAGTCCTTGCTATTTTACTGCTTGTGTTTCTTGCACTTATGTCTGTAACTGTTGGCATTATTTGACAACAAAGGATTAAATATAAGGTCTTTCCATGGAGCATAGAGTTACTAAAATAAAAAATAACATTTGTAATTCAATAGATTTTGGCACAAGTTTGTTATGTGCTGGGATTTACTAGACCCTAAATTCAGAGGTCAATAAAGCCAGTCCCTATGCTCAAAGAGCTTACAAACTAATAGGAGACACAAGTAGGAAAAAATCATAATATAATTTGACAAGTGCTTTACTTGGGGAACACATATAATGCCGAGGGAGCCAATGAGAGGCAAGGAGGGGTGATGGATGATTAGTTAGGATTGTCTGGAGAACTTGATGCCTGCATTGAGTCTTACAAGTTAATGATGTAAACCACACAGAAGAGGCATTCCAATGAGAATGAGTATCAGACTCATAAGTACAGAGGCCTTACCTATGAACCTCAGAACTAGCCCAGTGAGCCTGGGTCATGGGGTGTAGGGGTAGGATGGGGAAGGGGAAGTTGTAAGAGCTTAAGCAGAGGAAGAACAAAGTGACGGATCGTGAAAGATTCTATATGACTAAATTTTATCTTGAAAGTAATGATAAGCCATTGAAGTGTTTTAAGCAGAGGAGTGACTTGGCCAAATGTATGTTTTATAAAGTTGTATTGACAAAAAATGGAGAGTGGAGTAGGTGAGGGTGGGAACTGGGAAGTCTGGAAGCAGGAAGTCATTAGGCAGTTGTTGCCTTCACTCAGACAAGAAATTAGTTTAGGAGGCTCTCACCTTAAGGATGGAAAGAAAACATCCATTTGAAAAGTATTGAGGAAGAAGTGAAACACAGTATGTGGGATGAGAAAGAGGAGGGAGTGAAAATGAATGTGGAGTGTCTGGCCTGGGGAGCTAAGTGAATGTTAGTGAAAGGCACCAAAAGAAGGAACATTGAAGAGCAGCAGGTTTTTGTAGAAGGCAGTAAGCTCATTTTTCTATGCAGTGTATTTGATGTGTCTATGGACAGCCCTGAGAAATCCCCAGTAGGCAGTCAGCTCTAAGATCTGCAGCTCAGAGACAAATCAAGCCTAGAGATATAGATTTGAACATTGTCAGCATATTAATGCTTATTAAGGCCTTTGGAGTAGATGAGAACACCCAGGGAGAACGTGTAGACAAAGACAAAAAAGAGGGCAAACAGCAGCCCCTCTTGGAATTTGTAACAGAAGGAGAACCTGTAGGGACTGAAAAAGAGTGGTCAGGAAGAAAATGAGGAGAGAATGATGTAATGGAAGGCAAGGTAGGAGAAAGGAGGGAGTAACCAAATGTCCGATAATATAGAGAGGGCCAGCCACGTGTGCAGTTTGGTAGTTTTTGACTCCAGCAAGCGCCTGTGGAACATTGGAGGCAGAAACCAGAT
Organism: Equus caballus; assembly: GCF_041296265.1. Taxonomy (NCBI): domain Eukaryota; kingdom Metazoa; phylum Chordata; class Mammalia; order Perissodactyla; family Equidae; genus Equus; species Equus caballus. The sequence continues at coordinate 43,452,519 of NC_091687.1, forward strand.
TGCAGTAGGTCCAGTCTGTAGTTGGTATTAAATATGCCGCAACTTAAAAAGGAAGTGCCATTTTAAGTATGTAATATAGCATGCGTATGTAGGAATAAGAAAGTTTTCCTTGTGTTGTCATCTTGGCCTAATTCCTCCTTGTTATCTCTTCCATTCAGTACCCTGAGCTGATGGTCGCTTCCTACAACAACAATGAAGATGCTCCCCATGAACCAGATGGAGTGGCCTTGGTTTGGAACATGAAGTTTAAGAAAACCACACCAGAATACGTCTTCCACTGTCAGGTAGGAGTCAGCATAGTAAAAATAACTTACATCCCCCTCTAGACCAAATATAGTTCATGCTGCATTGCATCTGTCTTATGTGGAGAGGACGAACTGAGTTTAAAAATGGAATTGTTGACAATTTTGGAAAATTCCCCCACAGTAACCTAATGTTTTGGGAAAGTGGCAACCCTCTCCAAACAGTTAGGAAGCCTGGTTGGGGACTGTGTGTCATTTTCTTTCTATTTAAAACAGCCCCCATGAGGATGAGTTTATAAAGACCTCGCACTTATGAAGAAATCCTGGTACACCACTTCCTCTGCTTAGCAGCAACATGTGCTTGCCCACCCACGTGGACATCGTCAGAATACTACCATTTCAAGCTCCCTCCTCTTTCTTAAATGCAGCTGAGTGGGATTTTGCCAATTTTAAGTTTATGGGCGCCATCTTGCTTACAGATAATATTTTTGTAGCCAGTTTAGGGGAATACTTATCACAAACATTTCTTGAATTGTTGAGAAATATAGATGCTATTTCCAGTTTGCAAGTGCAGAGATCATTCCACATCGTTTTGGATATTTTACTCCTTGTGTCTGCTGACACATTTGTCTTCTCTTCCATTCAATACAATAAAGGCCGAAATTATGTTACACTTGCACACATTCGGCTTTGCCTCTGCCTAAATAATAGGCCTCAGAAGTGGCCAGTACCCCAACCCCTTTATTAATACCCCTATCCTGTGATTATGCACAGGAAAATGCAAAACAAACATTCCAGCTTATAGTTTCAGTTCCTCAAATATTATGATTCAGAGGAACTGAGAGGCAGATTACTCCAAATACAAATACATCGGCTGGAGCGGGTGGGAAACCTGTTGATACTTGGAAGCTTAGTGCCATTTTCTATCTAAGAGCTAAGTATCTTTTTGAACTAAACTATGTTTAGACTTTAGAACATTATCAGATATAATTTGAGGAACAGGAGCTGCTGGAATAAAAGTCCCAGCTTCAACCTGATTGAGTAACCTCTAACTCTGGCCATGTTTTTCTAATTTGCTATCTTAAAAACAACAAGAAGTCTAGGTCTGCATAGTAAATAACCTTTATTTTTTGAACCTTTGAAATAAGAACAGTTTTTTCTTTCTTTTTTTTTAAGATTATCAAATTTGTCAGCTTGATATGCTCTTTCTGTAAACATAGAAGCACAAAATCCTAATTTTGTTCAGTCACAAGAGGTTTGATGAATTACCAGGAAAATACTAAAAGGATTATAGGATAAGCAGAAGCACATTTTTGAAAAACAGTGCCATTTAAATTATTTTGATATTACAGAATGCATATCTTGAATTTTAAAAAATATAAGGGGTAACATATTATATTGTTTTAGTCAATGTACATGATGTTAATCATAATTAAAATTTTTTTATTATATTAACTGACTATTGGTGGCCTGTGATAACAGTTTGGTAATGTGCTTAATATTCACAACATTGCATAGTAAAGAGGTCAGTAGGAGCATAATAATGCTGAGTGAAGAAGCAAATTCCAAAGGTCTTTGTAATTAACTGGAATTTTAAAATTACTTGTTTTATTACAGAATAGGCAATACCAATACTGATTGAAAAGAGCATCGTTTCTTTCCTCTCCTAGTATCTTTGGGATCATTTACTAAAGATTTTACCAACAAGGATTTAGTTTCACTTTTAGATTCTCCCTTAAATGATCCAGTATATGTATTTTAGAAGAAAATATACTCTTGATTTTTTTTTTTTTAAGTCAGAAGTACTCTGAATACCAAAAGATGCTGACTAGAATTTCTCTGTATTTTCCAAATTCCTGCTACCACCTTCACTTCATCTGGTGACCAGAAACAAACGGGGGTTCTAAACTCTACCTGGCATCCTCCCTGAGAAAATGAGCATTCTAATACTTTTAAACTTTGGGCTTGATTAAATGACATGTGTGAAAGACCATGAAGACCCTCAGACTCGAGGTATCAAATAGAAGCTACTCAGTTTAACCAAACACATATTCAAAGATATCGAAAATCATGATTGTGCTACTCAGATATAAATAATAAGTAGTTCCTATAAATGACCCTCAATATTTATGAAAAACATGTTTAGAAAAGCTTATGAAAACCTAAATTACTGAATACCACTATAGTACCTAGTTTCTGTTATTCAATTATTTCTCTTAAACTGATCTAGCTGTAGGGGACGGAATGTATCACCAGCTTTGGGAAGGTGAAAAAGGGGATAACTTTGATTCTTCTCCAGAGAGAAGGAGAAGGAAGAAGTGGGCAGAGCAAAAGTAATTATCAAGCCCTTCTGAGGACCACTCGTGTATTAGTCAGGGTTTTCCAGAGAAACAGAACCAATAGTATAGAGAGAGATAGAGAAAGAGAGTGACAGAGACATATACAAACACAGACCCACAGAGACACACTCTGTCTGTCTATATTTGTAGAGAGAGAGAGGGAGGGAGGGAGACAGAGACGGTGGCAGAGACAGAGAGATTTAGAATTTGGTACTTCTTCGGAAGCCTGTCTTTGCTCTTAAGGCCTTCAGCTGATTGGATGAGGCCTACCCACATTATGGAGGATAATCTACTTTACTCAAAATCTACTGATTTAAATGTTAATCACATCTAAAACATACCTTCACACTAACATTTGGACTTGTATTTGACCAAAAACCTAGGTACCATAGCCTAGCCAAGTTGACGCATAAAATTAACCATCATCCCTGGATTTCATCTAAGAGCAATCCAGGAAACCAATATCTTTCACAACTCCTAAAGTCCTACTAATTTCAGATCACTTTGGGCTAATAGCAAATGTACCTAGAGTGACCAACTTTGAAATTGTTAGACAGTAAGTGAATGGGACCTTTCCTAAGAGGTAAGAAAAAAACAGTAATCTGAGGACATAGGGAATGTCTCTGTGACATTGAATCTATTAAAAAGCAAAAGATACTAATATGTATTGAGAATCTACCCTTTACATTCATTGTTGTAAGTTCCTCTCACCACCTGTGGCTTAGAGAAGTCATGAAACTAGGGCGGGTGCCTGTGACTAGCGAAGCCTGGTTGGAAGTCAGCTCGAAGCCCATGTAGTGCCTCATGCTGCATTAGGAGCGGATTCAGCCAGGTGACACCATGCAGGTGTGTGGTGTGGCATGGGGCAGGGGGAGGGATGAATAGAAAAAAATGGAACAGAGCTGTGTTTTCCATCTTAGCTGATCATTGCAATCACCAGGGCAACCTTAAGAATTACTCATGCCTGCATTCTGCCCACAGAGACTGATTTAACTAGTCTGGGGTTCAGCCTGGGCAGTTTTAAACGCTCCCAAGTGATTTGAATATGCAGTAATAGTTGAACACCACTGGAAAGTAGAGGAGAGATGAAGAAAGGGGATGATAAGGTGGCAAAACTAGTCAGCATCTTTATTGGAAATGTGGGACTTTTATTTTTGTCCCACAGTTCCATTTTCCTCTTTGACCCAAACTAGAGAGGCATTTCTTGCCTTTATTGCTCTGATGCTGATCTCCTAGCTGACCGTATCTGAGAAATTCCCTAACCGACTCGCCTGCCCCTTCCCACTCCACGTCTCCCCACTCTCACAAACACACTCACTTTCTCTAGCTCACTCGTTGCTGGGATCTGCTTTTGCAGTGGGTAGTCAGAAGACCCCAAGTTGTTTTTCCGGGAATGGGCCTAAGACCACATTGAACATGACATTAGGGACGCTGTGCATGGGAGAGTACTGTTTGGGATAGTGGGATAGTTACACACCTTGCCACAGTCGATATCCATGACGTTAGGGTAAAAGCCAGGTAAATATCAATGGCTACCAAAAGAAAACAAAAGTGCTCTGATACTGTGTATGACTGAGCTGATAAGAGACCAAACCAGAGTAACTTGGGCACCCAGGGAAGTCATAGATGAATTAGTGGATGGAGGTGAGGTGGGGAGAAAAATGATACGGGCGGTTTGGTTACCATGCACTGAACTCTAATAGCTATAGATAACTACATTTGTCTTTTATTTTACATTTTCCTAGCACTTCTGCCTTCATAATCTCATTGATCCTTATAACAGGGAAGCAGAAAAGATGTTATTAATCTCCTTTTCCAATTGAGAGATTTTGCACTTTAGGACTTCCCCAGCTAGTAAGCAGTAGAACCGGATCCAAGGCTCATTCTACGTCTACATGATGCCGTCTCCTGGGCTGTGTCCAATGATGGGACACTGTGGGGCTTGACAGCAAAGGCTGCACGGTTCATTGGAGGTGTATTTTTGGTGGCCTGCCACTTATAAGATATTGGTTAGACGTGGTCCCAGAGGTGGCTCTCTTTACCATCTTCTAAACCTAGAGGGGAATTTGGAGAGCCCACAGAATTAAAATCCATGTGAGAAAAACGAAGACCCACCCCTCACTGACCTATCACTCTCCTTCTACCTCCTGTCTGATGTTTGGTAAAGCTTATTTATTTACAACTGGTACCTTTTAGACACTCTCTCACTGAGATCAGGTAGTTGGAATGTGTTTCCACACTCTCCTGTGATGTTGCAATAACTTCAAATTGAGACAGTTTGCTTGGTCAGAACCTCTTTCCTGCGGATAGGGAGAAGCAGCGGGTGCCTTATGATGATTGTACTTTTATCATTTTGGAATAATCACATTAGCCATCGATTTTTTGCTGATCTCTGCAGATTCTTCATGTTTTTCACAAGGATGTAATTGCAAATTAATTCAATGGCTCAGAAAAGCATCATTTCAGGCACTAGAAAGTAAAGGCATAAGAAGAAGACATCAGGTTCAGTGTTCTTTAGCAAAGACTGACAGGCTTTTAGCCTAATCATAAAAAGATTACAGAATGAAGGCTCATTTCTCTCTGTTAAGAATAGTAAGGCCAAGTACCTTCTACTTCTGTGGGCAGTTTCATGTCTTTGCTAAACTGAATTTTTCGTGTGGGCTCTGGTCCTGCATTTTCTCTTTTCATTTCAATAAGAGCTGTCCATACTTGGAAAATATCGGTGGACTCTGCATAGAAATCAGCCACTCAGCCCCACCACACAGTCTGGCAGCTCTCCTGCCGTCTTCTGTAGTGGCTTCCACACACTGTCATTAGATTATGCCTTCTGACCACCCTGCGTTGCTTACCCTGGTGTGGTCTTTCTCTTTTAAATGGAATGAATAGAATCAGAAATATATATCTTAGAATTATCTGCATTGAGGTAAGTGGAGAAGCTATATTTAGAGGCTTGGTCAGAGGTTTTTATTTTTACTTTTATTTTTTCCCGATTTAATTTCTTTGTTCTTGGCATTCTCTTTTTAAGCATTATCTGACAATGACATGAAACTGACGATGACCTAAAACCCTCACTGTTTCAGGCGGAAAGTAGAATGTAAAGTGAGGTGATACCAACTAACCTCATTTGTTCCAGTGTTTAAAATCCTCAGCTGACTTTTTTCTCATATGTGGCTTCACTTCTCACGAAGATGAGATTGCAGCTCACGGCTTTAGCCATCCAGCATTTGGTTCTGCGTGAGGTTCCCACTGACCTTGAAGAGAGTTCCCCCATGAGGAGTGATGGTAACACAGGAGGGAATGTGGGCTGGTGGTTAGGAGAAGGGATGGAAAGTCAGGACTTGCAGCTTTGCTCCTAGCTGACCACACTGCAGAGGGACCTGGGGGGTTGTCGAGGCTTTGTTGTCATGTCGTGGAAAGCAGACTTCCTCCAGTCTCTGGTGGAACTATGGTTTATTGTACTAAACTTGATTTCTTCTCCCATCATTTTTGTCCCTCCCCCAGCCCAGATGATGGTACATAATCCAAATCGACAAAACAGCGATGGACACAAAGATATAAATTAATTTAAATGCATTTTCCAAGGTATATTACGACCAGAGAAGTGTTATAATTTGACTTGAGGATTTTTATTTTATTTTAATTAAAGGAAGGGTAACATTTTTATGGCCTTGCTGATAAAAGAAAATAAAGGCATTTTCTAAGCTTTTCTCTTGGATGTGGCAAGGAGTGGTTACTCAGTAGAAGTCAAAAAGAGAAGGAGATGAAAGAAAAGAAAGTTCTTTGACAACTAGGGCTAGATATTCAAAATGAGTTCCTGGGATGACAAAATGAAAGCATGTAATAGGTGCTTAGTAATTGGAGAACAGAGTCCCTGGACAAGAACGTGCTAACTAATGTAAGTAAGACTCAAACAGTTTTCAAATGCAATTCTGGATGTACTGCAGGCTGGAGAAACCCAGAAGAGGAAATAGCAACCATAGACTGTAATACACATTTCCAAGTAAACAGTTATGGAAAATTAAAGAATACCTATGACATAGAGGTAAAATTAAGCTCTTATATTAAAGATTCAAATTATATGGATCAGACAAGAGACACAGCAGCACAGCAGTGCTATGTTGTGCCTTTAGGAAAAGACATAAGAGAGTTTAAATATACCTGCTGAAGTGAAAAGCAGACATTTGGAGACACTTCTTTTATGCCAATTGCGTATGACTGGTCTGACAATCGTGGCTTGAACTAGACACTGACACTTATTAAATGAAACAGCAGGAACTTCTTTTTCGGTTTTGGCCCAGGAAGCTGGAAGCAGAAAATCTGCCTTGCCAGCTTTCATTCTTTATCTGCCCTCTTTCTGGAATCTTCTCCAAAAAGTAACACAAGAAGAAGCAGAATTGATCAGTGGGATTCATCTAGGGAAATTAGAATTATCACCAGGATTATAGCGAACAGCTTGTATTACTGACGATTCCTTATCTGAAAATAGCAGTGGAGGAGACTATGTACGGTACCAGCGACCGAGTGAGCTGCGTGATGCAGAGGATGCCGTGAGAATACACCTCCAAACAAATTGCTTTTAAATTGTTTTCTTTGTCTAACCATGTCCTATCGCAAGCGATCAAACTGAAGTTTAATATTCTTACGAAAACTCAGACTTGCTAGCATTTGTTCTGCCCCATTAATGTGCATATGTGTTAGAGGCACAAAACCCCAACATTGAAGATTTTGTTCAGTTCCCTACATGTCCTTCTTTTTCTTCTAACGCTGTATGCTATAACTGTCTGGACTGGGCTTTCTGCAGTCGTGCTTCATGAAGGAATTGCCCCAGGAATTATTGATGCTGTGTAATGAAAACCAAATGGCAATATGAGTAAGTTTTCTGCCTGTCACTACCCTTGTCCTCACCACCCTCCCACCCAGCCATTCCCTGAGGTCAGAGGACCTTTGGTCTAAGGGAAATGGGTGTTCTCAGGGGTCTGGGCTGAATACTGATGGGGTTCTACCTACTTCTTAGGACTATTGTGAGGATACAAGAGGCAATAGAATATAGATATATTAGTCTGGTCAGGATGCCATAGCAAAACATCACAGACTGTGTAGCTTATATAACAGAAAATAATTTTCCCACAGTTCTGGAGACTGGTAAGTCCAAGATGAAGGTACCAGCCATTTTGGTTTCTGGTGAGGACTCTCTTCCTGGCTTGCAGACAACTGCCTTCTCGATATGTCCTCACATGGCAGAGAGAGAGAGAGAGAGAGAGGGAAAGCAAGCTCTTCTAGTGTCTAATACATCATGACCTCATCTAAACCTGATTACCTCTCAAAGGCCCTATCTGCAAATTCCATCACACTGGGGGTTAGGGCTTCAGCAATGAGAATTTGGGGGGGTACATAATTCAGTCTATAGCAATAGGTAAACCTGCTTTGAAAAGATTAAAGTATTCTCCTGGGCCAGCCCCAGTGGCCTAGTGGTTAAGTTTGGTGCACTCTGCTTCAGTGGTCTGGGTTCAGTTCCTGGGCCTGGACCTACGGCACTCGTCAGTGACCATGGTGTGGCAGCGGCCCACATACAAAATAGAGGAAGATCAGCAACAGATGTTAGGTCAAGGTGAATCTTCCTCAGCTGAAAAAAGGATAAAAGTATTCTCTTTACAATTGGTTGTTTCACTATGACTGCATGGTAGTCACTTGGGAGGAAGCTTAAAACTTGGCATTCTTTTTTTTTTTTCGCTTGTATATATTCCTAAAGAAATTTCACCTAACTTAGATTCATTCATTCATTCAACAGATATTTATGGGATATCCACCATGACCAGGTCCTCACAGCAACACTTGGCTGGAGCCGAGAGAGGCTGTTCCCTCTCCACAAGAACTCTTCAATTTGCCCCAATCCCCACCACGCCTTATTTTCCATCACCTTGCCAGCTCCTCTCACGTTCGTCAGATCCCTATATGTGCTTTTTATGTACAAATGCCAAATGAAGAGGGAGCGTGAGACAATTCCAAAGTTCTCTCATCCCAATCATTTAAACATTTGTTTCATAACTAAATGATGATGAGATATTTACTGAATCCTGGGAGGCAGTTTAGCACATAGTGGTTAAGAGTGGGCTATATGCCCATACAGCCTGGGATTATAATTCAGCTCCCACCACTTAGAAGTTCTGTGACCTTGGGCAAGTCATACATGAAAGAAAAATAGTAAATGAGTACATATAAATCACTTAGTTTCAGGCACAGAGTATGTACTCAGTGAACATCAGTTACAATTATTATCTAATGTGCAGGAATGAAATTCAAAATATCTGTATGGCACTGTCCAAATGCATGGATGTGCACCCCCATTTGTGTCGAGCATTCCATCTTTAGCTGATGAATTTCGGAGGTGGTGACTGAGGGGCACAGGAGGGAGGGACCAGGATGGCCAGGCAGTGGGGGAGCCCTGGGAGACCATGGGGGAAAGTATCTTACCAACAAGTACAGAATGATCTCATTATTTTAATAACTGGTGGTGTACTGGCTTGAATATCATCTCTGCTCCTCCGCTTCTGCCGTGTGCTAGGTACAGGTGCCTTTGCTTCCTTGGCTTCGTTCTTCACACTGATTGCCTCAGGCACAGGCTTCGTAAAGGAACCCTCTGGTCTCTACATAGTCATATGGCTGCACTGAAGTCTTTACAAACTAGCTGGCCATTTGCCATGTTGAACCCACTCCACAGACCCTGGAGCAACAGTAAGGAAGGTGGGGTTGACCAATGTTCTGCTTTCATCTAAGACCAGATTAGTGTCTCTTTTAATAGCTGTCCCTCCTGAAGACACATGATCCAGGGCCACCCTGGGTGGGGCCTCCATTCTCCGAAATATCAGATTGTGCTTTTCCTTGATCCTGCCACATTTAATAAGGGCAGAAGCAGGTTTAAAAGAATACCAGGTGGTCTAAAAGGAAAGAGAAATCTCAGTAGGGCAACCTGTTCTCTCAGAAGTGTGGGTAAGAAGAACCCCATTCCAGGAAAGGACACAGTGAGCAGCAGAGGCGTGGACTGTGGTGCTGCCCTCGGTCAGGTAAGCATCTGCCAAGACTGTTCTAGACGTCTACCAGCTCCGAGGGGGCCTGCACGTTGCTTTGGTATCTTTATATTCTAGGCCCGGACCTCCCTCTGGACTTTAGGGCATCTATTTCTAAAAAATAGACCTTTTTCTCCCCCTCTACAAACTTAACTAAAACCTTCTGGTCTGTCTGAGTATCTTCAAGTTGCCTAATATCATCAGATGAAAAGGGTTGTTTGAACATGCCGTGTTATTAATGAATACAGAGATGTTCGTATGTCCCAGTAGTCACATTATTAATTTAATTCATTTCAGATGGTAGCTCTCAGAAAAGGGCTATTCTTCCAATTTTTGTGGTTAATTTTTGAAATTATTTGAAAGCATTATTATCACAGAGAATTTGTGATGTTGAGTCATCATCCTTACTTCCGGGGAAAGTTTTCTAACCTTTATCGTAAGAAGCAGTCTATACTTTGCTTTATCATGCTTATATTTGATTTATTTTAAAATGATATCTTCATTGTTAGCCAAAAAATCAAAAAGATGTTGCTTTTCTTAGGCAAAAGATTTAGCTTAGTCGATTTTTAATTGTCATCTCCCCATAGATGTACTGAGTTTATATCTTACATGCTTCAAATCATTGTTGCCATAATCATTTTCTCTCTACACTTTTTTTGTCATTGTTCTCTAAAGCTGATGTTTTCTCCTTTTCTACTTGTTTAAAAAGTGTTTCCAGCACCCGTGTACCATAAGGTGTGTTATTTAACAGTGCTTCTTTGCTTCTTGATAACTTGGCCTGGTGTTATATTGAGTTGTTGAAATTGAATTTATTCCTTATATACAACAAAAACCTTTATTTCTTTAAAATAAGTTTGTTCGAAGTGTGGTCTTCTGAAAAGAGAAAGGGACAGGAGCAAAAATTGTACACAAGTGCCCACACTCATATAAATGCACACACACACCCATGACTCTCAAATCCTAGTCAAAAGCTATATTTCATAAAAGAGAATTATAGTAATGTTGATGGTTTGCCAAAACCTCAAGCAGTGACAAAATCCACAGAGTGTCCTGAAAGGGATGCCTTTGCAAAACCATGCCTCTCCAGATGGTTTAGATTAGAGATGTTTAAAAACACATGGCAGCGTTAGTTTGGTTTAGAATTCATAGTTAATTCAGTAGATAAAATAATGCAAATTTGAAACCCTAGCCTGTGTATCAGAAAAATCATCAAATCTTATGATTGCTCTTAGGGGAGGCTGGTATGCGATGTGTTGATTTTTAAATGATCTAATTGAAATAATAAAATTAAGCAAGAAGGAGTAAAAAAGGATTGAAAATACAAGAGAATAAGTAAAAACTTTCTTCTCTGCAGAATATTTATTCCTTTGAGCTGTCACATCCAATCAATTTGTGTGGGATTCGACAGCCAATTGTCATTTCCTGAGATAAACTATGTAAAGAGGTTGTGTTACAGAGACAGCATGAAGAAATGGACAAAAATAATTCCAGAGCATGAAGTGGTGAGGCCAGAATGTTCTGAAAGCCCACGAAGTGTCGCCAGGACCCCCTCACCTTGCTAAGAACAGCAGATAAGCAACTTAGGCACAAGTTTTCCCTTTGGCTTATTCAGCTTTGCCCCTGCACATACTATTTCTAAAAGAGAGTGCCCTTGGTCTACATTTTAGTAAATTATTTTGCCTTATGTGGTTTTTTAGTCTTGGGGCAGGGGGCGTTCTGTGTGAACGGTGATGTCGCACACTGTGTTCTCTGGCACAAGATGCATAACAGTTAGCCTGGGGCCCGGAAAGGCTCCATCCCTAAAAGCCTGGCTCCCACTGTCCCCTTCCTTGTGTCTAAAATCAAAAGTATCCCACCCTCTGGTCCCACAGCTGGGCAGCGGCAAACAGCTCCTGGAAAAGACCTTCTGTATTAATATAATGATGTATATTATCATGTGCTACCTGCGGCACAAATAAAAGCATTCAGCTATGTTCAAATTGCCACTAGAAGAATGTTCACCCAATGGCTCAAAGCCTTTCAGAAAATACGGGACAAAGATTCTACAAGCATAAATCAGAAGGTTTCAAACAGCAGTTGATGGCCTTCAAAGGTGGCACAGAATTTAGTTCCCTGAGAAAGGAACACATTTTGAGTACTTTCCATGTATGAAAACTAGTATTGTGGCTTTTAATTTCTGGAAAGAGCTCCACAATAAGAGCAAATGGGCTCCTTTAGCTGCAAAGTGCATGCACATACACACACACACACACACAAACACAAAGAAAAATGGTGGGGAGAGCAGGCAAACCCTGTGCACAGAATTCGTGGGGACTCATGGTGATTTCCATTATAGATCTAATTAAGTTTGTTTTAGCGACAGAGACATTGTGTTAGTCGATCGTAACTACTGATCCATGGTTCTGCATCCATACCCACTTAATATCTGTCATCAGAGATTGTGTCTTTTGTTCATCTTATCATTTTTTTAAAAGTAAATGAAATGTAAACCCCAGCTAAGTCAAATGACCATTTTAAGATAGTTTAACCATGTTCTACTATCTGGGGAGTTGGGAGAGATTGTTTTTTGCTCTGAATTTGTTTTTCATGTTTTTGTGTATTTGTATGAGTTGATAACTTTTTTTATGAGACCTATTAATATATAGAATTGTGGAATCTCAGGGTTTGAAGAAACTTTCATGGTTTTCTGGACCAATTGCTTATTCAATCCCTGAGTTCTCTCAAATGATTTCGTCTTCCTTTGCCAAGCCATCATCTTGCCTTGCTTGAATGTCGCTCATGCTCCTGTTCCAAGGCAAACTATCCCATCCCTGGCCTCTGCAGGAGTTTGCATTCCATCCTGAAGGATTGCTCATCACAGACAGAGGCAAAGTCACCTTGGAATGTCAAGGGAAGCGAGTCTGAGAGCAGGGTAGCTGGCTTTGGGTTGCTGCAGGAGTGAGAATGAGCACGTCAATACAGTACCGCCTGCCGTCCCCCACCACCTTCCTCATGTGTCTCATCATCTTTGTCCTCACCTGGCTTCCTTTAACATCATTTCATCAAAGGCATAACGACATGAGTTACTATTGTCATTAAAATTGTTGAAAAGACTTCACTCTGGGGAAGGTGCTCAGGGAAGGCTAGTTCTACCTGTACTCTGCCTGCCATCCCTCTGCCTCCAAAACCACACTTCTGAACATGCCCCCTCTGGGTTTCATGGCATTTCCTTTAATACCCTTGGTCAAATTGTGAGGACTTGCTACATTTTGGAACTGGATTTCACTGGATTTTCCCCTCTAAATATTGAAAGCTACTGAGACAGGCTTAACACAAACCTCCTGCCTTTAGAACATTACAATATGTTCTCCCTTTTGTAAGCGGGACATTTGAGCCAAGTTCTTTAAAACATCACAAATTCAGACAACATGGAGAAAGAAGGCCAGTTCTTAAATCAGATATGGCTCACTAGAGGAGACCTTGATAACTAAATGAATTTTTTTTGAAAAGTAAATATTCACATGCTCCAAACTATCCTTTATATAAATAGAAATTTTCAGTTTTAGGGGCCGGCCCCACGGCCAAGTGGTTAAGTTCGTGCACTAGGCTTCGGCGGCCCAGGGTTTCACCAGTTTGAATCCTGGGCACGGACATAGCACCACTCATCAGGCCATGCTGAGGCTGCGTCCCACATGCCACAACTAGAAGGACCCACAACTGAAATACACAACTATGTACCGGGGGGCTTTGGGAGAAAAAGGAAAAAATAAAATCTTTAGAAAAAGAAATTTTCCTATATCACGTCCTCTGATATATCTGCTGATTTTGAACCTTGTTACTGAAATGAAAATATATTAACACCAAGAGTATGTGATAACCTGGACTCGTAATCAAATATCGAGGGCCTGATTACTTTAATGAAGAGTTAAGAATGTTGTTGTTTGTATACTATTGTTCATGAGCGGACATTTATGAAATGCTTGAGGGAGTTAGAAACTGTTTATTCCCCAATGCTACTCAGTTAGTTAGCAAATAGACAGTGTAAAGGGAAACCAGTTACCCGTTATTAATCTGTAATAAGTTCACAGCTGGTTAGCTGGTTCTTGTGTTCTAGGAATAATATCAAACTAAATGAAAAAGGAGCCTCTTGAGCTTCTCAAACCCGTATTATTTTAAAATCAAGTTAAAAATATTCCCCTCAAAACCCTTAGGGATTTTTTAATGTTGTCCATAGCATGGATACTTATCCTGAGAGACCCAAGACCATTGAATCCTGCCTATCAGTGGAATGAATTCAACCCATAAATGTATTACTGCTCTCAACCTCAGAATTCCTCTAAAGCAAGGAAAGATATGAATGAGCAAATAAATCATATATTGCTATTCTACATAGCTCCTACTGAAAACCTTTAATGGTATAGGTGTGACTAGTTCATATTAATAATGTTGGTGCCTAATTCTGGGATAGCAGAGAGCTGCAAAGCATAATGCCTTGCGAAGAACAAAAGTGCAGAAATAGGGCAAGGCTTTTCATTTTTACTTACAGAACACAACTTACCATACCCTTAGGTTGATGGCAGATTGGCCCAAAGAAAAACACTCTAAGCTTCTGTATGGAATGTTTTCAAAAAGACCAATGGATTTTTACTGCCTGGTTCACATGTATCAAGATGAGAAAGATGATGCCTTGGAAAATAGGCAATATCAGTTAAAACAAAGTTAGGTATAAATGCCAAGACCTATATTAGAATTTATATTTGCCTAAAGCCTGATTACTTGGAGCCTGACTTCTGTTCTCTCTGGCGCTGAGCCTGAGGGGCCACGATCCATTTCACTAGCTCAGCTGGTTCAGTTACCACCTGTGTTCCAACGGTGAGGTCAGACCGAGAGGAAAGGAGGCTCTCGGCGCTGCTCAGATCCGTATCCACTCACGCCGCCCGATTTATTATTCCACCAGGGAACGCTCTGCCCTTGAAGGCTGATCCGACAAGGGTGGGATTGCAGGCGGCAGGTATGCCATGAACAACAAACCCATATTCTTAACATATGTTTAATTTGAGTAACTCTCCTCCTTTAAAATACCTCTTGATTTTAAATCCACATCCTGATTTGCCCACTCTTGTTACCATTTTCTGCTGCCTGTTCTGAATTAATCCTTTGAGGTGGTCATTCTCCGGAAAGAAAAAAGGAAAATGAGAAGAGAGATGCAAAGTTGGGAATGTGAATGAAAGAGAATGAGAACGCAGAGGAAAAGGGATCATTAAGTAGAGTCTGTTTTCATGAGCTAGTTTTTCTTTGAGCTGTGTAAGACAGGAGAGGAGAGGAAGAAGAGAAATACAAGGAGAAGGCCCTCGAAAGGTTATCTGTTAATATCCTTACTGAAGAATGGAAATCATTTTTTGCAATAGAGCTCAATTTACAAAGATTATTTTGATTCTCCATCGTACTTCAGCTCAAAGAATTGATATAATCTAAAAAGTTTAATGAAAAGATTAAAATCATTTCCATAGTAGAAAATTAAATGATTTTACTAACTGTCAAAGTCAGTGTTTAAACTGAGATAATTTGAATTATGTTTTATATAGTGATCATGTCACTGGGATGTCTAAACATTCTTTGTAAAGTAGTAATCCCTGATTCTGATTTTTCATCAACAGAAAACTGACTAAAGGTTAGAAATATTAGCCACAAATTGCTGTTATTTGTAAAACCTACAGAGAAGGCTGGTTTTCTTGAAGAATTCTGAGTTAAAATACATTCTTCACCTTGGAACTGTTAACCCCTTAGGAGACTTTCTGCATTTTTCTTAGGTATATTTTCAGTTCAGCGGATCATGGAACTGCTTCAAATACTTGATTTAGAATATATGTAAAGGGGCCGGCCCGGTGGCTCAGCGGTTAAGTTCGCACCTTGCACTGTGGCAGCCTGGGGTTCACCAGTTCGGATCTCGGGTGCGGATGTGGCACCGCTTGGCAAGCCATGCTGTGGTAGGCGTCCCACATATAAAGGAGAGGAAGATGGGCATGGATGTTAGCTTAGGGCCAACCTTCCTCAGCAAAAAGAGGAGGATTGGCAGCAGATGTTAGCTCAGGGCTAATCTTCCTCAAAAAAAAAAAAAAAAGGAATATATTTAAAAGTGAAATAGCAATTATCTTATGCTATTAAACATATTATAAAATAGAAAGAATGTTACACTGCTTGATGTCATCAAATTCATTTTCCCTATTTCTATCTATTTGTTAATCCATCTATCTATCTATCCAATCCAGGTTTTCTTAGGCCACACCAGACTGGTTATTGAGGTCTCGTTGAACAGCATAAACCGTATTTCTGTAGTTCTCACCCCATCTACAATTCAGGATTTCTGGCTTCTTCAAGTTTTCCCACTTTTTTGTGGGAGCTCTCAAAGGAGGTTGCAAGCATGTGCCTGAATAAGGTTCCAAGGACCACCTGTGACACTAAAGGCAGCTTGCTGGGACTCCAGCGCCCAAGCCCCACTGCCTTCTGCTATGCCCTACCTCATCAGCCACTCCTTGCTCACCTCCAGAGAAAGCTTCACAACCGTGTGCTGGTTTCCATTGATGCAGCGCCATTGTTGTTGGTCATGCTTCAGAACCCTGAACAGCCAGTGACTTCTAGAACTGAAGCCAGTCAGGTCAGGGCATGTTCCATGAAGAAGGAGACAGAGTGATTCTATCCCCTAAGTGTTTATTTTTTGTATCAAGGAAGCTTAAATAGGGTAAGCTGGTACTCCACTGTCTCCAAAGTTCATGATACATATGGTCTTTACATTTTACCGGTAGCACCCTAATGCAAGGAGAGTTCTGGCAGACCTCCCCACTAATCTGCTATTCATAACTATCCAAATTTTGAACGCTGCTTAGGCTCAAACCTGACTACCTGTTTAATTTTATTTCTAGTTTGAAATGTGGTGATGTTTACTTCAACACTGGGGCAGACTTCATTTTGTTCAGAACATTTCAATAGACATTTATTGTGCCTAGCACCATGCTAGGTGTCAAGGCCACAATAATGAATATAGTCTAGACCCTGCCTATGTGGAATTTATCCCTCTTCCCCAGGTCGAAAGCAAGAATGAGTGATCTGCAAGAGATTGCAAGCTACAAAACTCAAATAATTAGTGCATATTTTACACACAACACCTCCCACTGTGGTGTCATCTGACTTACAAATTATGTGAAAGGTTGAAAGTGGAGTAGAGATAGGGATGGTTAGGTTAGTTTGCGGAAAAGGCCTTTGGACGTCTGAGCTAGCTCTCATGAGGAGGGAGGCGACCTCACATGAAGAATACCTACCTCCTACCTCAAGATCCTGCAAATGGTTTGGGGGTGGTTGGTGAACCACAGGTATTCCTAGGGCTGGTTCCTATTAGACAGGGAAAACTAGAAGCCTTGCTTTTCCTCATCCTTGCTGTGGAATGAAACCAATAAAGTCAGTTACTATTTAGACAAGTGAGTGAGTGCTGTTCGTTTGGGAGAGAATGTTCCTGGGGAGGGACTGACCAATAGGGGCCACTGAAGGGCTTTTGGGGGCAGGGAGAGAGCACAGATAGAGGGTAGTTCAAGTAATGCAAGAATCAATGGCAACTCTGTTAACATCATTAAGTTAAATCTACTTAAACCAAAATCACAAGGAAAACCATACCTTTGCATATATACTTTTTTCATTCCACAAATAAAACATGTAGTTCAAAATCTGGCACAGACTGACTACACAAGACTGAATTCTATGGAAGAAAAATACCTAAGAGAAGGTTGTATTGCCAGATGCTTGGCATCCTGTAGTCAAAACATTTTGAATGTTTTAAAATAGTCTTCCAGATGTGTGACAACTCATAGCTAGCTATAGCCCTTGTCTACGTTTTGGAAGGGAGGGGTGAAAACTGAGGTAGTTATTCAAATTATACAGGAAAATGAAACTGTTATTGCCTTCCTGATCTGATTGTCTTGGAAAAAGTAGTTTAATTTTTTTTTTTTTTTTTTTTTTTTTTTTTTGCCTTTTGACTAATTTCTTCAACTCTGCATTTGACCTGGCAAATAAAGACAGAGAAAGAACTTCCCGCAGTACTTGCCATATGGAACACATTATTGCCACCAAGTTATGACATTTTCTGACTCCAGAAGTAGTTATTTAGAAATTCAACTTTATTTTGTGTTTGTCCTGCTTCTTGATATTAAATATTATTAATTCCATATATGTCAATTTGCCCAGTTTCTTTTCATTTTAAGGCTCGTGTTCAAGAGTATGGAATTAAATAAGGAAAAAAAGAAAACATATTGGATATTTGTTTACTTTGGGCTAAATTTTCCCATAGAAATTCACGTTCTTCAGTGAGAGTTATATGCTGTGTTAAACCACCGTGGGAGGTTTCTATGCGCAAACAGTAGGTGCTAACTATTTAATGACCTACTAGAACTGCAAGAAAAACTGCTCAGGAGAATTTACACCTTGTGAGTCTTGCAGTTATTTCCTCTAGACCACAGAGAGAGATTCTGTTTGTGCTTAGGACACTCAGTAAGTAAATCTGTGGGCTTTGCTGTTGGTATACTGTGGTATTGTTGCCAATTTTAAAAGAAGAGAATGCCTCAGGTATTGAATTCTAAAGTGCTGTTGGGTGTCATCTAGTTCTCAATACTTATGTCTTTCTGTCAACATACTTAAGCAAGTGTTTAATTAATTTCCAATTATTCCCAATTACTCTTTGACGCCAGTTATAAGTGATGCATTGATAGAACCAGCCTTGGGCAATTATAATAGGTTGTCATTCCTTTCCGAATGCTACCGTTCCGTTAAAGATAAAACAGGCTTTCTGTGATTATTTTGACTGAGAACTAGTAGCCGTTTGCCCAAGTAATGCAAACTAACAGGTGTAAAATGTCAGTTGCTTCAGAACAAGTGAAAAACTTCAAAATGAAAATATATATGGAATTGTCCATCACTAAAGTTCCTGTAGATTGTCTGCCAAAATCATCCTGAAACTGTACCTGCATTGGTGGGAGGAAGGTTGAGGGGCAGTTGGAAGTAGCATATTGTCATATATTGTTAATGCCGTGAGGACAAATTTGAAAAAGTTTTGACAGAAGGTACATGGGTGTTGATTGATTTGATGGTTGGTAGCACCTCTAGTGGGAGAGTAGTTTGGTGATTGTGACTTAGATTTGAAGGATTTATTTTAGAGGGAGGGAGAAGGTACGTGACTCAGAGGTTGTTCCTAATGGCAGAGCCTGGGTTTTCACTGGTAGGATTCCCGTATGCTCTGTGCATCTTTACTCCTGCCTGAAGATTACCACCCCCTCTCTTTTGTCAGTTGATCTGTTTGAAATGACAATTGGAAAAGGAGTTTTGTATGAGATGGAATGCAAGGAAAGTGGAAAGAAGTTTTAAATCACTATTCTGGCTGTATCTTTGTCTCTATGTGACAGAGAACAATTCACTTAACTTGGTTAGGAAAATCTGTCACAACAGATTATATTCTGTCTACCAGGGGAGATAAAGTAGAATAGAGCCAGAGTGCAATTTTTAAGCCAAAGTAAAGTCAGGTGAACATGAGCTTCAATGAGTATGAAGGTTGTGTGTCTGGGACGGATGGGAAGTATACATTATACATGAGATCATGACTTTGGCTAGTGATGCGCTATGGGAATTATCTAACTTTACAAATAATTGAAAGTGTTTGGCTTACCATTTTCTCGGAATACTTACAAGTTGATCAAATATTTATTGAACACTGTGGTAGGCAGAATAATGGCCACGTCCTAAGGCCAGGAACCAGTGAATATGTTCCCTCACATGGCAAAAGGGACTCTGAAGGTGTGATTAAGGATCTTGAGATGGGGAATTTATCCCAGATTATCTGGGTGGGCCCAGTGTATTCACAAGGGTTCTTATAAGTGAAAGAGGGAGATAGGAGCGTCAGACTCAGAAGGAAATGTGATGATGGACGCAGAATCAGTGATGTGATATGAGAAAGACTCAACCAGCAATTGCTATTTTGAAGATGGAAGGTGGCCATGAGCCAAGGAATAAGGCTGGGCTCTAGAAGCTGGAAAGAAGGCAAGGAAATTGATTCTCCCCTACAACCTCCAGAAAGGAATGCAGTCATGCCTACCTGTCGAATTTAGTCCTTCTAACCTCAGAACTCTAGTATAATAAATGTGTATTGTTTTAAGATGCTCAGTGTGTGAGAATTTGTTACAGCAGCAATAAGAAACAAATACAAATATCTACTAGTTCTCAGGAACTGTCTTACATACAGAGCACAACACAGAGTCAAGAGAAGCACATCCCCTGCTTGTGTGAAGCTTCCAAGTGCAACATGCCCATCTTGTTTTGCCCAGGAGGAAATTAAGCCTGATGGAATTATGTGATTTTCACACAGAAAATCAGTCTTGATTACCAGCCCATGGATCTTTACACAACAACATCTGTATCCTATGAATAGGAAAAAAAAATCCCATCCTGTGCTTCCGACACAAATTCTGTGTTATGCTAAAGGCCACTGTCCTCTGACCAGCACAAGAAACAGCTTAACCCCTATGCAATCACTTTTATTTATGAAGTGTTTTATTTATGAAGAATCATCTATAGAATGACTGTCTTGCTTTTGCATTCTGAGGAGTTGGAACTACCTGAAGCCATTAAATGAAAAGGAGGTGGCCTTTTCTCTAAGGCCGTGGTCCTTAACCTAAATGAAGAAACTCATCTTAAAGAAGTTGTCACGTGAACAGTCACACAGCTGTAGTAACAGGCCCTGCTAGAACTTGAGTCTCCTGACCCCCTTTTCAGTTTCTGCCCATTTCCCCTGCAGACAGTAGGGTGCCTGGATCTAGCTGCTTTTTCAGAGGCTGAAATAGGAATTGAGTTCATTTCACTAACTTTACTTCCCAGCACACCACGTGGATTACAAAAGGAAATTAACATGTAAAGAAACCCTTTGGAAACTAAAGGAGCCATGTTAGTTCTCTTGCTGTATTATTTGGCTGGTCTCACTGTTGGTGTCATTTTCAAGTGTGGGACTTGATTTAATAGAGACAGCCACTGTGGATCTATCAAATGGAGCTCAAAGCACATAACTTTCAGTGTAGGGGAGCTATAAGAAACATTTTCAAGTTTTGGAGTGGTCTGACAGGAATAAGGTGAAAAGTGTTCAAAGGGAGCTGTAAGATCAAGTTTAGGGATCTTGTTTTTCAGGTCTGTTATAGTCACTTTGTGAAGTATTGCAGACAATTCATTATAATTTATCACACTGATACTCTCAGATTGGATGAAGCCCAAACGCAACTGAGTTAGATGCATATTAAATTACCTCTTACTTAAAAGGAGGGTGGTCTCACCAGGGCCGGATGGAGTTCGTTAGCAGGCTGCGAAGTTTTTCTTAACTCTTCATTATCTGGTTTCATATTGTTTCTGATCCCCAGGAACATCAGACATCTTTCTTTTTTCAACTCTTGGAGAAGTACACTGGGCGCTTTGTGAACCACAGTAGCCACCAAGTCCAAAGATAAAGTACTCAACATCACAGCCTATAAACAAAACTCAGATTACTAAGAAAATTGCTCCTATTCTTTACATAAAATCATTTCCTTTTTTTCTTAGGGAAAAGGAGGAATAATGTTCTTGTTGTATATTTTTATTTAGATCTACACAAAGCAAAATATTCCACTCCATTATGATAATTGACTGACACGCATATGGGGTGTCCTCTAACGTTTGTGTTTAGGAATTTATGATCACATTTCTTCTAGCTGACCATCACCATCGCTCATATCATTCAACGAAAGACATGGCTCAGACAGGAATCCATTGATAGATGGCCTTTAATACACCTCCAGATTCTTCTTCCAGAATTGGGAACTTCAAACTCCATGTACATGGCCTTTAATTTATGCATTCTGTCTTATGAGATAGGTTTTTTCCCTGGGGGCCAAAAAGGACAGAGAAAAGTCCCTGAAGTGCTGTAAATTTAATCATTTGATCCCAAAGGAATTTTTATCCATACATTTTTATTTGTCTCTAGGTTTGTTTATTAATTTGTCCTTTTAAGAACTAGCTCGGGTTGAACATTGGGGAATTTGATACCCATTTATCCATTGGTCTCCCAAGTATACATAAATGTTATGTTAAGGGAGGATTTATCTCAGCTTAGAAATGAACCCCCAGGACATAGTTCTATCCCTTTCCACACCCTAGTCACTTCAGTCTGTGAGTCTCTTGTTAAACATCAAAGAATCTTCAATGGAAAAGCATTGGTGTAGAAATTGGGGGATGGGTGAGCCTTGGGATTGGGTGACAATCGCAAAAATCAGTTTACCCTTGTCTCTTGCATCGATCTTGTAGCAAGCACTTAAACCCAGTTTTTTCTAGTCCTTTTCAGTACTTCAAAGTAGCAGTTTATCAATAGACCCACCAAGCTAGACACAGTCCTAAGAGGTCATCTGGTTCATCTCTGTGCCTTAGGCATAAGCATATCTAAGTAATTCCAGGCAGATAAAAAGAGACAGGGACAGCTTCTGCCTGTGTGCCACACGGCTTCTTGGCTGTAGGATCTCAGTTCCTCTTTGCTTCCCTGAGATCTGTATTCACCACATAGTTTTAATGTGAGGAAGGACCTATTCTTGCCTAATTCTTTTATTTTCTTGCTAAATTTAGAATAATCCAACTGATTCCATGCACTGTCACAGCTGGCAAAACCGCCACAGTAACTCAAAAAAACCACGTGAAGAGCCTATGCATAGTGGAACATTTTAGATTTTTTTTTTTAATGGTTCCCCCTGTAATTTCTGACCTAAGTGGCTTGGTAATGATCTAATGTGGGATATTCCATGACTCTTTGGGTGGATCCTCCAAATGTAGATTGATTTTATCAGCAGGGGGTTGTTGCGTGACATATGGAGAGTGCATTTTCTTCCTTCTTTTTCAACCTCCTCAAGCACAAAACCTGAATCCTACCGATTCAGAAAGAAGTTGCCCACAAAGCAAGACACAGATCTATCCTGCAATTATTTTTAGATATTCTTGCCAATACTGCACTTTTGAATCTGATTAGTCTATTATTGTGTTTGGAAAAATGAATACCTGATAACCGAATTCTATTGGATTGTATAGCTGAAAGTTGTTAGTGCCTTTTTTACATGGCCAAGGAAGGATGCACAGGCTAAGAAGCTACTCCTTTTTTACATAGTTACTCTATCAAGGGGGGTGGGCAGTGGGGGTGGGGAGGACCTATACTGCTGAATGCTCTGTTTGCCTCCTGTGCAAGGAGTTAGTACTTTTTCAATAAAAAACAAATTTAATTTGTGGCTACACTTTAAGTAAGATGGTTTGATGGTGAAAGTGGAGCAGTCCCAGCCCTGGATTTAGAGAAGTCGTGTGGCTGAATCCCTTAGCGTCACTTTCATGTGGTTGGGTGAGCCGTTCTCAGAAACCCCAGGCATTTTTGAAGATCCTAAACTGGAGACATTCGCAATTCTTCCCTCCCCTTTTGCTATTAATTCTTCATGTTTTAACAAGCTCTGAAGTTAATGCTGCCTACACTCTCCCGTCAAACTGGAACTCTTTTTCTTCTCTCTTGAATAAAGTAATCTCTTCTCTCTAGTTCATACATAAATCGAAGGGGTGGATGCCAACACATGCCATATCCAAATATCAACTTCCTTTTTTTTTTAATTAAGCTGGATTTAGACATTTGATTTGAAGAAAGCTGGTGCTTTTTAACATGTAAAACAATCCATATATTTATGTCTCTTCCTATTCTTTTTGTCTTTTTCGTGAAGCAAAAGTTTGCTTTTGGCTTGCATCATATCCCTATTCCAACCTAGGCATAGCAACCCGGGTTTCATAGTCTCTAAAAAGGAGACAGTAAACGGTTAGTAAATGATTAGAAAGTCTATACTGAAAAAGCATCTTTGATAAGCATGTTTCAGTGAGCATTATTGTCAGATATGATGGCATATCCCTACCTTGCTTTAGCCATAGTAAAGTTTTTGAATAAAAAACTTATAAAAAACTAAACATATTGTGTGTATATACATTATTATTTTATATGTTATACAATATATATTATATATATAATATGTATATAAACACTCTATTGTGTTATAATGCCCTTTTACCAACTGACCTCAAACTCTTGGATTTTTTTTTTTTTGGTACAAATGTCTTGTATGACCTAAAAATATCATTGTCTAGGCCTAATTATAAAAAAAAAAAAATCAAACCCAAATTGAGGGACATTCTACAAAATACCTGACCAATACTCTTCAAAACAGTTAAGATCATCAAAAACAAGAGAAGTCTGAGAAACTGTCACAGCCCAGAGGAGCGTAGGTAGATACGATGACTAGATGTAATGTGGTGTTCTGGATGGGATCCTGGAACTGGAAAAGGACATGGGGTAAAAACTAAGAACATCTGAATAAAGTATTGCCTGGTGTATCAATGTTTGTTCATTAGTTATGACGAATGTACTACACTGGTGTAACAATAGGGAAGACGTTAACAAGAGGGAAGACGTTAACAACAGGGAAGACAGGGTGTGAGGTGTATGGGAACGGTACTATCTTCACAGCTTTTCTGCACCTCTAAGCTATTACCAAAAGCTTAGTATAAAATTAAAAATAATTTTTATGCTGATTTCTCTACAGAACTCTCACTGGCTTTGAGGATTGAAAGGGAAACAAGCTTTCGTTTTACAGTCAAGGAAAGAGAAACTTCCTAGTTGCTCTGCAGTGTAGCACTGGGGTGGGTCGTATCCGGTTTGACATATGGCACAACGAAGGTTTCCAACGCATTGAGTGGTTGATGGTCTGATCAGTTGCTTTGTAAGAATGGCTTTGCATTTTAAAGAACTCATTGCCAAGATTCTCCACTTCGCCATTGAGTAGTTTTTAGCTGGAATGTCCAAAAAAATTTTGTGTAAAGGGCTCATTTTAACCTTGAATTTTTGATGTGCGTCGTGCATTTTAAGGCTCAGTAGAGACTCTCCAAGTACAGGTGAGAATGAATGCGGCTCAAGTTTTCACTGATGGTTGTTTTTGAACGTTTTCCTAAACATAAGCCATTCTTTAATTTCCAAAATGTGACCATTTTGCCCAAGATTCTATCTCCTAATGAAGCGCTTATTTTTAAAAAGTGTATGCTCATTATTTATATTTTTTGAGTTCGGAAGAATGTTCACCA
Organism: Equus caballus; assembly: GCF_041296265.1. NCBI lineage: Eukaryota > Metazoa > Chordata > Mammalia > Perissodactyla > Equidae > Equus > Equus caballus. The sequence goes on from NC_091687.1 coordinate 43,477,341, forward strand.
GGTCCTGTGTCTGTATCTCTAAGTAAGAAGTTTCTCTTGTTAAAGCACATAAGGGCACTCCTTGTTTTCACAGTAATTAATAACAATTCACATAATTATTTTGGAGGAAAAACACTCATTTGAGAAGAACTGGTTGTATTGAAATGACATTTTTGGTTTGCTTGCATAGTGACAAGATGAAAACAAAGCATTTTCTCCCAAAGCAGTGACAGTAAATGCAGAGCTCGTCAGGAGTTACCCGATTGGTTTCCACCTGCTAGCTGTTCGGTAGACTCCCCTGAAACGATTAATTGGTCTCAATCAGTTCCCAGCAGGAAGTACCCACCTCATGGTAAATATCACCACAATTGGTATTAATTAGCTCTGTTGTCACCTGTCGCAACCGTAGGCTAGGAGCTGTGTCAGGTGATCAATCTCTACACCAGCAACAGAAGTCCAACTGGAGAGGGCTCAGAGACTCAATGCCAAGGCCACTGTAGCACGCAGGGAGCCCAAAAGTTCTGCCACGTGGGGATGCATGAGGTTCTGTCTGTGATTACCAGTCCCACGTCGTGAAGTCGTAAGTGTGGCACTCAGGAGTGGGGATTGTGTATCTCAAAGAGAAAATGCACCTGCATTCAATTGATGCAAGGTTTCCTGCTGTACTGGCTTCTAAGTCAGCTAGGCCATAGTTCACATCTGGGCTTTGCCACTTACTATTCATTTGATTTTAAGCCAGTGGATTTATTTGCCTGAGCCTAGGTTTCCTAATCTGAAAAAATGGAGGCAAAATTACCCACTAATGGGACTGATATAACGATGGATATGACATTTGGCACTTAGTAGGTGCTCAAAAATTTTGGAATGCCCCCATAAGCGAATAACCATGTAACCTTGTGTGACAGTGATAATGTTCATTAGCCCTCCTAATAATAAACAGGAAAACTCTCACGTGTTCAGTGCCAGCATAGAGAGTGATGCCAAAGGGACCTAAAACTTCACTCGTCTTTTCACTCGTCATTTTCTAAGAACCTAATCATTTAGACAGGGAGGGGAAGCAAGAAGAGATGTAAAAACTAGCAAATAAAATTGAAGGACATTAAGCAATGACATTCTAACAGGGGAGCATTTATTGTATCATATGTGTCTCCGTTGGGCAAATTGTGAAAATGGCACACAACCCGCTGAAGGAGATATCCCAGACATGGCCTACATTCATGCAAAAGGAAATTCATCCCACAGTAACTTTGGGCCATAGTCTGATAATTCATTGTTTTTGAACTGGGTTTTCCAAATTTCTCAATGATACAAAGCACCTGGGTGATTGTTAAATACACAGACCAACAGGCCTCTTTGAAATTCTGATTCAGGAGATGCAGACTGGGACCCAGGAATCTGTGTTTTTAATAAACTAAGTGCTTCTCATGTTCAGATAATTTTGAGAACCATTGATTTAAAACAGTAATTTTCACTTGACTGCACATGGGAATTTCCTGTGGAATATTTTTAAATATTGATGGCTGGATCCTACCCCCAGAAATTTAATTGGTATGGGATGTGGCTTGAGCATCGGGGATTTTTTAAAGCTCTTCAGATGATGCTGAGGTACAGGCAAATTTGGAGTAACACTGATTTAGAAGATAGCTTGAGGGCTCCACCCATCTATAAATGATGAATAAGTAATAATCAGATGTAAAGTCACATCACAGATGAGTAGTCTCCAGCTCTGATTCAGGTATGAAATATGGTAAAAAAAAAAAAAAAAAATCCCATTTCAGAGAATTTTCTGGGAGTAGTGTGCAAACTATCCCATTGCCCTAGAATTTTGTTGTATTCAAAAGTACTTCCACTGACGGGACTACCAATTACAATTTAGAGCCTAAATTCCCCTAAGTTGGCAGTGCTTGCAGTATGAGTATGTGTGTGAATAAGATTGTGATATAAATCGAATCTTGGCTTTCACTGCAGAGTTATCTCTGGTACTAACACTGTACTGTGTCCTCTTCCTCATTATCCAAACTCAGTAAATGCCAGGACTTGAAATTGCCATCAACAACAGGAGCTGTAACCAGGCGTGAGGATCCGTGAAACCAGAGAGAGAATCAGTGTCCCAGACAGAGGGGAGGGTTGTCAAAAGTAAGGACTCCGAAGAGTTAAACCGTGTAATGAAAGGTGTAGTAACACTTCTAGGAGACAGTTTCTCAACCTGGATCATCAAGGCAGGACCAAGTGTTACGATCAGAATTGTTTAGGAAAAGATTTGTTGAGTAAAATGAGGAGTCCTCTGGATCTTCGTTTTCTCTGGAAATGTTTCTTCAAATCATGAAGTGGTCATTTCCAACTCTCTGTGGGGCACGTTGTTTGTCAGTCTTTAAACTGCATTACTTAATTCAAATTTTCCAACAGCCCCAGGGAAGAGAGGCAGAGAAAATGCCCTGTTTGTAGGCAGGGCAAGAACTATCATGCTCCTGTTATGAAGTGAAAATTCAGACTTAGATGCCTCACTCCAATTAGGAAGGCTACTATAAAAAACAAATAAAAAAAAGCAGAAAATGAAAAGTGTCAACAAAGATGTGGAGAAATTGGAACTTTTGTGCATTGCTGATAGGAATGTAAAATGGTGCAGCCACTACAGAAAATGGTGTAACAGTTCCTCAAAAAATTAAAAATAGAATATGATCCAGCAATTCCACTTATAGGTATATACACGAAAGAACTGAAAGCCATATTAAGTAACATTATTCACAATAGCCAAGAGGTGGAAGCAACCCAAATGTCCCTTGACAGATGAATGGACAAACAAAATGTAGTATATGCATATGATGGAATATTATTCAGCCTTAAAGAGGGAGGAAATTTTGATACATGCTACAACATGGATGTAGTAACACTTGTACTACATGGATATAGTAGCACCTTTAGGACATTATGCCACTGAACTGCACACTTAAAAATGGTTTAGATGGGAGGCCAGCCCAGTGGCGTAGTAGTTAAGTTCACAGACTCCGCTTCAGCGGTCCAGGGTTCGCAGGTTCAGATCCCTAGCACTGCTCATCAAGCCACACTGTGGCAGCATCCCACATAAAATAGAGGAAGATTGGCACAGATGTGAGCCCAGGGACAATCTTCCTCACACACACACAAAAAACATTAAGATGGTAAATTTTATGTTATGTGTATTTCACCACAGTGTTTTTAAATAAATAAATAATTTGAAAATGTGCAAAAAAAATCTAAGGCTTAGAGAATCCACATGGCCAGTAGTTGTGAGAGCTGGACGTTGGCTCTAGGGACTCCTTGTGTGTCAACCCTCCCTTCTCACCTCAGTGCTTCTCGGAAGAGAAGCTGAAGATGTTCAGGGAGAAGTAAAGAGGATCCAATAATTGTTTGAGGAAAGAGTGATCGAAATAATCCAGACAGTTGTCCTGAAGTTAGTAATAAGGTTGGTAAGCTCTATGATATTAGGACTATGTCTGCACACTGTTTTAAAAAATTGAAGTATAATTCGCATAGCAGAAAATTCACCCTTTTAAAGTGTACACTTCAATGTTTTTAGCGTACTCGCAAAGTTGTGCAACCATCACCACTATCTAATTCCAGAACATTTTTATCACCCCAAAAATAAATCCCATGCCCATTAATAGTCATTTCCCATTCTTGCCCTGACCCTCACCCCTCAACAACCACTAATCTACTTTCTGCCTCTATGGATTTGCCTATTCTGGACATTTCATATAAATGGAATCATATAATATGTGGTCTTTTCTGACTTGTTTCACTTAGTATAATGTTTTTAAGGTTCATCCATGTTATAGCAGGTATCAGTAATGCATTCTTTTTTATTGACAAATAATATTCCATTGTATGGATTTATCACATTTTATCTATTCCTATGTTGATTGTGATGTTTTCTTTGTGTTGTTTCTCCTTTTTGGCTATTGTAAGTAATGCTGTTATGAACATTCATGTACAAGTTTTTGTGTGGTCGTGTTTTCATATGTTGGGTATTTACCTAGGAGTGGAATTGCTGGGTCACATGTTAACTCTATGTTTAATTTTTTCAGGAACTGCCAGACTGCTTTCCAGAGTGGCTGCCTCATTTTACATTCCTACCAGCATTGTAGGAGTGTTCCAATTTCTCCATAGCCTCACCAACACTTGCTATTTTCCTTTTTTTCCTTTGTTTTTTTCCCCTAGCTTTCTTGAGGTATAACTGACATGTAAACACTTTAAAATTATAGCCATCCTGGTGGGTGTGACATGGCGTCTCATTGCGGTTTGTGCACTAACCTTTGTATTCTCAGCACACAGCCCGGGTCTAGGCACGTGACAGAGTCTCAGTCCTGCAAGGCCTGAAAATCCCAAGGGATTCTGAGGAAGCTCATCAGAATGATTGGCTTCTAATCTTTGGGAAATCAAATTTTAGAATCAGCTGCTTTTCATTTTTCAATACAAACTGAGTCAAGAAGTAGCAAGCAAACTAATTCAATCTTTGGTCCTGGGCACCCCATTCCTAATGAGGTGATACCTCTCAGTAGATGGTCCTCCTTGTGAGAGTTCAGTTTGCACCCTGGGATGGAGACAGGAAAGGAAAAGAGAGCTCTGAAGGAAAAAAGTCTTTCCTTCATCTTAATTAAAGTGAAGTGCCCAACTCATGACTCACATCTTGGCTTTACTACCTTCACACCTTGCACGTTGTCAGATGCCTGGTGCTACATGATTGCCTATAAGAGGGGTTTTCGACAGCAGTGTTCTCCAATTACCTGTGTTTCCATTAACAAAAAGAAATATCTTTGTGGGTTTCTTAGGTACTTACAGAAATATATCCTAGCTCACTGGTAGCCAGAAGCATCTGATCTCTGCCTCACAGCCCTCTGACAGTTAAGCATTTGCTTTTAGGCAAATAAAATGTCAGCCACCATTAAACAGCATATGGCAACAATATGGCCTTTCCCTCTCTAGGGACCAACCATTCCCCAGAAGAGATGGTACTTGAAATGGGAGATGCTTTTGAATGCACGACCCTTATCCCTCCCACCCAGGCATGCTGGCTAGGGAGCTAGCAGAGTGCCACACACAGAAGAACGTGGGCAACCAGATCAGATGTGAACACAGGCCAGCAGTGACCAAAGGCTATTCGCCCTGGGCATCTGGGTCTGTGGTTAGGGGGAAGTACCATCCCTAAACTAGTCTGGATTAGCTCTATAAAATAGAAAACAGTCCCTACAGCCTCTTAAAGAGGAGTTGGGGCCAACTGGAACTGAATGCTGTGGTGTGCAGCGAGCAGAGGGAGACACTGAAAGTGAAGTCCCCACCCCTCTTGTCTCTGTGGAGTTCCCTCGGAGGATGGGGAACAATAAACTGCTTTGTCTGGAAATAGATGATGAGGGTGTGGCACGCTGTTTAGAGGATCAGCTCGTGTGCAAGCGGACGTATGGCAATACGGATAAGCAGAAGGCTGCCTTTGCAGGGGCAGCCGGTAACGGGGCAGTCTGCTCAAGATTAAAAAATAAACTGTTTCCTCAGCAGCCTCTGGGCTACCGCGTCTGCGGAGGACACCAGAGATTGTCAATAGAAGTGGCCTGATCCACAAATATAGTCTCAAAACCTCGCTGGTCCTGATTTGGGGGAACTATAAATATGCAGACAATCAAAATGTGGTCCTCGCCCTGTTGGAAACTGTGGTTCCTCACGTAGTACCGTCTCTGTGTTACTTACGTTGGAATATAGTCGATCAGGCTCATCCGTTTTACATCAAGCTTTTAACATATGAGCCTATCCTATTTCTGGGCTCTAATTTGGCCAACAACATGGCCACATCAATGAAATCACTAGCCTGGGGAAAGCAGAGTTCAACTATAGTGTCTGGAAAGCTCGCTCTGATAGACAGTGAACATTGTCTGAAAATTCTCGTCATCTTTATCATTATTTTTCCACTCCTGTAAACTACTTGATTTGAATGTCTAAGGGCCATACGTTATTTCTCAAAATAATTCCAATGCTCTAATATTTTAAAGAATAAAATAAAGGAGGAAAAAAGTTAAAAGTACCAAAATATCTATATAGATATATATTCTCAGAGAGCCAAGAATACCCAGGTAGGGAAGCTTTTTCTTTCCAACTAATTTTGTTTGTTTAAATTGTATTAGTCATATAATTTGATAATGCTTTATGATGACACCAAATAACTGAATTAATACAAAATTTTAAATGTTTAATAAATTGATGAATTTTAAAAAATAACATTAATATTAATAATGTTTTCCATAGAGTATATCTTCAGAAAATGTACTATTAAAAATGAGAACAAAAAAAAAAACGTGTTTTCGTAGTGTCAATCAATTTATCTGGAATGTTTTTTTACTCTTTACCGAATAGATATAACTGACAAGATTATCTCATCCTTTGCTTTTTATATTGACAGTCAATAAATCCCATGACAACTGGTAACAACAGCCAGATCAGTAGCTGTATAAACAACAAAAGGTTACAGGGGTTTTCCAAGACATTTTATTCATAGGGGATTGATGCAGACTCTCCATATTAGAAGAGAAGCTTTCTGTGTCAGAGCTGTAGATGGGTGAGTGTTCCCATGTGTCTAAAGGGAACTAAACATTTGGATGAAAAATTAAAAATTCAGCCAATCACCCGAATGCTGGCCACTGTTATATCAAGCATCAGAGTATTTAAAAACATCTCGAGAAATGACTAAATTCTCAACTTTACGTCTAGATAATTGAGATCATACTGCCTTAGTGTTTCCGTATGAATGATAATATGTCAAATGTGGCCTACCCTGGAGATCTGTTTTGAACCTTTATATATATTGTATAGTAAATGGAATATATATTATAATTAATGTATTGAGCTTAAAAAAATAAGTGAAATTGGCAAATCACGAAACTACTCCATTTTTAATCTTCTCAACATAAAATGAAAATAAGTACACCTTGTTTTCCTCAAGGAGATATTGTCAAGATTGATTCGCAGCAAAACAAAGTAGGCTGACGGCAGAACACTGGTCCTCCAACATGATATTACTCTCTTTTAGCATTAATTTGACTTTTTGTCACTTATAAATAGAATTCTGAATTCGAGATGGGGGACTTCTGCAACATTTAAAATTTTTTGAAATGAGTTAGCTAGTGCTTAGTGGGTACTGTGTGTTTGAGGAATGAATGAATGGAGAGTGAACAAATGAATGAATGAAAAAGTAGAAATTAGGTAGAGTTCTCACCCTGTGGGATTGGAGTCCAGTTGATTGCTGACTATGTGTTTCAATTTCGTAGAAATGCCACCACTGTTTATTTTTCTCTAGTTTAATCTCTCAACAAACTGAGCAAGTCTTGACATGGTATTTGCTGGGATTTAACTGAAACACAGAAGCAATCAAGTGGTTGAATTCTGGATTTTTAAAATTTAATGACATTCCTTTATCCATATTGATTGGAGCTTTGGTAAATTCAATTGTTGATACCACCTGGATAATTTTAAGTCTTTCTGAAGCTTTAAAAAAATGTTTCCAACATAGCTCAAGCAACATAAGAATTTCATCAATTGAAAACTAAGAATCATTTCTGTGGGATGTGTAAAACAAGAAGCTGACCAGCACTATTTGCTTTTTCTTTAATTTGGTATCATTATTGAGAGTTATTCTTGAACTTTATGAAAACCAGATTGGGGCACGAGCACGTTCTCCATCTAATCGTGTTCAGGGAATTGGAACTGAAAATCATTCAAACTAGGAAAACATGGCATTGAAAAATAGTCTACATTCTTTATTCTACCTCAGAATATCTGAGATGTTTTCTCCCAAGGAAGCCTTAGGCTGATAGTAGATCTGATCTTTTTAGAAATGCACTGTTAGCTTCCCAGTCAGAAAGAGATCGTAGTTTTGTTCTTCAATCACTTCTTTGCTGACTTATCACTTACAACCTTTGACCCTTCCACTTTTTTGCTCAGAAAGCTGTGATTTCTTACCATTGCCCACAGAAAAAGATCCAAACAGCGCCTGCCATTCACAGCCCCCTCTTGTGTGGCCCAGGTGACCTCGTCAGCCACATTTCCTACTACCTGCCTCTTCCATGCAAGCTCCTTCCCAGCCAACCCAGACTGTGGGCTGTTCACCAGCCTCTGTTTTGCTGCCTCTAGTCCTTTCTTCTCATTACCCTATCTCTCAGGAATGCCTGTGTTTTTCCCTTTCCACTTGCTGAATGTTCCACACATACTTCAAGGGGTGATACATTCCCTTTCATGAGGTCTTTCTAACCATCCCTTTCCTCTCTCCTCTTCCTCCCCTCTCCTAGATAAAACAAATCTTCCCCACCAGCTCCTTCATGCATGCAAAGACACATACACAGACACACACCACACGTGCTCCTGGGATTTAGTCATGGCATGTATCACATTCAAGGCTGCTACTTGTGTGTGCAAGTTCTGCCCTGCACAAGGATATCAAACCCATGGGACAAGTGGGCATGAAAATCCATCTTACTTTCCACTTCCCAAGGCGTGCACCTGCCCACAGGACTCCGTCTGGGCAGAGAGGCACCTTTTTCTGTTTCATACAAAGGCACTGCATAGACTGGCAGCACCTCTGCTCCTCTGTGTGCATGCTTTATGGTTGCCTTTGCCAGGGCACAAGTTTGTTGAGGGCCATGGCAACCTTTGTATCCCCACTATGCTGGCTACAGTGCTCTTCTTACACATAGGATCATTCATTGAATTTGCTTGAAGGATGAAATGCATTTATTAAAAACAATCACTTCTGCATATAAATGCAGACATGGAAAGCGCTGCAAGAATCAAAATGGACTTCTTAGCAGATGTGGAACAACTGACTTGTCTGATTTTAAGTATATCGTGGTTCTGTCTCAGCTAAGTAATTTCCTATAAAATGTAGGGCCCTGTAGTCTTTTTGTGGAATTTCAGAAACCACATTTGTGATGCTATGACAGGCCATGACAAGAGTTGGACTGAAATCCATTTCTGACTGTTAGTTAAAATAGGCAAAGAATAACATTAAGAATTGTCTGAAGTGGGCAAGCTAAAGGTCGGGACAATGCCCATGGGAGGCGAGGGAATCTGGGGAGGAACCAGTTGGATCGGTCTGAGGTCAGTATGCTTCCTAGAAGTCTACATGAAGCCAAAAACAAAAAACAAAAAAAGCACCCCATTTCAAAGTCCTTGAAGCCTTGCCAACACTGCACATAGTATAACTTGATGTGGCCATGCCCTCAAAGTAAAGAATTGCTTTGTAAAGACTTCAGTAGAGAGTTAGTATTAGCTCTGATACAATTTTATCGGTATATGGGAAATGTCCATAAACCAAGCTTTACAGACCACAAAACAATGATGTACCTAAGACAGGTTTTATGCCTATTTGATGATATGGCCAGGACTTCAAATGTCAAGTTTCAAGGGGTAACCATTGGCCAGCCTTTCAAGGGAAAGTCCTGCGTCTGTATACAAACTTTCCTCCTAGCTGCGCACTTAACAATTGCTTTATGTTTTCCAGGACGTGTTGAGTTTACACGATGAACTCTTCTCTCTTCGGGAAGAAGCAAGCCTTCCCCACCCATTTCACAGCGCCTTTCTCTCCCCCTTTTCTTCACAGTCCTCTGTGATGTCAGTCTGCTTCGCTCGTTTCCATCCCAACTTGGTGGTGGGTGGGACTTACTCGGGCCAGATTGTCCTGTGGGATAATCGCAGTCACCGAAGGACGCCAGTGCAGCGGACCCCCTTGTCAGCTGCTGCACACACAGTAAGTCAAGCTTTTGTCATATCCCTGTCAGCCATCCAGGCCCTGAAAGAGAGGATAACTGGCAAGAATACACGTTATCAGTAACTCCAAGTTAGAAGTATCTAATTTATAGTGATTGTATCTTGACTGGCTAGAATAAAGTTGAGTGAAAAGTAGATGAAGGAAACACTGAGTTTAGAGAAATCTCTTAATAATCTACAAGTTTTAACACATAGAAAGGATCTCTTTGACTGTCCTAAAGGCCACCAGTGAAGATAGATTAAAATTTAAAAAGGACATAGGGAGAAACTTTGGAAGAGGCAGCTGTGAAATTGTTTTTCTAAAGAAATCCTTCACATTTACATTAGAAGGTGGAAACTCATATTTTCAAATAGACCATGAAGAGTAAGCATTTTCTGTCCTGGAGTGGTGTATGGGGCTCTTGCCAACAGGCCTTTCCATTCGCAGTTTGAGGGAGTGCTATGACTTTAAATTCTGGAATGCGTGGTGTGAGTCTCAATGGTAAAGTCCACAGTGACAGTATAATCCCTAGGGTTAAAAGTCAACATCTCAAAACCATTACCCATAATTTGGCAGGAGAGGTTCAGTATAGTGTTCATAAGACAACTACTCTGTCATTTCCTTTAAGAGAATGACAGGTGTGTATAGCAATTGTTAGAAGGAATGAGAAGACAGGCATGTCTCCACCAATCCCTGCTACCTTGACATCCAGGGTAACTGATGTTCTTTCTCTGAAATGCCCAAATTATGCCCAAACATACAGCTCTACTATTCTTTCAATTTCCTTAATGTGGTTGCCTCATTTGTTTCATCTGCTGACCTCAAAACCATTCTAGTTTTTAAAAAGACCATGAAGAGGAAAATTCTCCCACTCTCGTAAGATTGACAATGGGAAATGACAAATACCAAGTCAGCCTTAATTCTGATTGACTTGGGCCTAAGACACATGCAGGTGAAACCAGTTCTTGGGAATCTTAGAAAATTGCTCTTGCCTACCCCATTTCTCCAAACTAATAACAGAAAATTGTGACCCAGGAGAAGATGGGTTTGATGCAGGTGCATGCTCAAGAAGCATGAAACCACTTCTTGGCTCTATGTGGATATCTGGTGTGTTTGTGAGCATATCTTCCAAAATGTCAAAAAATTATTAATCCAAATGTTAGAACATTTAGCAGTAAGCTTTTGGGGAGAATCGAAATCCAGCAGCTCTTCCAAAGAGTTAATGTTTCTTTTTCAAGTAACTTAGGATGAGATCATTACAACGAAAATACTAGTATTGTCAAACAGAATAATATCTGATAACAAATATTATCAGACATCATTTCTGTAAGAAAATAAAAACAAATTTTTTTCTCTTTTGCTGTGTTTTGATGAATCCATACTTAACGGTGCACAGTTAATTTTGTGACTGTCTTTCAACTTCCACTAATGCCTGGCTGATTGGTACCAAGATCAAAAAAGAAAAAGAGGCCCACCACAGATTACTAACTAATTTCCTTTCACACCCACTACACATATGCATTTGGGACAACAGGAAATCCTAATTAAAACAAAGTCCTCTGCCACACAGTAAGTTTATCCCTAACATAAATAAAAACAATCTGGCATCTATACTGGAAAAATGAGCTGTACTGTTGCTTTTTTCTTTCCATTAAGTAGAGTTGTGTGTGTTTGTGTGTGTGTATGAGTAGGCATGCCCACGTGTCTGCTTCTGTTCTGGTTTCTTTACATCTCTCCCTTTTCTTTTAAACTGAGTTTTATTACTCATGAAAGCACAGGCCAGTAAACTGATTAAAGCCAGGGAGGGGCTACCACAAGCATTCCTTCTCTACACATTCTTCTAGATGCCTTCCTTCCCCACTTCGTACACCCTTAGGGTCTCAGTCCATTAGGATTTTGATGGTTTGTGTTGATGCTTGGTGGTTAACAAAAGAAACTCCACTGGACTCTTGCTGAAAAACACTGGGTAGATTTCAGGTTCATAGCAATGTCCGGACCTTGCTTTCCTATTCTTCAGTTTTGCTAAGTCTGCTGTTTGTAGGTGAGAGCTTGTTTCATCCCTTCTTCCACTTGATTTCCACACAAAGCTTCATGTTTTGTGGCTTGAGTTTCGCACTGCTGCAGGCTCCACATCCACCACAGACTTGACCACGAGCATTGTCCACAGGGCCACAACCAGTCAGTCCTCTTGATATTTAAAGACCTGATCAGGATAACATTTAGTTCCAGATCTCTGCTGTACTTACCACTGTCCAGATCCACTAAAGCTGATTCATTTGAAAGTTTCTATAGGAATAGCGTGTGAAAAAGACATAGGAACTCAGTTGATTGTCCATCAGCATGAGTGAAAGAAGTGATGCAATTGCAAAAAAAGCAAATCTTAGTTTAGAATGCATTAATACAGGCATTTTTTTTTATCACATGAGAAGTGACAATTCAATGCTCCCTGGATTTCTATATTCTGCTGGTCAGAATAAGACAGACACTTGTGTTTCATTCTCGGAACTTCACTGTAAGAGGAGAGCAGACAAAATACAGCACATGCAAAAGAGAGTAACCAGGATGGGGAAGGTGTTGAAAACGAGGTACTCAAGGAGCAGTTGGGGGAACTGGGGATGATTAGTCTGAGTAAGACGAGATTGGAGGTGAGGGTGGGGGGTGGATAATATAACAGCAATTTATAAATATGCAAAAACAGCTGTATTCTTTTGACTTGATCTGTATGATTCCAGAGGGCACTGCGTTAAAAGTATCTCCTTGGGCTTTCTTTATCCCCATTGGCGGAAGGACGAACTCCCCAGAAATTAGTGCTAAAAACTGGATCCCCTTGAGAAAGGTATTTAAGCAGAGTTTGGACCACCTCTTGGTAGAGGCAGATTCGTAACTTCACTAGATGATTATTACAGTTCCTTCTGACCAGGAGTTTATATGATAATAATAGTTTGGGAACCACCCCTTATATAATATCAACTTTCCAGTATTAAAGATTGTTTCATTGTTGTTGTGGCTAGGTATTATGGACAGTAACTCATCAAGAGAAAGACTTAGACCATCAGCTATTTGCACAGAGAAGCATCAGCTAAGTTGTGGTTTGGCCACCGATAGCTAAGCTCCCTGAAATCTAACCCAAATTACTACTACGTTCTGCTTATGCTAACCTTCCATTTAGTATTTAATGTGCAGCTGCAAATGATTTTAGCCTACCATTTAGGATTCTACAGAGTGGGATAAACTACTAGAGTTATGACAGAAGGTTAGAGCATCTTGCTTGGATGTATAAATGACCTTTCTCAAGGCCCTGGCTGAACCTAAGCCTCCATACTACCCCAAACGGTATTTTGAAAAATAAATCTATCATTATCTTAGATTTTGCAGTAACATTTGTAGTAAAAGAACCTAATTTTATCTTACTAGGTGCACTGTGCCAATAATTTCCACCACCAGTATGTCTCTCAAATTAAAGAGGCCGATGAGTATTAACCACTTTTTAAAGGAATGTTAACAAATGTTTGGCACTGTGACTATAATGCATTAAACTTCAGATTTAGTAACACTTATTCCTTCAAGAAGTCAATGGTTCTACCCTTTTGAAGACTGTCTCTTCCCATCACTCATTGTGAGCTTAGAAGCCAAACTATGCAGTGGAGACTCATTCAAGTAATCCACATTCACCTCCCTGTGCTGCTTCTGCCCTGTCAACCCTCATTTGCTCCAGCTTCCTTGAGCTCTGTTGCATTGCATCTGACTGAGCAAGGTGGAGCTTTGTAAATATTTCCACTGCTATGTGTTGCTGCCAGAGCTTTTAGAGAGAAGTCAGGTTCAAATCAAAAGTGGCAAATGACCTTAGGCTTGTATTATTGTAGGATTATGTCACTCTTTAATCCATGTTTTAGAGTAATGTGTTTGACACTCAAATGTAAGCATTTCCTCTTGGATCAGTGTCTGATCCTCTGTGTTTATGTTTTTGCAGCATCCCGTGTACTGTGTAAATGTTGTTGGGACCCAGAATGCTCATAACCTTATCACTGTCTCTACTGATGGTAAAATGTGCTCCTGGAGCCTGGACATGCTCTCAACTCCACAGGTGGGTTTGTTTTCCCCTACACATAAGAGCATCCTGGTTAAAAGAGATACCTGCCTAATGGAACATAGTTTCTAAAAGCCAAACCCTCACATCCTATAGGAGCTAAAACCAATGGATGCACTTGAAAGAGTAGGGCCTGCTTTCAGCAGTCTCCTCCTGAAGCCAAAACCCATTTCCTTTACCACAAATCATGTAATTATTGTAATACGTTAATCCTTAGGTCAGTTTCAAGTGAAAATGAGATAATCCATTTAAAGCATAGTAATTATGGAAGTTGCCTGTGGTAGGAATTGTACTTACCCTACAGCATTGTTAAACAAATGCAAACGAGGTTGGAGCTCCCCAGAGCAATCCCTTATGGGTACTTGCCTTGGAGAAAAGGTATTCCAGCAAAACAGAAATCCAAGCCCTTGCTTGTATCCGTAGCCTAGACTACCGCCCGTGTGTATGAAGAATTTGTTGAACCGTCTGTTTTCTCCTCTGGAATGTTTGCTGGTATGGCTCTTGCCATTCTTTGCTCAACAAATGAGAAGTCAAAAATGAGAATGTTCCAAAGTTTCCAAACCACTCCTGATTGCAGTGATGGGAACCAAACAAAGGAGCAGAAAGAGACCATTGGGAGGAGGCATCTAAATGCAACTTTCAGAATATACGTATGTATACATACACACAAGAAGACACACACATTCGCACATAAACACACACATATACACGCTCTTTCCACATTTCTTTGTGGAGGAAAAAGTACTTCACTGTCCTTCAACTAAAAATGCAGAGAAGAGTTCATTGTTATAGCCTTTGACAAAAATGTGAAGAAACATCAAGAAAATTGTAAAAGATACGTGGGAGATAATTCTCAATTTTAACATTCCTGTTCCCTTTCCTGGAATAACGACCCTAGAATGTCTCTCTCACAATTTTAGAAGACATTAAAATTTCAAAGTGCATAGGGAAATATGGAAACCATAAAGCACCTTCCATAAGTCTCCACAAAATGCAGATGTAGAGAATACTAAGACTAAATGAGTTCTTTTTATTATTTTAGGGGGAAAAAAGAGAGAGAGAGAAAAAAGCTAATAAGCTCCTTACAATTTAAGTTCCTCTATTTTTGCTGACCTTAACATTGTACAAGTCAGGAGTTGTGTGTGGGTATTTTATGGCTTTGTCTTAAAATTCTCAGCAATATGTTGTTTTGCTTTAAAAGCATGGAGATTACAAACAGATATTAGAGTGAACCCTCTAATTAGGAATTTTTAATTGCCCATTTTGCTGATTAAACGTGTATTTGTTTAGGTTAAAACCAGTCGTACAGAGGCTACAAGACCCTTTTTATTAGTTTCAGCATGCCCACAGACTCCTGTCTCCATACAAAGATTGAGAGTTTCATGGCACAGCCGTGGATGGCAGGCAGACGTGGGAGCATCCAGCAGTTGCCCTGGACCCCGTCTCTCCCAAGTGGACAACCAAGAGACTGTACCTTCCTCTCTGCTAATTTTAGCAATGGAGCAAACCATTGGATGGTTCAGTTTTCTGCTTATATTGTCATAGCCTCCCCTCACAGATGCGCTTGCTGTATGTGGATCTCACGCGCTGCCAGCATGTCACATGACCATATGGTCTGCACTACCCAGACGGTTAGCATGTGCTTCAGATTTATGGACTCCTTGGCTGAGATGGCCTGGTTTATTTGTTTCCACAAAAAAGGCTAAACTCTCAAGCAACTATAATGACGTGATCCCCTAGAATGATTTTTTAAAATTATTTCAGGTACACAAAGTAGGCTGTTCGATGTAAATAGCCAGAAATATTCAGGGATGTTAGTGATACTCTTCATTGTCTTTAAACTTAACTCTGCAGAATGTCTTTTCAAATACATTTTAATTCCTGATTTTGAAAATCATTTTAGATAAAGACTCTCATTTCCTATTTTAAAGACTTATTAAAACACCATTCTTTGCAGGCTTAAAGCCTGTACCCCCAACAGCCGCCCTTCATGAAATCTGGTCCCTGTTGAAATCTGGTTTTTATGACCTGAGTGACAACTTTCTGGTTTTAGTCCATGGAGGACACACACTCCTGCTTTGACAAATATGTTTAGTACATGTGATATTAATACATGTGTATTCTCATGAACAATTGATTGTGAAAATGTTTGTAAATAAAAGGGTATTGTGTGTTTTATTAAAGCCTGGGGCTGACAAGTGTAACCATTACAGTATTATCTTTAGTTTCTGCACCATTAGTTTCAAAATTCTCACCTGTCACGTCTGCCTGACTTAAGAAGCAGCAGCACACACTGATGAAATCCAGCCGGCCTGAAACCATAGATACACAGAAGCATGAATGTCAGGGGCAGTAAAGCGTGGTTTCTGGCACAGCCGGGGTCTTTTGTAACGCTGTGTGAAAAGCAAACAGACGATTTAGCCAAATGATTTTTCCGTGCTATCTTTGGCATGGCAAGGAGTTGACAGAGGGAATGTAACCATGCCGTGTTTTGGTAGGAGAGCATGGAGCTGGTGTACAATAAGTCCAAGCCTGTGGCTGTTACCGGAATGGCTTTCCCGACGGGAGACGTCAATAACTTCGTGGTTGGCAGTGAGGAGGGCACAGTCTACACAGCCTGTCGTCATGGAAGGTGATTTTCTGTTTTCTTACCAATGACGTGTTCCTCATTTCCCAAAGTCTGTTATCACTTTCTGGATTATAACCACCTTGCATTATGAGAAAGGCATTTCGGAAGAAATGCAAAGCACAGCCTCAAGTCTTCATTCTCTTGTAGATCCATCTGCTCTGGTCATTATCCATTTGTAAACCTTTACTCATGAGGAAAAATGTCAAAGCTTCTTAGCATATCATATGAGACCCTTGACTACCTGCCCCTTCCCAGCCTCAGCCTTCAGGTTTCAGCTGTGGACCCATCAGTGATAACAATCCCCAAATATTGCTTATCCCACCATACCTCCATGAGTTTGTACATTTGATTTCTTCTGCTGGGTCTGGTATTTCTTGCTTCCTGGCCTGGTTAATTCCGCCTTATCCTTTAAGAGCCAGCACAAAGGTCACTCCACACTGAAGCCTCTCTTGACTCTCTTGGGCAAAGAAAACTATTCTCTTCTCTATGGTTTTATAGAATTTTCATTCCTTTTATTCATTCATTCTTTCAAGGAATGTTTACTAAGAACCTACTGTGGGCCAGGCACCATCACATCATAGGGTGCTGTAAGAAACAAAACAGACTGGGAGTTCATATTCTGGTTGAGGGTTAAAGACAATCAACTAACAAAGAAGTAAATATATGGTTTAAGGTGACAATTACTATGGTGAAAATTCAAGTAGACTAAATGGAATAGCACTACAGGCTGTTAGATTTGCTATTTTATATATTTTTATATATGCATCTACAATAGCATTAATCACATTTCACCTCAACTATTCATTTATCTGCCATTTTTCTCTTACCAAACTATTTCCATTTCATCATTGATTCCCTTACCAGTGCCTGGCACATAGTAAATGAAGAGCTAAAAATCTATATGGGGATTAAAAAAATGACAATATCCAAATAATCTAGGGAAGTGGGTTAGGGCCCTTCCTCCCTATCGGAGAGGCTGGAATCCTATGAGATGTACAAGCCACCATGAAGTTTCCAGGTGATAAGAACTCTGCCTTGATTGAAAGATTGGCAAATGCCCCTGTAAAAACATCAGGATAAAGTGGAATCCAATAATTTAGACTAGATTATACAATTGCATGCAATAATTAACTAATGGCCTCACATCTTTTGAAAGGCTCACTGTGTTCATCTTGGTGCTTAGTTTCTCTTTCTCTTTAGTAGTTCTAATTCAAATGATTCTTCATCTCTTGCACTCATCCCAGGCTGTTTAGATTTAATTAGGAACCAGAAATTGTTTCAAGTTCACGCTCCTGTGTTTTTGTGTTTTGTAGAAGTAACAAGCATCCATGGTCCAGGTCATACAGTATGCGCAGTGGTGTCCCTCTGTTCTGCATGTAGGAACAAGCAGTATTTTCCCTGCTCATGTAATTTAAAGATGACTAGGAAGATACGCCTCATAGTTCCATGCCCAATGGTCCTACTTCATAAAAACTTGCTAAAACCACATGTTAACGTTTTGTGAAAGCATAAAAAGATCTAATTAAGTTCTTCATTCATGCAAACAGTCACTGCACACCTACTTTGAGCAAAGGGCATTCCTAGATGCTGCCAGGCATGCCATCATTTAAACCTGGTTCCTGTCTTCAAGGAACTGATGATGGTGGGAAAGGTAAGCACACAAATATCTGCACTGCGGGTAGAATGCCATAGGTGTGACAGAGGCACAGAGAGTGCAGTGGGCCAAACAGGGAGTCTCAGCTTTCTCTTCACATTTATTAGAATCACAGGACATAGGTTCAATTGACTTAATCCAGGACCTTAATTATCTGTGAAGACTACAGAATATTTTGATTGACAACTTTCAGATTTTTTTTTCAGTTTCTCTAATGTAAATAACCTTTTACTTGATGAATATTTTTGATCTGTGGCTCTTATCCTTTTCAAGCACCATCAGAATATGCTCTGTGGTTCAAAAGAAGGGTACCTAAGGTACAAACCACAAAACTTTTTACAACGAGCTTGGTTTTGCTTTTTATATTGGTCCATCCATCTGAAATATAAAATACAGATCTGAGTAAAGTTGTAAAGTAGCAGCACTTGACTTCGTAGTAATTTTAAATGGGTCATATAGGGCTATAGGGGAGGGGTGGGGGATTTCTGTTTTTCACCTAATGTAGAGAAGGTGCAAATCCACTTCCATAAATTAAACAAGGTCCTCATTTTGCACCCTATAAACCCTTTCAGGATGCTGTTAAGAGCAAGTGGAGTCTCACCAGGGGCCACTTCAAAGATCAGTTCCTCGTGTTCATTAGAACAAATTTAAATGATCACGTGTGGAACCGCTGTTAGCAGTTTCACTGGGCATAATTTTTGAGTGCCTGTTACACGGAGCACACGCTGCAGCAGTTCGCTCATGATTTCAAATTTCGCTCAGCTCATCAACACATTGGTGCTCCAGAAGCCCAAAGGTTTTAATAACCTAATTCATTTTTGCTCTTAGTGACATAATATTTAGATTCCACAATCTCTATGTATTTGTAATATTTATAACCTCATGCACACAGATTTTTAAAATATAGCATTTTGGTATATTTCCTAATTGGGTATGATCATGTGTGGACTATTATGTGATAATAGGGGGCTGGAAATAATCCCAGCTTAGTTAAATATGTGACATACGTCTGTGGATAACTTTCAAAATGTGTATCACTATTTCTCAAATGCACTTCTGTGGGGAAAAAAAAGGCAGAAGTTTGTCTCTTTTCCTTTGCTCTTTGTTTCAATAAATATTTATTGAGCATATGCTAAGGACTTGGCAACAAGAAAAGGCACCAGCCCTTATGGAATTTACATTTAGTGGATTTGTAAATTTCTCCTCTGCTTTCAGTCAAAACATCATTTTCTCCATATTACACTTAAGTTATGCATATTATTTTGTGGTGGCAAGGGTTTCCACAAAGTACTACATTTTCAGGTAGGTCAACTTATTTTAAGACATTTCCTTGAGGGGCCGGCCCAGTGGCATAGTGGTTAAGTTTGCACACTCTACTTTGGCAGCCCCAGGTTTGTGAGGTCGGATCCTGGGTGCAGACCTACACACCACTCATCAAGCCATGCTGTAGCGGCATCCCATATACAAAACAGAGGAAGACTGGCACAGATGTTAGCTCAGGGACAATCTTCCTCAAGCGAAAAACAGGAAGATTGGCAACAGATGTTAGCTCAAGGCCAATCTTCCTCACCAAAAAAAAAAAAAAAAGATGTATGTATGTAAAGATGTATGGAGTTTTATAGCCAATAGGCTCCCCAAAAGGAATTAAAATGGAACATGTGCCAAATGTCATCACAAGAATAAAATAGTCTTATGAAAGCTTCTGCTATCTAAGTATATATGTTTTTTATCAAAGTAGCTACATCAACAATGATGGGATTTGGGTAACTCCTGAAAAATGGATTAAATGGTAAAACTTGATATTCAATTCTGAAGATTAAAAAGATTATATTGCCCCATATTGTTTTTTAATCACCAAAAGTAGTCTAGCATTATTTCTCTCAAGGTAAATATGAAAGTGATTTCATTTTTGGTAGGCAATCGTTGTTCTAAATTACGGAGAAGTCATCATGCAGCAACAAGTATTTTTTTTAAAGCCATCAGTGCTTTGCAAAGGTTACTGAAATTCTGCTCACATGTGGTCTTCATGCAGCAAAGCAGGTATCGGTGAGGTCTTCGAAGGTCACCAAGGGCCAGTGACAGGAATTAACTGCCACATGGCAGTGGGCGCAATCGATTTTTCACACCTGTTTGTCACGTCGTCGTTTGACTGGACCGTCAAACTGTGGACCACAAAGGTAAGAATACCCTGATTGAAATTCTCAGGTATTACAAAGGCAAAGAGGACCATTTTTGTTCCCTGGGGAGAGTTGTAGAGAATCTGAAATCTCTTCCAGGGGACCTGGCTTTGGGAATTCATACAGACTGCTGGTGATCCCGGTCTGCCTCACAGCTAGTCAAGCCTCGCTTTCTTAGTACATTTTGTTTTAAAATATATAGGTAATACTTGAAAACATTCTAATTGTAAAAATTTCAAATAATGATGAAACGGAAGTCCTCCCTCACCAACACTAACTCTACCCATGACATCCACTTCACTGCCTACCACCCCAGGCCTCTGCCCAGAGGTGACCTCTGTTATCAGTTTAGTATTGATTGTCTGGACCTTGTAGCACTTACTTACATACATAGGTACCTATCGAAATATATGACTTGGGACTTGGATGTTTTGGTTTTTGGGTGGTTCTTTTTATTTGGTTTGATTTTTTTAAATTTTTTTTTTTTAGCCTTTGAATGTTTTTAAGCTAGTAAATGGCACAATATTATTTGTATTTTCAAAGGTAATTCTGACCATGTTTGGGAGCAAGAAAAGGAAAGACCACCTAGAAGGAAGGTACAGTGGTCCAGAGGAGAAATGACAGTGTCTTAGACCAGTAGTCAGAATAGAGGGTAGCAGATGCATTTGAGAATCATTTAAGAGATAAAAGCCATAGAAACTGCTGATTGATTTGATATAAGGAAGGTGAAAAAGGAAGTCACCAGGTGGCCAACCCCATGGCCTGGTGGTTAAGTTTGGCACACTCGGCTTTGGCGGCCCAGGGTTCGATTCCCGGGCACAGAGCTACACCACGTTCAGTGGCTGTGTTGTGGCGGCACCCCACATACAAAATGGAGGAAGATTGGCACAGATGTTAGCTCAGGGCAAATCTTCCTCAAGCAAAAAGAGGAAGATTGGCAACAGATGTTGGCTCAGGACAAATCTTCCTCGGGGCAGGGGGTGGGGGGGCAGGAAGTCACTAGGAAAAACTCAGGTTTATGACTAGAGCAACTGGTAATTTGTGGTAGCATTCACTACACTGGAGAACACCAAAGACAGGACATGTTGGGGAAGTGTGTTGTGCACCTTGAGTTTAAGGTGCCCAGGAAGCACAATCCATGATCTCCGCTGGCAGTTTAATATGTGGGACAGAAGCAGAGGAAGAGCTCTGGGCTGCAGGTATGCACTTAGTAGCAGTCCGAATAGCAATGATTGTTACAGTCAAAGGAGTGGATTTTAAAAGAAATGCTAAGACACAATCCAGAGAAAGAGGAATGTTTAGGAAATAAACAGGAGAAATGGAACTAGAAAAGGAGATTAAGTGTAACAACCCAAGAAATAGGAAAAAAATTAGAATTTTTGTGTATGTGGCTTCTGGGTATTAATGGAGAGGAAATGTGTCAAGAGGACAGAATTAGCTCTTAACTGTATGAAAAACAACCTCACTTATATGAGAAAGGCAGACTAAAACCAAGTTGAGAAACCTCTTTTCAACTATTAGATTGACAAAAATCTAAAAGATAACATACTCTGTGATGAGACTGAAAGAAACCGACCATTCTCAAGCATTGCTGTAGGAAATGCAAAATGGTACAACACTATGGAGGAGAATTTGGCAATATCTAAAAATAATACATGCATATTTGCTCATTGGCAGAGCAGTTCCCACTTCTAGAATCTATGCCAAAGGCATACTAGCAAAAATAGATACTAGAAATATACCAGAAAAAAAAAACATAAGCAGAAGGATATTCATTGAAAGACTACTTGGAATAGCAAAAGACTGGAAACAACCCAAAATTCCATCAATAGAGCACTGGACAAATCAAAAGTATGATCCATCCATGCAAAGGAGTGCTATTCAAGTGTAGGAAGAAATGAAAAAGACGTCTACATACTATTATGGAGTGATCTCTAGGATATATCTTTAAATGAGGAAAGCAAAGTGGAGAAAAGTGTAAAGAGTACACTGCCGCTGTTTAATATTTATTTATGTATTTTTAAAATTTGGAAAGATAAACCACACACACAAAAATATTACTTATAAGGAGACAGGAGGCTAAAAGAAACAAAGATAATAGCCATACTTTTTTGAATATACCTTGTTTGTATATTTGGTTTGGGAACCATGTAAAGATTACATAGTTATAAAACAAAATAAAATAAATTTAAAATTGCTCCCTAAAATATTTGAAGTAATATGAAACAAATCAACCTTAATGTGGTTCAAATTGGAGGCAAAAGTTTAGTATGGAATGATTCTAAGTGACTTTAAAACCCTGTATTTTGACTATATATTCCAAAAGGGATATATTTTAAGGATGAGAAGGACTACAAAAAAAAAGCTTTAACTTCTTTTAGTACTCATATTGCTGGTGGTCATATTGTTACTGTTATTCTGATACTGTTGTGTCTTTATCATGAGATAAGTTAAACGGCTGTGTTGGTGTCACTGAGAATTGATATTATCATGAGGGTTGAAAAGAGATACAAATGCACAAAGTTAAGTAAAAACTCTGTAATGACTCTGCATTTGAATTGAAAGTATTAGTAAGAACTCATGGTGTGTGTTACCTTTACTTGTAAAAGAATACATTTTCACAGCTCTAACAAAAAGGTCTCAAAACCACGGCCAATCTAGTAGCAATGACATTCCTGGTGTCCAAGATTGTGCCCTCTAAATACCAATTTTACTAAAAGAAACCAAAATTACTAATTCTAGATCTGGAGCAGGAAATGTACAAAATGAACCTGGAATACTTTGTCATAATAGAAAGCAAGAAAGCTACCAAACACTGCAAATTTCTTGTCAAAGGACTTGGAAGCCAAGTTCAATAAGCTTCTACTGGCGAAAGAATATCAATAAGGGTAATAGATTCATGAGTTCATAATGATACTGAAAAAAGACAAAGCCCTCACCAGTCATCTTTGGAGAATACTAGCGAGACTAACTCATTATTTTGAAAACTGACAAGTAAAAGAAAGAATTGATCAATCATTTATTCTGAAAGAATCAAACATTTATTCTGTCTTTTCTATATGATATGTACTTCAGGGTTATTAAATAGTTGATGAAGGGAAGTTTTTCTTTATAGAAATAGTCCAGCTACTATAGGAAGAAGAAATGATGGGGTTTGGATATCAATCATTTTGCAATCCCTAGTGATCCAGGTAGTAATTGTTGCTGAAAACATTGTAGAATTAGAAACAACCTTGATAACTACGGAGGTATACAATACCACCTTTGAAGCAAGTTTGCCCCCTAAATCCAAACCTAATCTTATCAGTCTATCAGATCTCTGAATTTAGAGGCAATAGGAGATCGGGATGCAAAATGTTAAATGATTCCACAAGATGGAATCAGCCAAATCCAGACTATTGGGAAATCTATAGGACAGTTGATCTCATTTCTGCCACAAAACCAAAAGATTTTTCCAAAGGAAAAAAAGAAATGGAGGTGGAAACTATATATCAAAACAAACTAGGACAAAACAAAACTTGAGACATTTCAACCAATCTCAAAATATGGATACTAGACAGATGTTGATTCAAACAAACTATTAAAAAAATTAGATGGCTGTTAGGAAAATGTGATTATTGGCTGGATATTTGATATTTATGAATTATTATTTTTAGATGTGATAATGATGTGATCATTTTAAGTGGTTTTATTGTTTTAGAGATGCCCACTGAAGTATTTATAGAAGAAATCATGATGTCAGGGATTTACTTCAAAATAATCACTTGGCAATTGAGAGCTTGTGGATATAAATGAATAAGATTGGCTATGGATTAATAAATATTGAAGCTGGATATTGATATTATTCTACTTCTGAATATGTTTGAAATTTTCTATACTAAAAGACTAAAAAACAAAAGAGGGGAGAGTAATCAACAGTAACAACTACTTTAGAGAAATAATATCAAGACTGAAATATGTCCATAGTATTTAGCAACTCAAAGCCACTGCTGCCCATGGCAAGTACAGTCTCGCTGAAGTGTGTGGAGAATGGGTTACAGATTACAATGGGTTAGGAAGTAAGTGAAAGGCAAAGAAGCACTGGAGAAAAATTGAGAAGTTTGGCTTTGAGGAGAGGAAGATGGGAGGTGGAGAGAGGGATTTTCTTCTTTTTTTCTCTTTTATTCTTTTATCTCTGTTTTGGTTTTTTTAAAAAGTTTTAGAGACTCTTGAGGATATTGCGGTTGTAGAAGAGCCAGTAAAGAAAAAGAATGGAAAATCTATAAGTGTAAAGCGGAGAAAGGCCCTGAAAATGTTGGAGTGCATGGGACACATAGCATGGGCGGGGGGTGAGTTTTAAATTTGGGCAATGGCATTTCTTATGTTGTAACAAAAGAACAGGAAGGGATGGGGAAAAATACTTGGAAGTATGTAGGTTTGGTGAATGGAAGCAGAGAGAACTGTCATGTGATGCTGTTTTCTCAGTGGAGTAGGAGATGACATATGCTCCTGAGTGAGAAGTGGAGATCCTGAAGGGAGAGGTTTCAGCTGGTCACAGAAGAGAACAGGAAGAGCTGATTAGGGAAACAAAGATGGACTCTGGGCAGTGTGGAGGACCCAGCTGGGTTGGAGACTAGAATGTTTTAGTGGCATCAATCTTCAGGCCTGATTTCCTCAAAGAGAGCTTAGCAGCACAAATATGGACATGGATGAGGGGGATAATTAGGTGGATCCTGGACTGGAGCTTTCCCAGAACGTGGTGGGGGGATAATAGAACATGAGATTTGGAGATAAGGATGAGAGAGCGTTTGATGTTAGAAACCAAGGATTCTCAACTGGAGCAGAAAGAAAATGAAAACAGGGGAAAGTAAAGGGAATGAGGGGTTGGAAGCCCCTGTAAGATCAAAGAAGAGGTATGAAGGAAGTAATAGGATAAGAGTATTAGTAAAATAAGAGACTATTGTTAGA
Source organism: Equus caballus (assembly GCF_041296265.1). Taxonomy (NCBI): domain Eukaryota; kingdom Metazoa; phylum Chordata; class Mammalia; order Perissodactyla; family Equidae; genus Equus; species Equus caballus. The sequence goes on from NC_091687.1 coordinate 43,502,577, forward strand.
AAGTGAGATGTTTTGGATTTAGCAATTCACAACTGAAATAATTCCAAGTGATTTAAAAAAAAAAGATCTAGGATGTGGTCATGTCTGTAGCTGACATCAAGTGAAGGTGAAGTTCACTGGAGTTGAAGGGGTCATAGAAGTAAAAGGTCTAGGTGCTAGTGTGCTGTGTGCTTTGAAGTGGGCCAGGAAAAAGGCAAGACTGAGACAGAAAAGGAGATGATGATCCCAGTGCTAAAGTCTTCAATGAAGTAGGAAGAGAGATCCAAAGAGTTAAAGGATGGAACACAAAAATGGCCTGAGCTTTAAAGAAGCAGGGCTTTTCACAGGAGGGCTGAGGAGCCATGAAACAGCCCTGGAGAGCAAATAGGAAGCTGGCCCTCTCGCTGTTCTGAAATTGGATATGAGCTAATGAACAACTTCTACTTGAGGAGACGGCAGGGGAGGTGGTGAGCTTGTGGGAGAGGGAGGATTCCACTGAGACAGCAGAAGAGAGAGGTTTCCATGAGAGGCCAAGGATGGAGGCACATGAGTTTATCACGGAATGGGAGACACTGAGGCATGGTAGAAACATCTGGGAAGGAGGAGAGCAGCCAGTGGTTGGTTCAGGTGAAATAAGTACTAATAGCAACTTCTAGAAAATGCTATGAGACAACCAAGAATGAGGAGGGGAGATGCAAAAGAGGGGCTTGCCAAACAAGATGCTAATTTCTGCAATTTTAGTGAGGACACCAGAGAGGGAGAGAGGATTAAAACACATTACACTGCCCTCTCTCCATCCCTCAGCTCCCCACCATACCGAATTTCATCATTAAACCATAGTCAGGGAAGGCTTCACACTGAAGCAGGAACTTTGTTGTAGTAGTTTGCCTGGCTAACAGAGGACCAGGCTGCATTCCAGCAGCTGAATCAACAAACGAGCGGCCATTTTCATCTAAATGGCTGAAAGGTAGAGATCCAGTTAGGGAATGGCGTGCAATGAGGCTGGAAAGATAGGTCTATACCTGATTATGTAGATTTACTTTTATTTTATAAATGGTAACAAGTCATTTTAGGAATGAATTAATCAAAATTTAATTTTAGAGAGTTTTCTATGGAAGATGAATTTGCAGGGGTGGGGGCGAGAGCAACATTTATTGAGGTTATACCATGTGCCAGGCATTACACTAAATGTGTTACATACATTAGTCCATTAAGTCCTCATGGTAACCTTATGAGTAGATAGTATTATCCCATTTTATATAATGAGAAATAGGCATAAGAGAGCTTAAATAACTTGCCTGATGTGCTCAATGAGAAAGAAGGGAAACTGGGATTTGAACCCAGATATATGTGGCCCAAAACTGTGTTCTTTTCCACGCCAGCATGCTAAACCTAGAGACAGGAAATCCAGTTATAAGGCTAATTTGATCATCTAGGTGAAAGCCAGAACTTTGGAGGTGGCGGAGATGGTGAGCTTGTGGAGGAGAACTCAAGTGTGAGAGAGAAAATCCAGCAGGCGTTGTGACCAACTGACTTGATTTGAGAGCAGAGTCAAAGACGGTTCTGATATTTCTTACCTTATGCATCTGAGTGAAAGATTGGTGATGCCAGCGACTAGGACAGAAAATAGAGGAGGAGGAGCAGGCTTGGGTTGGGGGTAGAAAATTAGCAGTCTGGGGCTTGCTCCAAGTGAGGGCCTGGAAATTCCTAAAAGGTAATTGAAAATACTGGAGCTCAGGGCCAAGAATGGAGTTAAAAATATAGATATGATAGTGATCAGCATATAGTAAGTCATTTGTTCCAAGGGAGAAAATTAGAAATAGAATGCGAATTAAAGAGGACAAGAGTGCAACCTTGGAGCCCCTGATGCTGCAGGATGAGGAAGAGAAGGAATCCACAGATCAAAAAGGCAAGAAGGGTGAGGGGCGCTGACTTCAGTGAGAGCAATTTCAGTGGAGCGGTGGGGACAGATTGCGGGTGGTTACAGAGAGAGGTGGGAAGAGAGTGGACACAGAAAATATAGACTACTCCTTCAGACAACTGAAGGAGACAAAGCGGTGGCTAGCAGGGAAAGCCGAGCCAAGGAAGGATTTGATTATTATACTTTTTGAGAGATTTGAGCATGTTTGTGGCCTGAAGAGAAGGAGCCAATGAAAAGTGTCGATTGATAGTGGGTGGTCTGAAAAATTGAGAAAGACGGTATCAGGTGCCCATGTAAGATTGAGATGGCGAGAAGAGGCAGGACACTGCCAAGAGTGCAAAAAGGGTTTATGGGTAGATTTAGGTAAATGGAAGTGGCAGGGGAAGCAGAGAATGAAAGAAGTTCCGTATTTTCTGATGAAGTCAGAGGCACACTTATCTGCTGACAGTGATGGGAACTGGGATGTGGGAGGGAGACCGGGGAGGTTTGGATCAGGTCCTGCAAGAGATGGGACAGGGCCCTGACTCTGGAGGATGTCTGACCTGCACCAATCTGAGGGCCAGCTGGGGCTAAGTATCAAAGATGCATGTCCTAAGTGATGTCTAATTTAAGTTTTACAAGAGTGCCAGCAATTGTGTAAAACTGCCATTGTTTAATCTCTTAGCTCTTCAGAAACCTCCTGAATCTGACATTGAAAGCTGTCCATAACCTGTCCTCAACTTACTATAGCAGGTCGACAAATTCAGGTGTGAGAGATAGACCACTTCTCTACAGCTCTAAATAAAGGGTTCTCAAAGCGTGGCCCTTTGATCACCATGGGCAGCATTACCTGGGACTTATTAGAAATGCAGATTCTTGGGCCCCATCCCAGACCTTCTGCATCAAAAACCCTGGGAGTGTGGCCTGGCAGTCTGTGTTTTAATAAGTCCTCTGAGTGATGCCGATGCCGCTAGACTTTGAAGAGCAATGCTCAAAACCAGCGTGAAGTTCTATTCAAACTCCCCATCCTACAGAGCTGGTGGGCAGTTCAGTTGTTTTGAGGGGTCTCTCCTTTCTTCTCAGGGTTGTGTGAGGGAACTGGGGAGCTATTTCAGGATGCAGGCAGGGGAATGAAACCAATGTCCCACTCCCAATCAGGGTTCCTGATATAATTAATACCCTACTTATTCTGGCCAGGGGCTTGTACCTGAATATATTTGAAACCTCAAATTCATCATTATCTTTTGTAGTGATGTACTGGGAACAATGCTTATTCTTGACTCTTGACAAGATTGGCTAGAGTCTCCTCTTCTTAATCTGAACACACATAAAATTTAAAAGAAATGGTAGCAACAGCTCCTAAAATTACTAGTCACTTTTTCAAGACTATTACTGAAAATAAACTTCTTTGTCTTAATAAAAAAGGCAAAGTGATAATATAAATATGGTTTTGAAAATACTGGAAACCAAGGCTTTTGGTTTTTTTCATTCTTATTGACAATGAGAATTTTCAGATAGGTGTAGAGCAGAGAAAAAAATGAGATGAGTGATTCTTTTTTAGTCCCTTTTGACAATAATGGTTGCCTTAGTGACCTTTATTTCAAATTCATTGGGTAACTTGGAATATTTGATCATTTAAACAAAAGTGAAGAAGGTTGTGGTGGAGCCATACTCGAGAATCGAGTTAGTGATGCTCTTACACTTAGTCCGTTCAGGTGGGTATAACAAAGTGCCACAGACTGGGTGGCTTATAAACAACAAAAATTTATTTCTTGTAATTCTGGATGCTGGAAAACCCAAGAGCATGGTCAAATTCTGATGAGGTCCTTCCTTCTGGTTCATAGCCGGCACCTTCTCGCTGTGCCCTCACATGGTGGAAGGGGCTAGGACGCTCTGTGGGGTCTCTTTTATAAGAACACTAGTCCCATTCATGAGGGCTCCACCTCATGACCCAGTCACCTCCCAAAGGCCCCACCTCCTAATACCATCATCTTTGGGGATTAGGATTTCAACGTATGAATTTTGGGGGGACACATTTAGACCACAGCAGATTGTAAATTAAATAACATAAAGAGGAGCCCTTCAAATTGTAGAAAGAGTTGATGCCAAGAATAATATTTGAACCACTCAGAAGTCAAGTTTAAAAAGTGGCTTCAATATAATACTTTGTACATAAAAATAAGTATAGCTCAAAAAGATAACCAAAGAAAAAAGTTTAAGGGCAAACCAAACACCAGGAAAATTTGGCAACACAGACACGCATTTTATACATTCTACTGATCCAGAATTCACATTTCTAACACAAAGATAAAATATTAGGAAAGAAAATCTGTATTCTAGGGGAGAATGTTATGCTAGAATTAGCACACTGAGCAAAATGAATCTAATCTTGAAGCCTGCAGCAAAGTCCACATCCATTCACTTTGCATAAGTAATGTGATTGCCAGAGACAATAGCACTTCACACACTTTACACAGAGGGGAGCTATGATTTTAAAGATCAAGACTAAAAAATAAGATTTCTCGACACAGGATTTTAGAAGTATTGCAGTTAAGTGAAAAAGTATATTTGGAGAAAATGCAGTCATTGTCAATTCTCTTTACGATTTAAAAAATTAATATTCTCTTTAACTTTATATATGGTTTTATTTAAACTTTCCATGAAGATTGGGCGGGTAAAATTTTTGAATTGGGAAAGGCTAATGGAAGAACATAATACTGCGTGATTTTGGAGATTTGGGCTTCTCAACAGTCCCCAAAAGTGTGCTTTGGTCCGTGAACACCAAACAGCCACATTGATTATAGGTGGAAAAATAAACTTCCTAATAGTATTATGGAATCGTGAAATTTTTAAAATGATTCTTTCTGGTTTCATTAGCTTTGTTGACTAAATAAGTAATTGTATGTTAGTGACAGAGGCAGATTCCTATTTTTTTTTTCGTCAGAAACTTAAGGCAATATAATTAAGGGCATACTTTTTTTTTTAGCATAGTAATGTAACCATTTTAGAGTGAGAGGAGCTTTGTTCATCACCTTAATTATCGACATATTTTAACTCCATGCAAGGAAGGTAAAGGAAGTAAGCCCTGTGCCCCTTGCATCAGTGGATAAAGAGTAAAAATATAACCACGTGTAGAAAATAGTAATGTTATGGTTGGTTACCATCCAGGCAATGTAGGGAAGAGTCCAAAGGCATAGTAGAGAATCAATGAGATGGGTGCTAATTGGGGTGTGCGGGGAGGGTGTGGAAGATAGAGAGTGTGGGTCCTCCACCTTCCCACGTGGAGGCCTCCCTCGGGAGAGCTTCCCTTGTGAATTCCCACATTAAGCATCGTCTGTCTTTTCTTTATATGCCCGACTTCCCCTTCCCTCCAACTTATTGAAAAGAAAACAAACACAGACACCCACTCTTGACCTTGCTGCCCGTTTCCCATCCTGTTTATCTTCTGCCTTTTTCCACCAAACTGCAGTTTTCCCTCCTACAATGTCTTTATCTCCGTGATCACTACTGGACCTGCTCCTTCAAAAATTGCCCTGCCCTTCTTCTTGTCTGTTCCAAGGTCATTTTGCCATTTTCATTTCCTTTCATGACTTTGCTGTTTCAATAATGTTGATTAGTCTCTTGGAACACCCTTCTTTAAATATATCAGTGAAACTGTTTTTAAGAGAACAGTAAAAAGCTGCCTACTTAAAAGTCTAGCTTTGATGATCCTTTTGAAACAAAAAAATGTCTTGCCTGAATAAATTCTATTGAGTACCAACTCTTACCTTTCACTATATCTTAGCACATTAAATTTCCCATCCATCAAGAAATGCTGGCATTGATGCCTAGAAATAAAGTATGAACTCTTGGCTGGATTAAAATATTCATTATTCCACTCAGCTTTTCTGTTTGCTGAGGTTTTGGATAATTTTTTTCCTGTACTGTAGGTTAGCTTAGTGGCTAGACAAGTTATGAGTCTTTGGACTTTTTATCATTGCATCCAGTTTGGAAACTTTCGGTGGATTCCAATTAAACATTGGGTTAGTATTTGTTTTGGTCCTAGTACAGCTTCATAAGGACTTAGGTTCTTGATACTGTTCATGTATTTGCCAGCTCAATCCCTTCTTTAGGCTTCAAAGGGCTTGAGTTTCTTCTGCTTATATTGATAATATCCTCCAAATCCTTTCTGCATTAGAACTTTTGGGCCCTAAAATTCAATTCCTTTATGTTGACTGCCCAGATATATGGCCTGACTTAACCCCTGTGTTGGTGTTTGCTGTGGATCCTGGAGAGCACCCTGAGGTGCTGTCATCTAAGAGCCTTTCATGACGCACCTTTGATTGGTGGAAATCACTGACTTCTGAATGTATCTTGATATTTGTATAATCTGTTCTAGTGGTTAACATACATCTCAGTCCTCTAATCTTTTAACAAAGCAGTGAATCTGAGAACAAAATTTTCTACATGACTGAAGGTTGATGACTTTGCACAAGTTAGAAAGATAATCTTCAATTTTCGGGCAACTACTGTGAAATCAATAAATATTACCTATTTCATGTTTACATCCTGTGCCAGGGTTAAAATATAAGATGACTATCTTAGCTGATTTTTTTCCCTCTTAGCTACTAAAAGAGAATGATAATTTGAACTTTTTTATGAATAAAAGAAATTGGAAAGTTTTTGCTTTTAAGGAAAAACATTGGTTATTGCCTTTAAAATGGATTCATTAAAATTATTATGTATTGTAATAAATTTAAATGTGGCTCTGTTATAGATAATCCAATAATAAAAATGCTTTTGTCTTGCCCACCGAATCACATTTATTATGTGTAGAATTTCCACCCCTTTCCTGTAAGCCCATGAGCTCCTTGAGAGGAGGCCCATATTGTTTTGTCTGTATCCCCAGTACCTGGCAGAGTGCTTGGCGCCTGGTAGGTAGTCAATAAATCGTTGAGTTAGTACATGAACGAATAATCCCTGGGTTTTTAAAAGATGTACGTTAAAGACATACTGTAGTGAATATTTAGTTAGCAGTGGTTTTGAGCCGTAAAATTCATAGCCATAATTTAGAAATATAATAAATAGAAGACTGAGGTTAAGCTTTAAAAATCCTATTAGGAAATATTTAAGAAACTATAATTTGGGGAAAAAATATCTAAAGCAACCATTCCAGGAGTAGAGTGGCCTCATAAATATTTTTCTTACAAAGTAGATGAGTAGAAGTCCAATTAGTCTGTAAGAATGATCTGAGGGGCTGGGCAACCAGTGTGTCCTTAGCCACTCGTAATACTTGACCAAGCGAGCAAGGGAAGAGGTTCCCCAACGGGCCTGACAATCACCTTTGGGGCCCTGTAGCTCAGTTACATGCAGGAAGCCTCTTTCTAAAGATAGCCCTGGGAAAGTCTGACTCTTGTGGGGTGTGGCTCCCTCCAGAAAAAGAGAGTTCAACTCTTCTCTAAGTCATAGTTTATAAGAGAAATTCCTAACTAGAACTGAAGCATGGAGAGAAAAACATGCCAAAGAAGCTTCTCAAAGTAGGTGACATCCAATGTGAGGTTTGAGGGACTGACTTAGGTAAAGAAGAAAGGGAAGAGCATTCAAGAAAAAAAATAGAGAATTCAAAAACAGAAGCGTGGGATAGTTGACACTCTAGCTGTGTGACTTTAGGAAAGTTACTTAAGCTCTCTGTGCTGCAGTTTATTCATCTATATAATGAGGATTAAAACACTACCTATCTCATAGGGTACACTTGGAGATTGAATGAGTTAATACATTAAATGAGTTAATGTGAACTTTAACATATGTAAAGTTCTTAGAAGAGTGCCAGGCACAGAGTCAGCACTGTGAAAGAAGAAGCAATATTATTATTACTATTAAATATCATTGTTGCTGTTGTTGTTATCTGGATATTGAAGTAGTTTAGTTGGGCGGGAGCAGTGGGTACAAGGTGACCTGAAGGGGATAATGAAAGGACGACTCCGGAGGCAAAAAGGGACCAGATGATGAGAGGCAGTCTGGGATACCATGTGATGGAGCATAGACTTTCTTCTGAAGATGACAAGGGCGATAGCTTATGATAAAGTGGGGCCTTGTTGCCTCTTCCTTGATGTCATGCAGAGTGAGACTGGACAGTGAAGACTCACCTTCCCCTCAGGATTCTGAGCCACAGCGTCAGCATAACATTTTACCTCTGACGACTGCTTCGTCAGCTTACCAGCAATGCTTGTGTTCCATGTCAACCCGTCAGTAGGTCCCAAAGATCCCTCCTATCTCAGCATGAGGTAGCTGGATTGTTAAGGAACACTCTCTCAATGCTCCCATCTTCAGTGACAACATCTTGATTGAATAGAATGTTTACTTTTGCAACCCTTCATGAGGCTTCCCTCCCAATTCGCTCCTATACTTACATTTTCAGAAGAAGCCCAGTTGTGATGGTAAAGACTGTAGTGATAATAATCCTCATCATAATAGAAGCTGCATTCGGCCGAATACTTCTATGTGACTGGCAGCATAGCAGTAACGTCGCATAATTCTAAGTGTACTTTTGTAAATATACTGCCACGTGGCCCCATCTTGAATGGGTTGTTGCAGAATTGTCTCATCTGACCTTTCTGCTAGCTTTTTGTTTACTTGTTCCTCCACAGATCTTCAATTGGACTTTTCTTTTTATCAACTTATAATTGTTTTTAAATTTTTGAGCCAAATATATATTCTCCTCCTCATCCTTCTTAGCTCCAACAAACTTCTGTCACTAGTATCTAAGCCTCGCCAGAGCCCCATTAGTCTTTTCACGCCTGTCCCCACACCCAAGTCCTGACTTCTCAAAGGGATTTAAATATAGCAAGACAAGAAGACGAACATACTCTTATTTGTCTTAGACCAAAAGAAAGCACATGTAAGGATTTTTTTTCTTAGTATATTCTAATATCAATTACTTTCACAATTTCTACATATTTCACTAACTCGTTTGACTACTTAGTACATATTTACACACTGTTTTTTTCAGAGTAGGAGATGCTTTGTTCATCTTTATCATATGTCTAATACATGTTAACTTGCCAGTATTACACCCAGTATAGAATGAGTAGAGTTGGACCATTAAGGCAAATTACTATTTTATCAACTTGGAGGAATAAAAATTGGGAGATTGCCCTCATTCTTCTAGTACTTTGTAAAGAATAAATAAGAGTTTTGCAGAGGAAAAATAAATATAATTGATCTTTGAAAACTCTCATTTTTCCTTCCAAAGTAGAGTAGCAGGCCCTCCCATAAATTCTGGGGAAACAGACCTCAGTGTTTACTACTGGAAGCTCACCAGCTCTGTGGAAGCTTCTGGAGAGGAATGTTGTGGAATTGGCGGTGGAGTGAAATAGTTTTCTCTCCTGTCCTTGGTTCATTGGCTTGAACTAAACCCAAGTCAAAAGTAAGAAGAAGTCTCTTATAAGTTGTCAGTTTCCTTCTCACTTAGGGACCTTCCTTAATGATTAAAAACTTAACTTTTAAACCAGATTTCCCCTTTACCTCTCTGCCAGGGCCAGCTGCATTAAGAGGTGTTACGGGTCACCAATCGAGGGGGGTGATGCTTGAGACTCTTGGCTTCTACCCACCTGTGGAACTTAATTTATGCCCCATTGCTTTGATTTTTCTCTCCCTCGATTGCCCTCCTTTAACAAAATTCAGCAAATGAGCTGAGTTTTGCTATTCTTTTGCTATTGAGACTGTTTTTTTTTTTAAATATATCAATCCATGGACCATCAAAATGAAGTGTGTCTTTATATCTGTGAGTGTGCACATGTGTGTGTTTTTATTTCTTCTTTTTACAGCATTTTGTGTTAATCTAGATCTATAATAACTTAGAACAGTCATGCTCTTCTCTAAGAATGCCCTCCACCAAAAAGTCTACCCATTTGGAAAAATAGTTCCTAAAGAGCAGAGAATGACCATGTCTTTTTTGTCAGGTTTATGACAAATTTATTTCCAATTTCTCTGAAGTGGGTGTCTCTTCATGCTCATTCTTCCTACATAATCCTCTTACATACTCTTCCTAAAATACGCCTTTCATTATGCAATCTCCTTGTACTACAGCATATGACAGAGTTTGTATTCTGTGGAATCTTAACAGGTATTTTTTAAAGGTAGAAGGAGTTCCGTGATGTAAAGACAACAGAAAGAGTTAAACAATGTGGACGAGTATCTTTAGGAGGGAGACCTTACTTATTCTTCAGGGCTAGATGTATGGCATGCAGAGATCCCCGCCCTTATCTGGGGATGGAGCTCGTTTTTACCCAAGCATACTGAGAGAACAGTATTCCTTGGAACGCACCTCTGGAAACTCTGACTGACACTGCTCTGCTTACTTTCCTAATCATTTCAAACACCTCAACCTGCTTTTCATGGTTTTCCACCCTTTTGGACAAACGTCCAACCATTAGTCCCACAAGTTCTGAATACCATCTTTCCAATTTGCATTTCCAGTAATAATGTCAAACAAGTAAACAAAAAATATTAGTAAGAATAGAGATGATTAATGAACTTGAATACATCTAGAGAGAAAATAGAAAGAGACTAAAAGGAAGGAAGAATTAGCTGTCCAGAAATAGTCTTTAGAGATGGAGGCATGACGGGACTCCGAAAGCCATAGAAGGAGCTTTCCATAAAGACAGGTATGATGCCAGCACCACATGGAATAGTGATTAAATGAATTTATCACTTATTTTTTTGTAAACAGTCATTATGTCCTTTGTAGAATCGAAGTCTATGTGTTGGAAACAAGAAAGAAGGACAACAAGAAAATCTGATTTAAGTCATAGAAATCAGTCCTGAGGAGTACTTTATAGATTCCTTATTTAATTCCCTAATTTTACAGAAAAGAAAACCAACGTCTAGGGAGGGGTGATTTAGATACCTTTTTCATCCCATATTTTTTCCATCTCATCTTGATTGTAATCGAGTCCATTAGAAATCGGTGTCGAAAAAAAAAAGGTTTTAATGTTTTGAACTGTCCACCTATTTTTATTTGCCAGTTAGTAGTGGACTGAGATGCTGGAATAACTTGCCGTTTTGTCTGGTTTAATAATACGTCACTCTATAGTCATAAAACTATTCTTATGATAATTTTTATCAACACCAAAAAATCCAGCACTTGAATATAATGTAAATATGGTTTATTGTATTTATTTGTTAATTGTTTCCCTCTTTCCACTGAACTATGAGCTTCTTGAGGTCAGTGGCCATATTTCACATCGATTCTATATTCCACACAGCTTTCAGTCAGAGGAGTGAATGGTTAACGCATAATATAAGCTGATTATCTTATTGAGCAATTACATATAAATTAAATTAAGCCAAGGGCGGTTGGTTAATGATAAGATAAACTCTGAAGTTTTATATTTATTTCAAATTTATTTCAGTCCTCATTCAGGAACCCCAGTGACTGCAACGCAACTGCACTTCATGGACCAGCAAAGACGCTTCTGTTCATTCTTTATTGATATTTCTGACAACTGCATTCTCCATTTATCACCTTTTTTCTACTCTATTGATCTTTTACCCCCCTCTGTCCAATCAGTTGTGCACAGATGTGAACACAGAAATGTTTATATATCAACCTATGTGTTGTCATTGCAAAATATGCAAGAACATCATAGCAGTGCATTTTTTTAAATCACCAAGTTCGTAGTTTACATTAAGGTTCACTCTTAGTGTTGTACATTCTATGGGTTTGGACAAATGTAGACTGACATGTCCATCATGATAATATCATACAGAATGTTTTCACTGCCCTAAAAGTCCCCCGTGCTCTGCCTGTTCATCCCTACCCCTCTCCCCAACCCCTGGCAACCACTGATCTTTTTCCTGTCTTCATAGTTTTGCCTTTTCCAGAATGTCATATAGTTGGATTCATACAATATGTAGCCTTTTCAGATTGGCTTCTTTCACTTAGTAAAATGCATTTAAGATTTCTCCATGTCTTTTCATGGCTCAATAGCTCATTTCTTTTTAGCCCTGAATACTATTCCATTGTCTGGATGTACCATCATTTATTTATCTTTTCACCTGCTGAAAGACATCTTGGTTGCTCCCAAGTTTTGACAGTTATGACTAAAGCTGCTATAAACACTCATGTACAGGTTTTTGTATGGACATAACTTTTCAGCTCCTTTGAGTAAATACCAATGAGTGTGATTGCTGGATAGTATGGTAAGCGTATGTTTAGTTTTGTAAGAAACTGCCAAACTGGCCCCAAAGTGGCTGTACAATTTTGCATTCCCACCAGCAGTGAATGAGAGTTCCTGTTGCTCCACATCCTGGTCAGCATTTGGTGTTGTCAGTGTTCGGATTTTGGTCATTCTAATAGGTGTATAGTGGTATCCCATTGTTGTTTTAATTCCCTGATGATATACGATGTGGCGTACATTTTCATATGCTGATGTGCCATCTGTGTATCTTCTTTGGTGAGGTGTCTGTTGAAGTCTTTGGCCCATTTTTTAATTAAGTTGCTTTTTTTCTTATATTTGAGTTTTAAAAGTTATTTATATATTTTGAATAATAGTCCTTTATCAAATGTGTCTGTTGCAAATATTTTCTCCCAGTCTGTGGTTTGATAAACAGTGCAAATTTAATTAAGATTCTGCTACTAAGTAAAGGCAAGTATTGCCTTCTTTATCTTTCTAGTTGGAAAAAAATACTACATTTTATCAAATGTTCATGCACTAAACCAACAGTCAAGAAGAACTTTATGTGTTTTTAACCTCATACCAAGGACTTTGAGAATAGAAATGAGACATGTTCCCTGCTACCAATGGGTCCATAATACACATCCTTTTACTTAAACTTGAGTAAAGAGTGGAACTTCTTTAAAGCATAAAATTCTTGTCAAGCTCCAGCACTGCCTTAAATTATTTTCATTATAATATAATTGGAACATATATGGACAAAAAACAAGGTATACACTCCTTGTCCTTATCCATTTAATACATAACTATTGAGGGCTTATTATGGTTCAGGCACTGGGAATAAAATAGTGACAAAGATAGACAAAGTCCCTGACTGTGTAGGCATGTTCATGCTGGACGGAAAGAAAAAAATCTGGAAACCAAAAGAAACAAATACAGTCATGCTCCGTGTAACAACATTTTGGTCAACAACAGACCAGATATATGATGATGGTCCCGTAAGATTAGTACCACACAGCCTAGGTGTGTAGTAGGCTCTACCCTCTAGATTTGTGTCAGTATACTCTGATGTTTGCCGGACACATCTCAGAACATAGCCCCTTTGTTAAGCTACACATGACTGTGTAATTGATTCTCTTTATTCACAGCTGTTGTGTTCCATGAAGTTGCCACAATGAATTGGCAAATACCTAAACATTGCTTCTAGTGCAAGTGCAGAATTAGGTTCCTGAGAGCCTCTGGTCATCACATTTCCATCAACAGATCAATGCATGATCTTGTTTTATGTGTATTTCTGTTTAAAGACACCTTACTTGATATGTATTGTTGATTCATTAACACTGAATTCCAGCCAACAGCCCATCCCTGAGGGAAGCTTATCAAACACGTATTTTCTCAGTAAGGCACAGCAGAGCCTTCTTGCACTCAGGAACACTAGACAGCACTTCAACACTGTGCTTTCGGGGGTCATTTTAAACAGTGAAATCATCAACAAAAAACCCCACAAAAATCCAAAATATATGGCACCAAATAGACCACAAAACATTTTTTATATTATGAGAGCTGAAACAAGATGGCAGAGCTTCATCTTGTTTGACTTCAGCTGGCAATGTGCATGTCAGGTAACTCAAGTTTTTCTCTGCTCTGTTCTTGCCTATGAATGACTTCGAAATACTGATTTGGGGGTTACAAATAACTTTTAGAGAGCAGATGAATGGGAAAATATGGAATCCACAAATAATGAAGATCAACGGTACATAAAAAATTTCAGACAAGGGCTGGCCCTGTGGTGCAGCGGTTAAGTTCTCATGTTCCACTTTGGCAGCCCAGGGTTCGCCATTTCAGATCCCGGGTGTGGACCTACACACCGCTCATCAAGCCATACTGTGGCACATGTCCCACATATAAAGTAGAGGAAGATGGACACGCATGTTAGCTCAGGGCCAGTCTTCCTCAGCAAAAAGAGGAGGATTGGCAGTGGATGTTAGCTCAGGGCTAATTTTTCTCAAAAAACAAAAGAGAAAAGAAAAATTTCAGACAGTGATAGGTGCTAGAAAGCAAATGAAGCAGGGTTAGGAGTAGAGGGTGACTGTACATTGGGGAAAATATTTTAGATGAGTGACTAGGGCAGTGTTCTCTGAGGACAGAACACCTGGGTAGGCATGAATAATAAAAAGAAGTTAGCTTTGTGAAGGTGGAGGGGCAGGCAGTGTTGTAGGTGGAGGGCACAGTCTGTGAAGCAGAAGCAAGCTTGACTTGGCTTGTGTGAGGAACGGGACAAAGGCTTTCATGTCTGCAGCAAAAATAGGACAGCAGGAGATGAGGTTGAAAAGGTAATCAGAGGTCAGGTGACGCATGGCCTTGTTGGCCTTAAAAAGAGCTTGGATTCTGTTCTAAATGGTAATGAGAAGCCACTGAGGGTTTTAAAATATATACAAGCTATAGCTTATAACTCTTAAATAATTTTACAGCTCCCCCAAAATTACAAATTAAATTTACCCCCCAAAATACCATTTAAATGAACCACATTAACTGGATGTGACAGGTAAGGTTTCCCTGAAACTAGTGTTCACAGTGTGACGACCAGGCTGACTTCAGTGGTACCCTGTGCTGTGTGATAACTCCAAGAGTGACCTCAGCTCACAGATGGGTCATTTCCTGTTCATGGTTCCTCGGGAGGTTTTTTCCCCCCTAGTCTGCCAAAACTGTAGCGAAAACACTCCTGTAGGCCTGGGCTCCGACATACACAGTTGTAAGGCAGCAGCATCAAGATGATCCAGGGCAGGTTTATATAATTTTTTTGACTCTCACCTAAAGGAAAATATAAAAATAATATTTCTCCTAGAGAACGCCTAAGGTCTCCCTCGGCCCAAGATTTAAACCCACAGCCCTGCAGGATTGTTTGAAAAACCTTGCTCTAACAGGATTTCTAGGGCAGTGAAACTACATTGTATCTACTACAGTGGTGGATACATGTCATTATACATTTGTCCCAACCCACAGAATGGGTCCCAAGACCAAGAGTGAACCCTAATGTAAGCTATGGACTTTGGGTGATACTGGCGATGTGTCAAGGTCGTAACAGATGTGCCCCTCTGGGGGAGATGCTGATAATGGGGAGGCGGGGGGTGTGTGGGTCAGGGAGTGCATGGGGACTCTGTTCCTTCCACTCAGTTTTGCTGTGAACCTAAAACTGCTCTAAAAAATAAAGTTTACCAAAATAACAAGAATGTGAAAACTACAGACAACCTCGCTCTACATGGAAAACTAAACAACACTTCAGGAATGAAGTAAGAGTATATTTAAATATAACTGCCTAAGCCAGATTCCAAGGCAGCCCCAGACCAGACGGAGGACCTAAAGAACAGTCAGCAAGCAATGGCTGAGGCCTGGGGAAAAGAGAGCTCCTGGTGCCTGTGTAGGTGTTGAGAGGGAATTAAGGGGTCAGGCAGGGCTTGATCAGGATCATAAGACTGGACAGTTTGCGAGAAGGAGAGAGTAGTAACATTCTCAACGGGTAGAAAGCAGCGCGAACAGAGGCTTGAAGGCCAGAAGGGATTCCGTGTGCGGCAGGATCGTGAACGCAGTCGACTGGCTTGAGCAGAGGGTTTTGATTAGTGGACCAGGGGGAAAACACATTGGAACGCCTGGTCCTGCCATTTCAGCACCAATCTGCCCCAGTGGGATCAGATGGCGGTACTCACAGCCAGGACTGTCTTGTTAGAGCCCTGGCCGTGGGATCTGTGGCATGGAGGTACTTTCTCAATGTAGCTATTTGTACTGAGCCTGTCACTAGCTCTGCAGGAGGTAAAAATCACTTGACAGTCTCTCCTGGCTCTCACCCATCCAAAGCGTGAGAGAGAGTGGGGGTGGCAGAGTGGGTGGGCGTTGGGGAGAGTGAGTCCTTAAGAACTGAAGGAGAGTGAAGGGCAGTGAGAGGCTTACCCACAGGCTGGGGGCACCCGTGCCAGGCAAGCAGGCCCCACAATGGAGTCCCTGTACCCTCTCATCCTCCCTGGAGTTAGCCTTTCCCTCTCAAAGTGCTTGGTTCACTATGGAAATCTCTCTTCTTCTCGCTCTCTTTCTTGCACACAAGTATGAGAGTGCACACACACATACACATGCACACACAATTATTGTCAAAAATCACTTTGGAATTTAAACTCTTAGCTAAGGATCCTTCTAAATGAAAAGCTACATTTTACTACAGTTCTGTTGGTTCCCTAGTACACTGCGAATGCAAACTTCTCAGCACATGCAGTACAGTCGTTTAAGACCATTTGACTTCTTAAGGCGAAGGTGATAACATTTTGGATTTCATTTTTGTTTGTCCTATAAGAGTCTTGAGTTTTGGCCAAAAATCCAGGCCCTGGATGAATGTGCTTTAGACCTCGATTTTTGTCACGGGGCCAAGTGGACTTGGGAGAGAGGGTGGAGCTGTCTGTTCAGACATGATTTTTAGTTTTGCCCTTTGCCTCTGGAGCCAGGGCCCTGGC
Source organism: Equus caballus (assembly GCF_041296265.1). Lineage (NCBI taxonomy): Eukaryota > Metazoa > Chordata > Mammalia > Perissodactyla > Equidae > Equus > Equus caballus. The sequence continues at coordinate 43,519,109 of NC_091687.1, forward strand.
CCACATCCAGCCGCACGAAGAGAAGATTATGGTATTTTCTAGGTAATTTTAAGGAGCACAAACCCAAAGTAAAGTCAGGTGGCTTCAAGTCTGCACTGAATTTTTCATGTTAGGGATTTGTCATGATTTGGGTTTTCAGCAGAGCTGTATTTTACTTGATGAAGGGAGCTGTATTCTTCTGGAGACAGGCATGTTTTGGTTGTTTGCTAATGACCTCTGGTTTTGCTTATGGGGAGTTTTGTTAACAAATGGAAATGTAGCAAAATAAAACACTCTCTTTCGTACTTTCTTTTTTCTCTTTTTCTTCTTATTTAAACAATGGGAACCCTTGTGATAAACTGTCAAAACCAGGCTATAGATATTGGTTATTGTAGCATCATTAATATTGTGTAAAAATAAATTAGTCACTTCGGCAATCAAACACATTCTTCTGATCCCCTGTCGGTGCTTTTAAACAGAGCCTTCCCCTCGCTGTTTGATAGATCCTATTGTTAAGAGAAGAGAACTGTAGCGATGTATTCAACAACTCTTTGAAAATTTTCCAACCTCAGGAACCCATTCAGCAGTAATTAGCCTTTATGGAGGCTGATAAGGAGAGCCCAGCAGGGGCCTGCCTGCTCTTGAGTTTACAGGTTAACCCCAGCCCCCGGAGGAGAGGGTTCAGCTTTAGGACCACGTCTTGCTCAGTCTGCCCTGCCTGCTTGCTTTGCCTTTTCCTGCCCTCTCACCCATCCCCTATCTCACCCTCTGACTATCTTTTCCAAATAAAAAGAAGTCAAGACTGAGCCTGCAGAGGGTGACAAAATCCAACCAAATAAACTCTAATCTCAAGCACAGAAGACTTCTGGTTCAGGGAAAAATAACTCTGTCTGGCAATAACTCTGTTCAGGCAAAAGTGACTGAATTAACAGATTGTAATTTCTGGTTCTAGTTTCACTGGGTCCTTGCAATGGTTTGATCCATTTGTATTGGGTTAGCACTGAATTCCACGTAGCTTTCCACTCTCCACCCTCACTTGCCCCGGTTGCCTCAACAATATCACAGAACTATAGGTGTGATTTAAAGCTAAGTTGAAAGTTCAAAGAGGCTCTGCTGTCTTCAGAGAGGGACACACTTTTATATTCACTATAGGCCCCTTTCAATGGAAGGCACAGGGGTAGAGGTGCCGTCATTGATTGCAAAGAGACATGTTCAGGAAAACACCTGAAAAGCTGAGAAGACTCACATGAGTATTAGACAGCTCTGAATTGGTTTATTGCGTAGCACAATACTCTGCACATTTATCAATACATGTTTAATAAATTAGTAGCTTAGTGCATCAAAAAGGCTTAACTCTATACTCAAGAACATTCATAACATGTCCTCCACCCCCTACTCTACCCAAACCAAAATTATTTTCTATTATTCCTGAGGAAAAGTCCTCAGAGTCCACCAGGCTGTCCTGGCTTTCCCATCTGGGAATTCCATGCTGATTTACATGGCCAGGTCTTTGCCTGTTCTGCTTTCCTCTCCTTGACTGGCTCCCTTGCCATCTATCAAAGTCAATGCATCTTTCAAGGCGGGTCCCATCACCTGTCCTAGATAATACCTTCCTTGACCACATCAGACCATGGTAACCACCAGCACACCACCCTGCCCACCCCCCGCTCCGATCTCTGAATTCCTTTGGCACCTAACATCTGTACTGTAGAATTTAGCACCTGGCTACATCCTTGTTCTCTTTCTTTCGTATAAACAAGACAGAAAGCCAGTTTCTTTTCCAGAGATTCACAAACACAGTAAATTCCTCTTTTAGTTTTTCCCAAGAAGGTGTCTTTGAGAAGGAATTTATATTCTTCCTTTCTTCAGACGGTGAAATTTATGTACCTCCTTGTGATACGATGTGTTTTCCCGTTTGTCTTAGTTATCAGGAAATTTAGAGATGTTTGAGTACTAGATTGTAATAATCAGCTTATCTCAGGATCCTACTAATAGCTATCTATTCTACCTGCCTCTGTTGGTGATTATTCTTAATTGTGCAGTATATTAAACTTGTAAGACACCAGAAATCCTTTTGAAACAAAGCGAGAAAATAGACTCCCAAGTAAAGAACATTCTTCTCTTATTATTTCATAATTTTCTCTTTTCTACCCGGGATTGTGAGTCCTTGAGAACAGAGTCACATCCTGTATTTCTATTGATTGCCCAAAGTAGAAAGCATATGGTAGGTCCTTAATAAGTTATTATTGACAGATTAATACTTTTGGATATCCTACGTGAAATAACCTGCTCTGTAAAAGTAGGTTGGATTATTTTAAACTGAGATGGAAGCATCTCCTAAAAATTGCATTATTCTAACAAGGGGCCTTGAGCATATCTATTTCTGTTAGCATTTTGTTAAATGTTTAAAATATCAGAAGTACACAATAAAAATCAAAAGTTAAAGTTTTAGCTGTTACAGTATCTAAGCATAACACTTAACACAGGCGAGAAGATTAACAAAATCAATAGTTGACTGCCAGGAACACTTGCCGGATGACAGTGCATTTTTTCCCCAACCCCACAGCCCTGCTGGCTGCCTTTCTGATAAACACAACATTCAGGTGGTGTCTGACTTATTTTTTTCTTCTCTTATCCTCATTTTCACTCCCCTTCCCCTCCCTGTGTAAAATAAGGTAGCAAGCAAGTTAAAATTGGCTTTCAATAAAACTACCTGTGTCAGTCATCAAATTCTTTTTTTACCTTCCTTTTTTGGGGGGAGGGAGTTCCTTTTTTAAGCTCACCCAGGGAGAATACTTTAACTTTGAAAGAAAACCACAAGAATGTAATCATCAAGTCATAGCCAGACTTAGCCTGTATTCATACTTCCTGTTCTTTCGCCCCCCACCCCAACCTTAAACCCCCCAAACATTTGCCCACCAACACATACCTATAGCTGTTAAATATTTATAGAGGCATGTGTGAATAATCCATATCAGTACAGACACTTTTGAGACTTAAAATGCACCCGGCTGACTGGGCTTTACCGTTGTGCAAGAAGTGAGGGCTCGGTGAATCCTTTCTTCTGCTCTTTTAACCAGAGCGGAAATGTTTGCCTTTTCGTTTCAATGATAGGCTGCAAGAGTTGCCTTCTCCAACCTTCTCCTTCTAAGCAATAATGTTTGAAGAGAGAATGAGAAGAACAAATAACACACACAACTATCTACATAATTATGAGATTCAAAGATACCTCCACCCCCCCACCTCCTGATCTAACCTGCATTTTATGTCTGATGTTGGAAGATAAGTTAAAACTCATCTTTATCCCCCAAAGTAGCTGTTCTTTTGGGCCAAACCAATGTGGATCCATCTTGGCCAGCCTCATGTGACCTCTTAACCTTGCAAATTGTCCAGGGCTCATAATTAATACTAAGTTATTTTCCCAGGGCCATTTCCAATGTTCGGAATCACTTCACCTCACATTTAGCTTGTATTTGCTTTTTGAATAGAAATTAATTTCAATTTGGCTTAGGCAAAACAGAATAAGGTAGGCAAATCTGTTGTAAAATAGGAAACATCAAATATATTCTACATTTGAGCAGAATATTTTGAACTGCTGCTGTGTGGCATCCTCCATGTCATTCCTCTCCACTGTTAAAATAAGTACAAGTATCAGTTATACTAATATTAGATATAGTGTAAGAAATTAACACCAGGAGACACAGGAATGCAGACCTACAAAAAACTTGCCTTGACCCTTCGAAAATGTACCCGTCACGTGTATATATATATATATATATATATATGAGATCTGGGTATTCATATCTTAAAAAGAAATGAAATTTGTCTAAATGTTATATTTACTAAATGTAGTGAGACCACTAATGTCAGATTAGCTCTGGGAACTGCCAAATGTTTACTTAGTAATTTAGGAATAAGACTGAATCAAAGTGTAAGCCATGGATCTAGGTTTATAATTTGATATTTTTAAAATCTTTCTTTAAGAATTATATACATACATATACAGTCATACGTTACATAATGACATTTTGGTGAACAACAAACCGCATATACAATGGTGGTCCCATAAGATTAGTACCGTAGAGCCTAGGTGTGTAGTAGGCGATCCCATCTAGGTTTGTGGAAGTACTCTGTATAATGTTCGCACCACAACAGTCATCTAACGATGCATTTCTCAGGATGATCCCATCATTAAGCAGGGCATGACTGTATATTTAGAAATTTATTTATATTGGTGAGACAGTTTGTAAGCCAGATGCTAGAGTGGAGGTTGACAGTTTAAGGACTAGAGTGGAAATGTTCTGCCACTTAACCTACCCACTAGTAAGTGAAATGCAGTTGTACAATTTGACATTAAGTAATAAATAAATAAACAAAACTGCTTGAGCCTGTAAATACCACTTTACTTGCTCATCCTTCTAACTTTTCGAGTCTTCGAGGCATGAATACAACCACACTTCTAGCTGCTTCTAGGTCCAGCCCATTATCATTCCTCTACACCTGCCTCCTAATACAGTCTCTAATCAACCTGACTGTTGTCTATATAGTGAAAGCGTCTTTCTCTAACTCCTATCATGTTGGACACGAATCCACTCAGCCATAGTAGAAATAGAATTGGGGCAGCAGCCGCCAAAGAGGGGCTCTTTTGACCTTGCTCGCTGCCTTCTACCTCTAAGTGGTCTTTCAGAGAGAGTATCAGTCCAGTGCCAACTCTCAGGAGCCGCCTTGGCTGACCCTGGTTTTGGCAAGACAGTGACCCTCTCTGCCAGCCTCCACTCAAATAAGCCAAAAGGCAAAACAGACCAAGAGAGCCCTAGCAGCTGAGATGAATGCAAATAGCAACTCAGAAGGGCACCCTCGTCTGCTTAATGTTTTCACAATGGTTCTGTACAGATTTGTGCTACTGAAACACCCGTTTTAAAGAAGAACCTTTCAGTGGAACTGATATTCATAAAAATCATGCCAGTGCCGGAAGTAGTCCTTTTATGAATTAGGCAAAGCTTGTAGTTTTTTCCATGGCTTTAAACACTGAAATACTAGTCAAAACCTGTGAATATGTAGACATTCTTTTATATGGATAATTATCCTCTTTATTGGTGGCGCCTCATGGATTAGCAGGATTCTACCATGCAAATAAGCAGTAGAGGAAGGTAGCGCAACAAAGAACACCTTTTATGTGGCTTCAGTACTTGTTTAGCAAAACTTCTGCGTTTATAGAGAAGCAAATGCTAAATTCCTGGATTATAACCTTCCTTCTAATCATTTTAAATTAACTAATGTAAATTAAAGTCCTTATGTATTTTTGATTAATACCCAGAAACAGCAAACAGACCCACCGTACATATTCTGTTAAGAATAGCTCACCCAAGTGCTTACGTCTAATTTTGAATTTCCAGCCATGATCAAAACAGGTAAAGAGATCATTTAGCTATCGTGAGTATTGTTTTAATAGTAGCCACAGAAAGATAGATACAGGAGACTTTGTGCTTTAGAAGGATCTCAAATTAAGTTGCAAATAATGTTTTCCAGTGACAGTACCAAATTCCCAACACCTCTTTTGGTCCAAGAGAGGTGGGTTTTTGGTTTGGTTTGTGAGTTTGGGTTTGTTTGTTTGTTTAAGCACTTTCTTTTTATGGTAGAGCTATCCATTTTTGTGTGAGCCTGAAGTTTTGGGGTCCTTTGGTGTTTTTTTAAAAGTGATATTGTGGTCTCACATTTTAATGTTTCCTGGAAGAACTGGCTGGCTATTTATTTTAATTACTTCATAGGAACCCACATGAAAATTTTTGAAGGACATTTTCTTATTACTCATTGTTTAGTATTTTGGTCATCATTTTTTTCCAGCAGGATATAGTTTTCAAGGTAAGCTTCCATTTGTTGTCCTTTTATTTCAGAATAAAAATATAGAAATTCTACTATTAGTTGTCTGCCCTCTTCTCCCACCTACCCCCGGATGACCCAACCCCCCCCCCCCCCCCCCGCCCTGCTTCTGCTCCACTCCAGAAGAAATTTTCATGGTTTTGGTAAACATTTCTACTAAGTCTGCTTTGAAAGCTAATCATTTAGAGGCAAATGCAACCTCAAGAACCACAGTATTTGGAGGTGTTAGGAGGCGTTTTAACACAAATCTTCCTATTCACCAACCTTCAAAATACTAAAGCCTATTGGGATGCCTAGAGGTGCCTGATAAGAGGAAAATAAGTAAAATAGAGAAAATAAAACAAACATGTTTTCTAGATGTGACTTTGGTACATTTCTAACATCGGAAATAGAAACTCATCTCTCATGAAATCATTTTGTAGTTAACTGATTAGAAAAATAAGCAGCTCCATTCACTGTCAGAAGTATACTTATAAAATCAAAGCTTAAATCTAGGGATCAAGTATTTATTGTAAAACGTTGATGGATGTTGTACAGTGTCATTTCTGAACAGAGTTCACTACCTGCCTCTCTTACGTAAATTTAATAGGCTTTATTCGTTCTCCAATGGTCAAATAGGAGGTCTAGTATTACTTTCATAATTTCAAATTTTTCATTGAAAACCACACTGGCACATTTTTATACATATATTTTAATAAAATACAAAGTAAACAACATCACTATGATATGCATTCCACAGAACATCAGGGAAGAGAGCTTTAATTATAATACTTAGCTTTGAATCACTCTTTGTAAAAACCTTTCACTTACTTTATTCCATTCAGTCCTCACCACAGAACAGAGTCATAGAATCACAAAGCCAATGGAAAGCCTTGAGGTCAGTTGCTCTGCCTTCTATCCTGAGATGAAAAATCTATGATCCAAGGATGCTAAGTTAAATTTCGCAAGATCTACAGTTTTTCCACTTTCTCCTATTGCCTTTTCTGCTCCATGTTCCCTGTGTTTTCGCCCACTTTCAGATAATAGAATTTTAGTTCCTAACTCCAAGTTTTATAGACATTCAGTGAAAAACAAGAGAACCAAATCCAACCGCACTACTTACAACCTTCGTGCTCTTGGAAAAGTTACTAACTTTCCTGAGCTATAATTTTCTTTTCTGTAAACACTGTCTACCTTATAGAGATTTTATGCAGATTAAATTCAACAACATATGCATGGAGTCAGGTACACAGCAAACACTCAGCAATTTACCCTTCCGTGCCCTTCATATCTGTCTGGGAGGTGACTGGGAACCTCCTTCTCCTCTCTGTTTGAGAGTCAGGGCATTAAAATCGAGCTGATCTGTGTCTGGATATTTTAGCATTTTTGGCACAGCCCTGGAAACTTTTATAAAACACAAGGTGTCGTGGCTTTATTCCGCTGGTATGTGTCACACGTACAGTAGGTTGCGTAACAATGCAATTTTCCTTTTTTCCTGAACTGTTCACTGATGCTAAACATGGCATTAGAAAAGGAAACACACAGGTGAGGGGGTTTTGTCTAGTGAAATCTGATTGTTTTGGAAAATGCTTTTTACAGTAACATGCTGCAGAATGATATTTAGTTTAGTAAATGACCTTGAGTATTTTGCAGAGTAAATATTTAAAATCATCAAGCTTCTGTAGCTTCAATATGTACAAATGATATTACAGGATCCTCCTCAAAAATCGTTGGTCAATTTCACCCCTCCTGCCTTTTCAAAACTCATAGTATTCTAAAACTGGTGATAATGCAATAGCAAGCTATAAAACTTTGTGGATCCAAACATTTATGTTTCAAAATTCAAAAACAGAATCTTTAGACCCCAAAGCTTTTGATATATTTTATGAAACTATTTCATGATATATGTGTTTACTATAAAATGTTTTACGTTAAGCATTTGAGACAAATTTTTAATGAGATTTTCAGATTAACTTTTGAGTCCCAAATAAAATAGAATGAAAAATTCCTTTGTCAAAAAAAGTACAATTAATATTCAAAATAGCACTGCTTCCCATTGTAAGAGTGACATTCGCCTATGCGCACGCCATGTGCTGGGCTAAACTTGGGAACTAATGGTTTGTGGATGTCAGTCCATTTGGTACCCTGATAACAGGCTCAATCCTGACCAAGACTTTCCCAATCTGTGAATTTATCAAGGTTACAACAAAGCCTTTGAAAATATAAGCCCTTCTTCCTTCCCTCAAACATGCACAGACCGTAGCCTAGAATCTCTTTCACAGTGAATTTTGTAATGGTATGTTCAGTCTTGGAAGTGGGGGGTGATAAGGAAGTTGGAGAAAACCTCGAGAATAATAGCATTTCAATACAGTCTTATCAAACATGAGAAAACTGGGTTTTGGTAACATGAACAATAGCAGTTATTTCCAGATGGTTAAAAGGTGAAGTCTCCAGGATATACTACAGTTTTGTCTAAGTGTCTCAGAGAAGCAACTATTAAATGAGAAAAGGAAAGAAACAATGCTAGAGATTAACAGGATAATTTATTGAATTAATGTATCAAATAATATTGGCTCCTTAGAAAATGACTGTTTAAAGCTAGATGGTCTTGCAAATGATCAAAACAAGGACTGTAGATGTGTTATGTGTTTATTGTATGTCTGTATATGTATATGTATATCTAGACCTCTATGTACTCAGTTTTACTGTCAGCTAGATTACTGAGAGAGGATACAGAGAATTGCCTTTTTAAAGCATGTGTAAGTCTTTTCCACCCTTTGACTCTAGGAAAAATGTGTTCCTCATGTTCTGTAACAAATAGTGACTGGATAGCTATAACATCAAGAATTTGGGGTGGGAATAATCTTCTGCTAAAAGTCAGAATTTAATATTCACCAGTGGTCAGTGAAGGACCAGCTATTCCATGCTGCCTTTTTAAAAATATATATATATCAATAAGAAAAAATGATACAATCGTACTACTTTAAGGTATCATTGGCTATTCGGATTTTCTGGAGAAGGTAGTTTGAATTCCAAAGAGTGAGAGGAAGAAAGAAGCTACATAAATAACAAATAGGCAAATAATTTTAACACCAAATCACACTGCAAACATGGTATATAATAAACATCTTGACATAAAAGAGTTATAGAATATTAAAATATAAAACTATAAGGCTAATGTCCATTTAATTCTTTTTGAGATCTGAATGTCATGTTGTTTTTCAAATTACTCCTACATTAGACACTTCTTGAATTACAAATAAGACATGTCTCACACATACACTCCCTACCCCAGACACACAATGGCCCATCTAAAATATGTGTTGCTTTAACAGCACTGCAATTCTGTTTACTTCTGAGCAGTTCCAGAGCAATATAATTAATGGCGCAAGAAATCGCTTATAGTTACTACCTTAGCAAAATTTTCCATTAGGTTTAGGTTTTTTGTCTCCTCACCGCTTTTTCTCACTCTGCTTTCAGCACCTGCATTTTGTGCATTTGACCTTCACTAACAGTACACTTTGGGAGTCTGCTGTAGTACTGGGAGCCGATTCCCTCCAGATACATTCTTTGAACATTCTGTGCAGAAAGGATTTGATTGTTCATATTGTATGTTATCCTTTTTTGATCTTATTACCCTGGCCTGTACAGGCATTTAGTTAAACCCATGAAGAGAGTACAGACAGCTGACTGGGTGAAGACGACGTTGGGAGAAAAAACTCCCATTGTTTAGATTTCTGTCAGAGGATATAAGAATACTTAATTTCTTTTATCTCTAGGGCTTTCATTATCATTTAAATTTCATTTTACATTAATTGATCAGGGATTAGTAAAGCCATTATGCAGAAATTAGAATAAGACAAGCCAGATGGAATGAATAATTCATGAAGTCCAATTACATTTTCTTTCTGGTGTACTTTCAAACTTGCCTCTGACTTCTGTGCTATTTTGATGTGACAATATTCACTGGAAATCAAGAGTGCCGTTTTAATTTATTGTATCCCTCCGGAGTGGAAGAATTTGTATGCACTGGAGGTGTGCTAATGGATTTCCCCCCAAAACACCAATTTCAGGGCTCTTGGAAATACTGGGGGATCTAGAAAATGTGATTCAGCTTGTATGAAAGTTCTGTGAAGGTACATTGAGCCACACCAGTCCACTGACTTGAGTGAACTGGTTTTAGGTAGAGAAACTAGGGTCTTAGAACCGCGAGATTTTTCACCTCCCAGAAAAGCTACAAATCCCTTTAAAATATGTGTCCCCATTCCCTAGGGCAAAGGAACAATTAAAGTATAAATTTGGCCTAGAGCTGGACTGGAAGCAGAGTTGCAGCTACAGACAAAGACCACGAGGTGGCAGGCGTTGCCTTCAATGCAAAGGGTTCGAGGCCGCCGGGGCTGCCGGGGCTGCCGGGGCTTCCAGAGCATCCCCGCGGTCTGATCCCGGCACAGACCACCATCGGGTTGGGGCACCGAGCGACTCGCAAAGCGCAGCCCGGCGAGAATTCCGAACTAATGGGTAGTCCCGTCCACCTGTCTGGAATGTCTCGTACGACCGTGTCTGAAACCGCCTCCCCCCGCCAGTCCCAGCCCCCAGCCCCCAGCCCCTTAAGAGTCCCTCCTCCCCCCCGTATTTATTTATGCCACTGGACAGTTCTAGTAACATTAAAGCTGCGGTTCACCTTCTCGAGGACTTTCATCTCGGGAAGTTTTATGACACTTTGTGAATGTGCAAAGTTTTTAATTAGGCTCGCTAGACAGCCCGAGGCAGCAGCAGCGCCACAAAGTCTTCACGGTCTCTCTGCTTTACAGCACAACAAGCCGCTCTACTCCTTTGAAGACAATGCAGACTATGTGTACGATGTCATGTGGTCCCCCGTGCATCCCGCGCTCTTTGCCTGCGTGGACGGGATGGGGCGCTTGGACCTCTGGAACCTCAACAATGACACCGAGGTGAGCGGCGGCGCAGGCGCCCGGGCCGGGAGGGCTGGGAGGGGGGCGCAGTCGGCCTCTCTCCGTCTCCCTCTCTCTCTCCAAAATGGCCTTTTTTGGACAGACCCTCCAATTGCAGCTGGGCTGCCGACCCCCATTCTTGACTGCTCTGAAGGGAATTGGCAGATGCATTGGCCAAAAATCATTTAATCTCACTTTATCCCTAAACCGTGGCAGATTCTGAACAATTGACGACCCTTCTTTGCAAAGAGCAAAACGATACGTGTTCACGCCTTTCCCTACGGGAAAGGACACAGGCATATTTCAGAGCGGTGTTGAAATAACTCTGTTGGCAGACACTTGGAAAAGTACGCTTTTATGCACGCTGACTTGAGATTGTGCTTTTAAAAAGGGCTATTTGTCGGTGTTTGCTGTTTGTATGATTTCTATTTTAAATCCGTAAAAGATGATTCTGTTGACTGTTTCTAAGATCTAGCTTCCATTTGATTTTTATAAGGTAAATAATCCTTGTCTAAGCTATTGAACTCACAGGTGGACTTTTACAACAGTGTCTAACTCTGAACATGTATGTTAAACTCAGTATTCAAAAAAAATGAGATTTTAACATGTCACATTTAGAGTACTTCACGTGTGAAAAATAGCCAATTTTTTAAAAAGCAATTGACAATAAGGAAATATTCTTTTAAAAATTATGCTATATATATTTATGTTTTAAAAATTATGCCATGTGCATTTTTCCTTTTTTCTATTCTCTCAAAATCATTGAGGTGCTAATTCAGTCACTCAGGTTTTTAGTTGGCTTTCTTTTAACATGAATATTAAATGTCCTTCAAGTTAATAAAATAAAACGGTCTCTTCATCATTTCCCGGTTTCTGATTCGGGACAGTTCTCCATAAATAAGAATGGACAGGTAAGAGGAGCGAGTGCTGCAAACTATATGTCAAGGAGAGAACAAGAGAAGGGTCTTTTGAAGTGTTTTGAGCAGGAAACAGCTCAGCCTTTTTAATTAGAAAGCCTACAGCTGGAGGATATGGGGAGTAGCAGACTCCTCTGGTATTTTTTTGTGGGAGGGCGTAGGGAAATATCCTTCAGGTGCTATTATTGAGTAGCATCCTGCAAGATTATATACACCTCTAACCACTGCCGAATAGTTATCTTTTTAAAATATTTCAACTGATGTCTCTTTTTCCTTTTGGCTATAAGAACTATGTGGCAAGGATAAGAATTATGTAATGAAGCATCTTTGAAAATAATCAAAAGACGTGAATACATGCAATGCCCATCATTTTGGATGTTGAAATGTTTACAACATTATTGCTTTTAATAGAAAGATGTTATTATTCTATGTTGTAACGCGTTCCCAAAGTCTTTCATCACTGTTAATTAAAATCACATTGCTTCTATCTGCTAGAATAAACTCATTCACTTAAAGCAACCAAAAAAACGCGCGTCTTCCAGGCTGACTCAAGAGACCCCCATATCAGAAATCAGATTTAGTAAAAGTGATGCTTAGGTGGTGCCCAACTATGAGGCAATGGAGCGAGTGTTCTACAAACTCCTTCATAATTTCTACGTAACTGTTTTTTGTTTTGTCTTTTAATCTGCTTTTTAGGTAAAATGAAATTAATGGCTCAACATTGCCAAAAGTAATTTTTTCCCTTCTCTCTCTCTAGGTATCAAGAGACAAGCACATAAGAGTTTTATAGCTAAATATTTTCAAAAATCATTACTGGGCATGCAAACCATTTAGTTTTGTGGTAAACATTATTCTGCTTTTATAATGATAATAGATATTTGGAGTCTGATTCAAATCCAGTAATGAACTGAACACTTCGTAAAGCCCTCAATCATTTTTGCCTTCTATCAGGTTGAACAAGATTTTTCAAATATTTGTCAGATTAGGAATGAAATTTGTTTTTTTAAAAAAAGAACCTGAATTCCCAGTTCCCAGGGTGTTTTGTTGTTCAAATCACTGTGCATTTAGACCAAGTTATTCCAACCGCGCCTGTGCGCAGATAGTTCATATTCAACACCTCCATGGCACTGACCTCTGCACAATGTAGTAATTTATGCTGTATTTGCAATTAAAATGATTGAGGCTTAAAAAAGTGTGAAAATACTTGTGAAACTGAAGTAGAAGAGTAAGAGACACAGAAATAATATATGGATTATTTTCAGTATAGATTCATCAACTTTTGAAAGATCATTACCAGTCAAACTAATAAAATATATTTTGTCATTTTCTTCATGCATTTGATAATTGTTTTGCACATATTATAAGCCATGACAGTCTTTTATTTTTCTTTTTACCATTTATATCTATGAAAAGAAGGTATTTTTAAGTGGTTAAAATATTAATTGTTCTAGTTTGCTATATTACTTAATTCCCAATAAATAAAATGCTTTAAAATGTATTAAGTATGATTTAAAAGGTATAAAAAATCTGTTTCTTTTGAGTGATTATTTTTTTATCATATTCACGTTAAGATTAAACATTTCATTCAATTTTTGAAATTGTTCTTAGATAAAATCTGATATTGCATACAGTTGGATAAAGTATGATCTTGTATGATCTCTCTAAATTATAGAGTTAAAAATTAACTCTGTAAACTCTATAGCTGAATCTCTCATTTGTTTTTCTGAGTCGCCCACTAATAATAAAGCGTATTGACAGAATATTGGCCCATCTAAATTCACACTGTTTTGGCCCTTGAAAAGTTTGGTAAAAATTCAGGATCCAGCCTGCACAGCAGGTACCTTTATTATAGAAATTGTGTATTTTTTAAGAAATAAATGGACTGGGGACTTTTGCTTTACATTTTTGCTCACAATTGACAGATAGTGATTTAAGCGGGCCAAAGAATTTTTATTGATTGCAAGATTAAGTTTAAACATACATTCTTACATGTGATGGAGTTTTTATTGCTATTTTAAAGATAGGTATGGGTCAATAATCTCTTATAAACAGATGGTTTCAATTCCTGAATAAGCGAACGCCGGGAGTGCTAAGGCACAGTACATGTCATGTTTCCATCCTGATACGATGTGTTTATTAGATACAGGTCTTAAACTGTGGTGTGAGATGATCTCGGTGGCCCTCTTTTCACGATTTTTTTTTCTTTCTCTTTTAACATTTACCTTTTTTTTTCAATGGTCTGTTGTCATTTCCTATTCAGCATTCTTGTGGAAGGCTCAGAGATCTGATGTTTATATCGGTTATAAACTTCCAACGTGAAAGACAAGAGTTTACAACTCATGATGGCAGAGGGATAGACCCACCAAAATTCTTTTTTCCAAATTCTACTAAAGTTCTTGTAACAAATACTGTAGGTTCCATTTCGGCAACTCGAGTTCACTTTAATAATAATTATTATTGTAATTATCAACGTTTTCAGACTTCAGGTGTTTATTAAAGGAGATGTAAGACGTTTTCTACAAATAGATGGCTACGTTCTATCAGGATATGACCCTGGGGACATTTCCAAAGTATGGATCACTTCCTACACCCTGGTACTGCCAGGAGGGAGAAAAAACAGAAAAAGAAAAAAGAAAAGAAGAGAAAAAAAAAGAAAAGGAGGAGAATTTGAGGTTTTAAAGTTTTTCTCCTGCATACTTTTCTTTCTTTTGATCGTCTTCTCCCCAGTGAGGTTTTGAGGAATCAATCCATATTTTTTTCCTGAAGACATGTATTAATATGACTTTTATTCCACCATACACCCCCCTTCTGCCTTGTATAGTATTCTTAATCTTGGTAAGTCCTGACATCTCTCTCTCCATCGATCCATAAATCATGACCTGATCACAAAGTATCACATTTAGCTGTTGTGTTTGTATGTTGGATGTACACCCTGCATAATCCAAAGAAATATTTGTGTCACTCACTGCCCATTGACTGTGGAAAAAAGACTCTCCCTCTTTTTCTTTTTTTTGTTAAAGTGTCTCCTCTCTACCCCTTAATTCAGTGGAGCATATGATTTAAGAACAATGAATCCTTTTTACCCCTGCACAAGGGATGTATATTACTTCATGCACATGAAGGCAGTGGTGACTCATCCAGTTAAACATATCATTGTAAATTTGTATATTTAAATTCATATTCAGAGATTCTTTGTTTCTGTCGTAACCCCTTTGGCAGGTTCCAACAGCAAGTGTGGCCATTGAGGGGGCGTCCGCCCTAAACCGTGTTCGTTGGGCTCAAGCTGGCAAAGAAGTTGCTGTTGGGGACTCAGAAGGCCGTATTTGGATCTATGATGTTGGAGAGGTACATATTTGGGGGGTTTTGTTTTATTTTTTGACTTATATATCTAGTTTAAAGACAGTGAAATTACTGACAAGATCTTGTGGGCCACAAGAGCCCTCTCAAGTGCTCTTGCAAATTTCCATTGCCTTCAGTGGGAGCTTGGCGAAACTTCCTCAGGGCCTAATTTGATCTTCTGTCTCCATGCACAGGACACTGGTTAATGATCCAATGTCCTTTCGGGGTGCTGGAGAATTCCTAGCTATCCTGTGATGAAGCGTGGCACTCTCCATCAATTTCATGAGAATGAAAAGTTTGCCAAATTCATCATGCCAACGTTCAATTTGGAATTTGTTGTTTGCTTTGAAAAGTCAGCTTGTAGGTGCTATGCTCAATTGAAGTGTTTACTATTACTCTTTGATTAAAGTGTAGCGAATTAAGAAGCCTGAGGTGAATCAGAATTTTATACCATTTTCATGGTTTTCAGTTATTTTATAAGATATGTACCTCTCTGATATACCTTGTTACATGATATGTAAAGTATTCCTGAATATCATGGCACATATGAAAAGGAAAAAACTATATCTTTTATTTCAGATAAATCTCCTTGAATTTTTATACTACTTTTATTTAATATTACATTTTCAATCAGTTGTACTTAAACCTATGTTTATTTTTATTATATGAGAAAGTGTTAACAAAAACCTTCATTTCTGATGAGGTTAAAGAATTTTTTCCTTAAAGACAAAGAAATTATTGAACTTTCAAGCAAAGCAAAAAAAGGAGTGTTGTGTAATGCTATTTTGGCGTAATCCGAATCTAACATTTGCATTCCACTGGGAAAATATACCACATTTGTATGCATAATATCCTAGGCCTAGGAAGTGCTCTGTGAGTGCCCGGTGGATGGGCTTAGCTGATAGTACTGAGCAGGATTCTTTATGGTTTCATCAATCAGCATTCTCTAAATTTGGCACTGCTAGGTGGTTTGTTCGACAGTGGAGCTTTTGATGATGTATTATATTCTGCTATATGGTAGAGTTGATTGTGTTGAAACAAACTGGATGGTGTGTGTGTTTTTTTTTTAATTTAGCCAGAGACAGAAACTGAGTGACGTTAGAGATGAGAGTTTTCTATTTTGGGCTGTACAACTCTAAGTAAAACAACTAGAAGAATCTCTTGGTTTTACTGCGTGTTATCTATTTCGTTAGACACCCCTTTGACTACTCTTGATGCCACAAGCTGAGTCATAACAGCAACAAAGACTCTGTTAATATTCATCCCCAGTGGTGAAGATGCAAATGGTCGGGTGACTATTGACGTAGGTTGGAGTCTTTGGGAAAGAGAATACCCTCTGAATCGAAATGTTGCCATTAGTTTTACGGCAATATTTCTTTAGTGAGTATTCTTTATATTCAGTGCATCTTTTTCATGATCTTCATCAAAATAAAACTCAGCGACAACAAAAACAAATACTCTTCATTGGTTCATTTACTAAAAAATTAAAAAGCTAGCAAAGAAGGATTTCTTTATATTTATATAAAAAAATAGCAAACAAGATTTCTGTCTTTCTCTCTTCTTTCTTTCCTTTGTTTATAACAAGTGTAATTATGGAAGAGAAATAGATGTGGAGACATGCTCAGAAACAAAATAGTAGAAAATAGAGGAAATTTTAAAACTATTTTTCACCTTCCTTGCTTATACATAATGTCCCTTAACTCTCTTACAATGATGTGCTGCTTTGCTTTATACAAGAGGGCTGGAAAGCAGAATAGGTTAACAATCTGGTTTATTTAAAAAAAGGGCTTTTGAAAAGTGTATATGTTGACCACAAATATTATGTGTATATATATAATATAATCTATATATACACATATACATATATAGATACACACACACCATCTCTTTGCAATAAGAAAACACAACATGACATATATACAGAATTTCCTGCAATAAAGTGATTTTATAGCCTGTGGATAGAATTACTTGAATATGACTCATATTTTGGGAGTATATACAATTTTACAAAAGTTGCTTTGGCTGATATGTGGCTGCTAAAACTTCTTTCAAGGTTGCTATTATCATTTCTAAATTGTAAAGTGTTGTTACACTCATATTTTTACTATCGTACTGGCAGGTCAGGCTGGTTTTCATTTTTGTATTATTGCACTTACTTTTCTAAGTGATATTACAGACTATAGAAATGTCTGCCACTATAGGCCAGTCTCGCCTATTGTCTGGAGTCTAGACAGGCTATAGAAAAATCTCTGTGACATATAATAGGCCAAACAATTTGTAGGGTTGTTTATCCCTACAAACTCACTACCAAGAAAAAAAAAGGATATACTCTTTTATTGAGAGTTGGTAATATTATAATCGTCTAGCCCTTCTCTGAATGACCAAAACTCAGGATAGGCTTATACATTTGAACACTTCTTTCTGTATTGTTTGATTATATACAAAGCAATCTATAGCTCAGAAAAACTTGGATAATTTTGCCTTCAACTATGAGTTTTTTTCTTTAGTATTTTTGTAAGGTATTTACAAATTTACCTCAGATTTATTTCTGAGGAAAAATAATAGGAGGGCTTTTCTGTTTCTCTTTGCTCAGCTCTCTGCCCTCTTCTCAATCTCTGAGGACCAACTGTGTAGGGGCTCCATGTACTAAAAGGGAAGATGACTTTCCTACAGCTGAGCTTAGCTGAAGCCCACCTCTGAGAGAGAGTAGATCGCTTCATGGGCAAATGCTGCCATTATTGTAATTCCTGCCGACTTGTTCACCAGCCTAGAACTGACAGAGCATAACTGTACTTAGAGGAGAAGGGCGCCCTCTGAACAGTGCCTCCCCAGCCTTCCAAATCACCCAAACTGCAGAAAGCCAGAGTGCCTTCATGGCAAGCTGGCCCACTTAGAATTCAAGGTCAAATCTAAGCCTGGTGCATCGCTGACAAGAAGGAAGGGGTTTAAGCAGGAAGCGATTTAAAAAGGAAAAAATATAGAGGAAGAGAAAAAATATGGTATTGAGGATCAAATTGCCAGTACACTGTGCTACCATTATCCGTATTCAAAATTGGCCTCTGGTCCCCGTTAGAACTGAACCCCTCACCAGGGTCATGCTGGCCTTTGGATGGAAAACTTTGCTTTGTAGAACCCTCTAGGAAAGAAGATGCAACATTTTTATATAAGCCTTATAATATAATCTGTACAGGAAAGTGAATGTTAGTTTTTAGAGTCCACTTTGTCAATCCATTTTCCTTGGGAACATTGAATAGGTGTCTGTCTGCGGGAAGACACGTCACATTCATTCTCCCATGGTTGATTTCACTGAGACCTCTGTTAGGCTGAGGAGAAAAGAGAGGGCAGCAGGTGATCTTTTGCCAAGGTCCTATTCCAAGAACGATGCTGGCTTCATGATGGTGCAACCTGTGCAGTCTCACAGGGCCCTGTGCTTAGGGGAGCCCCGAGCTTGGTTTAAAGCTCTACTGTCATCATCTTGCAGTTGTTAAGAAATTTTTCAACACGGCACCCAAAGTTTCCATTTGCACTGAGCCCTGCAAATTAGGTAGCCAATTCTGTCCACAAGAGTATTGCTCTTAATATCACTCATGACTCAAATTAGAAATGAAAAATTTGGGCCTTGACCTAGACCATTAGGAAGAAGAAGAAATCTTTAGCAATGTGGTTAAATGTAGTACATGCAGTATGATCTTATGACTGCTGTTTCTTAAGACTATTTAAAAACGTTGAATGAGAATAGCAATGACTTTGCGTTATAAACATCATGAGGCCCGTAAATATAGAGCTGAAACTGTACTGGAGATTCTAACTCAACTCCCCAACTGCCCTATTTTGATCACATCGTAATTTTAACTGAAAGTGTAATAGAGTTTTGGGAAATATCTCTATGTTGCCTACTACAGTTGGGGTGGAGAGAGACAGCCTTTCTCTGTCCACCTTGTTGTCAAGAACTCTCTGATAAGAGACTTCTGTGATGACCAATGGAAACATCCTCATTCACGTCCAGGTAGAGATGCCTTCCTGTGAGACCTGACACTCAACCAGAAGGGCACTGTAGAAAGGGACTCTGGTGTCACCAGTTGTTAACAATCGTCTGCCTCATCTCCCGTCCCAGCTGAGGCTGCAGCTGCCGCAGGGAGTCCCAGCACAGTGCCCCCTGATCATGCCCTCCTCTGTTACATCCAATTATCCTCCATGACTTTTAAGATGATGGTCGAGAGCAATGGCTTGAATCCAGGTTTACTGATGCAATTTATTATGAACTTCTGAAGGGGTAAACAGAGGATTGTGTATGAGCTCACTGAAATCACCAGATTGAGTTTGTCCATCTCTTTTTTTCTTTTTGTTACATCTAAATGGCAAAGGTGTGAGTAATATCTGAGGGCCCATAACTTAGGAAATATAAAATATAAAGTAGCAATGTTTTCAGGTAGGCCACATGATGCTTTGTTTATATAGCAAACATTTTTGGTTGTTTGATTTCAGCATTGTATCTGGAAAATATACTGTACACATTTATTTTCACAGATAGGGGTCTATTTTCTTTGCAGAGCAGGTGCTTAACGCCTATTAGCATAAATGGAAGTTATGTGAATTCAATGAAAGACAGAGAAGACCTCTTTTATTATTTGGCTATAACTTTTATTCTATTTGTGCATCTTAAAATTTACTTAAGACAGTGGTTGCGTACACCACTTAAATTCTCAAAGATCTTAAATTAAAAATGAGCCTAGCTATTGAATAAGTTTCGAGAATTTTTCTCCTCAAACCATGGAATGCAATGTGTTTGTTTTGGAGCTGTACGATCCCATTCAATTAACTGAAACATGGGTAAGATAACAAGTCATAAATTAACTACAAATATAACCTGAAAATGTGGAGTGTATTCTGCTTCAGAATACACTCTTAGAGAGCTGTTAATCATTGTTGGATTTTTTTAATGATGTGCAAATACACGTGTTTTAAAGAATTAAAAATAAAAATTACTCACTGCCGTGGCTCCTTTACTGAATAGCAAGCTTTTCTATATATACGGAACTGATTTGAACAGCACATGGGCCAGTGAGTATAGAATTATTCACGTGTCCTGATGATTGATAGTCAGCCTATCTACCTGTCTTTCTTGCAGATGTGTTTTATAGAAAGCCCGTTGCCATTGTTAATGCTTCAGTGCTGTCACACAGATGCGGCTGTCATAAATATCCCCTAACAACTATGTTTGCTGCTTATCTGAATTAGTTAGAATGCTGTTTGCAGCTTCAGTTTTGAAAGAAGCAGTTTATCTTCCACCTCCTATTATTTCTTTTTCCATTAACCTCTTCCAGGGGAGATTTTGTTTTCAGTTGTGATAAATACACCTAAGTTTCAAATCCCTGATTATATTTCTAGAGTCGTCAAATGATAAAATTCCAAAATCATTTTCAGCTTAAAGCAGAATTTGAAAAGTAAAATGGCAACTTAAAAACTGTAATTTGGGAGATGAATAAGTCTTATCACCCTAACTTTGTTTGGTATCTCATTCGCTAATTACCTAAGAAAACGTGCATTCATCTTCAAATTTTAACCCTGAGCTGTGGCAGCATTTCAGATAGCTTGTTTGATGTGACTATTTTGGGGCTAAAAGAATAGCAGTCATTTTATTCCAATTTCAGTAAGTACAATAAACTTGACATTTGTTAATATATTCAAAGGCCTGGAAAAATACAGAGAGATCAAATGTAACTGCTGAAAACGTAGAGCATGATTTGAGTATATTTTAAAGCTAAAATGACAAATTAGAATGAAAAGTTTATTGGGGATCCCACCAGGAAAGATGACCTCCGTAACATACTTTAGAACAATGGTCAAGGTGTAATGTACAAAGACTATTAAAAAGCGCCTCAAAGAGTTTTCATAGCCACCTAGAATAAGAATAAAAGGAAAGAGATTCGATGAGCCATTTCTCTTGCACTTTACATAGCAGTTCAATGTAGTAGCATCTGATTAACTACAAGTTCTGGGAGTTAAAACAATTTGAGTGACACAAAATAAATACAATACATTTATGGCTTTTAAGTGGGTTACGCTCGGCAGTAATTGTTTGCTTTGTGAAACTACTTCATGTTTTCCAGTAGGACAGGGCCTACATCAATTTTGCATCAAAAATTTGGGCCCTGAATATCAATAACTCCCCTCCGTGGGGAAGGGGGTGTGCCACACACAAAATATGAAGTTAAACTGAGATTTGGGGGTTAATTCAAATAAGAGTTTCTTAATGAAACAGAACTGCATTTGAAATCAGTCAGTTTAATTATTGTGCTTTATGAAGGCCATTCTGCCCTGCTGGTGATGAACCTGACAGTGTGGCTAAGCTTTGGCAGCCTCCAGAAGAGCTGGGCTCAGCTTACCAAAGTCCAGTTATAATCACCCACAACAGTTGTGCTTCTCATTAAGTGACTGTGGCCATAAGTTGCTAGATTTCTGAAAGTCTTTGCAAGTACTGGCTTATTCTTCAATGGATAAACAATGTTATTTTCTTTAGCTGATGCAAAACATTTCTTTTGGTTTTCCTTCCATGGAAAAGAAAAGACTTTGGCATAAATTCTTCCATGGTGTCAAACGTCCAGATAAAAACTGAAAATCCAAATACCTACTTCTGTCAATAACATTTAGATCTTTGATGACATAAAAACAAAACATGTCGATTTTCAATTGGACGTTTCCATTTTTACCTGAGTTTTTATTGTCATAGCTACAACGCCATACACTTAAGTCAAAAGCACAAAGGCATATTTGTGTGGGCAGATTTGGGGTTACTAATAAATATAATTATATAGAATAAGCTACTTTAAAATAATATGTTAATTCATTTCCTAGTCATAATAAATTATATGTATTTGAAATAAAATAATTTGGTTAAATGTATGATTGTAATTTTAGTATTAACTTGATTTCTCCTAGGAAAAGTGCTTAATTTAAAAAAGAAAAGAAAAAGTGCTATTAATTCCAATTAATATTATAATTATTCATCTTATAGTGAATGTAGTAGCAATGGCTTTCATTTTGATAATTATATATGTAGAAGACCATGATTAAACTTATTATTATATAAATAGTGTGCTTATTCAGGTAGCATTAGTTTATAAAAATGGATTTATAGATTAATGTCTTTTCAAGCCACTTTTTTTCCTGAATTGGTAAGAAAATACTTATGACTTCTGTGTATTATGGAGTAGTTGATTCAATGAAAAGAAAACCCTAATATCTAATTTTATAAAAACCAAATTAATGTGTGTGTAGTAATTTGCAATATTCATATATTCACATTTTGGTGATAAATGATCTATGAATATAAACCTTCTGAAACAAGTACCAGTTTGTATAATTAATCATTTTTATGATTCTTCTGTGGTTTCAAACTGTCATCTTCAATAGCAGTTTGGATTCTGAAGCAGTCATTAATTATAGTGTTAATTTTTTTTATGGCTGACAAAATTGTGTTTAGTTTTAGAATTTCAAAACTGCTAAATTTCATCTTGAAAAATCACTGCTTAGAACAGTAGCCTCAAATCATAGCTTAGACCAGCCGAGCAGGAAGCTGCTCCAGTCATCTGTGAGTCGAGATTAACACTGGCCTATCTAGAAATGCAGAGTTATTTGTTTCTTATGTGTGTATGTGTGCTACTATTGGTGTATCTAAAATATAATATGAAATCAAATATCTGCTAATGTGTGCTTATGTGTAAATATTTATATGCCATATAGGTTGGACTTGCAAATTGAGGAAGTGAATGGATCATTATATTCTACTTCCAAGGAAGGTTTGCGTGAATTTTTGAGACTGTCAGCTATCAGAACATCTTTTACATTTTAAAACATGAATTATTTATCATTTAGGGAATATCAAAGCTTAACATTGTAGAAGAAATTTTGCACTCTTACTTTTTAGGCTGGTAGATAAATTGATCAGTGGTCCATTTCCTAAGATCTTTCTCCTCATGACCAGCCAATAGTTTCTCAACATTTAGATGAAATATTTTCTTTTTATTTGTCTTAGCATTAAAGATGCTTAGGCAAAAAGTGAACACCTTCTAGTATCCTAAAGACTAGCCACCCTTTTGACTTAGAAAAAAAAAATTCAGTTTGGCCACCCTCCTTTGAGAGGTTTTTCTTATCATGTAGAAGTTTTCTAATCATTAGGGTGCCACAAACAGAAAAACATGCACAAAGCGGATACTTGACAGTTGTCTGTTTGGACAGGATAACCCAGCCTAACACAGTCCCTGACACATAGTAGGCACTCAATGAATATTTGAGTGAATGAATGTTTCACGTGTGAAGTTGAAGATTGAAGGAAAGTTTGTGTGGAGCGTTCAGAATGCAGCCTCCAAGTTGACTATAGATTGATGATCAGGAAGAAACAGTCCTAACATTTAACTATAAAATATATTTAGAAAAGAGTACTGTCCTTCCCCGTCAGTCTCCATCGCAGTTCCTCTCGCCTCCTGTGCTTTCAAAGGGAGCACTTGGCCAGTAGTGTACTGAAAGCCTAACAGTTGATTCAAATAGTTGTCAAACCACTGGAAAAATGCTTCCTCTTCATTGTGCTTTTTTTGGACACTATAGATATGGTAAATCGTGAGCTACATTATAAAAATACCTTTTATGCCCAAACATTCAGTAGGAGGGAATGACATTTCTTTTATCACCTTGGTAAATGTTTTTAAGGTGTTTAGCAATAAGCCTTCTTCTTGTCAAAACTGCTTAGATGCAATGGTTGCTAGGAATTTACTAGAAAAGCTATAGTTAATAATATCAGGAAGAGAAGGGGTGTGTGTTTAGTCAGCTAATATGACAGATCAGCTTGAGTAGCACATGCTTTTTCGTTTCTCTGTCATTTTTCTTGATCTTTTGTGTTATGGAAAAAGAGTGGTAATTGGAGTTTAAAAAGTTTATTTTCCATTATCTCCCGTCAGCCAATGTTTTTAGCATTTTTTTCCATCTTTTGGGCAGAGAAATAGATTGTTCCAAATAATAAGAAAAAACGGAGCTTAAAAGATTTCGGAAGAAAGGAGGACAAGATTTTAATACAAATGTGAACAAGGTCATCTTTAGGCCTTACTGAATTAACTCTTTCTTCAGCTGTTTGATTTTTTTTTTCTTCCACAGGTCAAAACTTCAGAATTTTGTCATGCTTCCTATAATGCTAAATTTTAACAGTAAGAATATTTTAAAATATTCATTTTTTAAGAATCGTGTTTAAAATAATTTCCTTCAGCATTTTCTGGCTTATTGAAATTAATATAGAGCCGTATTTGCTACTCTTTACTTTTGACTTTTATGTTCTACCTTTATTTCTTCCCTTCATTGGATAATAATGGATTTTTTTAAAGTTTTTCTAACGAACATTCTATAAAAGTCAACCACTCATTTAAAGATACTAGGAAAGAACTTTGGCAGAGAGATCTCAAACTTTGTGGGTGGATGAGGGTTCCCTTAGATTGGATTTTCAGATAAAAGAAATTCTTTCTTTACCAAAAATGGTTAGCTATCATCACACTACTATAGGTTAGCATGCTGCTAAATTTCACAGAAATTTTAACCTACTGTATGGTAATAGCAGATGTTACAGAATAGAGACTAATGTAACTCCTACTTTCTGGACTTCTCTAAAGCTGATGTAAATACTGTTCCCACACAGTATATCTTTTTGTGGGAGAACACTGTTGTATATTTACGCCCTCTGTGTACTGCATTCTGGCTTGGAATTTGGGTCCGTGGTTTCATCCATTGTTACCAGTGATGCTAGACTCTCCCGAGAGTTAAATACAGTGGAGCTGTATTTATGTGAAGCGAGTCCGCTTGCTCGTTCCAGTGGCTGTTGCATTGCTTGCTACCTCCCACTTTGCTTCCATCTGTGTGTGTGGCAACAGGAATTGTCCTAAAAAATATAGGCTTCCTCCGAACACAAACGTGTATTTATGTACTAGTAAATCCACAATCTCCTGAATTGGGGTGCCATTAATAATTGTACTTTTTAAAAGCTTTCAGAGCTTAGAGGGGTTTAGCAGGCCTTCTGTGGAAACTGACGTAGGCTTCCACGGTTTCTGTAAATGCATTAATAAAAAAAAGTCAATGCATATTAAAATAAAGAGGTAATTTGTAAGATATCTTTTTAACAGAAAACTTTAATTTGTAGGTTGATACAGGCGATGAATTGTCATGTATCTATTCAGAATCAATGGTTAACATAATCATCCCAGACTTTTTTTAATGACTCTGTTTAATTGAAAGATTACAAAGATGCTGATGAACCACACGTCCAGGGAATATTCATCCTGAAACCTAGAGTCCTACTCATTTTAATTTGTTTGCCATGCTTAACGTATCTGAGAAACCAAACTGAAATTACAGAATGCTTTTCTGTCTTAATTATTCAAGATTTTTTTTTAATTAACCTACTTTATACTATGTAATGCCTGAGACAAATATTTTTGCCATAAAAAATCCAGCATTGGGCTGGTAGGAGTTGCTGTAGCTAGTACAGCTCTTGAAATCGACTGCTAGGGCCTAGAAACCCTTTAAAATTACTAACAAATGAGGGAAGCTTGACTGAGGACTATTCAAAATGGTTAGCCGTGTGCTTATAAAAAGGGACACATAAATGATATTTGTGTGTTTAACCCTGGTTATAAAAAGTCATTTGATTTTTATAACAGCATGTTCAGCGGTTACAAAGCCTGACGACTTGAACTAAAAATGCAGGCTCCCACTGTGGAAAGTGCCGTAACAAGGAAACGGCGAGATAAAGCTGTAGTGGTCAGATTTGAAAAAGGAAAACTATTATGCGTATGTATACATATGTGTATATTTATAAGGAATACTTATACTTTAAATTTGGGTTTTTAGATGAGCAATAAAAAGAACTCTGACAGAATTTTTCTTGGGATCTGAGAGAACCCTTTCTGCACATTCGGCTCATGAAAGTTAGCTGTTTTTAAAAGTGTGACTATTTAGGAAATGATTTGTGTGGGTTTTTGAAAGCAAATGTGATAAGATATAAGGTATAATTCTAAAAAATATGTAGCTCTATCTAGGTGAAAAGAAGAAAATGAAAGAAAGAAAAAGGGAAGAAAGGAAAAAAAATTGGAGGAGAGGAGAATAAGCATTAAGAAGGAAGAAGAGGAAAAACAGTGTCATTCATTCAGGGTTTATAATGTGCCAAACTCGTTACACGTTTTTGTCTTATTTAACATTCACAACAGTCCTAGAAGTCGGGTCTCAAAATTCCTTTCTCACAAAGGAGGAAGTGAAGATCAGAGATGTTAAAACATACGTTTCCTAAGGATACACAGCAAATAGTGGCAGGCTGGGAGAAAAATCATGATCTGGCTGATATCTGAGTGGAAAAAAGTCAACCCTGCCTCCCTTCTCAAAATCTACTTATTCTGCAAACTACGCCTTCCTTAAAGTGCACAGGAAGCTAAGACACCCAGTGGTTAGACAGATGAGTTCTCCAGGGGTGGAGTGGGGCCGGGTCCAGAGGCAGCCTCAGTCCACTCAGGCACGGGGCAGGGGGCAGATCCAGGACACAGCCGCTGATGTGGGGGTGGGGAGAGGACTAGAATGGTTAATTTTCATGAATTTTTCCACAACTTTTGGACTTCTGCTTTTTATTTTTGACCTTTTGTCTCCCAAGAATCTTAGAAGATTAAAAACACAATCTTTAGAATCTTTTAGCAAGTGATTCAAAACACATTTCCCGCCTGCCATTCTGCCTTGGTATGTGGGCATTTCTTAAAGGGGCGAGGCTCTGATTGCCCCATACAAACGTGAAAGTTACATGGTCTTTAGCAAATCATTTAGCTCCCTGTACCTTTGTTTCCTACCTGCTCAAGAGAGATAGCCTGTTCCTTGATGTCCTCACATAGCAATCATCAGAATTAATTGTGAAAGAAAACAAAAACAAAACTACAAAAATGCAATAGAATTGATATGTATGCCACTTACGTATCGCTTTAAGGAAGGTGTTCCTTCCTTTAAAGAGGGAGAATGCGTGACTACTCCATGATGAGCTCACAGTGCTTCCTTCACTTAGATTACCTTTCTCATCCTCTGCATATCCCTCTTGATGGTCAGATACCATCATCCCCATTTTGCAACTGAGGCAATGAGAGGTTAAGTGCCTGACCATTGCGAGTAACCAAGATGAGAGCAGGACTTACGTCTCCTGTCCAAATCTGAGATTCATTTTACCTCCTCCATATGGCCAGATTGCTACCTCAGAAACTACCTTTGGCCTTATTTCCCTTGGCTGTAAAAAATAGGGCTATGTCATATCTGTAAAAGGCAGTCAATCTTAGAGCTAAGATTTTATCTCAACAATCAGAGGCCTGAGTCCTTTGGGCATAAAAATGCTTTAGATATTTAGCAAAAAATTAGAAAACAGTCATCTGACAGAGGGTGAACTGGCTATTGGTGAACTCTGTTTATGAAGCAGTGGGAAAATCTTTGTCATTCCTGACCTGGGATGTGGACTTTAGTGGATGAATATGAAGACAAAAAATGTTTCCAGGTCCACTTTGATTCAGTACAATACTGGACAATTTTTACAAGTCCTTCTTTCTAGCATTCTCTTAATACAACTATAGGCTGTTTCCTTCACAGTGCTTCTTATATATTTTTTAATTGATTGAAATTTTTCATCACCATTAGAAATTTGTGAATATTTTTCCTATCACAAATGTAAATTGTTTGAAAATTATTCCAAACTATTATTTTCAAGGGGAAAAAAAAATCCATGGTGATACTCTAGATTTAGCCTTTAATGCCTTGATAAAAACTTGAAGAGAGGCTACAGCCATGTCATTAACATGCCATTTGCTTCCCTGCTACTAGCTTGACATACAACACCAGGCAATGTTGCAGTTGTCACTGTAAGAAGGTAAATTTTAGGCTATTCACTTTTTGAACATCAGTGAAGCTAAAAAAAAAGAAAGAAAAAACTATGGCAGTACTCACACATTTTGACCTAAGGAAACGTGATAATTAATTTTCCTCTGTATTTCATATTCATCATGCGCCAAAATGATTCACTGCTGTATATTTAATCCCTAGCCTAGAGTCTGGCATACAGTTGGAACTCAGTCCCTACTGATTGAATAAATTTGCATGCTAGTTAGAGGATATGAGAGCAGTCTTTTTCTTTAACTAAGAAACATGAGCAAAGATTTTTGCTGCTTAATGATTAAGGTATTGTTGGATTAAAAGTCGCCCAGAGAAAGTCTCAGGTGCATTTATGCTCATGAGCCTCCTTTCGAGCCATTTCTATTCAGAGCATACCAGGTGAGAAGAGTTAGGAACTGCTAAGGGTAAGGACGGTTCTGTCCAAACAGGTGCTATTTACAGCCTAAGATGTCAAAGGCAAGAGTGGTCTTCTTGTTTGTTAGGGCACCTGCTTGGACTTACCTACAAGTAATTCAAATGCCAAAAATTATTACTTTGGGTGTGGAAACAGCCTGTGAATACACATTCACACATTCAAGCTAAGATTATACGTAAAGTGCTTCCTGATGGTGATATTTAATTCTAAAAATGGGGCAGTCTGCAGTTCACCTTCTAAATCTAACATTACAGTCATCTTGGGTTATTTTTATAGTCAACTAGATGAAAAAGTGTGTAATAGGATGAGGTGAGTGAATTGAAGTTTCTAGAAGCAATTGTGTTTTTATCGAGTTCTCTGGAATTTTTTTGAAGCAAGCAAACTAACATTTCTGTGAAGTTTATGGTATTCTGGTAAGGAAAATACTTGACAGAACAAATTTTTTAAAAAAACAAACTTCTAATATTTTTCCAACTGAAGCGAAACTTTCACAGATCTAAAAGAGGACAAGATATGTTAGAATACTGTGAAACCTTTTTGAGGGCAAATCTGTATTTTTAAGGACAAGTGTTGGTATTATAGTACTGTTACTCCCACCCCCATGGAAAAAGTCAAATGTAGTTCCATTGTGGGGTATTTTTGTTTGTTTATTAGAAATATTGAAACGTAATAAAATTTATTTTTGAAAAGTTAAATGTGCAATTTTATATGTCGTAAATGATACTCAATTCTGTCCCAAACTGTATCTGGGCAGATGTCCAAACCTTAATGTTTCACAATCTTTGTAAGTGTCGTTTCTTAACAGTCTTGCCATTACTACTACGTGAAACTACTACATGTAAACATATTTACCTCCTTTCTTGTTTTAGCATATAATTTCTGTATATTGCTAGCAATAAAACATTACATATGGCACTATATGTTAACTTAAACTTAACCATTTTAACCAATAATATAGCATTATGTTTAGGAGCAAAACTCCTAGAGTATATTGCTCTTTGTATATTATTGGTAAGACCTATTTTTTTCCAATATTTAAAGTTATATGAAGTTATGAGGTGCTTTAGCTTTAGCTTGAGTCTCACCTTATATGAGAAGAAGTTATAAATATGTTATCATGATTGGCTTTTGTTTCCTCTTGGGCTTTTGTTTTCTGGTTCTTTTTGGAAGGGCTTAGTCAGGAGTTGGAGGAGAGAAAAGGAATAGTGGACCTATTCTCTCATAAAACTATGATACCAACCCTTTGCTGCTTATGCTTCTTGTTAATTCTTTTGTATCACTTATTTTGAGGACTTCATTTTTCCAGGGCAGTATTTTCTAAAATTTAAGAAAAAAATGAAGACTACTGGAACATAGTGGAAGAGCTGAAAGTAGGGACAATGGACTGAGCAGAGGGGTAACAGTGTCATTCAATTCTATTGTGGACTTGTGTCATTGCCTGAAAAGAAATTTGAATTCATTTCAATAACTAGGAAGTATATAACCATTCAAAAACTCATTCATATGACTATAAGAGAATTCTTATTGGTACTGCATTTCTCAAAATCAGTAGAACTTACTTCCTCACCTTTTTTCATTTCCAGAATTATATTCTTGAAACATTTAACCTTAGTACTACAATGCTAATTGCAGGATAGACTTTGTAGAATGATAGTGCCACTCTCTAGTAAGTTGTCTTGGACAGATAGTATCTGAGAATATCATTTCCTGTAATAAAAATTTAAAGTGCTAATCATTTGGCTGTATGTAGTGGGTAATTTTTCAGCTGTAGAAGTAATCTCAAAGCTTAGATTTATTTGCCCCCTCTTTTTTTAT
Source organism: Equus caballus (assembly GCF_041296265.1). Taxonomy (NCBI): domain Eukaryota; kingdom Metazoa; phylum Chordata; class Mammalia; order Perissodactyla; family Equidae; genus Equus; species Equus caballus. The sequence goes on from NC_091687.1 coordinate 43,549,330, forward strand.
TTTCAGAAATGTATATTGATTGGGATGGATGTGTGTTATTAATATTTATAGAATATGTGGGTAGCATGTGTAGCACTGGTACCCATGGGTGGATTATACCATCTTCTAGGGCAATCCTCCAAGAAAGTGGCTCCACAGTCTAAATCAGTCTTATTCTATATGAAAACCATTCAGACTTCTACTTCCTCCTGTTTCTCATCTTCAAATCCTTCTTTTTTTAATTCCAAACACTTGCATGATATCTTTAAGCAATTCATTTTTGGATGCTATGTAGAGAAATCATTATTCTTTAAATCAGCTAAAAAAAATTTATACATGCAATTTGTATTGAGTGGGGGTTAATTTTCTCCTCACTGAACTGTACACAAAAGAGGATATTATTTGGGAAATTTTATAAATCCCTTTTTTTGGTGAATCAGTATAGCATGCTGGCTGAGGAGGCAGATACTGGAACCAAATAACATTGGCACTGATGTTTGCTAGCTATACAACCTTGGTAAGATAATTTAATCTTTCTATGCCTTGATTTCTCCTTCGGTGCAATGGAAATACTAATATTACCCTACATAGGATTGTCGTGAAGAGTGAGTTAGTGCATGTAAAGTACTTAGAGCTCTTGGTAAATGTTAGCTACTATTACTATTATTCATAGGTGTCATCCTATAAGATCTTGCTGGAAAAGCCAAAGCATTATTTTGTAGTAGTAAAACTTCTTTGTATATGTAAGCTATACTTTTGCATACTGGCACATTAGCAACACTTTTTAAAGAGGATCAATAGCATTGACTTTGAAAGACAATACCACAGTTATTTCAAAATCCTAGCCAGTAATGCCATTTTTATTTGCTTTGCTGTGTTTACTCTAAGTCTGGTCTTCTTATGATGAATTTTCATTGCTGAAAGAACTTTAACGTGGCTCTTGTAATTGTACAGCTTACATTAAGTTTTAAAAGTTTTATAAATTCCACAAGTGAATTTGCTTCTGAGAATGACATTACGTGTTCTCCTAAGTTGTCAGTGTAAGAGCAACACTTCTGGGATCTGACTGATTCAAAGAAGATCTGGTTTCCTGTACATTCACAGGGAAACGTCTGTTTTGGGAGGAACAGTCATGTGGCCTTCAAAGCTTTCAGATGTAAAAGAGATTTTATTCACCATTTTCCAATAATTTGCTTTGCAGCTTGCAGTTCCCCACAATGATGAATGGACCCGATTTGCCAGGACCCTCGTGGAGATTCGTGCTAACAGAGCTGATAGCGAGGAGGAAGGCACCGTTGAGTTATCTGCCTAGTAAAAATGAGCTACCCCCACCCCCACCTTCACCTTCTAGAGCTCAGCGTCTGCAGTCGTCAATCCGCTTGTATTCGTGTGCATTCAGCATCAATATTGCCGTGACATTTTGGGTGCCATATTGTGCCAGCTTTGCTCCAAGTATTCAAGTGTATCCCACCCTACTCTCCAGTGACTTGAAATTCACCAGAGCATTTGTATCTTTATATTTCGGTCTCAAAAATGAGGGGGGGAACCTTTACGGGTTTAGTTGTTGCCTTTTAACTACTTAGAAGCTGTATTTAATAGCTGGAAACCTCTGGTTAAATTTGTGCTTACATGCACTTCTGGCATAGTCCTATTAAATCCATATGAAGCCAGATATGATTAGGTGCAGATGTGGTGTGCTTCATGATATGGTACAGGGCCAAAGACTTGAGATGTGGTGTTTTACATGGTGACTCACATTATGAATGGATTTACTAGAAGAACATTGCTGCTCCTTATTTATTGTGGTGTGCTGCATGGAACATATTTATTTGAAAGCATTAAAATAAACGATCCTAGAGCATGTGCGTAATGAGAGGACCGTATTGTCTCTCTGCTGCTGTTGAGGTTACATTAAGTTCCAAATAACAATTACAGTATGCCGGTTCCGCTGAGGACATGAAATCTTTAGAGGTTTGTTGCAGTGAATGGAATGAACTTTAATGCCTATTATTTCTAGGTACTTTAACAATATTTCAAATATAGTTGACCATTGATACTTGTCATTCAAGCTAACACAGTCTGACAAAAGTCTGTGGTTCCTAAATATGATACCAGTATTACCAATAAAATGTTCCAAACCAGGTCTGCATGAGTGTGGATAAATCCTTCGTTTGGGGAAAGCCTGATTGGAATTCCACTATCACAGAGGGTGGGAGAGAGACCTTAGGGTCATGTTAAAGATGATTGATAATGAATTTACAGACGGCCCACCTGGCTGGACTTAAACAAGACTGGGTTTTGGGAAGGCTCTCCCCTGCCTCCTTCATCAGAGCCGCTCGTGCCCAAAGACTCTCTCGAATTTTAGAGTAAGAAAAACTGGCTAAGGTGAACGAACACCAAACGCACTACACATTTTGGGGTTTTTTATTATTATTATTATTTACAACAGAAAATTATGTTTATTGCTACTGGACCAGGAAACATGTCTATAAACAACTTTAATAGAAAAATTTTAAGTCATTTCATGCCGGGAGAGAATTAAAATAAATAGTGGTTGAGTCATGAAAAACACTTGAAGACAGGCTTTCAGCTTTTTAGGAAGAGAATTTCCATGGTGCTTCCTTGGTAGGGATTCCTTGAATTGTGAGATTTCTGTTTTTAAAATAATGATATGCTTTTCTCTAAGTGGCCTAGGGTATATAGATATTGAAATTCTTTGCAAACAGAAGTTAAATTTTTAAAGATAAAATGTGGGTGTTTTAACTAGGTTTAAAAGCAATCTATTAAAAAGTTTCTTAAGCATACAGTAAGGGACCAAGAATAAATCAGTAACCCATGAGTTGTTATTATAGAGCAAATGCTGAGCGATTCAATGAGTGAGAACTGTGAAAACTGCAAAGGCCAGAGTCACTTGTAGTAAGCACATGAAGAATGACAAGATTTTATATGTGAATATATCCCACTGTGGGAGCTGGTCTCCATGACCGTCTCCCACTTCTTGAGTAGTCCCGACCCTCGTTGAATCTTGGCTGACCTTGTGTAACTGACAGGATATGGGGGCAGCAACGCTACGTGGGGTTCGGGACAAGGTCATGCCTCCTTATAGGTCTCTTGGTGCACTCACTCTTGGTCCCCAAGCCACTGTGTAAGAAGTACAACTACCCTGAGACCTCCATGCCATACAGAAGCCCAAGCTGAACAGGGACTGGCCATGTGGATAGAGAGATACCTAGTGAGTCCACAGCCGTTTAAGTCGTCCCAGCTGATATACCAGATGAAATGTGGTGGCCATGAAAATTTGCCTCTCAGATCTCCTATTGCAGAGAGCATAGCTGACTGACAGCTCCAGCTGCTTTACTCTGAAATCTGTCACCATGTTTGACCAAGGCCAGGCTTCCCACAGGCTGCTGCCAGCCAAGCCTGAGCATGGCAGGGATACTTAGGCAGGCTTGTTCCCGGGAAATGTGGGACTTCTCTGAGAGGTAACTGAATCAAGGACTCCCTGTCAGCATTGCTAAAACATTCTTAGAGCTGTACTGCAGTCCAAAACTAACTTCCTTCCTCCCTCCCTCCCTCCCTCCATCCCTTCTTTTCTTCCTCTCTCCCTCACTTCCTTCTTTTCTCCTACCTTTCCCTCTCTCTTTCTCAGGGTCAGACCAACATCACTGTAACCTGGCAGGAGACATGCTGCCCTGATAAGGCAGTAAAGAGACTACACACCAAAAGTGTTGCAAGAATTAGCATGTACCATTAGGGGTCAGGGGAGTAGCACTGGGACTGGATTTTGAGGAGTTTGATTAAGGGGGTCAGAATGTAAGACTGGATAAGCAAGAATTCATTGACTTTGAGGCACTTTTTTGGGATATGTGATTTTGTACTCTGGTAAAGGCCCCAGGGGATAGAGTGGCTGTTACAATGGCTCTTAGAAGTCTGTAAAAGCTGAAGCCTATGCTTAATGAAGTGAAAATGTCTGAGTTGCCCTGACTGATAGTATAGATAGGAATAAAGAGGTTGAGGGAAGTGGATATGTTAGAATGGATATATTATGTGAGGCTAGAAGACACATCCAAGACTTACATAGGAGCACCCAGAGTACACACCCTTCACCAAAGCCGTTAGCAACGAGCTAGTGAGAGAGGAATAAGCATCTCTAGGAATTTTAATGGTGGCCTCCTTTGCAGGCCAGGGCTGATAGTAGGAGAGTCACAGAACACGGCTTGTTAGTATCTATGTGGATGATGAGATCCAGAGTAATAGTGACTAGGTGGTAGCAGTTAACCACCAGAAGCCAGGAAGCCACAACTACTGTAATGGCCAGCTAGATCAGAGGGGCAGTCAAGGAGGCTTTACCCATAGGGAGTTATGGAAATCATTAACAGAATATGGCTTCCCTAAGGGCAAAACAGACAGGCAGCTAAATAGGTGTTTCTAAACATCTATAACAAAAAACATAAAAGCAAGAATGGAGGAGCAGGAGGCTGAAGGCAGTTACCTCAATAGAAAATCACGATCTTCTGCTGATACGCAGACCTGAGCCAGTTGTTCCATCCAGAACCCATTGACTGAAGAGGTGTCTAGCTTGCTAGGAGGAAGAACATCATGGCAAACACGTATGGTGATGATTCTGTCAGTCTTTTCCCAAGGGGACGTATGGCTGTTTATTCAGGTGAATGTACAGAGCAGGAGAAGAATCCAGATACTTTGAGGACTATTGGATATAGGGTCTGAATTCACATTGAAATCCAAAGCTGCATCATAGTCCCTCTGTTAGAGTGGTAACTTACGGTGACCAGGTAACATAATGAAGTACTTACTAGACTCTAGGTCACAATGGGCTCATTGTGTCTATGGACCCACACAGTGGACATTTCCCTTGTCATTGGGTCCCTGGCCTCTGAGGTAAGAGCTATACAGAAAGGAAGGCCAAGTGGAGATCTCTGAAACTGCCATACTCCCACCTTCTCCTACCAAGATGGTAAATAAAAAAAAATATTACACCTCAGAGGTAGGAGGATGGCAGAGATTAGTGACATTCTTAAAGTCCTAAAAGATGCAGCATGGTGGTCCCTAGAATATATCCATTTAATACACCAGTCTGGCCCCTTCATAAAGTAGCTGGATCTTGGAGAATAATTGAAGAGGACTGCAAGCTCGACCAAGTAGGAGCTCTATCATGGCCGCTGTGCCATATGTGATATCTTTCTTGGAACAGATTAACAAGGCCTCTGGTACATGATATGTGGCTGCTGATTGAGGAATGCATTCTTTTCCATTCCAACTACATAATAAGATCAGAAACAGTTTGCACTTGTGTGGGAAGGACAACAATATTCATTCACAGTTTGCCTCAGGGTTATGTTAACCTCTCATCCTCTGTCATACTCCAAAGAGGTCTGGACTCCCTGAACATCCACAGAACATTACACTAATCCATTACATCAACGGCATCACACTGATTAGGCAGGATAAGCAAGAGTGAACTAATGCACCAGAAGTTTTGGTAAAATATGTACACTCCAGAGAGTGGGAGATAAATTCAAGGAAGATTTGGGGATCTGCTACCTCAGTGGAATTTGTAGGAATCCAATGGTTAGGAGCATGCTGGGATATCCTCTCCAAAGTAAAAAGACAAATTGCTGGAGCTTAGAACTTTCAACACAAAGAGAAAGCACAGCATCTGTTAGGCCTCTTTGGGTTCTGAAGGCAACACATTCCATATCTAAGAATACTGCTCTGTTCTCCATACCAGGGGGCATGCAAAGCTTTGGGTGGGGCTCAGAATGAGAAAGACTTTGCAGCAGGTCCAAACTGCAGTGCAAGGAGCTCTACTGCTTGGGCCATCCAATCAGCAGATGCTACAGTATTAGAGGTGTCAATGGTGGGAAAAAATGTGGTATGGAACTTGTGGCTAGCCCCAGTAGAGAAATTACAACAGCAGCCCATGGGGATCTGAAGGAAGGCCATGCTACCTGGAGCAAAGAATTGTGTGACTTTTGAGAAACAGCTCCTGGCATGTTACTGGGTCCTGGTAGAAAGAGAACTCTTCACCATGGGATACGAAGATACCAGACACCCAAACAGCCCGTTATAAGTTGAGTCCTGTCAGCTCAGCAAGTCATAAAGCTAGACAGATCCAGCAGAAACCCCTTGTAAGATGGAAATTGTGCATCCAGGATGTGCATCTGAGCAGGACCAGAGGGCAAGAGTCAGCTGCATGAGCAAGTAGCCCAGAAACCCAATGTCACCCAACAGGAATTTAGCAGCATCCCTTTCCCATGCTTGCCTATATGGTCATATGTGGGGAGGGTGGGTTCTTTACGGCTGGTTGAAAAAGGAGGAAAAGGTCAGAGCTTGGCTTCCATATGGATTGGCTCAGTTTGAGGTTGAAAGTTGAAAATAGATAACAGCTAAATTATACCCATATTCAAGGGTGACCTTGAAAGACAGTAAGAGGGAAAATCTTTCCAATAGACAGAGCTGTACACCTAGCACATCTAGTACACCTTGTACACCTAGTCTTCTACTTCATGTGGAAGAAGTAGCCAAGACTAAGTACATATACATGTTACCATCCTAGCCCAAGCCATCATCCTCTCTCTCGTGAATTCTTGCAATAATCTCATAATTGATCTCCCTGCTTCCATCTTTGACCTCTTCAGTCCCGTCTCAATATAGCCACTTGAATGATGCTGTAACAACATTGAACTTCTTAGCTCAGAAAACACCAATGGCTTTCACATTATTTGGAGTAAAAGTCAAAATCCTTATAGTGGCCCATAGGCCCTATATTATTTGACTCTAATTTCCTCTCTGATCTTATATCCTATTACCCTAATCTTTTTTTTTTTTTTTTTTTGCTGAGGAAGATTCAACCTAAGCTAACATCAATTGCCAATCCTCCTCTTTTTTTTTTTTTTTTCCTTGAGGAAGATTAGTCCTGAGCTAACGTCTGTGCCAATCTTCCTCTGTTTTGTATGTGGGTTGCCACCACAGCATGGCTGACGAGTGGTGTAGCTCCTTGCTCAGGATCTGAACCCAGACCCCCAGGCCACTGAAGTGGAGTGCTCCAAATTTAACCACTACACCATGGGCCAGCCCTCTATTACCCTATTATTAATCCACTTTAATCTTTATTAATCCACTCCAACTAATCCAATCTCTTCACTATTGCTTTGATACACCAAGCACATCCAGTCATAAGGCCTTTGTACTAATTGTTTCTTCTGTCCAGAATGCTAAAAGCTCTGAGTTTATAAACCCTCATTCATGTATTTAAAAAGTCCACCCTTTAATATGATTAAGGTCATTCCTCTGACTGACTGATTGTTTATTTGTGAAAGTAACATGTCCCCTAAAGGCCTAACATCAGTGTCAATATTAAGAAGCTATAGTTTAAAACACCACCACCAACCGAAGCTGAGCTTAAAAGCATCTGATGTTTCCCACTGGAGAAAACACTGAAGAAGGAAGAGGATTAAAAATTATAAGTAGAATTAAATTGAGAAAAAGTATGTTTTTGTGTTTTTATTGAGGTATAACTTCCATACAAGAAAATGCACAGATATTAAGTGTTTGACTCAACAGGTTTTAACAATTATGTACATTCATGTGACTACTAAACAAGTGACAGAACATTTTAATCAACACAGAAAATTCTCTCATGGCCCTTTCTAACAACTTTTTAAATTTCTATCAACAAGGATTAGTTTTGCCTCTTCTGTTCTTAAACTTCATATAAAAAAATCATACAGCATATTATGTCTGGATTATTTTTCTCAATATAATTTTTGTGCGTGTGTGTGAGGAAGATCAGCCCTGAGCTAACATCTGTTGCCAGTCTACCTCCTTTTTTCGCTTGAAGAGGATTGTCGCTGAGCCAGCGTCTGTGCCAATCTTCCTCTATTTTATGTGGGATGCTGCCACAGCATGGCTTGATCAGCACTGTGTAGGTCCACGCCCAGGATCTGAACCTGCAAACCCCAGGCCACCAAAGCAGAGCACATAAACTTAACCACTACGCCACGTGGCCGGCCCGTCAATATAATTTTTTTGACCTTCAAGCATATGCTGAATGTTTCAGTAATATGTTTCTTTTTATTGCTGCCTAGTGTTCCATTTTGTGCGTATACTGCAATTTGTTTATTCATTCACCAGTTGTTGAACATTAGTGTTATTGCCAGTTTTAGCCTTTTTGTCTAATGTTGCTATGAATATTCTTCTTCAGTTCTTTTGGAAGGCATATGTTTTCTTAGGTAAATAACTCTGAGTAGAATTTCTTGGTTATATGGTAAGTCTACGTTTAACTTTATAAGAAACTTGAAAAGTTCTGCAAAAGTGGTTGTACCATTTTGCATTCCCACCAGCAAAGCATCAGAGTTCCAGTTGCTCCACAATTTCTCCAGTATCTGATATTATTGATCTTTTTTATTTTAGCCATTTTGGAACAGTATCTAGTCGTGGTTTTAGTTTGTATATACACGATGACTAATGATTTTGAGCACCTTTTCATGTGCTTATTGGCCATTCTCGTGTGTCTTATTACATCTTCTTCTGTGGAATAGCTGTTCAAATATTTTGGCCATTTAAAAAAATTGAATTGCTTTTCTTTTTATTATTAATTTAATGAAGTTCCTTATATATTCTGGATATAAGTCCTTTGTCAGATATATGTGTTGCAAATGTTTTTCCGTCTGCGGCTTGGAACTTCATTTCCTTAATAGAGTATTTTGAGAGCCTAATTTTTGTGTGTAGAATGAGGTAGTAGTCAAAATGGATTTTTTCTTAACCTACGGATATTTAGCTGTTCTGACAATATTTGCTAAAAAGATTACTTTCTTTGTGACCATTAAATTGAATTAGAATTCTTGGTAAAAAGTTAATTGATGATCTACATATAGGTATATTTATGGACCCAATATTCTATTTCACTGAACAATTTGTCCTTATATAATACCACATTGTCTTGCTTGCCATGGCTTTTACTGAATCTTGAAACCAGGTGTTGTAATACTCCAACTTTATTATTCATTTTGCAAGATTGTTTTAGCTATTCTAAGTCTTTTGTGTTTCCACATAATTTTAGAATCATTATGAGCTTCTTAAAAGAAAACCTTGCTGCTTGGATTTCACTTGGGATTTCATTTAATCCATATATCTATTTTGGAGAATGGACATCTTAACAACTTTGAATCTGAGGAACAAACATGGTATAGCTTTCCATTTATTGAGCCTTCTTTAATTTACTTCTCTAAAGTTTTCAGTGCATAAGTTGTACACTCTTTTCTTAGGTTTATTCCTAGGTATTTAATTTTTTTATTCTAAGTATTACTGTTTTTATTTTTAAATTTTATTTTCCGAGTGGTTTTTTTTGCTAGTTTTCAGAAATAAAATTTATTTTTGTATATTGACGTTACATTTTGCAACCTTGCTAAATATGCTTATTACATCCAGTAAGTATATAGATTTTGTAGATCCCATTGGTTTCTACGTACACAATCACGCTAGGACTTCCAGTTCAGTGTTGTACTGAAAAGATGAGAGGAGGTAGTCTTAGTTTTTTCATGATCTTGGTATAAAAGAGTTTTAATGTTTCATTCTTATCAGATGAAGAAAATTCCATTCTGTTCTTAGAGTGCTAAGAAGCTGTGTCATGACTGGGTACTGAGTTTTATCATATGCTTCTGTTCTGCATATAGTGATATGGTCATATCATTTTTCTCATTTATTCTGCTAATGTGGTGAATTAGTACTAGGTGATTTTTTTGAATGTTAATCAAATCTTGTCATCCTGGGATAAACCTCATTTGGTCAAAATGTATTATCTTTTTAATATATTGCTAGATCCTATTTGCTAATAATTTCTTAAGGATTTTCCCATACTTGTTCCTTAGGGATACTAGTCTGTAATTTTCTTTCTTTTTTTTTGAGGAAGATTAGCCCTGAGCTAACTGCTTCCAATCCTCCTCTTTTTGCTGAGGAAGACTGGCCCTGACCTAACAGCCGTGCCCGTCTTCCTCTACTTTCTATGTGGGATGCCTACCACAGCATGGCTTGCCAAGCAGTGCCATGTCTGAACCCGGGATCCGAACCGGCGAACCCTGGGCCGCCAAAGCAGAATGTGCGAGCTTAACCGCTGCGCCACCGGGCCGGCCCCAGTAATTTTCTATTCTTGTAATATCTTTGTCAAGTTTTAGTAGCATGATTATTCTCATATGATGAGTCAAGAAGTGTTCAGACCTCCTTTATTTTGTGAAAGTATGTAATACTGATATTATTTCTTCCTTAAATGTTTCATAGAATTTACTAGTGAAGACATCTGGCCCTTGAGTTTTATTTGTGGGAAGGTTTTTGGTAACAAATTCATTTGTTTAGTAGAAAAAGGCTATTCAGATTTTCTAATTTTTTTGTTCCATTTTTGGTCTGTTGTTTTTTGTTCCATTCAAGAAATGTGTCCATTTCATTTAAGTTGTCAAATTTATTAAATAAAGTTGTTCATACCCCTTATTAACTTTTCATGAATAGAGAATCATAGTAATGTCACCTTTTTAATTCTTGATATATTGGCAATTTGTCTTTTTTTTTTTTTAGATAGTCTTGCCAGTTATCAACATTATTAATCTGTTCAAAGAAGCAGCTTTTGGAGTTGTTAATTTTCTCTGTTCTTGTTCTCTTTCCTTCCTTCTATTTTGGATTTAATTTGCTTTTCTTTCTTCTTACTTCCTAAAGTATAATCTTAGATCATTGGTTGTAAAACACTTCTTTTCTTCTAATTTAGGCCTTTAAAGTTATAAAACTCACTTTAAATATTGGCCTTTACTATATCCCACAAATTTTGATATGTTGTGTTTTCATTATCATTCTGTTCAAAATATTTTCTAATTTCCGTTGTGATATATTATTTGACCCATGGGTTTTTTAGAAATGTGTTTAATTTCCAAATATTTGGAAAGCTTTTCAGATATCTTTGTTTTTATTTCTAGTTTGATTCTGCTTGGTAAGAAAACATAGAGTGTAAGAAATACTCTGTATTTCAAATCCTTTGAAATCTATTAAGATTTATTTTATGGCCTAGCATATGGTCTAGCTTGGTCAATGTTCCATGTGCACTTAAAAAGAATGTGAATTCTTCAGATGTTGGCTATGTGGTTCTAAAAATGTCAAATAGATTAAAGTGGCTGAGAATATTGTTTTAATCTTCTCTAATCTTACTTATTATTTTCTATGTGTTCTATCAATTACTGAGAAGGGGATGTTAAAATATTCAACTATGGCTATGAATTTGTCTATTTATCCTTTAGTTCTTTCCGTTTTTTTTTTTCAGGACAATTAGCCTTGAGCTAACTGCTTCCATTCCTCCTCTTTTTGCTGAGGAAGACTGGCTCTGAGCTAACATGCGTGCCCATCTTCCTCTACTTTATATGTGGGATGCCTACCACGCATGGCTTGCCAAGCAGTACTATGTCCACACCCCAGATCTGAACTGGCAAACCCGGGGCCACCAAAGCGGAATGTGTGCACTTAACTGCTGCGCCACCAGGCTGGCCCCAAGTTCTTTCCATTTTAGCCATGCATTTTGAAGCTCTGGTACTAGATATATTTAGTTTACTAAGTTTTCTTGATAAATTACCCTTTTATTATTGTGAAATTTCCCTCTAGTATCCTTTCATTTCAGCCTGAAGGACTCCCTTTAGCATTTGTTGTAGGGCAGGTCTGCTGGTGACGAACTTTCACTTTTTGCCTATCTGGGAATGTCTTAACTTCTCCTTCATTTTTGAAGAATAATTGTGTCAGAAGTGGAATTTTTCCCTGAAGTTTTTTTTTTTTCTTCTTTCATCGCTTTGACTGTCTCGTCCTACTGCCTTTTGGTCTCTATGTTTCCAGACAAGATATCCGCTGTTAATTTTATTTAGGTTCACTTATATATGATAAGTTGCTTCTCTCTTAGAGCCTTCGAGATTCCTTCATTGGCTTTGACTTTTGACAGTTTGATTATGTGTTTAGGTGTGGATCTCTTTGAGTTTGGCCTACTTGGATTTCATGGAGCTTCTTGAATGTGTTTTTCATCAAATTTGGGAAATTTTCACCCATTATTTCTTCAAGTATTCTTTCCGCTTTTTCTGTCTCCTCTCCTTCTGGAACTTCCTTTCTGTGTATGTTGGCATGCATGATGGTGTCCCACAGGTCTCTGTTCAATTTTCTCCCATCTTCTACCTTTTTGTTCTTTGGAGTGCTTGATTTCAATTGACCCTTCTTCACATTTGCTTATTCTTTCTTCTGCCATTTCAAATCTGCTATTGAGTTCCTCTAGTGAAATTGTCATTTCAGTTATTGTGCTTTTCAACTCCAAAACTTCTAGTTTTTCAATGATTTCTATCTATTGATATTCTGTATTTGATGAGACACCATTCTGATACTTTCCTTAGTTCTTTATACATGGTTTCCTTTAATTCATTCAGCATATTTATAATAGCTGATTTAAAGTCTTTGTCTAGAAAATCCAATATCTGGGCTTTCTCAGATGTAGTTTCTATTGATTCCTTTTTTCTCTGTGTATATGCCATACTTTGTTGTTTCTTTGCATGTGTACTTTTTTTTGTTGTTGAGAACTGGGTATTATAATATACCCAGTAATTGTAGTATTAATTGGGAACCCAGTAATTATAATATTGTTATGTGCAACTTGGGAAATCAGATTTTCTCCCCTCCTCAGGATTTGTTGATGTTGCTGCTTTTTGCAATTGTTGTTTATTTCGTGAATTTTCTGAACTAATTCTGTACAATCTGTATTCTGTGTCATGTGTGGTCCCTGAAGTCTCTGTTAATTTGATATTTAGCTAATGATTGCACAGAGATTTACTTAAGTGCCCAGAATCAAAAAGCTCTTCCAGTTTTTGCCAAGGGGCTCATGTGCCTGTTGAAGTGCACCTTCACCATCCAGCCAGGCAGCTTGCAGTTCTGGATTTGCCTTTACTTCCTGTTTCTGCAGAGCCTCAAAGTCAGCAGGAGGTGAGAGCTTAAGGCCTCCTCAGGTCTTTCCTGAGCATGTGGACAGTTCTGAGTATGTGTGTTTGTTCTTTCAGGCTCCCAGAAATATGTCAGAGCTATTCAAAGCCCTTACGGACATCTCATTCCCTAGCCTGTCCTCTCAAGTTTTTGGTTAGTCTAATATTTGCCCTGTTATTTATTACCTCAAACAGTAGCAACTAAGATATTAGCCTGTAAATATTTTCAATGAATGCCCCCCCAGGAAGCAGCTTTAGCACTGTACCAGATCCAAGTTAGAGGAAATAAGGACAAGTATTTTGTGATAGTCTACCAAGGAGGCACCATATGAATCAAAACAAATAATTAGAATTCTTTGTGAATGAGCTGCTTTCTGCTTCCTGCAGCACCAGGAATGTGAGCTGTTATTTTCAGAGTTACTGCTGGACTAGGGAGGAGAGCTGGGACTGGCGTAAGTCAAAATGCCACAAAGTTCACTATTCCTTCTGAGAATAGCATTTTTCTTCAGTCAGTTTTTCCCTAGTAGCTGCTGGTCTTTGGTTAATTTCCTGAGTTCAAGAACAAGAGTTGATTTTGATAATTTTAGCCTGATTTTTATTGCTTTTATGGAGAGGCAGAAATTGGAGTTCCTTACTTTGCCATTTTGGCCAATTTCATCCTCACTCTTTTACTTTTAATCTGTCTACGTCTTTATATTTGAAGTGTGTTTCCTGTAAATATCTTAAAGTCAAGTCCTTCTTTTTGTTAATCTAGTGTAACAGTCTCTGTCTTTTAATTATGGGATTAGTCCATGTACAGTTAATGTAATTTTGGGCATGGTTGAATTTTTTATGTACTGGTATTTGTTTTTTTTGTTTGTTGCATTTTATTTTTTTATTTTTTATTTTTTTGAGGAAGATTAGCCCTGAGCTAACATCTGCTGCAAATCCTCCTCTTTTTGCTGAGGAAGACTGGCCCTGAGCTAACAGCCATGCCCATCTTCCTCCACTTTATATGTGGGACGCCTACCACAGCATGGCTTGCCAAGTGGTGGCATGTCTGCACCCAAGATCCAAACCGGTGAACCCTGGGCTGCTGAAGGGGAACATGTGCACTTAACTGCTGTCCCACCAGGCTGGCCCCATATTGGTATTTGTTTTTTATTGGTCCCATTCATTCTTTGTTCTTCTGTTCTTCCTCTCTTCTTTGTGATGGATAAAGTTATTTTTAGTTTCACATTACATCTTATTTGTTGACCTCTATTATTTTCAGTGGTTTCACAAAAATACAAAATGAAGTTTTAATCACAGACTACCTTCAACTGGTAGTATACTACTTCACACACACAAAAAAACATGTAACAGGAGCAATCCATTTACCCTCTGCCTGTCCTTTGTTCCCTTGTTGTCATGTATTTTACTTCTATATTTGCTATAAATTCCACAATACACTATTATTATTTTTGCTTCAGTGAATAGTCTTTTAAGGATTAAAACTGTTTATAAAGTAAAGATAATTTTTAAATGTTTTTAAAAATACTTACCCTCATATTTTTCTTTTCTGGTTCTCTTCATTTCTTTCTGGAGATCTGGGCTTTCCATCAAGTGTCATCTCTCTTCAGCCAATGAAATTCTTTTGGCATATCCAGTAATGAGGTTCTGCAAGAGAATAATTTCCTCAGTTTTTGTATGTCTAAGTATGGCTTTATTTTGCCTTCATTTATGAAACATTTCTTTTCTTTGGGATATAGAATTCCATTTGACAGTTTTTTCTTCTTTAAACATGATTTCTAAAATCATATCTTATCTAAGATATAGTTGCCTAATCCAAGGTCACAAGGACATTGTGTCTTTCACATAAAGTATGATATTAGCTATAGGTTTTTTGTAGATGCCTTTTATCAGGTTAGGTTTCCTTTTATTTCTAGTTTGTGAAATTTGTTTTAATGAGTGTTGAATTTTGCCAAATGATTTTTCAGAATCTAATTTAAATGCTCATGATTTTTCTTTTTTACCAGTATACTACATTAATTGTTCTTGAATGTTATGCTTAACTTACATTCCTTTGATGAACCTCATTTGGTCATAATGGATTATCCCTTTTATATGTTGCTGGATTCAAATTGCTAAATTTTTACAAGGATGTTTGTGTCTCTGTTCACAAAGGAATATTAGTGTGTGGTTTTTTGCCTTGTAATGTCCTTATGTGATTTTGATATTGTGGCAATGCTGTTCTCATAAAATGAGTTGGGAAGTGGTCCCTCCCCTTCTATTTTTGCTAAGAGTTTCTCGAAGTCTTATTATTTCTTGCATAAATATTTGGTAGAAATCAACAGTGAATGCATCTAGGCTTGGGTTTTTCTTTGGGACAAGATTTTTTTAACTAAGAATTTTATTACTGAAATAGGGATATTCACATTCTCTCTTTCTTCAGTGACTTTGCTAGTATGTATCCTTCAAGAAATCCATTTTACCTATGTAGTTTAATTTATTGGCATAAATTTGTTCATAGCATTCCCTTGTTATCACTTTAGTATCTGTAGAATCTGTAGTGATAGCCCTGCTTTAATTCCTGATATTGGTGATTCGTTTGTTCTCCCTTTTTTTATGATTAGTCTGACTAGTAGTTTTCAATTTTATTGATCATTTTAAAGAAACAGATTTTGGTTGCATTGCTTTTTTTCTATTGTTTTCATATCTTCTACTTCACTGGTTTCTGCTTTTTATTATTTTATATCTTCTGAATCTCTGGGATTTAATTTGCTCTTCTTTTTCTAGTTTGTTAAGATGGACGATTGGATAATTGATTTGAGAACTTCATCTTTTCTAATTTAAGCATTTAATAGTATATATTTCCCTCTAAGCACTGCTTTAAATGCATCATAAAAATCTGATATGTTGTGTTTTTGTTTTCATTCAGTTCAAAATATTTTCTAAGTGTCTTTGTGGTTTCTTCTTATACCCATGGGTTGTTAGGAAGTATAGTGTTTTTTTCTTCAGATATATGAAGAATTTCCAAATATCTTTCAGTTATTGATTTCCAGTTTGATTCTGTTGTGGCCAGAGAACATAACATGTACGATTTCAGTCTTAAGTTCATTGAGACTTGTTTTATGGCCCAGGTTATGGTTAACTTTGGTAAAATTTATTTTGTACTTAAGAAGAATGTGTATTCTGCTGCTGTTGGGTGGAGTGTTCTATAAATGTGAATTAGGTCACTTATTTGGTAAATTTGTTTATGTGTTCTACATACCTACTGATTTTCTGTACTGGTTATGTCAAAAGAAGTGTGTTGAAATTGGGAAGTATAATTTTGGATTTCTTCTTCAGTTCTATTGGTTTTTTTTTTTTTTTTTTTTGAGGAAGATTAGCCATGAGCTAACTGCTGCCAATCCTCCTCTTTTTCGCTGAGGAAGACTGGCCCTGAGCTAACATCCATGCCCAGCTTCCTCTACTTTATATGTAGGATGCCTACCACAGCATGGTGTGCCAAGTGGTGCCATGTCCACACCCGGGATCCAAACCAGCGAATCCCCAGCTGCTGAAAGTGGAACGTGCGCACTTAACCACTGTGCCACCAGGCTGGCCCCTCTATTGGTTTTTCCTTCAAGTATCTGAAGTTCTGTTATTAGGTGTATACACATTTAGGATTTTATGTCTCTGTGATAAATTGACTTCTGTGATCAGTATGAAATGTTCCTCTTTATCCCTACTACTAGTTCTCTTTCTAAAATCTACTTTGGCTCATATCACCATAGCCAACTCGAGCTTTTTTGAAATTTGTGATTACATGATGTATCTTTTTCCATGAATTTACTTTCCATCTATCTATGTTTTTACATCTAATGTGAGTTTCTTTAGATAGCATATAGTTGGGCTTTGCTCTTTTTAAAAAAATCTAATCTGACGATCTTTGCCTTTTAATTGGGTTGTTTAGGCCATTTGAATTCAATTAGCAATGTAGTTAGGTTTAAGTCTCTCAGCTGCTCATTTCTATTTCCTACAACTTTTTCTTCTTGTTGTTGACTTTTTCTCTCTCTCTGTCTTCTTTGGAATTTTTTTTTTTTTAGTTTTCCACTAATGTCTTATTAGCTAAATCTCTTTTTTATTTTTTAGCATTTGCTCTAGGAGTTTACAACATATTTTACTTACTACATTTTACCCTCAGAAAATAATATACCGCTTTATGTGTAGTATAAGAACCTTTTGATAGTATACTTCCATTTCCCCCTCTGCTCTTTTGTGCTATTATTGTTGTACATTTTACTAATACATATGCCGTAAACCTCGCAATACGTCACTATTGATTTTGCTCTAAAGAGCCAATTATTTTTTTTTATTTTTTTTTTTTAAGATTTTATTATTTCCTTTTTCTCCCCAAAGCCCCCTGGTACATAGTGTATATTCTTCGTTGTGGGTTCTTCTAGTTGTGGCATGTGGGACGCTGCCTCAGCGTGGTCTGATGAGCAGTGCCATGTCCGCGCCCAAGATTCGAACCAACGAAACACTGGGCTGCCTGCAGCGGAGCGCGCGAACTTAACCACTCAGCCACGGGGCCAGCCCCTAAAGAGCCAATTATTTTTTAAAAGAAGTTTTAAAAATAAGAAAAAGTTGTTTTTTAAAAATCACCCACTTATTTTCAATTCTGGAACTCTTTATTTCTTTGTATAAATCTAAACTTTCATCTGGTATTATTTTCCTTCTGCCAGATGTCCTATCTTTAACATTTCTTTTAGTGCAATTCCAGCAGCAACGTGAATTCTCTTAGCTTTTGCCTTTCTTGTTTTGCCTTTGTTTTTAAAAGATATTTTCACTGGGTATAGATTTCTAGGTTGGCAGTGTCTTTTAAATACCTTAAAGATGTCACTGTGTTGTTTTCTGCCTTAAATAGCTTCCAACTAGAAATCTTCTCTTACTGTCATCTTTCTCTGTAGGTTATGGGACTTTTTTCTCTGGCTGCTTTTAAGATTTTCTGTTTATCACCAGCTTTCATCATTTTCATTATGATGTACATTCGTGCAGTTTTCTTCAGGTGCTTGGGGTTTGTTTTGCTTGGGGTGTGATGAGCTTCATGGATTGTGACAATATAGTTTTCTTAAGTTGGGAAATATTTCATCTATTATTGCTTTAAATATTTTTTCTGCTCTCTTTCTGGGACCCCAGATACACGTATGTTACCCTAGTTGAAGTTGTCCAAAAAGTATTTTAAGAATATTTTTTTCTTTCTGCCTCATTTTGGAGAATTTCCTTTGCCATGCCAAATGTTCACAGATCTTAACTTCTGCAGTGTCTAATATATTCCCATTCCATTTATTTTTCATTTCAGATATTGTAATTTTTTATTGTACTTTTTTGTTCTTGTTGTTGCATCTTTTATATCTTCCATTTCTTTCACATTATGTACAAGTTTTCCCCTACCTTTTTTTTGCCAGTTAAATATTTTTTA
Source organism: Equus caballus (assembly GCF_041296265.1). Classification (NCBI taxonomy): domain Eukaryota; kingdom Metazoa; phylum Chordata; class Mammalia; order Perissodactyla; family Equidae; genus Equus; species Equus caballus. The sequence goes on from NC_091687.1 coordinate 43,567,735, forward strand.
TTGAACTTCGTATATAATTATGCCAGTAAAAAAGTTTTTTTTAATTCTTATTGAGATTATGATAGTTTACAACCTTGTGAAATTTCAGTTGTACATTACTGTTTGTCAGTCATGTTGTTGCCTACCTTCTTGACTTATGGATTACTTATAATAGCTGTCTTAATGGCCTTGCTGCTGGTTCCATCATTTGTCATTTCTGAGTATATTTCTATTGGTTGATTTTTCACTTTGTTATGGTTTATATTTTCCTTCTTGTTATGATTGGTGATTTTTTATTAGATTTTTTTTATTGTGAATTTTACATCGTGGGTTGTGAGATTTTGTTATATTGTTTTAAATGATATCCAACTGTGTTCTAACAAGCAGTTAAGTTATTTGTGAATCAATTGGATCCTTGTGAGATCCACTTTTAAGCTTTGTTAAGGGTGGAACAGCCTGTATTGTAGGACTAAATTAGCTCTATTAATAATACAACATTCTTAGGATCCTACCTGATGTTCTATGTATTATGGAGGACTTTCTACTCTTGCTGGTGAAAACACAAACCATTTTCCCTCTGTGAGCTCCAAAATTTTTCTTTCTCCTTTCCAGTGGTTCTTTCCCAAGTCTTGTGTAGTTTCCTCTTACAGATGCACAGATCAGTGCTCAGTCAGAGATGTAGGAACTCTCTGCGAAACTCCAGAGCTGTGTTTCAGAGCAGCTCCCTCCTGTTTGGTACTTTGTCTTACGAATTCTAGCTGTCTTGGCCTCCCTGAGTTCTGATCTCCATTTCTTTAATTTGGGGAGACTTCTGAGCCCTGTTTGAGTTCCCCTTCCCTGCACAGTGGCTGAAAACTGCCTCCAGGCAGAAGCTGGTGCAATGGTAGGTCTCATCTTGTTTATTTCCTTTCTCTCAGAGTTCACAATCCTATTTTGCCTCATATTCAATGTTTTAAAATTATTGTATCGTATATTTTGCCAGGTTTTCTAGTTTTCCCTAATATTCCATCATGGCCAGAAGCAGAAGTCCCCCAAAGGTATAATTTTTAAGGTAGAAAAAAGTACACTAGAGTTCAGTGTCTACAGAGGCCAAAGTATTTACAGCTATGCGCTGCATAATAATGTTTTGGTCAACGACGGACTGCATATACAACAATGGTCCCATAAGATTAGTACCATATAGCCTAGGTGTGTAGTAGCCTATACCATCTAGATTTGTGTAAGTACACTCTGTGATGTCTGCACAACAATGAAATTGCCCAACGACGCATTTCTCAGAACATATCCCCATTGGTAAGTGATGCATGACTGCGTTTAATATTACTTCAGGGCTCTGATAATACATTAATGATTATTTTGAAATGTATTTTTAAAGACCTTCAATAAAAGACAGCAGTTATCCCTTACACCCAGCTTATGACAAATGCCATTATAATTTTTAATAACTTAGATATTTGTGGTGTTAAAAGGCTTAGTTATTAAACCAAAGCAAGATATTTTCTAAATTGAGTAAAAGGAAAGAACGCCATGCTTAACTTCAAGTACCAAAAAGACAGAATTGATGGTTTCCCTACAACTACTCTCACACAGAGAAACTATTTTAAAAAAGAAAGAAAGGAATCACTTACTCAATAAGTAATGGTCACAGGTAACTTGAAGTTCCAGGTCAAGTGTGACTTGCGTCTTCACTTAGGAAGACAGCGAGGCATACAGTGCATAGTAAACAGGACAAAGGCGAAGACTGAACATGTGGCGATCTCTCTACTTTCCACAGTAATAAAATTCAATCAACATCAGCAATCACTTCACTTCTGTCTTCAGAAGAAAGAAAGAATGGCTGTTTCAATTTTCTTCATCACCAATTTTTCATTTTTCTGATTTTACTCTGACAGTGTAAGCTTTTTATAACGCTAGAGCAGGCCCCAATGAAGAGGTTATCATAAAAAGCAGCCTCTTACATCGAGTGGCTAGTTGTCAGGAGACATCAGTTCTCAAACTGATAAACCATGTCTCTATACTTAGATAGGTAGGTAAATTCTGCTTCAAAACAGAAATTTGCACTTTGAAATATGTAAATATATCATCCTTTTGAGAAGAGAATGAAAATATGACATTTTAAAATATATATATACATATAATTATTTTTTCTTTTGCCCAGGAAGAAAATACTGTTAATTTTCAGTGTGGGTCAGTCAGTCATCTGATTTCATTTATGGCAGCATGGGGGAGGGGCAGCAAAAGGCAGTGGTAGATATCCTCTACTTTAACTTAGGGATAGCAGGAAACTTGTTAGGAATAGAGTAAGACTTTTCCACCATTAGTGGTGATGGAGATTTTATGTCTAAAACTAATTCCAGCAAATCCCACATTCTGTAAACTGTCTCCATTCCCTCCAGACACACTTTGAGGCCAAGTACCCATACATATTTACTTTTAATTTGGTTTTCCATTATTTCCAACTTTTGTTGAAGGACGGCATTTTCTAATTATAGTAGAGATTTTTAAGATGGTCCTATTCAGTCCGCTTCATATCGCGTTGCACTGTAACAGTTTGTAAATTTACCTCTGCTTTTTCCACATTGCCTTCCAATTTTAAACCCATGGGGCAAATGCTTCAAATTTACCTTAATCCTCTCTTTACTGACGTTAACAGGCTGTAAAATAGTTTAAGATGAACTCTAAAGGCTTGCAAGGATTCACCTGGTCCTCAGGCTCTGGAATTCTCTGACCTAGCAAATGCGCATACTATGGTAAGTAATCAGAGGTCGCCTTGCCCTTCTACTCTAAGCTGGGAATGATACATCTGATCCTGAGAACTGGGGACAATAAGAAATTCCGTGCAAAGAACTTTCTCTATTGAGAAACCCTTGTGGGTAAAGAACAGGGCTCGGGCTGCTATCAGACCTGGATCCAAATTGTAGCTTCCTCATGTGCTAGCTGAGAGACCGTAAGCAAGATACTCAACCTCTCTGAGTCTTGGCTTCCTCATTTGTAGCACAGGGAAGAGAACAGTACCTACTCTGAGAGTTGTGGGGAAGATTTTATGAAATCATATCGGGCAGGTAATACCTCGTATTCAATGAGTTTTTACTGGCCAAAGAACTCCAGAGTGGGGACAGAATTCCTTGTCCCTCTCTCATTTGAAAACAGCCCAGTAAGAGACCAGAGCAAGAGCTGGGTTGAGTAGCAAAGGATGGTGGAGGGGGGTGATGAGAGATAAGGAAGAGTGTTTTAATCAGTTTTGTTTCATTAAACTGTATTTGCATTTCTCTCCCATATAGGACAGACTATAGTGTGCTTGCACAAGTCTCTTCTGAGAGCTTGAATCCATTTTTAAATCACCATAAAACTGCTCCGCTGCAAAATCAAGCATCCTCCTAAAGGCAGGAGGCCTGACCGCTGGAATCAAAGCAGCCGTGGGCCGCGGAGCCCTGGTGGCCAGGCCAGTGTGCTGGGGGTGTGTCTGTGACCTAGGAGAAGCAAGCCTCAGACAGGCACAATTAGTGTGTCTTCTTAACTTTCCTTCTAAAGTTATTTGAGGGGACTGTGGTTTTGCCTTGAGCAAAACCCCCTTAACAGCCGGGAATCTAAAAACAAACAACGTTATTTTATTAGGTTACCCCAGCAGATGAAAGCAGACTGTTCCATTTGGACTCTTTTTGGAGTCAATTAATGCATTAGCTAAAAACAAACCCTTCTGAAAGAGAGTTCCCGTTGTCCTCAGCAGCTTCTAAAGGAGAGCTTGCCACTGTGCTTTTAAGGACACATAAATGTTAGGCAGGGAGAGGAACAGAATGACTTGTCAATAGTTAATATTCATTGATAAGAAAAACTATTTTAATAATATATCTCAACACTAATGTAACACTATCTCAAAGGATATGATTTTTTAAAGCTTTATTTTAAAACCATGATCAAGAAATTTAAATCTTATATCATTTATATGATAGTTCCTGACTCAAAGTAACCAACTAACTACAACTGATTTTAAATAGCTGTAGTTGCTTCAATAAAAGATGTATTTGACTTCTAAAGTAAGTAAACAACACATTGGACTGGGATTGTTTTTTTTTTTTAAAGACTTTATTTTTTTCCTTTTTCTCCCCAACTGGCCCCCCGGTACATAGTTGTATATTCTTCGTTGTGGATTCTTCTAGTTGTGGTATGTGGGACGCCGCCTCAGCGTGGTTTGATGAGCAGTGCCATGTCCGCGCCCAGGATTCGAACCAACGAAACACGGGGCCGCCTGCAGCGGAGCGCGCAAACTTAACCACTCAGCCACGGGGCCAGCCTGACTGGGATTGTTTTCAGTTATGGTTTTAGCTCCAGCAGCAGAAAGGCCTATAAAGTAGGAACGAGATTGCTCATTGGAAAAAATACTTCTCAAAAATACATCCCTCCATGCATCTTTCAAAATAATAACCAGGAGCTCAATAAGTTCCAGGCACTGTGGATCTAGAACCAGAGAGCCAGACAGATCCCCTCCTCATGACGCCCAATTTGGGCTTTTGAACTGAAGATTGCTGCTGTTTTAAGAGATGGAGGTGGGGACGCTTTCCGCTGCCTCAGATTTTGAAACGAAGCAGTGGACCACTGTGATCTTTGTCACATCGAAAAGGGAACTCTTTGGGAAGGGCTGGATTATTCCCAAAAGGTAAAACAAAAGGCACACCCCTCTGTGGGCAGTACCACGTGTGGAAAGAACATTTCACTGCTCTTACCAGGGAACGTGTCTTTTAAAAATCGTTGGAAAAATCCACATCCTGAAAGCATTTGATTACCCTGAATTTAAAATGGGATTTTGCTCAGTGGCAAAAATACAAATTCGTCCCCACAAGTATGGCTTCTGCGGTAAAAGGCCCATGATGACTTTTAGAGAGAGTTTATCTAGGAGGTTGATAAACAGGGCCACAAGACAGGATTCATCAAATTCCATTATTGGAGATTTCTCTCCGTCTACCTGAAAACTTCCAGCATGACTTGCCGAATACCTAGCTAGAGGAGGTTACAAATAGTTTCAAGCACAATTTGTTCCCGTTTTTATTCCCCGCTCACTAAGTTATGTGCTGTTAAATATTTCCATAAGACTGTCAAAATGTAAGCATCCTGAGGTTTACATAGGCCACACCATTAAATAACATATACGCACAACATTTTAAACATTGTTTTCCAGCAATGGTAAATATTTTAGCTAAGTAAAAACTGAAGCTTGAAATGCAATAAGCATTTAAATGACTCCTTTCTTTGCCAGAATTCTTATTTTCCTCTGTGCAACCCTGGCTGCTGGGATTAAGGCGACCCCAGGGAGCTCAGCAAATGGTTGTGGGTTATGAGGTGTAGCATGAGCTTGGCGACAGCGTGCCACCCAGCCTCAAGAAACCCAGCCACGACTGGAACCCAAGAATCAGTGTGTTCACTTTGTGGTCAGCTTCACATTTTTTCCCCTCCTTGAAAAAAAAGCTGCTACAAATGTCAGGCCTCCCCCACACCCCCCAGGCAATCACGAGGTGGACCAAGGGCAGAGCTGAGCGACTCCAGGGCTGGCATAGCAGCGGGAGGCTGGCCCCCTTGGGTGGGCAGGCAAGCATGTGGGAATTACACGTCTTCAGTTCCTCAACGTTAAGGAGGGAAACGACCAGCTGCAGGAGCAGCAGCCACAGCACTGGCGATGTATTGTGCTGTCACTTCAGGAAGGAGGAAAACCCAGAACAAATTTGACGTGGTTTTCACCACACGGTGATTGCAGTCCTATTCAAGGATGTCACAGTCACGCCACCCACTGAGCAGAGCTCAGACGGAAATCAGGCCTCCTTCAAAGTGTCTCAAGTCACTGCCTATCCCCGAACAGACTAAGCCAAGGGTTTTAAAGAAAAGCAGCCCTGTGGCCCCGTCTTATCTCAGCCCTATCAGGGCCTGAGAAAAAACCTTCAGCTACAGGTAAGTCGAAGTGAAGCCAAGATGCTCTCCCTGCAGAAATACAACCCCCTCCCCCCTTTTTTTTTTTTGAGGAAGATTAGCCATGAGCTAACATCTGCTGCCAATCCTCCTCTTTTTGCTGAGGAAGACTGGCCCTGAGCTAACATCCATGCCCATCTTCCTCTACTTTCTATGTGGGACCCCTTCTACGGCATGGCTTGCCAAGCAGTGCCACGTCCGCACCCGGGATCCGAACCAGCGAACCCCAGGCTGCTGAAGCAGAACGTGCGAACTTAACCGCTGCGCCACTGGGCCAGCCCCACAACCCCTCTTAAAGAAGCAGGCAGGGCAATGCACCATTTCTGAGATTTGGTTCAGTGTTTGTACCACGAAAATTTGATCTATAAAATTTCAAGCAAGTGCAGAAAAGGAATGCAGATTTACACTCAGGGACTTTTAGACTCTCCACATTCAAAAGATCAAAGCTTGAACGCTTTGTTATTATAACACCATCCAAATTTCTAAGATCTATTTGGAGCTTTGTGACTGGCTTTTGAGATTAAAATATAAATATCTATAAGTTATCATACTGAGTGGCGACTGGGGGTGAGGACAGGCAGAAGGGGCGGTTGTTTCTTTGGTTTTGCCAAACCAAAACCATGAAGGGAGCCATGTATGTATGTTTCCTATTTCTGGGGAGGATGGCAAAGCTTTGGTTCACTAAAGAAAAATTAGACTTGTGGATGGCAGGGACTCTAATTTTGAACAGTAACTTTGAATGTCAACCCGTTGACCTACAGCAAGACAGAGAATGAGAAATGGGCATCTCTTATGGAGGGGAATGTTCAAAATGACTACCAACAGACAGTAGCCTCTTCAGGAGCGTGACTGTTGACCAAGAAGAGCAGCCTGAAATTCTGTTCAAGACCAGCTACCTTCTCCAAAGCAATATATTGTTGGCCAAATATTATAGAACATCAGATACAGTGGTATATGGTTTTGGTATGAGGAAGAGTCAGAGAAGATTAGGAAATACAACTGCAATCGTTTCATACCGGTTTTCATGCCCAATTTCCAGTGAAACTTTGTATTATTTTAATTCTCATGATAAGAAACTGCTGGGGAAAAAAGCACTGGGGATGACTGGAATGAAAGTGTCAGTTTGCTACACATTCCATGCTCAACCAGGGTTAAGTGTAGTTTGTCTTACTCACTCTGAAAATGGCATACTGAAAATGAGGGTGCATAGACCAGGAGGACATACCCATGCCAATATGAGTAAAATTCCCTTCAAAACAAAACCTATAAAGTCCAACAATGACAATTCTAGTCATTCACCAGGTGACATACAAAGAGCAGATAATTCAATAGCTTTAAAAATAGTTTATTTCGTTCTTCCCAAACACATGAGCCTTCTGACCACAGGTACCACAAATTAAATAAAAATTTATATTAGAATACATTTGTCTTACATGATTCAAGATAAAGTGGATTTTAAAAGCAAATGGGTGCCAATTAAGGGAGTCAGGAGGGGATCAGGGTAGGTACTAGGAATAGGGCGCATGCGTTTTCGACAGTGTTTACTGAAAGAGGCAGTAATCAGCACATGTGCATCATATGAGCAGTTACCCAAAATCAGCACATCCAGGAGAGGTGCCGAGTCTCATAGTTCCTCTGTCTACATTATAAAATGCAACAAGTACTTCCCTAACATACAAAGACTTCTCCCCCAGTAGTCTTGGTACCAGCAACAGAATATGATTATTAAACATCTCCAATGTGGTTTTCATTACAAAAACATGTTTCACATAAAAGCTTCATAATACAACCCAGAGACAGAATTAGTGCATATTTAAAATCTGAAGCCAGGCTGGCTACTTCTGATAATTTTTCATTTCTTCCAGTGTTTTTAATTTTTATAAATATGCACTCAGTTTCCTATCAGTTTAAACATACACGAAACACTTTGCTCTGAGCACCATGATTGCCTTACAGTAGCCTCTTTGGGACTATAATCTTAATCCAAGGAAAACAGCTCTAATTTCTATTCAGACTTGCTCCTTCCCCCAAATCATGTTAGTGTTGACCAATCCCAGCAAATGTCAGATACAAAGAAAGGTTTGCGAGCAGAGGCCCAAAGAATTATGAATAATTTCACAACGATCTGGTTAAGAAAACACACAGAAAATGAATGATTTCACCTTATAAAAAGCCTTGGCTTGAATTAAACAAGAGATGGAAGTGAAAAGAATGAACCATTGGTCCAGTCTGAGATGAGGCACGTTTCACCACAGCAACAAAGCGACACAGTCTCCCAGGGGCACTCAGCCTACGGGCCTCCACTGACAGCTGCCGAGGTAGATGCCGACGGCTTAAAGAGAGGTAGGTAAAGTCCAAATTTGTTTTCAATCCCTGCAAATGTGGCGACTGCCAGTTTGTAGCCCCCGACGTGATCAGGATTGGGAGCAGGCAGTGTGATCCTGGACTTAGGAACTGGCTCTGAGCCCGCAGGTTTCCTAAAAGAAGACAAAGTAGAGTGAGAATCTGAGTTTTGTTATTTTTTTTAACTTGGTAAAAACAACACTCAAAAACTGTTAAAATCTGGGGCCAGCCTGGTGGTGCAGCAGTTAAGTTTGCACATTCTGCTTTGGTGGCCCGGAGTTTGCCAGTTCAGATCCCGGGTGCGGACCTTGCACCGCTTATCAACCCATGCTGTGGCAGGGATCCCACATATGAAATGGAGGAAGATGGGCACGGATGTTAGCTCAGGGCCAGTCTTCCTCAGCAAAAAGAGGAGGATTGGCAGCAGATGTTAGCTCAGGGCTAATCTTCCTCAGAAAAACTGTTAAAATCTGCATCATAAAGGAGTTGTGGCATTCTATTAGGCTGTATGTTTCCCTTTGAAATGAGTCTGATCACATGATTTCACTATTTACATCCATCTTTTCTAGTTCATCACGGGGACTAGACTGAGGTTCCTGCCTCAAGGATGACTGAGTATTAGAAGCAGCTGGAATTCCCCTGCGGATTTAGTGTGATACTTACACTCCTCCAAAATCAATGTAGAACCATCGCTGTAGCAATTCGTATGTCAGGAGAGTTACGCCGAACTGGGGTGAGGATCGAAACACACGAGCTTCGAAAAAAATAGGGAAATAACAGATATAATTAGATTAAAAAAAATTTTACCTGATACCAAAGGTTTACTTAAGAACACATTATTTCCATACCTCCAGCTCCTTTCCATAAAGCCTTTGGGCCTTCTTCCCGCAGTATCTTTCTAAAGCAGTCTATCACTCCACTGTAAGTGGTTTGGCCAGCCCGGGCAGCCACCTGTAATCGTGTCTTGATAACATCAGCAGGGGTCACTAAAGATGCCGCAGGCATACCTGCAGGAAAGACAATGCCATTGCAGTCTGGTCACATTCTCACTATATAAAAATAACTGGGCTTTGAACTGCTGGCCCTGCAAGGAAAGTTAAGAATCCTGTGGAATCAAATGCCTCGTTCACTGTCCCCTCTCGGAAGCACAGCTGTGACTCCCGTCCGCAGAGATGGAGGCCCGGACTCACCTACAGACACTCTTTACCTCCCCCTCCCCACATCAGCCCATCTCTATTTGTTATGCTTATGCAGTATTCTTAAATAGTTTTAAGGAATTATTTATCAATAACACTACTTCAAATGGCTGAGAACAAACGGAGAAAGTTGGGGTTTTTTTTTGGTGCTTTCCTGTTGAAATCAGAAACTCGCGAAGTTATTAAGGTCCGATTTTTCAGAGGTGAAGCTTGTTACGCGTTTCCTCTTCATGCTTTTCTGCGGCTGCTGGCACAGGAGGTGCCTCCTCGTACACACTCGACCACCCCTCACCCTGCAAACCCTAACCTCTCCAGTTACACCAGAAAAAGACTTTACTGATAGCTAAACAAACACTGTGTGTGCGTGTGTGTGTGTGTGTGGCGGGGTGGCCAGAGGGGGCGACTCCCACAGATAACACTTTAGGATTCCTTTTTCCTAAGACTGACATTGCCAGAAAAAATATTTGACAGAAAGCTGAAAATTTATACTGGCTGCTAATCAATGAAAAAGGAACAACAACAACAACAAAAACCCTCCCAAAATTACCAACGGGAAATTTTTCTACAGTCATTTTATCCAAAATGGGGCAGGCCATGTTTAGATTTTTTAAAAGCGAGACTGTACTCAGAAGACACTGTCTCTTATGGTTTTATTACTTTTCCATTATGAACCTATTCCAAACCAAATTGGTCAAATGCAGATGCATAAATCTCCTTTGCTTTTTTTAAGGCTTAATAATTCTGTAAGAATTTCTGTCCAAACCAGCGTGGTCTGGCTCCCAGCCCCATCTCATCCTTCCACCAGACAGCTTTAAAGCTACAGTGTGTGCGTGCATGTCTGGGGAAACCTGCAGAGGACACGTTTGCATTCATATTGCTGAGCTGCATCTCATCCTCTTCCATCTTTACTGGGCTCAAACACTCATCTTAGGGAATAGTTTCTATAAAACGCATCACATTTTTGCATGTGAAAAAGCTCACTTTATAGCCAATGCTTCACTGAGTAAGTCATACTGAATTTCCTATTAGCTTAGAGGAATTATTTTAACTTTGAGCCAGGAATTTATCCTCCAACATAATGGAAGGAAACATGAAAAATGCTTAGAAACCCTCTGTGTTCACACCACCGATTTTGTTTTACTTCCTGGTTTAGAAAGAGTTTAGCAAGGCTGTCTGCTTTAGACATGCAATAAAATCCTCCTTACAACGGTGGGCAAGTATGTTAGAGTGTGACTGTGAAAGTCATACAAGCAATAAAACGGGTAAAAAGATTCCTTCAGTTAGGGTAGTTTTCATAAATAGTTCCTTGTTATGAAAAAAGAGAGAAGTATGGGGGGCAGGGAGGAAAGATACTGATCAGTGGAATAAAAATGCCAGAAGAAAGGTGTAAGATGTTTAGTAAGTTGCCTGGCAAAACTGAGTGGTGTGGGGCCAGGAGGGAGGGTGCTTGAAATATGGGAGCCTGTACACCACTCTCACCCCTCCATCCCCAGCTCCCCTCTCTCCTGGGATGACAGCTGCTCGGGCCTTGGAGGAGCTGTGGACATCCCTGTAGACAGCGGATTTCTGGTGTGGAGATTTGCTAAATTAACCTGGAGAACAGCATCAGCCTGCTCCAAAGCAAGGGCAGGAAAGCAGTGTCGACCAGAAAGAGCTTGGTCACCAGACAGCTGTTGATTTTCGAGGCCAAGGTTGGCAAAGACTCCAAGCAAATTTGCCTGGTCTCTAGTGGCTTCCAAAAGGCTAAGCCAATGCTGATGAAGAGGTCAAGTTTTCTCTATTCCCAAAGATGGGAGAGCAAGAGGAGGCTAGGAAACAGAAAGGCTTTTTCTAGGTTCCTCAACAGGGAGGGGACTGGCAGCCTACCTGATGCTTCAGTGATGAGACAAATGACGAGCCCTTGGGGCCACTCGCTACCCACAGGACAGGAACAACTTGGGATGCTCTCCAGCCAACAAAAAAATTGTAACTTTTTAAGGGTGCCCCAAAACTACAGAGTAGAAGTTCATTTACGACAAAAGGAAAGCATGACTAGCAAAATACAACTGTGGAGTGACTCATCCTTTCTTTTCATAAACAGCTTGTTAGCATTTGTAGAGAATGGTTTCTCTGTTTATGGGATATGAAGTTAACGTTTATCTATTTTGGATCAAGGTTAAGAGTTTTCCAAATTCCCTTTGCCTCCTTATCTATACTATCTAGTTGATGTATCAGCTTCTAAGAGAAGTGTAAAGATTCTCATTTAGAATGAGAAAATATCACCTTCTTGTCATACTTTTAAGTTCAGGTTTTATAGGAAAATATTATGTTGATAATACAGAGAAGTTGATGACATATCTTCTTAGTGAATCTTAGCTTTTATAAGTGTGAAACATGCCTCTGTGCTTCTGAATGCTATTTTTAAACCCCGAATTCCATTTAGTTTGACATTAATATTGCTACACTTGCTTATTACTGGTATTTTCCTGGTACATATTTTTCAATCCTTTCTCTTTCCATCTTTTTATGTCACTGTTTTCTCAAACTTCAGTTGACCAGATCTTCCTTCACAACTCAGCTAAAAATGTTTGTATTTACCATGGCGTTGAATCCATTCAGTGTGGCTATTAGGTTTCTTTCTGCTATCCTGTAATATGGTTTATAATCTTCTCTGCTTCTAGTTGTTCCCCTTTTGATCCCTTTTCTAATTAAATTTATTGAAATATTATATGCATTTATTACATAAGTGTAATATTGACAATGTGTACATTAATTAGCATTTACCTCCTTCATATACACCAAAGTTAGCAGTCATTTAGACCGACTCTCAGGTTTAACTTTTATTTGCTCTGTTTCATATATCCCATATTTTCCTCTCTCTTAAATTCACTTTTTCTTTGGCCGCAGAGGGGTCTCTGCAGGGTAACCTTTGAGTCCTGGCACGGGAGAAACTAACTGGAGTTTCGCTCTGCCTCCTCAATGCCAGGAATGTAATGGAGGCTCACGACGTCCTCTGGCATTTCGAAGCAGCCAGTACTGCAAGGAGAAGCGATCGTCTATTACTGATTTCTTTTCTGTCCTTTCCTTATTACTGCTTCCTAGGGAACTCCCATTAAATACATGTTAGGCCTCCTGGATTAATCCTACACGTCTTCAGTTTTCTCTTATTTGTCATCTGTGTATTTTTGCTCCCTATTCCTGAGTTGGGTTTTTTTCCCATGACTTTATTTTCCAGATGTCTAATTTGGTCTTTGGTCATATCCATTCTGTCATTCAGATCATCTGTGGATTTTTCATTTTGGCAATCCTTTTACTAATTTTGAAGAGAGCTTCCTTAACGATGATTCCTTTCAAATCTCAGGACCCTAATTCTAGTTCTTAAAAGTTCTCCCCTGTTCCCTGAATTGCCTGTTTTCTCTGTAGTCCTTCTGTTTACCAACCTTATTGCTCCTTCTGGTCTGAGGACCCCTGGCTGGCTATTGATATTCAAGTTCAAAGGACAGGCTGATCAGTACTGTGGATGGCATCTATCATTGACAGGCCTCTCTCCTGAATGGGAAGGCCGTCTGTGGGCTCTGGGAAATGGGGGAGGCCTGTTAGCTGGATGCAGGGGCTAAGGGAGGCTGGCAGGGTGGGGACCTTCCAAATCGCTGAAATGTGGCGCACTTCACTCTGCGAGTATAAGGAATTAGTTCATACCCCTCTTGGGAAGAGCTGCCATTAGTTTATTTTTTTTTCTGCATCTGTGGTAAAGGTCTAGAATTACCTTAAGCCTTGCCCTGCTTTCTTTCAATTCCTTATAACTACCCTCCCCAGGCAGTGGTCTCTTTTTTTCAAATACAGCTCTGGGCTTTAAGCCTGAATTCAAGTATTGCCTGAAGCTCCACATACTGTAAAAAGGAGGAGAGAGGACCAGGCCCCACCTCCCTGAAGTGAATGCAGTTCTTTAACTCTTATTAATGATGTACCCTAAAACCTCCAGCCCTCACTCCGGGCATTCTAGTCTACACTGAGAGTTCACATTCTCTCGTTCTGCTCTTACATTAATAGAAGTGGTTTCTCCTGCCAGTGTTTTGGGCTGTGGCCTCTTTCAGTCCAGTTTCAGGGTCAACACGTTTCTGTTTCCTGTCTTCTGAGGGCCGGGGCTAATATTTTCTAGTGCCAAGAAGGAGTTTTTAAAAGCGTGTTTTCTGGTATTCGGGAGGAGAGGAGAGACTGATGAATATGCTCAGGCTGTTACCTTGATCCAACTTCTCCTTTTCTTTTTTGTAAGGATTTAAGAACTGCTTTTAAATTATCTTAAGCTTTATGTCCACAAAAGTAGCAAATTTGTGCCAATAGTACTTTTCTCCTCACTTAATTCTGACAATGTTTGTGAAAGTACCATAATCAGTCACAGACATCTAACACTTCCATATCTGTGCTGTGAACAGCTTTTGAAGATATTCATGAATCACGGCTCAGTCTAGGCTATTTAATTCAAAGACAAAACGGTCACCACAGCTTGACTTTTTCCTCTAGCTCATCATTCTGACAACTAAGATCATCTGGTGTGACTGATAGATCACTCTATGAAATGTGAGAAGTATTAGATAGACTTTATTTGATATTATCCATACACCATGTTGAAATGCCCCTCGTTAATCAAAATGTAACATGTTCACCAGAGGGAATTAGAATTTGGTTTCTTAATTTCAGGCTCCCTGCTTCAGCCCTCACCTTCTGACATACTGAGACCCTTTGGCAAATGAACATAAATTCAAATATCGGTTAATCTTACACGATCCTGTGAATTAATGGAGTAGATATTAGTATGTAAAGATATTCCCAGTTTATAACTAGATACATAAATCTAAAAAAAAATCAATATCCTCTAGGTTTTGAGATACCAACAATCATCTGTTTAAAAGCTGCTTATTACTAAAACAATCTAACTTCAAATCAAATTTTTGGAAAAAGACAGTACTTACTGAATAACTGAAATTACTATCAAAACATAGAAAGCATAATCATATTCATTTAATTGCAGATCCATCCTATTTATAATAAAATTGTTCAACAAAAATATATGTATGCTGTGTAAGAGATCAATTTAAATGTAAAATATAAAAAATATTTTTATATAAAAATCTATATTTTATATTAGATATAAAAAGACATACAAAATAGTCATGAGACATTTTTGTCTTACAATAAGTAAGTTAGTGGTCAACTATTATTCATCATAGCTTATTTTGAGATAAGCTTTTCTCCTTTCTCTTAATGACAGCAAAGATCACTTTGACCCTGGATGTGCTTCCTGGGATTCTGTGCATACTCCATCAGTATGTCCTCTCCCTAGGAAATGCCTTTGCTCTCACTGGTATCCGCAGAGGGAACGTGGGGGCCTGACCCATGTTCCACCCAACAGCCCATACAGTGTGGTGCATTTTTGTGCTTGCTGCCTTTTGTGGTGGTGTCGCACTGTGCATGCTTCTAAACAAAGGTCTTCTTGCCCTTCTCCACATTGAATTCTGCTCTCTGGTCGAGCATGCCAGCAAGGGTCTATGCTTAGCAGCCAGTTGCCTGCTTCCTCCCATGACATCAGTTAACTGCTTATCACTGTATATAGATTTTTTTTTTTTGAGGAAGATTAGCCCTGAGCTAACATCTGCTGCCAATCCTCCTCTTTTTTTTTGCTGAGGAAGACTGGCCCTGAGCTAACATCCATGCCCACCTTCCTCTACTTTATATGTGGGATGCCTACCACAGCATGGCTTGTCAAGCGGTGCCTTGTCCACACCCAGGATCCGAACTGGCGAAGTGGAATGTGCACACTTAACTGCTGTGCCCCTGGGCCGGCCCCTGTATATAGATTTTTATGTGCATCTTATAACAAAATACTAATCTTTCTTGTTAATTTTGATACATTTTTAGGATTTTAATTTGGATTTTCAGGTAAAAAAATCACTTGCAAATAATGATAGTTTCATTGCTTCTTTTCTAATATTTATGCCTCTCTTTTTTCTTATCTTACCACACTGACTGGAACTTCTAAAATAATAATGACAATGGTAATTATAACATTTGCCATTGGCTTCTAATATCTATTATTAAATTAAGAAAGTAGCTTAGTTCTCATTACATACTTTATACAGATTTGTAGAATATACAAAACCATCAAGCTCTGTAGCTGATCTGTTCTTTGAAGAAAAAAACAATATGACAAATTGTGTCTTCTATTTTCCCACCCCACAAGGAAGGGAAAGATAGACAACAAAATGAGAGTAAATGTTCTATAGTAAATGTGGGAGCTAGCTCCCAAAACAGCCCTCGATGATCTTCACCTCCTGGTATTCATATTTCTGCATCTGTATCAATTCCTTGCACATTACATAGGGCTGATCAGTATAACCGATAGGATAGTGTGTGAAAATGTACAAGTGTGACTTCCAAGACTAGTTCATAAAAGACATCACAGCTTCTGCTTTGCTTTCTCTCTCTCCCTCCCTTCCTCTGTGCCTCCCCACCGCGTTTCCTCTCCTTCTCTCTCTCTGATCTTGCTGGGGGTGGGGAGTGCAGGGTGGTGGGAAGCCAGCTGCCGTGTCAAGAGGACATCCAAGGTGACCAATGGAGAGGCCATATGGCAAGGAACTGAGGCCTCCTACCAAAAGCCATGTGATTGACCCATCTGGAAAGTGAATCTTCCAATTCCAGTCAAGGCATCTAGAGCCCTGGCTGACATCTGACTGCAACCTCATGACAGATCATGAGGCAAAAAACACTGTTTGGCTCAAGATAAGCTGATAACCCTGATAACTCAGATAAGCTGTTTCCAACCCAGAGAAACCATGAGATAATAAATGTTTGCTGTTTTAAGCTGGTTAAGTTTTGGGGTAATTTGTTATGCAGCAATAGGTAACTAATAGAGAAGGTATCTAGAAATCAACTCTGAAAGACAACAGGATGGCTATAGGGCCAAAATAACAACAGCTTGGGGATGTAAAATAGCTCAAACTTTCAAGAATAATGTGACAATGCCTTAAAAAAATCATACTTATTACCAGCAAACTCTTGTTAGAGAATCTATTTCTCCAAGGAAAATGATCCAAAATAGGGGAAAAGCCTTTAAGCACAAAGACGTTTATTGTACAATACCATGTATTTAAATATTTTTTAAAAGAATTTAAGTTATCTAAAATTGAGGATTAGATAAGTATGCAGCAATTAAAAACTATGTGTACAAAGTTTTAAATGACATGATAAAATTAATATTATCAAACATTTAAAAATACTTACTGTGTGCCAGGCACTTTCTTGGATCTTTATGTCTATTAATTCACTTAATCCTCATATATAGATGGAGAAACAAGCAGAGTGGGATTAAATAACTTGCACAGGTCACACAAGTATAAGAGGGCAAACAGCAGTTTGCTGGGTAGTCTGACCTCACAGCACACGCCATTAACCATTTTGCTGTGATGGCTAACAGTGCTTCAGATACGATACGAAGTGAAAACCACATATACACAGCGTGATCACAACTCCGTTCAAAACCATTCAAAGAAGGGAAATTAGCAAAAATGTTAAAGAGTGATTACCTTTGAGTAGTGGAGTAATGGATAATATTGTCTCATTTACCCTTTCTGGTACTTTCCAACTATTTTACAATAAGAAATATTACTTTCATAATCATAAAAAAAAGGGAAGAAAATAAACCTTAAAAGAGAAAAAAATCCTCTAGTAATTTCTACAGCTCTCATAGTATGGATTACCTAGGAAACTCCTTCCCAGAGATTAAATCACATCTGGGTAGCTATCTTCTCCAAGGAGGAGTTAAAGGTAATAATTTTGTGGTGTGAAGAAAACAAAGCTTGGAGAGAGTCCAAGACTTTGACCTGAGCTCTAACACTTACCTTCTGATTTCACAACTGATTTTTGGAGTGCCCTACGGACAGGTTCTTTTGGATTCAACATAACACTGGCTAACATGTCCTGAGGATTCACCATATGCTAGGCCCTAGCTAAGTCCTTCACATGGGGACTTTTACTTGAGTCTCACAACCACACTCTCTAGTGGGTACAATTATCATCTCCATCTATAGTTGAGGGAACCAAGGCTCAGGGGAGGTTAAGTCACTTCCTAGCATCACACACCAAGTGGTGCGGTGTGTCAGTTCTCCTCATTAGGTCCTACCTTATCTCAAATAAGTAATGTGAAGTGAATTATACTGTAAAAACTTTTCATTTATATATACGTAAATGACATATAATGGACACAGTGAATCAATGGCCAAGTTGGGGTTAAAAGTGGGAATTCTATATTCTAGTTTTGAAATCATGATTTCTTAAGATGGGCAGAGTGGTTTCATTGCTACTCATACTACTAGGGTTCCTGAGAACCAGGGAAGGACAATCCTGCCTCATCCGCCAATATCACCGCCTTTGAAGAAAAGGGATTAACTAATTAAAGGGGAGCTACATGGGTTCCTGCCTCCAGGGGCTCCCTAGGCTAGCGGCGGCGGCGGGGGGGGGGGGGGGGTACACAACAAACAACTTCTCAAAAGCAGGGGCTTGTGCTCCAGAGACTCAAGCCACATATCTGATGAGAACACCTGTATCAAAACTGCCTGGACCCAGGCATGCCATGACTGCCTTAGGGTTTGTTAACTCATTAAATGTTTGTCACCACCTGGAGAGCTAATCCAGATCGTTCCAGCCTTTAGGGTCTCTGGAAAGGAGAAGCATCAAAGACTGAACTGATTCCTGCTGTGGCTATAATCAAATTTCCTCTAGGGATTTACTTTGGGATTGTAGAAACCAACCACCATATCTATTTTTTTCTATTGACATTTTTGCTATAGCACCAAAAAAAAAAAAAAACAACAGTCACTGCTCTCTGGGATTCAATGAACACACACACCCTGTTTCTACAACCTTACACAGCTAGGAGGAATCAGGTAACTAACAAGCCTAAATCATTTCTGGTTCTACTGCATTTCTTTTCTCTAAACGATAATAAGTACTGTTTAAATTCTGGACAAGCTTTTAGACACTATTTTGCTCAGACACCTTTAAGCCATAAGTATTTAGATTTTTAAAAACTTCCAACTCAAGAGTTCTCCTTCTTACACTATGAAGTAAAACTATGAAATAATGTGGAACTTGAATTGGAATCCAACACCACCACAAAATGCACCAGTTTTTAATGAGCCTTTTCTGGAGTTAAGAAATTAAGCTTGTCTAATAGTCTAATCTGCCAGAAGTAAGATTAATTTCTTTCCCTTTCTTTTCAGTAGCTCTTTAAAGCAGTCTATAGCCATCTCATTTGTGCGCTGTCAAGAACTGTAGGCAAAAATTCCAGTGCAGCGGCATGGGGGGTGGGATGGTAGCAGAGCTCTGTGAGGGACACTCACCAGCTATGGCGCCAGCCAAGAGCAGGCTTCCGGGGCTAATCTGCCCATCTTCATTCGCAAAGGAAGCCTTCACATGAGCATAGCACGGGAAGTAGATGGCCGAGAAAGGAATGTCCCGCAGAAAGCAGGCTTTGGCACCCTGTACATTTGAAAAGGAAGAAAAACCACATGAAACACATATCCCATTGAGAAGATCAAGCTTCTCTGGAACTCACCTCAGAACAAAATATTCCTGGAGAAGACCAAATTTGTACTCACAAGTTGAAAGGGGAACAGAAAACAAAATAACCCCAATTCTGCAAGTAATAAATCTGAATTTTGTTTTTAAAAATAAAACAAATTTTATTGTGTGGTGTGAGGAAGAGGGGGCAGTTCTCATTTATGCTAACGGTAAGACTTCGACTGAAACAATTTTGGAACGCTGCCTGCGACATCCTTGTAAATCCCTGCTGATGGCAGGTCACTGGCATTTCCAGGAGGATCTGTTCTCAGAAGACAGTCAGCAACAATCAAGATGCCTCTGTTTACACACTAGGAAGTAGACAAATTATATAGGTGGCGGGGGAAGGGGTTTATTTTTCATATTGTTTGAGACTCTGATCAAAGTGTTGGACTCTTTCCCAGAAAAAATTACACATATGTAAAAAATTATATACCTTTTCAAGGGGTTCATGGATCCCCTAATTTATTCACATACTTACTCCTACCCTCCAGAGTTTATGAAACATTGATAAATGCCTGTTCTAAAGCCTTAAAATATTTACAATAATTCCTACGCATTTAAGAGCTGTGTGTAGAACAATTAGCCACCAGAGCAAAGTCTTCAAAATAATTTCTCATGCCAAAATAATGCCATGGGGAGGCCTTGAGAATTGATGTGTGCCAGAAATATGATATACTATTCTAATGAAAACCACAAGATGTATATTGTGCTTCAGGTAGGCTAAATGGGAAGGAAGTCACCTCTTTTCAACACTCAATGATTTAATACCATTTCTTTCACAGATTTTTTAATACCTAAATATTTCCACCAAATTTAGAGATCCTTCAAAGAAAATAATGAATCCATCCAGATTCAACAGATTTAGCCAAGCCCAGTGACATTTACTGAGGTCTAGTGATGTTGGAGCTTGGGCATTTTTGCCTGATGCTAGGCTCCAATCTGTCAAAGCTCCTGAAACTACACGTCTGTTATGGTAGCCCTAGCTTTTCTGACACCTGCATCATACTCTTGACTCAAACTGAGTTTGTGAGTAATAAAACCCTTAGTCTTTTGCATATGAACTACTATTAACCTATGTGTACGGTAACAATTAGTTGCTTTAAACAAGTAATATAAGCAGGACTTTATGTTTAATCCTGTTTAACTTCATCCCAGTTTGGCTCAATTGGAACAAATGCTTGGAATCTGGATTCTGTCACGTTGGCTATTCCTCAGTCAACTCACCCATGAAGGTGTTAAGATGCCTCTGTCTACTTTGAGTACAGAGATTCAAAAAAGGACAGATCCACATCATGTACTGCCAATCAGCCCATATTTCTGCATCTTGTCTACCCCCAAACTGTTAAATGCCTAACTGAAAAGAAGAACCACAAAATCCACCACACCCAAATTCCTCATTTTATACATGTGCAAACTGATGCTCAGGACAGTTAACCTATCAATTGCACGTTTATTAAAAGCCCTGCTGCTGGCTTGCTCAGGGGGACTTCCTTGGAGGCAGTGCCAGAGACTGGTCCAACACTCAGGACTCTCAAGTTCTTTGTACCTCCCCCAGTTTTTTCAAGGTGAAAAAGTACAGTATAATGCCAATATCCATGTGTAGCGTCCAATCCTTTCCATATGATTACTTTTTTAAAAAGTTATAATCCAGGTAGTTACTGTTTAAGGGTAACACTATCATCCATTTGTCTCTCTACTTTCACTTCCATTTCCTCATTTTTAATTTTTATTTTGTGAGGAAGATTGGCCCTGAGCTAACATCCCCCACCAATCCTCCTCTTTTTGCTGAGGAAGACTGGCCCTGAGCTAACATCCGTGCCCATCTTCCTCTACTTTATATGTGAGATGCCTGCCACAGCATGGCTTGATAAACAATGTGTAGGTCTGTGCCGGGGATCCAAACCAGCGAACCCCGGGCTGCTGAAGCAGAACATGTGAACTTAACCGCTACGCAACGGGGCTGGCCTCCATATCCTTATTTTGGATAAAATAAGGAAACCTTCCTGTAAGTTCTGCTAGCTATTTGCCCACATGCAGACTCTGTCCAGGAGATATTCAAGTTAGATACCAAAGAATCAATTCAAATTGAGATCAGTTAAATCTTCCTCATGTCTGGCTCCCTCCAGATAGTAAAAAACATTGCCATATTACTTACTGTCTTTCTAAACAAATTGCTTCGGAGTAATTTTTTAGGCTGATATAATTCCTCTTCCCACAAATCCTGCTTTTTACTAAATCTATGAGTTTTTACTTTTAACCTCATCTCCTAAATGTTCACATCTTAGAGCTAAACTTCAGTACACATGCTCTGTCCACTTTTTTGCTGGTAATATTTTCCCTTTGTTTTTTCCCTGATTATGAATTATTAAGTGCTTATCATAGACAATACAGAAATGTATTACAAATTTAAATTGCTCTTAATTTCCACCAGCCTGAGATCACCACCACAACTATTGTACAGTGTATGTTTTGGAGCATTTACTTCAACAGTAATATTAACTACCATTCCACAGTTGGGATCATAATTCTGTGGTTCTGAGTTGCCTTTTCTTCTTCTTAAATTCATGGTGCATGTTTTTTTAGGGGGAGGCAGTATTGTCTAACATCTCTTTCATTCTTCAGCCATATTGTCTAAATTTCTTTTGCATTTGTTGTTTCAAAAACTCTACCACCATCTTTGGTCTTGGCTGTCCTGTGGATTAAGCCCAGTATTCTCACCCTTCTCAAAGCTTTGCAATGACTTCACTTTCCTATTTTCCTCTCCCTGGTCAGCCTGATTCCTCTCAGGTAAAGCTACTCAATGCCCTATTCACCTGATCAGTCAAGGTGCACCTATCACTCTGCATCTTTTTTGATGATTGCCAAGCTGGGAATGTCAACCTCTTAAATACCACCTCTTCATTCATCTAAACCCCAAACACCACCCTTTCCACTGAGGATAGGCAGGGAGTGGATTCCATATGGCTCCATGTCATCTACACTTTCTCACCGCTGTTCTGAGTTTTCCTCATGCTCTTACATCTGTCTCTGTCAGTGTTGCCTATTTCAGAGTGTAAGCAACCAGGTGCCAGGAACTACTGTCTGATTTAATTTAGAAAACACTTAGCAAAATCTTCGGCGGTCAGCTAGGGCCTGAGACATGTTCCTGGTGACCCTGATGTGGCTTTGCCAATTCCCATTAAAAAAACCACAACTAAAAAGAAAAGTGAGAGGCTTTGGGATACCCTGTCAGGTTTCTGCAAGGAAAACTAACTCATTTCTTGGAAAAATATATTAGAAACCAAAACTAAGCTGTTAGTTTTTCAAACAAAGATACAGAATTTGTTGGGGATACAACAGGGCTTAGGAGGAAGTAGGTGATAATTTTGTAATGGGATATTAAATTTTAAAAAAAGGAGAGAGAGGCAGTGATTAGCTCTCCTTATGGTATGTGGCTTCCATATGATCAGAAGGCCACGGGAAGACAGGATCTGATTTTAGAAACATTCCCGTGACACAAGAAGAGTAAGGCCATGGGAAGAAGCAGCTGGGTTTTCCCAAGAAGGAACTCTCCCTCCTCGCCTGAAATCACACGTTAGTGTGAGAACGAATCCTAGTAAGGGTGTGATGAGCTTTAAGAGATGTCTGAAAACAGCTCCAGACCACGGAGAAGGAAAATGGCTTGATCAAACAAACACGTAAAGAAGAACAAATCTAAGGAAAAGGTGGAGCTGTATTGTGAAACACAAGGAAACATGGTTAGGAACATGTTGTAGTTTCCCTACCAGGGATCAGACAGGGTGGTGAAATAATTTACGCATATGAGAGCGAATGTCAGACTGGGCAAGAACTTTTAGGTTTCTGATTATCCGAGAAAAAGGAAGAAAAGTCAAGGAAGAAAAATAACATGTGAAACAGCTACCATCTCTGCTCCACAGAGGCAGCACAGCCTTGCCAGCAAGCTAAAACATTTGAAAACTCAAATTTCCACTGATGGAGGTATGAAGAACCCCGGGCAGAACTCTCCCCATCACTGCGTAGCCGTGTGATGAACACTGGGAGAAACCGAGCTCTGAACCTTCCTCACTCGTCAGAAATACTGAAGCTTGCCTTCTTGGCTGGGGGAGGACCAGGGCTTTGAGAATAAATGAGGTATTAACTGTGAACGTCCCACGCAATGCGGCAGTTACAGTACAACGTAAGGCACAGCGGGGGTGAAGAGGTCTGCGTCTCCCTGGCTCTCCTGGGCCGGCATCCTTCCAGAGCCCAGCTCCTGCTCAGGCGTCTCCCTGCAGGGATCACCTTCCTGAGCCAGGAGGTACCCCCCATTCTCACACCCCAGGCATCAAAGCCCCCTAAGGAAAGCTCACTTTGCAAAAGATTGGAGAAAAAGGCGCAGACTTATTAAATTTCTCTGGCCTCCTTTCCTCACGACTTCCTTCAGGTCTAAGGCACAAAGGCAGGTGCCAATTTGTAAGGCCGCCTCGGGCCATACCTGACCTGTTGCTCCCGCACAATGAAAAGGGAAGCAGGATGTGAAAAAGGCTTTTAAAGTTCCAACAGTGAGAATGTTTCGCTCCCAGATTCCTTGATAAATCCTTCACTTTGTGGTGAACACCCATTCCCCAGTCCTACATCAAAACACAAACCTGTTTGACTTGAATTCTACTTGCCCCATGTACAATTTTTACTAAATGATCAGCCATTCCGAACAGGCAACTTTATAATAAAAGGAAACATTCCGTGCTGCCCAAGAGCCTGCGTCAGCACACAAAAATAATTACCTTGGCTATTAAAAAATTAATAAATTACAAAGTGTGTGCCACCTAAAATAAATCTTTAAATGTTCTTGCCTTATAATAAAATCCCCACATTTTCCTGCTTTGAGTCTTTCTCCCTGGTTCTCTAGGCAGCCCTGCCCTCAGACATTCTCTGGTTGGCCCTGCATTTCCTTTGTACATGCAGTAAAATCACTTTGGGGAAATAAATAAATGCAAAATGCAATCATCTCTTACTATTCATTAAAGCACTCTTTCTCCAAAAAGGGGAAATTATTGTTTCTTTCTCCTTTTTAATAAAAGGCCCACTAATAACAGACAGGAACAATAAAAGGCATCTCAGGGGAGACATATATGTAAATACACTAGAATCAAAACTCAGATCTAGTTTAATTATCGAGTCTGGCTCTGTTCCAATTCTGTATCACTCTAAAGTCTCTCCGTTATCCTTCTATTAAGGTCTAGGAAAGATGCTTTAAGGGTAGGCTTCTCATAACTTCAAGTTAATAGTCCACAATCCACACAGGCCAATTAGACAGGCATAGAGATGCTGGCCACAGGATCGCCATGGCAAAGGAATGATTTATTTTGCTTCTCCTGCTTTTTTTCATGTGGACACTGTGTTGAAAGCCCAAGAAAGCTTTATTCAATTCTTAAGTTGCTGGAATCATCCACTCAAGTTTACTCTGGCAGCTGTGTCTGACATGAAATTGTGAAAAGATCTAACACAACAGGATCTATATCTTACACACACACACACACACACACTCTCACTCTGCTATCTCCAATGTCTTGTTTCTTCTTTTAAAGCTCTTTGTCTTAGACAGTATTACACCTGCCCAATCAATCTGAGGAAAAAAAATCACTCCTGAAGGATGGTTGCTGATAAAGAAGTCAGGCCCAGGGCAGGTCTTTTCGCATGCTAATTCCTGCTTATTCTAGCTGTACCTGCAAATATTGCTCTAAACAGACTATTTCTAACACAGGGGAAGGTAATTACACTCACAAAGGCACCTCTGTGTCAGGGCTGGGCACCAGGAGCCAGCAGGTCTGGGAGACTCCTGCAGTGAATGCACATTGTCTAGCATGGGGGTAAACGCCAGACTGGGGGACCCTACAGCATTCAAGACAACAGTGGTGCACCTTGTCTGAGAAGGTTATTTAATGCTTCTGGCACCTGTAGTCAGAGCCACCCTTCGTTTCCTCCCTTACAGGTTTAGAATTTATTTGGCATGTATAATTGTATATTTTGATCCCGGAGCTACAAACAATGGGCAGCATGTCATGTCTTGATCCCTTAGCATTCCTCTTGGTTCCTCCCAAGCTAGTTAACCCTGTACACACAGCCTGGCAGCTCCTGGCAGTCTGGGGACGGTTAGGCCCACGTGCCTGGGTTTTGAACAGGGTGAGTTTCAGTATCTTGCTGAGAAATATCACTGGTGCCAAGACTAATGTGATTGTGTCACAGGTATTAAAACCAAATAAACCAGCCAACAATAATATCAGTGACATCGAAATTACTTCAATTTGAATATAAAATATCCATGACTATTATTTGATTTCTTTAGTCCAGGGGCTCTTAGGATATTGGTTTCTCCTTAATTTCATTGCGATTCTAACAAAAATATCTTGGAAACTCAAGGCTTATTTGTAGGAAATGTCACTCCTGTGTCAGTTCTAGTTCTTTACGGTTCTTCGATCGTATCTTGCTTTGCCATCAATGATGCTCATCATTTAGATAGGCTGGAAATCCAATAAGTAGCACAGAATTTTATTACATGAAATTTCAGTCTCCAAGCTGCCAAGCAGTACAGAGTTTTACTACACGGAATTTTAGTCTCTAAGCATGTCACCTTCACAAAACTAATCTGTAAAACGTGTCCCTCTTTTCAATTTTTCTTTTTTCTTCTCTTTTCTTGCCTTCTTTCCCCCTGCTTCTTTCCATTACCTATTTGCAAGTTGCATAGTCTATTTCTAGTCTAAGGGTTTACACCCTGGAAATTTTAATATGCACGCTTAACTTACAGTCTTTGTTATCTTTATCTTCCTCATGTACAATTCATGCACTTTAGACTGCTTAAATTAGAAGCAACCTTCCCCCGTCTTATCATTGTTATATAATTTTAGCTTATAAACATTAAGCATTATACTTACTATTATATATATATGTATGTATGCATGTATATACATGTGTGTGCATATATATATCTATCTATGTATAAATAGATATACATTATTTTTAATTCAGGCAATGTTATTTAGACTAAACATTTACCACTTTCTTTGCTCTTCATTCCTTGTTGCATCTCAAAACTACCATCTGGAATCACTTTCCTTCTCCCTGAAATACATTCTAGAATTTCCTTTAGGAAGGGTCTACTGGTGACATAGTTTGAGTTTTGCTAGTCTAAAAAATGTCTTTATTTTACCCTTGTTCCTAGAAGATATTTTTCCAGGATATAGTATTGTATGTTGGCAGGTTTTTCATCCATGCACTGAAGATACCATTCAAATATCTTCTGGCTTCCACTGTTCTAAGTTAGCTGTCAGGTCAACTGTTCCCCCTTGAAGGCAATCTGCTTTTCTCTCTGGCCACCTAAGAGCTGCTCTTCAGCTTCAGTGTTGAGCAGTTTCACTCTGATGTGTCTAGTCTGGATTATTTTTATTTATCTTGCATGGGATTTGTTATACTTCTTGAGGCTATGGATAGCTTTCAATAGCTCTGGAGAATTTTCAGTCATCATCTCTCTTTTCCTTCTGGTTTGCTTTTGTACTTATTAGACCATCTCACACTTTCCTCTGTGTCTCAATCTATCTTTGCCTCTCTATTCTGAGGAATTCTCTTATTTTCCAGTTCACTAATTCTCTCTTCAGCTGTGTTTATTCTGGTGTTAAGGCCAGAATTTTGAAATGTTGAATCTTAAATTTTAATCATTATAAAATTTCACCCATTTAAATTTTTTAAAACAAATAAAAACATTCATTTTATATTTGGTAATTTTGAAATTTTAAATCTTTGTAGGTTTAAAATGCTTCCTGTTCTTTTTGCTATCTCTTTTTAAAGTGTCTTGTTTCCTTATGTGATTGGAGATTTTTTATTGTGAGCTGCTCATTTTCCTTGAAACATTATCTACGAAAATTCTTTGAGGTCTGGGCTGATGGTGGGTTCCCTTTGGGAGGACTTGTGTTTATTTCTGTCAGTAACCTGGGGGCAATACCAATTCAAGATTATCTAAAAGTAAATTCCCAGCTTGAGAGTTTTCTTATCACCCAAGAAATATAAATTCAGCCTGCAAGCCCATGTGAGACATGCTGGGAAATCCTGATTCTTAGGGGAGGATTTTCCCCTCCCCTTTCTCTCTCCCTCCACTCAGTACCAAAGCAATTTTCCTTGTAGTCCAGGATAGTAGAAGGGAGCATTTTCATTTTAACCTTACACTGAGGATGTAACCCTTTGAGGTCCCAGCTTTTTTGGGGAGGAACTTCTTCAGGACCAGGAATTGGATAAGGCAAGAGTGGTACCTAGAGTAGAGATTTGAAGGAGGCACTCACTATCAGGGTCATGCAAGTGCAAGGTTGGCACCTAGAAGTGCCTCCTTAAATTTTGTGACCTAGATGTCTCACCTTAGTCCCAGCCCTTTCCTTTACACTAAGTTGGGCAGTACTTGCTTGTCCTCTGAGACATCAAACATTAACACTCAAGTTCAAGTGTTTGGCAAATGCTTTCAAGGCCAAAGCTAGCTTTAGGGTTCTACTTACCTCACTAAGTTTTATGCTTGAATATTCCTTAACAAGTCATGAATTTGAAAAGGCTTTTACAAAACATATTAAAATATATTATGTAACATTTTTAGTTGTTTTCAACAGGATGATCAGTTCAAATATCCTACCTGCCAATGGCTAGAAACCGTACAGAGAGAATTTCATGACTTATTGAGGAGATGCTTAAGCTGCTTTGCTTTTGACACATTCTCTTGACAAGTTTCCTTCAAAATGTGCAGTATTATGCTGGCAAAGCCCCTGATAATTCTTTTTTTTCTTTTCCTCCTTGATGTAGAGCTCAAAGCCCAGGGAGAAAGAAAAAAGCTCTTTATTCCAACCCCCTTCAGCACACTCCATGAAGGCCGTTTCTCTACAATGTCCACCAATATTACTTATTGGCTAGCTGAGATGGGTGTTCTCTTCGTGTTTCACCTTTCTCTGTGCAAGCCTTCTTGAGGAGGATGACTTCTCAGAGAAGAAGGAGATTGCATTCAAAAAAATAGTCAAAATGCATCATCTAAAATATGAATCTATTTCTGAATTCTGCCACTCTACAACTGCAGCAGGGCACTGCAGCACCAAGAATATAGGCTTTGGAGTCAGAGACCTAGGCTCAGATCATTGCTCTGTCACTTAGCTATCTGATGTTAGATAAAGTTCTTAAAATCTTTGTACCTCAAGTTCCTCATCTATAAAATGTGAATAACATTTGTACCAACAAAAGAATTACATTTAAATCCAACGATTAATATAAAGTACCTAGCACAATACCTATTACAAGGATCTTCAATAAAAGGTGATGATATAAAGGTAATTGCTATTATCAGTGAAAAGCAAACTGCCCTGCTGGGGTGGAAAATGGAAATAGCTAATATATTCTTTAAACAACTGGCAGCTGGGGTATGACTCTTATGTGGTTTCACATCTGAATCCCAGCAGAGTTCTACATTTATCAGGCTAAGCGTCAATCTTTGATTTGGTGGAAGACCTAACCCTATCAAATAAGTTAATACTAGTTTGCTATATTCATTATACCCTACATGGGACTCTGGCTCACAAGACATAGTTCCTTAATTTTATAGTCAATGAACATTTCTTAAACTGGCCATCTTTTAAATGCATACCTTGGTCACAATTAGAACGCAGAGAAATGTAAGGATAGATCAGCAGAAATAGATCACTTCTGTAAAACATATTCAGAGCACTCTATGAACAGTGGATTAATAGCATCATGTTCAATACTTTTAAACATGAAGGACAACGTATTATATTCCAAAAGCTTAGCTAAAAAAATGTTAAAACGAATCCTGCAGGCACTTAGTAAAAAAAACAAAAACAAAAGAAACAAACAACAACAAAACAAAACACTAACTTGATATAAATGTTTGCCTCTAGAAAGATAGGTTATCTGTGGCATGGGGCTAGGAAACTAATACTTTATTATTACGGACTCTTTTTATATCTGAATTTTCTTCCTTTAAAAACTATACTGCCTATGAAAATTAATTTTTAAAAGAACTTTATGACACTAGAATTATATGGTTATATTCTCTTACCTCCATTAACACTGATCACTTAGAAGGCAATGATACTGTATTCATCTTTGTAACTCCAGCACTTCCTAGAGTGTCTGTCCCCAACAAGTATTTGGTGAATGAATGAAAGAATGATAAAAAATTAATCATTTTCTAATATTTTTAAGAATCTTTTCTAGTATCCTTCAGCACACTCAATTCCTGTGGGTATTGTTTTATAAAAATAAAATTTTTCAAGGCTATTGACTACAGCACTTCAGAAACTACCCAGGACTGGGGCAGAGTGGAAGAAGCTGAGTATTTCTGCAAGAATCCATTAGTAGACACCAAATAACTTAAAATTAATAATAACTGACACATCATGCATACTATGTGGCAAGTTCTATCCTATGTCCTTTACATGCTTCATTTATTTATTTAGTGAGGAAGATTGGCCCTGAGCTTACATCTGTTGCCAATCTTCCTCTTTTTGCTTGAGCAACATTGTCCCTGAGCTAACATCTGTGCCCATCTTCCTCTATTTTGTATGTGGGACGCCACCACAGCACGGCTTGATGAGCGATGTGAAAGTCCACACCCAGCATACGAATCCATGAACCCTGGGCCACCAAAGCAGAGCACACGAACTTAACCACCACACCACTGGGCCAGCCCCTATGTGCCTCATTTTATTAAAGCCCCCACAACAATCCTATGAACATGTAGGTACTATTGCTAGCCTCTTTTTACAGATGATGCATCTGAAACACAGGAAGATAAAAAAACATGGTCTTTTTTGGTTTGTTTTCTTTTAAAGCAAACTCCAAGCAGAACATGGCCACTATCACATGACTTCCAATATTATTCACAAGTTCATACCATATTAGATACAAAACGTGGCCCCTTGAGGTA
This sequence comes from Equus caballus, assembly GCF_041296265.1. NCBI lineage: Eukaryota > Metazoa > Chordata > Mammalia > Perissodactyla > Equidae > Equus > Equus caballus. Next base: position 43,597,750 of record NC_091687.1, read on the forward strand.
CTTGATACCCTCTTTCTGTAATTTCTAAAATTCTGCCTTTTAGTAAGATAAAATTTCCGAAGTATTCATTTTGTGGCAGATACTGACAAAGCTATCAGGAAGGCACAAACTATTTTTCAATGAACACAAAGACATCATTTGGAATAGGAACATGGCTCCATTGGCAGGTTATGTGGTTCTCTGCATAGCATATGTGGCTTGTACTGGTATTCTAGTTAATATGAGTTAAGAAAATAAGAGGGCCCTCTTGCCTCACAATGGATAAAATAATTTTAATTTCTGTAATTTAAAGAGTTGATATAAGATCTAAGGTAACATGTTCTTATTCGAAAAAACAAAACAAAGCAAAATTGAGTCATTCTCCGGTAACATCTAACATTTTCTAATAGCCTTGGGTACTAAAAGCAATTGGACAATCATATAACCACCCTGGCTATGTTATCACATATTTATGATGCTTAGTGCCATTTCAATTGTCTTCACTTCCATTTCCCTAGCACGCTCACTGACAACAATGACACAAACCTGCCAACTGCTCTCTATCTATGGTTAGCATATAACCTTGTTTTTAAATTTCCTTGAATTATCAGGCATGTGCTTTCTCCTTCTGGCTCAATATATAGATATGTGATAGTTCAGGTTTCAAAGAGAGATTGGATTGAGTTTGAAACCCAGTCTCCCACTTACTTACAAGGTATGTGACCTTGGACAAATTACCTAAACCCATCAAGGCTTCCTTTCTTCAACTGTAACTTTGAGCTAAAAAAAAAAAAAAAAAACGTATCTGCCTCCTAGGCTGTAGCGAGGATTAAATGATGTAAAGCACACACAGCTTCAAGCCTGGGGCCTAGCACAGGATAAGCACTCCATAAACACCGGCTCTCAGGAGCTTACAATCACACGCCACCCCCAAGCCTGGACTCCTCTCTGTGTCCCTTCTGATAGTCCTAGCACCATATCTGATCTTGCCACCTTCAGATGCTTCAAATCCTTCCATCTTCAGTGACCCTTTTTCCTCTCCTCTTCAGACGGGCACGGTTCTCCCAACAAAATTAATACAAACAACAAATCTCTCAACCTCCACTTCCCCCTAACATTGTACCTCGGCTCTACTTTTTCTTCCAATTGCTGTACTCTGTCCCTTTTGTGGTTTCACAGTAAAACCTTTAGATTGAGTGGTTTGTATCTGCTATTATTTTCTCATGTAGGTTTCTACTTTTGCCATTCTACCTAAATTGGGATTTCTTAATGATAATCACCGACCTCCTCCTTTTCTTGGGCTTCATCCCCCTTGGTCTCTGCAGTACTTGATACCACTCAGCTCTTCTTCCTCCTCCTTATATCTCATCCTTCTACGAGCTCCCACAACACTGATCATTCCAGTTCTCCACCTGGCAGCTGCTTCTGCTATTTTCTCCACCCATATTTCTTTCTGCAACCAAAATGTAGGTGGTTTCTGAGTTCCACCCTTGGTGTCCCATCATGTGGAGATCTGACCCACTCTCACAGATTCATGCATGCAGACAAACCTTAAAAGGGCATCTATAGTCCCCATCCCTCTGAGAAAGCTCCAGTCCTACATTCAATACAGTAGAGTAAGAAAAACACTGGATAGGGAGTCAGGAGAAAGTCTCAGTTTTAGCCCTGCCTCTGCCTACCTAAGTCACCTAGCTAGATCTCATAAGATTTCTGGCTTTTATTTCTCAATTATCAAAGTAACACCAGAAGGTCTTTTAAGGTTTCTTGCAGCTTCTCAAATACTGCGAAATTCTAAAATTTACAGAATCATCATCCATCCAGGTGCTCAAGCCAGAAATCTGGGAGTTATCTTTTAATCCTCTTTTACTTTTTACCTTTTATCACTTTCTAAGACTTTCTGAGCCTAACTCTCAGATATCCCCTTCAAATATATGCCCCTCACTATCCCCACCATCATGGCCCTAAGTTTAGGCCAATGTCACCCCTCCTCCCCACTCATCCCCAGCATTCATACTCCCAACTGGCCTCTCAACCTTCAGTCTTGCTCTCCCACATGGCATTCTCCAGACTGAAGCTGAATTATTCTTCCTTAAATACAATCATGCCACTTATATTTGCCTTCTACCTTGTTAACCATGACTCATCTTTTAAGGCCATCTCCCCTTCAGAAAGCCTTCCTTGCTTTCTTGCTATGTGCCACCACTTAGAACCTTGTGCACACCACTCTGACAGCCCTTCTCAACTGCACATATGTTGTATTCCAAGAATCTGTTTACTTGTCTGACTGCCCCTACGAGATAGTACACTCCTTATAAAACCATGTATTTTGACTTATTTTCATATCCCTAGTGCCCAAGGCAGAGCTTTGCTGGGTGAATGAATGGATGCCTTTGAAACTGGGAAAGTGACCTCTCATATAATTAGTTGCTTTCTTTACATATGACTTCCCCAATATCACAGTCCTCTTTGGTCATTACTTGACAATTCACTCACTTTCTGTCCTCCAATATCCTTGTTTATAACTTGGAAACACCTGGCTTTTGTTTACCATTCATTTATTCAATAGATATTTACCAAATGTCTATTTATGTGCCAGAAACTGTTGCAAGCAGCAGTGAACAAGATAGGCGTCTGGTATCAAAGTACTCTTGATAAGGGAGACACACACACACTCAGAGAAAATATCAGATGGTGATGGGTGCTCCGTAGAGAACTGGCAGAGGAGGATATGACAGCGAGTGACCTGGTTGTCTTTCTGAGCAGCTATCTGTTGAGCTAAGACGTGAGGAGGAAGAGAGCCTTCAGAAAGACTGGAAGGCAAGAGGGACTGAGCCTGATGAAAGGAAAGGCAGTCAGTGCAGCAGGCAGAGTAGGGGGTGGAACAAAAGGGAGGGTGGAGAAGACAGGCCAGCAGGGAAGGAGTTGGCATTCTCTTCTAAGCACGATAGGAAGCCGCTGGCTGGATTTTCACCAGGGAGACATAGTTTGTTTAGGGCACACTAGCTTCCCATTTCCTCTGGTTTCTGCTCAAATATCATCTCATAGTCAGAGAGGCTTTCCCTGCCCATCCTATTAAAATGCACCCCCCTCGCCGGCTGCCTGCATTCCATCCTGCCGGGGCCCTTTGCCATGCCCTCATTCTGCCTTCTTTTTCTTCAAGGTTCTTAGCACCACCTGATGACACCTGATGTCATCCATTTGTTTTCTTGATGGCTGACTTTTCTACCCACCAACCTATGGGCAGGGACTTGGCTTTTCACAGCCACACCTGCAATGGCTAGAATAGCACACAGTCAGCTCTCAGTGGAAGTGTGCTGAGTGAATGAATTTCTCTGACTGACATTTTAAATAGATCACTCTGGCTGCCGAGAGGACAATGGATTTGGGGAAGTCAAGAGTCAAAATAAAGAACCCCATGAGGAGACTTTCACAGAGGTGCAGATGAAAGTGGAACACAGGAGAAATAGGAGGGTGAGCACTGCTACTATGGTGGTTGTAAAGGCACATACTGTCCCTCAGTGTTAGAAAGCCAGCAGGGTACAACGTCCTCAAAGTAATGACTAAATGATTGTTTTCTTCCTATAGGGCCAAGAGCTCATAAAAACAGATATTTTTAAAAGCTCCTAAATGGAGAACTTATTCTTCTGTACTTATATGTTACCAAGATAACATTGATAAACTGATGCAACTTGACAAAATCTATTAACACTAAAAAATGCACATGCCCCTGGACCTAACAATTTCACTGCTAGGAATTTATCATTTGTGTATCCTCCCAAAAGTATGCCAAAATATACGCAGGGATGTTCACCCTGTCATTGCTTGTAATACCTCCAAACTGGAAACAGCATAAATACCCATCAATAGGAAACTACTTAATAAAAACTTAAAAAAATTTTAGACAGCTATTAAATAAAACGAGGAAAGAGCTTTAAGATATATTGTGTTTAGAAAGATTCTGTTTTTGTTAAAACACACACACAACATTGATATGGGTACTGATGTGGATTAAGGCTGCCCCAGGTAGAGAAGCCCAAGGTGACCTGGCCTATATGCCGAACTATATGACCCGGTGGATTTTTATGGTATGAATTAGGGCTGCCCCAGGGAGAGAAGCTCAGGTCATCCTCACCTACATGCCGATCTATATGACCAGATTCGTATCCAAAGTTATACGACCGCACAATAACCAGACACCATCTGCACTGAAATCATTTAATGACTTTTTACATCATCTTTTCTTTTTCCAGTAAAAATAAGTCACGTACCCATGCCTTATAAATTTAGCCCTAACCCTCAACTCAGGGCAGCAGCAGGAGCTCTGACTGCCCATGGGTCCTGTCCCCATGCAGCAGCTCTTTACTGCCCACGGGTCCTGTCCCCATGCTATTCCGTACTATTCTCTAAATAAAAGAGCACTACTGCCAGATCTTGAGAGTCCAAGAAATCTTTCTTTCGACTCCTCAGCTCACCGACCCCGCATCAGGTACAATTTGTAATATAGAGAGAAAGAAAGAGGGAAGGAGGAGAGATAAATATTGATGTAAGTAGAAAGGTTTTCTTTTCTTAAAGATATATGAAAACCACAAGTAGTGGTTATCCTTTGATGAGAGAATGGAGCAGGCAAGGAATAGAGAGAGAATTTTACTCTTTCAGAAATTTCTGAATTATTTGATTTTTTGAAACATAAACTTGTATTTTACTTAAAAAACAAACATCCCTTTGAGATAACTAGCAGAATAATCAAGAACATACATCATTACTTGCTTTCTGATTTTATGCACAGTAGCACCAATGATGCATTTATACACACACTATGAATGAACACACACACACAACATATACGTATGTGGATGAAAAATGTATCTGAATACTGTCAAATGCAGTGGGACAAAGGCCTTTGATTAGAACGCAGCAGATAGAGCCTATATTTCTAAATGACTTTCCTTGCTAGAGCCGATGTTTAATTTGTGATTACACAATCTGAAAACGACTTTCAACAATGCTTGATGGATCCTAGCTGTCATTGCTTTACTGACCATTTTTTGTTCTCAAAAGGAGACATAAACTGCTCCATTGCTTCTCAAGGAAGCATCTTTTAGCCTGTATTACTGTATGGCCATTAACTGTTAAAGGATAAGTTACATTCCATTCCTATGGTGTAATCCATCCCCTCATTACAGCTCTGTTGGCTCCTATGGAAAAGGTAACACTCAAAAGTAGATGCATACTGCTTTCTTTCCTATGACAGAATTTATTTTACTTATCTTATGCTTTACGGGCTTTTGTAATAAAACAAAAGTTACCTAGGGAAAGGGAACCACATCCTCATGTATTCTTAAGAAAAGTAGTATATGCTGCAGATTTTTAAAAACTGCATTATATTCAAGCTGCTCTTTCAAAGGCAATTCATTAGCCTGCCTTTACTTCAATCATCTACCTCCTCTGCACCATAACTAAATCTCTAAATGTTCCCAAAAGAGTGGGGGGCTTTGTTTATAGAGTTCACTATATCGGCTCTAAACTATTTCTAACCTCAGGAATGTGAAATGTTTACCACATCCACTTTTTTTCAGTTGTAAACGTATTTCTAAAGCAAGTATTCTAATTACCATTTACTGGGAAGTCACAGAATAGTTGGGTATTTTGCAAGTCAATTCAGGAGAAAAATAGAAAGCCCAGTTAAGTCCAATTTAGGTGAGGTTAAGCACTGCAGGCCTAAACACACAGACAGAGGCAACCACTCACCCCTTGCGGGTCCCACATTGTCATGTTAACAGCAGCAAACAAAAGGACCCAGGGAAGGAGAATGAAGATTACCTGTCCCAACTAGGACAATAGTTCTCTTTTTAAAGATCCACCTGGAGGGACATATCTCAGGTTTAAAAGTTTTAGGTCACTCCAGCTCATTTGTATTTCTTTACCCAACCAAAACTAGAAACAGAGAAAAGCTTTATTACTAAAAAGTGCTATCCTGAAACCAAAACACATTAAACTACACAGCAACGCTAAAGCTTTGATGCCTCTAAAAGAATGGATCCTGAATTGCTAAAGTGATTTCTCACCATAGAGGGATGGGGTAAGGTGGGTGAGCCTGGAGAAGAGAGATTCACAAGAAACAAAACCCAAGGCTGGAAGTTGGGATAATATAAATGAGGATGCCCTTAGGGTGGTAATACAAGACCCATCAGACTGAACGGAGAGGTGAACTCTGTTGAGGCCAGTCCAGGCTCACAGGTGTCCCGGAATTTAGCTGATGATACCAGTGACCAGCAGAAAGGAGGAGACTGCCAGGTCACTCAATGAAATCACATTTCCAGAAGCTCAAAGTGTTAATGACTTCACTTAGTAATTACCCATACACCAAAAGCAGCGTTTTGTCGGCAGCACCAAGCCCTGTGGAATGCCTCTGAACTAGATGAAACCACCAGGCTAGTAATTAAACCAACTTTATATGGGAGAGGTCTCTTGCTCAAACTTGAGCAATCCTGCTCACTTCAGGAAAGCAATTTTAGCACAAAAGTGGAAACAAGAAACTTCTGAGCCTCAATTTCAGCTCAGATATCATCACTGGCAGTCTCTATTCTCCTAACTACAAAATCAGGAGACCAATTACTTCCAAGGGGTGTTAAAAGGGATTAAGATTATGAAATGTGAAGATGAAAAGGACTAAGTCTCTGACTTGTATCACTTGCAGGTATGCAGTTTAACAGTCTCCGTTTCTGTGTCAGCAAACAAGTTTTTACCATTTTATCCATCTAGACATTGCGATAGCAGTCACTGCCATTGCATCTAAGTGCTTTGTGCCAGACAACCCGTTGAAAGATGGCTTGGCATCTTGTCAAAGTGACACGCTGCTATATCATGTTATAGTCCGCAAGAGCCTAAAAATTTAGAAAGGAAGATCATTTTTCTTCAAATTGATCAATGCTATGCCTCCTGACAATACTGATTACTTCTTACAGCTGGATAATAATTTGGTAAGTGAAATAGCTATAACACTGTGTTCCATTGCACAGATTGAGCATTTTAAGTGCTACTTTAAAAAATCAGCATGTTCATTCCTAAATACCAGAGATGCCTAAATATAAGGCAAGCTTTCTCCCCTAAAACTAACCCCAGAAAAGAGAGTGTCACATTATATTTGATCTTTACAAAGTCTCAGATCATGGGGTACTCTTCTAATCACTTGACCTTGGGAAGTACAGAGTACCACGCAAGGAAGGGAGGTTTGCCTGAAACCACTTCAATTATTACTAACGCTGGATGTTTACTACGGTTATCTGCAAAAGTTGAGTTAAAAAGAAAAGCATAAAAAAGTGTTCCTGGGGTGGGAGCTCATAAATGCTGTGTTGAATGTCAAAACAAGGCATTTAAAGTTCACTCTAAAAAGCAATATGATAACTTGTTACATTATGGGACCGGTTGTATCCATTCAGGATGATCTGGGAATAGGAAAAAAGAAAACAATTGTCCTAATGCTGCGTGTCTGTGGGATGAAATTTCCAAGGATAACATTGCACACGTGGTCCAAGAGTCCTTCATCTTGCCAGCTTGAGATAAAAATGAAGATGATGTACTCTGCAAAATCACGTGAATGGCTGATTCAAAAAGTGGTGATCAAGATACTAATTCAAAATTCTTATGAAGAATTCAAACAAAATATTTCTTGATATATGTGTAACAGAAAAAAGCAATATTAATTTTCTACAATGCGATTTTATATATTTATAGGTAAATAAATGAAAACTATTTTAAGTAGACATTTGGCTTCTCCTCCTATATCCCTAAAGGTTTACTTATTCAAGTTGGCCATGAAATACTTTTTTTGATTCTTCTCATTTTGAAAAATGATGAACCCCATATGTTTGAGAAAACCTTATTACATATATATGACAATTCTAGTATATTCCAATACAATTTCTTTGGTAAAGGAACGTGAATAACAAATTTCAAGAATTTTCTAAAAGTTTGGCTTTGCAATCATTCTGAAAAACTATTTTCTAAATGAGAAATTCGAATTGAAAATAATTATGACAAAGCATATATGGATAGGTCTGGAATGTATAGGATCAGAAAATAAATTTCTGATCTGGTGTGGGCTTCTCCTTAAACTGAGCTCAGCCTATCTCCAGAAAGATGCTGCCCTGTGATCTTTGCATCTATCCTCCATGGAGGACAGCACTGAGAATTAGGTTTTTGTATCAGTAACAAATCCAAATAAAGCTCTAGTCAGTGTTGCTGCAAAGAGCTGTGCACTGAACAACACTAGTGGGCGTCACTCACATCCTAGTCACCCTTGATTTGTGTATGTCTAAGGACAGTTTGTGGCACAGGGTAGCAAGGGGCACCTCCTTGTAATTGGCATGAATGTACCCTATGGGCTCCAGCAGAACGTCTTCACCAGGTATAGAAATGTGACAAATCGATTTCACGTTGATGAGCAGTTACTAGTTTAGGAGATGAGCAGATACTCAAATGAATGACTAAAAGGAAAGTTACCTTGTAGATCCCAAAAAACCCCAGGTCCCTTACGACAGACAGGGCACTGACTCGGGGACCAGTGGTGATCTCTCCAGCCACTTGCAAACGGATCTTGACGATTTCCAAAGGATTTGTGAAAATTACCTGTGAGCCTCCTGCCTAAAAAGGAGAAAAAGAAAAGATTCAGGATCAAAGCAGGGCAATGGTAAGGTGGTTCAGGAAGAGATGAGTGATTATCCTCAACGGAGCTTAGAATCTTCTATCCTCAAGAGACTGTGGGTTCAATCCTTGTCCCATCAATTGAAACAGTTAGTGACTACGACTTTGAATCAAAATACAGTTACTGCCTAGGAGGCCTCAGGTAAAGAGCCCCACCTCCTTCATGCAGAGGTTCAAAGAGGCAAAGGCCAGAAAGAGACTTTGGTTGCCTCACCAAAGTCTTCGCACTAAAATGACAAAGATTCCTTGAAGCACAACCGACTGCCACAACAAGGCTCAAAGCCAAGGGCATAAAGGCAGCAATAAAATGGAAAACAAATAGTGTCCAAATAAAGAGACATCTGCCTGTCAGAATAGGAGCGGACAGGGAGGACACAGCCTCTCCCATGAAGGACTTCACCATTCTGGCACTGACTCAAAAATTGCCAGAGGACACAGAAGCTTAGATGAAAGCTACTTTTTCTTCTCTTAAAAATCAGGTCAATCATCAAACACCATTTTATGGAGTTACATATTCTTATAATTTCACTTATGTATTACCTGTGTATAGAATTTCTCTTTTCATATAAGATAAATGTCAAAGCAGTAAAAATATGCATTACATCAATTATGGCCCAAACTCTGAACAATGCATGTTATTTCATTCCAGCAGTGGCTGGGCGCCACACCTCCAAGATCATCAGTGGAAATATTTAAAATGCACTATAAGGGAAATTTTAAGCTAGCTATTTTGAAACTAAGCCTATATTTATTTTAAGTCATTACATTCTTTCTTACTGTACTTCAACTTGTTACTCCTTGTCACAAATACACTAAATTTTTATATCATCCAAACTAAAGTTGACATGCAGTGTAGTTCAGAATCTTTATTATGTAGCGATGTCACCAAACCAGATCACAGACATGGTGCTGTCATTTTACAGCTTAGCAGATGCCATCATGGCAACAGGCACAGTTCGGGTCAATATCATACAAAACTACTTCTTGTAACATTCTCTGATCCTATTACCCAGTGTATGAGCCCTCACAAAACGGCCTGTGCTGATCAAAACTGGTCAAGAGAATGGACTTCGAAGAATTGTTTAAAATACCTGGAAATAAAAATTAGAAACATAACTATCCAGTGGTAAAGAATGGATTTGAGGTTTGAGTATGTTCATGCAATGTGATACTATGCAGCCAATAAAAAATATTGTGGAAAATGTTCAATATATACTGTTAAGTAAAAACTCTCCTATGTTCAAGTGCATATACACCTTTCCCTCTGCTATCCCTTACCATCATGTAGAAAACAGATACCACTGTTGTGCTTTTGAGGTGGTAAGACTACAAATGGTTTATTTTCTTTTCTGCTGTCTTTTTAAATTTCTTCTACATAGATCATTTGTTACTTCTATAAAGAAAAACAAATACTTCTGCATAATCTAATATACATAGTAATGTTAACCAAAAGAAAAAAAAAGGAAAATGTTCATCCATTAATTCTCTAAATCAAATTGTTTTTCCATTTTTACCAACTTGATACCTTAGTCAAGACACATTTGTTCTTAAAAACAGACCAAGACGTTCCCTCCCAACACATTAAAACTGTTTAGAAGGCACTGGTATTCTCCTGAGTCTAGACTACCACACAGAGCACCTCTCCTTACTTGCTTCTACCATGTTTTGCCCATCACCTTCATCCCTCCTTGGTGACTCTAAGGAGGTGGGCCAAACAATCTTGGTAGAAAAAACCTGGGTTGGATTCATCAAAAGGCCCTTCTAAAGTGGGAAGGAAAGCATGAGATGACACACCCAGAGGCTGGTGTGTTCTTCTAGTCCACACAAAGACTTCCTCTTCCCTCTGCTCCAGGGCTCAGAAAGCCACGCTTTGCTCCTGTGATGCTGCGACCTGCACGTAGACAGGAAGACCAACCCCTTGCCTATCTAGAGTCCTTGAGCATTTTGTGGGTTTGCACCTGCATCTTTCCACATGACACGGAGGGAGCTGTTTAAGGGTGGCAGGATGAGGAAATGAAATGGACCTGGCCTAGTAATAGTGCTAAGGGCACAGTAAGGACTACGTTTGGCCTTCTGGACCTGAGCTCCTGAGTTGCAAAAAATCAACAAAAATGAAAAATTTTAAAATCATTTTATGGGGGCAGAATTGCTGAGAAAGATTTGCTGATGAGCTGGAATTGCCTGCAGCTCATTTTTAGAAGCTCAAAAGTGGGTAAGGACCTTGTCTACCAAGGGTAAAATGGAAAGCAGTCAGCATACATCCAACTTCCTGAAGAATAGAGCAGGAACACAACGCAAATTCACCAAGCACCACCAACAGCGGGTAAGGAGGCTGTTGAGTATCACAGCAAAGACTGAGCCTCAGCCTCTATTTGTCAAACCGTCTCACTTACTGTGAGGACCAAAGAGATGGCAAGTGTACTGTGGCCGGCACAGTGCTCAAGACAGAGCAGTGACTCCAAACAAGCTGCTTTGTTTTCATCTAAAGCTCCTAAATTGATGGTTCTCCTGCCTGCCTGCATGTTACAACTGCTTGCAGAGCTCTTAAAAAGAAGTGATGTCTAGACCCTACTCCACACAAACTAAACCAGAATTTCTGCACCTGCCTTTTTAAAAAATTTTCCTATATATTTAAACTGTGCCGTGAGAGTTGAGAATCACTTTACTACGTCATCTCTAGGTTCCCTTTCAACGGAGAGGCTGCTTAACAGGCTTACTTAAAGCTATGATTTCCAATCTGTTTTCCACATTCTTTCAGAGAGTAACTTCTGTTTTACATTTGATCTCATAACAAACTTTTAATATATATCCAGTGTTACCATTATTAAACAGTACAGTTCTTAGGTAGTATAGAATTGCTGTCTTATTCATTATCTTAGATCCTTACTAATACTCATAAAAGTTAACATTATATACAATAAAGAAAGAACTTATATTCAACTCCCTGACTCCAAGCCAATGGATAGATACCAATTCTTTTAGCACAGCAAAATGAATTCTAGTCACTAAGGAGGGTGCAAAAGTCAAATCCACTTGAGAGCGGTAGGGAACAGCAGTAGTGGGAAGAAAGAGTATAGCGATACTAGAAAAAATAATGACACACTTGTGACCTCTGGTGGGTTCGGAAAGAAAGAACCTACAGTCTCCAAGTGGCACATTGTAGAGGTGACGAAGATGAATCAGTCCTTTGGAGTCAAGCTGCAAGGAAATGAGACTCCAAGGCACCAAGAGAAGATGCTTATCATCAGATGCACAGTGTCTGGGCATCACCACGACTTGATCACTGAGCAGCACACTGCCTGCTGCTCTTCTGGCTCATTCTGGTCTATTATTCATTCACAGTACCTCACCCAAGGCCTTCCTTTGCAGAGATCAAAGAGAGCCGAATCTGCAGACAGCAGACAGGAACACCTATTGTGCACAATGTCTTTGTGTCCCTCATGGCTTGAGAGCTCTGGCTGTGTGAAGATACTGTTTTTTGTGTGTGTGCAATTTTGTCACAAATCGTTTCCCTATGACTTTCTGGCATCTGTGGCAAGTAGGACAGGGGAAGATTTTCCATACTAGAACTGGCTCCATGTGGCCTAATATATTTACAGTGGAGACACCTGACTTCTCTACAGGTTTCTTGGTATATTCTTTCTTATTGAAATCTTCCTTACTATGCAGTATCTGAATCCATCTAAAGAGAATCACATACACTTATTGCTACTTGATCATTAAATCATATTTTTATTCGCCAAATATTTATAAGCAATCTTGTTCAAAGTTTGTCCTGGGAACTGCAAGGACACAAGATGAGTGAGAAAGTATTCCTGTTCTCAGGAGCTTGAAGTAGGGGTAGAGGTAATAAATATTCATCAAGTATACATACATTATGAGGTATTGCTTTGCATATATTACATATCTTCAGTCCATCCAAGAGGTATTTTTTCCAGATTTTACAAAGAAGAAATTGAGCCACAGAAAGATTAAAGCAAACGTTATGGGTGAATTGTGTTCCACCAAAATTCATACACTGAAGTCCTAAGCCCTAGTACCTTGTATTTGCAAATAGGTCCTTAAGTGAGGTAATTAAGGTAGAATGATGTCATGTGGGTGGACCCTAATCCAATGTGATGGAGTCCTTCTAGGAAGAGGGACCTGGGATACAGACACTTGTGAATATAAAGAAAAGGCTGTGTGAGGACACAGGGAGGTGGTGGCCATTTTCAAGCCAAGGAGAAAGGCCTTAGAAGAAACCAATCCTGGTGACACCTTGATCCTGGACTTCTAGCCTCCAGAAATGTGAGAAAATAAATTTCTGTTTAAGTCATACAGTCTGCAGCATTTTGTTATGGCAACTCTAGCAAACCAATGTAGCAATTTACCCACGGCTACACAGCCAGCATGCAAAGAAAGGGTGCTCTCCTGAGTTCAATAAATGTATGCCTTATGAATAGAGAAAATGGCACATGAGGAAACATAATTATAATATATGCTAAGAGCTAAGGTCCAGATAAATTGCCATGGCAATTCAAAGGAGGGCAAGATTTCTGCTAGCTGGGCTAATCTGGGGAGGTGGGAAGGCATATAAGAAGATAACACATCAGCTGGTGACTGAAGTGTAATTAGGATTTAGGTAATTCAGGTGGAGAATGGCACAAAGGCACAGTGACATGGACTGGCCACACTTACAGAGTAACAGACCAGCACCACATCTGTCCAGTGAAATTTTAATAAGGACGATAATTATGAGGTCAACGCTATCGTCCTCGAGCATTTACTGAGTGCTTACTATGGACCAGGCATTGTGCTGAGAGCTTTGTAAGAATTTTCTCTTTCAGTCTTAGCTAATCATAAGGTAGGTAATGGTATTATTCCAGTGTTATAAGTAAGCAAACAGAGGCTGCAAGGGGTGAAGGAGGTTATGTAACTAGCCTGCGGTCACACAGCCAGGAAGGCAGAGCCTGGATACAAAGCTAGACCACCTGGGGGACACTAGAGCCTGAGCACTTACACTGTTTAATGTGGCAGCAGAGAAGAATCGACTGGGCTGTTAGCTTCAGATGGCATGGAAGGGGTATGAAAGAGAATGGCTGAAAATAAGACTGCTGGGACCAAATCATGGAAGGTCTAGAATGCTACCCTGCAGAATGGGGTTGTATTCTGGAGATGGTGCCTCCACATGTGTGTCTGTGTGTGTGTGTGCGGGAAGGAGAGCTGGCAAATGAAGCTTAGGAGCTGGAGAGTGTCCTGACTAGTATCTATGTCTCTGAAAGATGACTGGGCAGCAGAGGGGAGGGACAGCCTTGTGAGGCAGGGATTACAATTAGGTTTTTAGCAGACTAGGTGAGAGAGGAAAAAAAAAGACCAGAATTAGAACAATGACATTGGTAATAAGGTAGGGGTGGGATGGGTGACTAATGGATGCAATAGAGATCAACAGGGCTTGACTGCTGGACGGGGCAAAAGGAGTGGGTAGGGTCAAAGACAGGATCCAATTTTTTGCATCTGTGTAACAGGAACAAAGGGACTTAAAGAGATACATGACACATCCAGAAGGCAATGCACAGGTGAGCTGGGAGTTAAGGACTGAGACAGAGATGAGGGCATCATCCTACATACGTGCTAACTGAAGGCAGGAGATTATACGGGCTGGAGTGAGACCTAAGAAGTGATGAGAAACCTCTGCTATATACCATAGTGTACAGTAATCCAGGTACAGATGTCAAGAAAGGGGCTTCTAGAAGGAGGCCAACAACAAAAAGGCCAACAACATCTGCTGACACAGGGAGGCGAAGTCTAGCATATGGGGTGATCCATGATTAGCAAGGTGGGAAATGGATGCAGGAGCCTTAGAGAGAGCTGGTGTAATCAACATTTTCAAAGGAAGGGAAAGAGAAAGAATGATAGTCATTTATGAAAGACAGTGAGGTAGAATGAAAATTTATTTGGGGTATTAAGGAGAGAAGTTCTAGGGGAGGCTGAAAAGATACAACAGAGCTGGGGATAGTTATACTATGCTTAAGCAAAACTGCACAAGTTCTGAGTAAAGTAGGGGTGGGGGGAGGGGGAGTAGGAGGAGGAGGAGGAAGGGGGGAGGGAAGGGGAGGAGGAGGAAGGGGGGAGGGAAGCGGGAGCAGGAGGGGGAGGGGAGGTAGACTTTTCATGAGGCCTGTAGATTTGCTTTGATGACACACAGGTTGCAGGATAATTTTGTTTCAGAGCAGAAACTGACAATTGGTAGTTGTCCTTACTATTTATGCTTCAAAGATAAAGAAAAATAGAATCAAATGGATCAGGATTTGACACAAGGAGATAGGACTGAAGTTCGGAAGCATAAACCAAAACAACATCAAAAGACCCCTCGGAATCAATAGTAAAATAATATTCCGGCTCTCCAGAAGAACTTACAGTGAAGTTAGTCTGATCTGCAACACAGACAAGAAGATGAAGTAGCAGATGACATGGAAAGATGAGCCCAATGCAATTGCTCACGCATTCTATCCCTCAGCTCAAAACAAACAGATTGGAAGACACATCAGATGGGGATGTTTTTAAATACTGCTTAGGGCTGCTTATCTGCACCTGCCCCAGGGGACCCAGAGCCCCAGAGAGCACCACAGCAGGTTCTCTACTAAGAGTCCACTGTGCTCACAGGACTGTAGACGAGGAATGATTCAGTTCAGTCCTATGTGGATTCTTACCCAGGTATTACTAGGTATTGAACGAGAACATTTTATTGCCCACAGTGCTAGTAAGGAATACCAGCCACAGTACTAGTATTGAATACCAGCATTGTTGCGACAAAAAATTTTTAAAAAGCATTTTTTTAAAAAAGGAATCTCCTATTCAAATGCATATATCTTTAGAGGAAAAACATGGAACTGCTACACCAAAAAATACACATTAACTTTTTTTCCCCCACAAGTGGTAGTAACGAGGAATAACCTAACATGAAATGTATAGAACTAAAATAAAGAAAAATAAAGATTTTTTTTTAAGATTGGCACCTGAGCTAACAACTGTTGCCAATCTTTTTTTCTCCCCAAATCCCCCCAGTACACAGTTGTTGTATATTTTTATTTTTTATTTATTTATTTTTTTTGAGGAAGATTAACCCTGAGCTAACATCTGCTGCCAATCCTCCTCTTTTTTTGCTGAGGAAGACTGGCCCTGAGCTAACATCTGTGCCCATCTTCCTCTACTTTATACGTGGGACGCCTACCACAGCATGGCTTTTGCCAAGCGGTCTGCACCCGGGATCCAAACCAGTGAACCCCGGGCCGCCAAGAAGCAGAACGTGCGCACTTAACCACTGAGCCACCAGGCTGGCCCCCACAGTTGTATATTTTTAGTTGTGGGTCCTTCTTGTTGTGGCACGTGGGATGCCGCCTCATCATGGCCTGACGGGTGGTGCCATGTCCGCACCAAGGATCCAAACCTGCAAAACCCTGGGCCGCCAAAGTGGAACGAGTGAACTTAACCACTTGGTCATGGGGCCGTCCCCCACATTTTTTTTCAAAGGGACATACAGGATTTGAATGTTAAAAAAAGAAGTTATTGTTCTTAGACTGGGAGGTTCAATGTTGTAAAGATGTCAATTTACCTGCAAATTAATTTAAAATGCAAATATAAAAAATGACAAGGTTCCTATAAATGAATTTAACAGTCAAATACAAAGGTGTTAATTTTTCCATAAGTTAAAATTCAAAACAATCCACCTAAATAAAACCTCAATAAGGTTTCCTGAATATATTTGGAGACAGGAATATTCTGAACAAAAAGTCAGGTGGAGAATTTTGTTCCTGTACACAGTAACAAACACTTACAGTATCAGTAATTTTTAAAATTTAGCCCAAGACCAGACAAATGAAAAGATGCAGATATGTAGGGTCACTGGGTCCCTTGAAAAGGTATATAAGAAGAGCTATTCAGTGGCACAGTCAATGGCAGAGCAGATCTCCTTCTACCTATAGCTAGGAGTTCCTCTCTGCCCAACTCACTTTTCTGGGAGCATGCTAATGAGTCACCATGGTTTCCTAATCTTTTTTCTTTAAAAGGAGAAGACTAGGAGGCTCGTTTTCATCCATCTCTGCATCAATCCCATGGACTATGAAGAGGAAGACAGTACACAATCTTTCTGGGGGAGTCTCCAGCTTCTATGTACACTTCCCAGAATTATCTTTTTACTCTTTATTTATAGTGTACATAGTTAACCAAGAGCTGATACAGGTTAGAAGAATTCAAGAGTCTGAAACTACATTCGTATGGGGAAGCCAAGATTTTGTTGCATAAAATTCAACGGCTGGTAAGGGAATTCTCTATCAGTTTTTTTTTTTTTTTTTGAGGAAGATTAGCCCGGAGCTAACTGCTGCCAATCCTCCTCTTTCGCTGAGGAAGAGTGGCCCTGAGTTAACATCCATGCCGATCTTCCTCTACTTTCTATGTGGGACGCCTACCACAGCACGGTGTGCCAAGCGGTGCCATGTCCGCACGCGGGATCTGAACCGGCAAACCCCAGGCTGCCAAGAAGTGGAATGTGCGAACTTAACCACTGTGCCATGGGGTCGGCCCTCTCTTATCAGTTTTGCAAGGGCTTTTAGCACCGTCTATATTTTTCAAACTGTGGTTCTCAATCTATGAGGTCTCTCCTGGCAGAAGGGACGATAATCCTGGTAGTGGACTCCACTGGATGCTTTCCTCCTCCCCCCTTCCTTTTGTTTTCACCTGCATTACCCACTCGTATCCTTCTGACCTTTATGGGATCCAGACACTGCAGCCTTTCCTCTAGAATGTGGCTCTCCTCATGTGATCTCTGCACTGATGACTGCCAGCCAGCCCTCCAATAATGGATGCTACAAATACGTCTGTCCTCCAGGTCCCTTTCTGGAAGGATGTGGTTTCCCTACTACCAGGTGGGGGTATTTGTCTTGAGACTCACTTCTCAAGAATAAACTGCCCAAGAGAGTGACCAGAAAGAAGACAGAGTTCTCCGAACGACTATAGCCCTGCAAACCCTTTCTCCGCTTCTCCCAGAGAAGGCAGAGACAGACATTTGTCGGGCACTTCTGATATAGCAGGCACTGTGCCATGCTCTTCAGAGACATTATCTCCTGCATTCCTCCACTCATGCTGACACAGGCTATATTTCTGCTGTTCTAGAGATGAGGAAACAAAAGCACAGAATTCTGTCCAAAGCAGAGAGAAAATCTGAACTCAGGCTGGCCTGATTCCTCACCCATGCTCAGAATCACTAGGCTGATTTGCTGAGTGTTAAAAAGCCTGTGCTTTAAAATAGGTTCATTCTCAGTTTTCTCCTTCCTGTTTAAAGAGAGTATCTTCCTGAATCTTTGGTTAATCTGATCACATGAATTAGAATTCCCATGACTTGGAGAGCCTCTGTCTAGAAGAGATAAATAAATGATTCAGAGACATTAAAAGTGCACCAAGAAATATAGAAGAGTTTTTTTTCCCAGGTATAATATAATTTATTTTCATCAGATGCATTAAATTTTTCTTTGTAGATTAGACAACAAATCATGAAGAAGCCAGGCCAGCAGGTGATAAAATCCCCAAATCATGCCAAATCCAAACCTTTGAGGAATATTTAAGATTCAGAAATGTATAACTAATGACATGTTTTCAATTTTATTCAAATGGGCTTACAAAATAACCATACTAGTGAGGGTTTTACCTAAATATAGCACAGTGGCTCAGGATAGGAGCAACTGAGTTAGACAGACCTGGATTTTAATTCAGGCTTCATCATCTCCTTGTATGTGACCTCAGACAAGTTCCTCCAACTTACTAAGACTTAGATTTCTTATTTATACCACAGAGATGACACCATTTCACAGACTCACTGTGAGGACTAAAGACAGTAATATGGACCAGCTGTCTAGCATGGTGCTTGACACAGAACAATCAGGCAAGAAATGGGGGACACTGCTGGGAGTCAGTACGGCACCATGGTTGACAGCCTACGCTTTGGCAGACTTCCTATCCCACCCACTCCAAATTTACTTCATCTGTAAAATGGGCACATTGACATTAACGCTCTTCACGCTTTCAACAAATACCAACTGTAGGCCAACTCTACAGCAGGCGTATAGGAGAGAACAAACCTGACAAAGATCCCCACCCTCGTGGGGCACATATTGTAAATGTTATTTATAGGATTAAGTGAGGATTAAATGAAAACATGTACATAAAGCATTCAGCCCAGTGCCTAGCATATCACAGTGCTCAATTAATGGTATTGATTACCATAAATATATGACGGAACTCTGTTCAGGCGAATTTAGCTCACCAAACTCCTTCAGAGCCAGTACACATGCGTTCTCAAATTTTCTTTCCCTAGAAATCTGTAAACTAAACTTCCTTTTTGAGGAAAGTGCAGTAAGTATTGAGGACTGGTAGGAAGTAGCTATATCAAGTAAAAAAGGAAAAAAATCAAAGAACTCACGTAAGTAGGTGATGGATGACACAGCAGAGCTTAACAGAACCAGATGGTTTTTATTTAAATTCATTTAATTTTTATTTAATTAAATTCAAGCCTACATTCAATAAATTGTGGGTATTTTTAATTTTGAAATACTTTTGTTATTGAGAAATGGCTAATCACGTCCTGCTACAGGAGCTGGCAAAATGACAATGGCTACAAGGATAACTAGTGGATTACCACACTGTTTGTGGGGCTGGTTCTGCTGTTCCATTCAGGTGTGGACTGCCCCCAGAGCTGGCCAATCACTTTGGAAATGTGCACCAGTGGTCGTGAAAGGGACCAAGAGAGAGACTAGACTGGGTGTGGCACAAAAGGTTCCCCACTGCTGAACACGATGCACAGTGCACATTCTTCTGACCAAGTAATATGGCTGCTAGAAGAAAGGCAACACAATGATCCTTAAGGGTCAAGATCAACTTCTAAGTTTTTGGACTTTTAAAGTGGATGCTGGATGCCTCATCGCTCCCAATACAAATGCAAGTTCACGTCTCCATATGACAGTTTCAGCTGCTGTGATTCCTGTCTCCAGTCCATGATCTTCACAAACTCACCTCTGCATCAAGGAGGCCTGAGAGCAACCAGAAAGGGAATGGGAGAGTGGAAGCTACAACTGTGTCAGCATGAAGCCCACACACCAAGCTTCTCAAGTGAATAGGGCTCCATCACCACAAAGCACCAGTATTCCCAAATGGTCTCATTTTTCACACAATATGGTTCTCAAGGCTCGAAGCAAAATATAGGTTTTTTCTTCTAATACCCCCTATCTGAAATGGGCTAGATAGATAGTCAGCAAAGAACCTGGAACGTGGCTTCTATGACAACTTTTGTTCAGGGCCCAGATGCTTCTGCAAATTTTATTTCTTTCTCACAATTTTGCCCCCCAAATTCCTCTTGCCATGTTATATAATAATTTACTTCATGGTTAACACTTCTGATTCCGCATTGGTAACTTTATCGTGGGAAGTGATTATCTCTTTCTTTGTTAAAAACAGAATTTCAAGAAATCAAATATTTAGAAAGGCAACAAAATCCAGAATCCTAATGTACTGCTCAATTTCTCTAAGTAGTCCAAGAACAGTGACCCTCACCAAACTGATCTTAACACACCTGAGGTCCAATAATTGTGAACAAATAGGTTTTAAAGTCACATGTGCCTTCAAAATGACTTGCTAAGGCTGTCTGGTCATTATTATAACCATAGGAAATAGCAGCAGCCTAAACACATTATCTAAAGGATCAGTTCAGGAACTCCACTTCACATTTGCCCATAATTCACTTTCTTTCACCTGTTGCAAACTAAACAAGCCTTCCTACAATCCTTTATTTATTCATTTACTTATTTATTACTGAGGTCACATTGGCTTATAACATTATATAATTTTCAGGTGTACATCATTACATTTTGACTTCTGTATAAACTACATTGTGTTCACCACCAAAAGTCTGGTTGTCATCCGTCAGCATACACATGTGCCCCTTTACCCTTTTTGCTTTCCCCCCAACCCCTTCCCCTCTGGTAACTACAAATCTGTTCTCTGTATCTATGTTTGTTTGTTGTTGTTGTTTTGTCTTCCACATGAGTGAAATCATACAGTATTTGGCTTTCTCCATCTGACTTATTTTGCTTAGCATAATACCCTCAAGGTCCATCATAAACTGGTACAGCCACTATGGAAAACAGTATGGAGATTCCTCAAAAAATTAAAAATCAAACTACCCTATGATCCAGCTATTCCACGTCTGGGTATTTATCCAAAGAACAGGAAAACATTAATTTGAAAAGCTACATGCACCCCTATGTTCATTGCAGCATTATTCACAACAGCCAAGACTTGGAAGCAAGCTAAATGTCCACCTCCAGTGTTTCTTTACTAACAGAGATAGTATCCTCGAACATTCTTTCTCAGGACCTGGAGAGTTGAGTCAAAAGAATGCATAAGATGAGAAAGCCTGCTTTCTTATGATTCCCCCAACCCTGTCCCAAACACTTCTAGGCAACAGTCTTTAGAATATTCAAAAAATATTGTCTTGCATTAAAAAAAATCAATTCTGTCATTAATCTGCTGTCCACAGAAAACATAGCAGTGTATTTTTCTTAACACAGTGTAATTCCTGCTATATTTTAAACTAAAAGCATTAAATAAACTGTAATCACTTCCCTTTCATCTGAATTCACATGGTAGATACTTACAGCTACTTAAAAAATTAAGTGGCAAAATGTATATGAAGAATATGTATCTTGATATTTTAATTATGCTCAATTGAATGTACTTAGATTTAAAGCGCTTTTCACAAATGACATGTGCTAAGAATATCTAATTGCACACTGACATTCTAAAATGTGTGCCTACATGTGTCAGAAATAGATTAATATGAAGTTATAGAATATGACTTTTTTAACTAAAACCCAAATACAGTATTTTGATTATTTGAATACAAATAAAATTGCACTACAAAAAAGGTCTACACTAGTAAATGTCTAATGATTTACATTATGTATAAAATGAATGCTCAAGTGATGACAGTATTTGATATTTGAATAAATTGGAAAAATAAAGATTTCTTAAGAAATCTAAGCTTCAACATATTTTCTATTTACTCTCTTCCTAACTCAATGTTAAGTGGAGACATGAAAATAATTTGTATGTGGTATAGGTGTTATCATTGTGCATAAGGATCACAGGTACAAAACAGATACCCAGCAACAGCAGTGGATGAATTCAATTAAAGCACAGTGCCCAACAGCAGTCAGCTACTGTTCCCAAATACTGACGACAGGCCTTCAACAACGTCACAGAGAAGCTGGCAAATGTGAGGGGGCCTGAGGCCAAGAGGCCATTCGCCCTCTCCAGCTCTGAAGGGAAAATGTCGGACCCAGTGCACTTCAAGAGGGGTCATCACTCTGCTGCAGTCAGGAACTTGAGTCCATATTGCAAGCTGAGAAAAGAACCTTTATCTTAACCCCTAGTGTTTTAGGCTGAATTGTGTCCCTCCAAAATTCATGTGTTGAAGACCTAATCCTGTACCTCAGAATGTGACTGTATTTGGAGACAGGGCCTTTAAAGAGGTAATTAAGGCAAAGTGAGGTCATATGGGTGGGCCCTAATTAAAAATGACTGGAGTCCTTAAAAGAAGGGGAGAGGTAGGATACAGATAACACACAGCCTGAGGGGGTGACCAAGTGAGGACACAGTCAGAAAATGGCCGTCTGCCAGCAAAGAAGAGAGGCTTCAGAAGAAAATTAAACCTGCAGGCACCTTGGATCTGGGACTTCTAGCTTCCATAAGTGGGAGAAAATAAATTTCCATTGTTTGAACCACGCAGTCTGTGGCATTTTGTAATGGCAGCTCTACTCAACTAATATGCCTTATTAGACACCCTGACTAAATGCACATCTCTAAACATAAAGCAATATAGGATTTTCTCCTTTAATTTGGTGTGTAAATTAAGCTCTCAAGTAAAAAAAAAATCTGTAATGACTATTAAGAACTTTGAAAAGAGAACAGAATCTCACCTCTTAATTGTTTTTGAGACAGATAACAAATTGAAATTTCCTATTCACAATTTCTTAACTACATGGTAAGGCAGAAAAAGGCCATACAGTTTACAAGGTTTACAACTATTAAGTTTCATATTTTCAACTTCATAGGGTTTTCATGGGCCTTTAGAAGCCTGGCCAAGAAACCAAAGTAGAATCTGTTTGACTGACATTAAAAAGCAATTAAGTTGTAGATCTGTCAAATATGTTCACATTTGGACTCTGCCCGTTATACACGTCTATTTTGACTCCTACTACCAGAATCGCTTAATGATTTACAGACCTTCAACGTCTCAAGTACCTTAACTGTATGAAAGCTGTGACCCACTCTTTCTTTATATTTTCACATCATAACAAACCCCTCCCCTATTTATTAGAAAACTAGAAGGATGGCCCAACATTTGGACTGTGTTGAGTCAAACAACTCTGAGCCTTTCCCAAAGAAGAGAAAGGAAGGAAAATAGACATCTGGCTGGCTTAGCGTCTATCATGAGTTGGACTTTTCCCTAATAAGATGACATTTCTAAGCCACCAAAGGTAGCCCTTAGCCAGGTAGGCCATCCCTGTGAACCCTCAGCGTCATCAGATATCTCTTTTATTTTTGCCCAGAGTCCAAGTAGAAGTCTGGAGAAAGAGCTTTTCATAGAAGCAGGCAGGCAGCAGAATTCTTATTCCAGTCTAGTGCCTTAGTCCCATGCCCCAGAGGACTTTTTTGGGCAAACTGTGACGGAGGTGCCTCATCGGTTTCTCAGAAACCTCTAAATGTAGATAGTGCCTTGGTATAACATTTTTTGCTATTCACCGGCTCTTTTTTTTCAGACTTCATTTTTTTAAAGTAGTTTCAGGTTGACAAAAAATCGAGAGGTTCAACATAATAAAGGCCATATATGACAAACCCACAGCCAACATCATATTCAATGGGCAAAAACTGAGCACCATCCCCCTGAGAACAGGAGTAAGACAAGGATGCCCACTATCCACTCTTATTCAACATAGTACTGGAGGTTTTGGCCAGAGCAATCAGGCAAGAGAAAGGAATAAAAGGACTCCAAATAGGGAGTGAAGAAGTGAAACTCTGGCTGTTTGCAGATGACATGATCTTATATACAGAAAACCCCAAAAAAATCCATCGGAAAACTAATAGAAATAATTAACAACAACAGTAAAGTTGCAGGGTATAGAATCAACTTACAAAAATCAGTTGCTTTTCTATACTCCCATAACGAACTTATAGAAAGAGAACTCAAGAATACAATTCTATTTGCAATCGCAACTAAAACAATAAAGTGCCTAGGAATAAATTTAACCAAGGAGGTGAAGGACTTATACAATGAAAACTATAAGACATACTGACAGAAACTGATAACGACATAAAGAGATGGAAAGAGATTCCTTGCTCGTGGATTGGAAGAATAAACATTGTTAAAATGTCCATGCTACCCAAAGCAATCTACAGATTCAATGCAATCCCTATCAGAATCCCAATGACATTCTTCATGGAAACAGAGCAAAGAATACTAAAATTCATATGGGGCAATCAAAGACCCCGAATTGCTAAGTCAATCCTGCGAAAAAAGAACAAAGCTGGAGGTATCATAATCCCTGACTTCAAAATGTACTACAAAGCCATAGTGATCAAAATGGCATGGTACTGGTACAAAAACAGGCACACAGATCAATGGAACAGAACTGCAAGCCCAGAAATAAAACCACACATCTACGGACAGCTAATCTTCGACAAAGGTGCCAAGAACATACAATGGAGGAAAGATAGTCTCTTCAATAAATGGTGTTGGGAAAACCAGACAGCCACATGCAAAAGAAAGAAGGTAGACCACTATCTCACACCATACACAAAAATAAATTCAAAATAGATCAAAGACTTGAAGATACGTCCTGAAACTATAAAACTCCTGGAAGATAATATCAGTAGTATACTCTTTGACATTGAACTAAAAACAATCTTTTCAAATACCGTGTCCTCTAAGACAAGGGAAACAAAAGAAAAAATAAGTGGGAATTCATCAGACTAAAGAGCTTCTACAAGGCAAAAGAAACTAGAATCTAAACAAAGAGACAACCCACCAATTGGGAGAAAATATTTGCAAATCATATATCTGACAAGGGGTTAACCTTCATAATTTATAAGGAACTCACACAACTGAACAATAAAAAAGCAAACAACCTGATCAAAAAATGTGCAAAGGAGATGAACAGACATTTTTCCAAAGAAGATATACAGATGGCCAATAAACACAAGAAAAGATGTTCAACACCACTAATCATTAGGGAAATGCAAATCAAAACTACACTAAGATGCCACTTATGCCTGTTAAAATGGCTATAATCACCAAGCCTAAAATTAACAAATGTTGGAGAGGGTGTGGAGAGAAGGGACCCCTCATACACTGCTGGTGGGAATGCAAACTGGTGCAGCTACAATAGAAAACAGTATGGAGATTCCTCAAAAAACTAAAAATAGAACCACTATATGACCCAGCTATCCCACTACTGAGTATCTACCCAAACGACTTGAAATCAATAATCCAAAGTAATATATGCACCCCTATGTTCATTGCAGCACTATTCACAACAGCCAAGACATGGAAGCAACCCACATGCCCATCAACCGATGATTGGACAAACAAGATGTGGTATATACATACAATGGAATACTACTCAGGCAGAAAAAAGACAAATTCATCCCATTTGCAATAACATGGAAGGACCTAGAGGGAATTACGCTAAGCAAAATAAGTCAGTCTGAGAAAGACAAACACCAGATGATTTCATTCATATGTGGAATATAAACAATTACACGGACAAAGAAAACAGTTCAGTGGTTCCAGGGGAAGGGGGGTGGGGTGTGGGCACAGGGGGTGATGGGGAGCACTTATGTGGTGACAGTCAAGAAACAACGTACAACTTAAATCTCACATTGATATAAACTATTATGAACTCAATAAAAAAAAAAATTGGAAAAAAAATTGAGAGGGAAGGTACAGAGATTCCCCATATACCACTCCCTGCCCCTACACATGCATAGCCTGCCCATTATTAACACCCCCCACCAGAGTGGTACATTTGTTACAACTGATGAACTTACAATGACACACCATAATCACCCAATATCCATAGCTTACCTTACGGTTCGCTCTTTGTACATTCTGTGGGTTAGGACAAATATACAATAACATATACCCATACTGTGACATCACACAGAGTATTTTCACTGCCCTAAAAATCCTCTGTCCTCTGCCTATTCATCTCTCCCTGCCTCAAACCCTGGCAACCACTGATCTTTTTGCTGTTATCATAGTTTTGCCTTTTCCAGAATGTTCTACAACTGGAATTACAGAGTATGTAGCCTTTCTAGATTGGCTTCTTTCAGTTAGTAATATGGATTTAAGGTTCCTCCAAGTCTTTTCATGGCTTGATAGCTCATATCTTTTTAGGGCTCAGTAACGTTCCTTTGGCTGTGCAAGTTTATTTGTTCAACTACTGAAGGATATCTTGGTTTCTTCCCAGTTTTGGCAGTTATAAATAAAGCTGCTAGGTTGTGCAGGTATTTGTTGAAAACATAAGTTTTCCACTCCTTTGGATAAATACTAAGGAGTGCAATTGCTGGATCTTACTGTAAGAGTATGTTTAGTTTTGTGAGAAATCTCCAAACTATCCTCTGAAGTGGCTGTAACATTTTGCATTCCTACCAGCAATATGAGAGTTCCTGTTGCTTCACATCCTCATCAGCATTTGCTGCTGTCAGTGTTCCAGATTTTAGGCATTCTATTAGGTGTGCAGTTGTTAGCCTCTCTCTTTTTGTTTTTTTTTGGTGAGGAAGATTGTCCCTGACCTAACATCTGTGCCAATCTTCCTCTATTTTGCATGTGGGATGCTGCCACAGCATGGCTTGATGAGCAGTGTGTAGGTCCATGCCCGGGATCCAAACCCACAAACTCCAGGCCACTGAAGAGGAGGAAGTGAACTCAACCACTATGCCATGGGGCTGGCCCACTTTCTCTTTTTTTAAAGCCACTCTTTTTTTTTTTTTTTGGTGAGTAAGATTGTCCTTGAGCTAACATCTATTGCCAAGCTCCCTCTTTTTGCTTGAGGAAGATTGTCCCTGAGCTAACACCATGCCAATCTTCCTATATTTTGTATGTGGGACACCACCACAGCATGGCTTGATGAGTGGTGTGTAGGTCTGCGCCTGGGATCTGAACCTGCCAACCCAGGGCCACTGAAGCAGAGCACACAAACTTAACCACTAAGCCACTGGGCTGGCCCCTAAAGCCACTCTTTGATATGATTCCTTCATGATTCTGACATGGTAATTTCACATGGTAACTATTCAATAAAATCTTTTTCTACTAAAAACATAAGCAACATTGAATAAGCTATGCCAAATACCCCAAGTTGTTTACCTTCATTCTGTTCTTAAGGTGCCGCATATATTTGGGGGTTAGTTGCCATTCTTAGAAATGAAGCCAAATAAAATAAATAGGAGCTTTTTAAAGGTTGGTTCCTTTACTGAGTTATTATGGAAAATGTTTCCTGTGGAACATCCTGGATATCTACATATGTAGGCATGTTATAGCTATTCCCTGAAGTCCATCAATTCCTTCACCCCCCTCCAACCCCCGGAGTCACTGCCTCTTCACTGGCCATCTGGATCTAAGTTAATAGCAACACGGTATATCAAACGACTACCCTACCTTTACCGCCCTCATCACCAACACCTTCTTGTCAAGCATTTATTCGTGCAGTAAATATTTTGAAGCCTCTCTCATATGTCAGACACAAGGCTCAGCACAGAGGCATAACAGTGAGACATGGGTCCTGTCCTCAGCATTTACAGATGTGTCAACTCATTCAACATTTACCCAAGGTCCCCAGGATGTAATTATCTGTCAGCACAAAGTTATAAAGGAAGAGCTTCTCAAGCGGCAAAGCAGGACCATATTTGACAAAGATAGGTCATAAGAATACCCGATATAGTCTCTAAGCCTTGGAGTCAACAGAGTTGGAGGACAGGGATGAAACATAAGTACAAATTAAGAAAACTTAAAATATGGAAATTGAAGAATTATGGGTAGTTTCTTTTGCTTTGTTTTCTACCTTAACTTTAACATGGTTATTTTTTTCATAATAAAAATCACAATTATCACATATGTTGAAATACAGAAAATGTTTGTGATATGATGTTCACTAAAATATGTATATTTGGTACAAT
Source organism: Equus caballus (assembly GCF_041296265.1). Taxonomy (NCBI): domain Eukaryota; kingdom Metazoa; phylum Chordata; class Mammalia; order Perissodactyla; family Equidae; genus Equus; species Equus caballus. The sequence continues at coordinate 43,625,692 of NC_091687.1, forward strand.
TTTTTGAAGAAAAAGAAGATTGGCCCTGAGCTAACATCTATCGCAAATCTTCCTCTTTCTTTTTTTTTTGCTTGACGAAGGATGGTCCCTGAACTAACATCCATGCCAATCTTCCTCTGTGTTGTATATGGGACGCTGCCACAGCATGGCTTGATGAGTGGTGTGTACGTCCATGCCCAGGATCGGAACCTGTGAACGTTGGGTTGCCCACGCAGAGCACACAAACTTAACCACTACGCCACTGGACCAGCCCCTGTTTGGTATAATTTTAAGTTTGTAAAAATATGGAAATAAATGAAAAGTATTGTAAATAATGTAAAGCTTATGAAAGAAAGGATAATTTAATTCATTTTAATCTTGTTGGAAATCATCTATTAAACTAGGAAATACCACTGATGAACCAAAAAAAGAAAACTTACAATATGGCCTTACAGTTTGGGGAGTATGCAAAAAAATCTCCCAGAGAATATTGCAAATAATGACAATAATAAAATTTGAAAACAATGTAAGTAATTAGATTTTCATTAAACTACAAGTGAATTATAAAGATGTAAGCATTAAAAAAATAATAACCTCATTTCCATAGCATCATTATAATGCATCATAAATCTTGGCTACTTGACATGGTACTAGGAGCAATCCATAGAAATTCAACTTAATGATTGAGCCTCACATCATTCTACATTTATAAGTAGGATATGTGCAGAGACCTGCACAGAGAAATTAAAATTCTGCCTTAAGAAAACTACACTGTGAAGCCACATCTCCCAGAAAACCCTGGGAAGGGAAAGATCACAAAAATAGGACTTAAACCCACTTTAGGCAGTCCGACTCATCAGCTCTGATTGCCAGAGCATATGTGTTCATTACATGAGGAAATTTTCTCCCTGGTTTGATATGATTGAGTCTGAAATCTCAAGGGATTTTAAGCTCAATCATAAGGAATATGGCTTTTGGTATATTTTATGACAAAAGTACACACACTACTATTCAGGGGATACTTACAGAATTGAAGCTAAAACCAAAATGGTACAAGAAGGATTTGAACACATTTACAGATGGTTGAAACAAATGGATTTGTGAAGTAAAGTTACTAATACCTGGGTAAGGTCATGACTCAAAGCTGCTCTATGGCCTGGCATATAGCACGGATGCTTGCCTATCAAATTTCCTCTCTCAGTAATTAATGAAAAACAAAACAAAAGTGAGCAACGTCAGCTAATTAGCTGGGGCTGAGGATACAAAGAGGCTGAAGGTCATACCGTACGGTGAGAGGCCAGATGGGCAGAAAGAATGTGAAGGGAATTGTTGAGGAAGTCAACATGCTGAGGACGAGAAAAAATGAAACAGCAAAGCAAAAATACGTGCAGAACATTGACAACACCAAATGCTGAGGAGCAACAGAGCAACAGGAACTCTGATTCACTGCTGGCGGGCAGGCAAAATGGTATGCCATTTCAGAAGACACCTAAACATACTCTTACCATATGATTCAATAATTGCACTCCTTAGTATTTACCCAAAGGAGCTGAAAACCTATGTTTTCAAAAAAAAACCTGCACAAGGACATTTATAGCAGCTTTATTCATAACTGCCAAAACTTGGAAGAAACCAAGATGTCCTTCAGTAGGCGAATGGATAAAAAAGTGGTGATATATCTAGACAAAGGAATATTATTAAGTACTAAAAAGAAATGAGCTATCAAGCCATGAAAAGACATGGAAGAACCTTAAATGTACATTATTAAGTAAAAGAAGTCAATCTGGAAAAGTTATATACTGTATGATTTCAACTATAGGACATTCTGGAAAGGCAAAACTACGGAGACATAGTAAAAAGATCAGTGGTTGCTAGCAGTCGGGAGGGGGAGAGATGAATAGACAGCGCACAGAGGATTTTTAGGGCTGTGAAAATACTCTGTATGATATCATCATGATGGATATATGTCATTATACATTTGTCCAAACTCACAGAATGTATGACACCACGAAAGAACCCTAAGGTAAACTATGAACTTTGAATGATTGTGATGTGTCAATGTAGGATCATTAACTGTAACAAATGTAACACTCTGGTGGGAAATGTTGATAATAAGCGACTTTATGCATGTGTAGGGACCGGGGGTATATGGGAAATTTCTGTATCTTACCCTCAATTTTGTGAACCTAAATCTGTGTTAAAAAAATAAAGCCTCTAAAAAACAACGTGCAGAGAGATGCAAGGTCACTCTGAGAGAGACCAAGAAGGCCAAGAGGAGAAAATGGAGAAAGCAGCCAGGTTCCCAGAGCTGCCTCAATTCTTAAGAGCCTTCAATTTCATTTCATATACACCTGTTAAGGTCAATCTTCATTTAGTTAGTGCTACTTTAGAGACTTTCTGCCCTCTGCAACCAAGAACAATCTGGAGCAGGAATGGGTTCTAGAATCAGCAATAGATCCTCGGAGAAGACATGAAATTAACTACAAAATCTTCATAAAGTAGAGGGCAGCAAAGATGTTCCTGTCCCACAACACTGCTTACTGAACCCTCCAGTGGCCATTTAAAGATTTTTTGCCATTAGTCTCATTGAGAGGTAGAGTCTAATTTCTCTCCTCTTGAATCTGGGCTGGCATAAGTGGCTTGTTTAACCAACAGAATGCAGTGGAAGTGACATTCAAGGTTAGGTCATAAGAAGTTTTGCAGTACCTGGCCCAGACTCTTAGAATGCCTGCTTTTGAGAAGCTTCCTCTTAGAATCGAGCTGCCAAGGTTTGAAAAGCCCAAGCTACACAGAGAGCCACAGCAGGTGCTCTGGACAACAGCCCCGGCTGCTCCCAGCCAACAGTAAGCATAACTGCCAACCGCAAGTGGGAGCCATCTTCCATATCCATCCCAGCTGAGCTTTCAGATGGCTCCAGCCTCAACTGCTATCTGCCTATAACCACACAGAGAGCATAGTGAAAAGTGCCCTGTGGAACACAGTCAATCCACAGAACCATGAGAGATAACAATAATAGATTGCTGTCTGAGGCCACTACGTTTTAGGACGACTTGTTATACCACAATACAGGGACAGGCACATGAGGGCCTCCAGCTGCATTTGTCAAGACTGACATCTTAAGCTAAGTGGTACACACATGGGTACCTGTATCTTTTTGTTTTTCAAAATCATAAAAATTAACTGCAATTGAATGTGATGCAAAAAAAAAGATGAGTAATAAAAACTTGCCTTAAAAATGGTATCTGATACATGGCTATACAAACAGGCATAAAAATGTCATACATATGGGAATTACCACAATAATGGGAATATAGGTGACAACATTAGGGTCATACTTACTTGTAGGGGGGAGCAATTAAGGTTGCTCTTCATGCCATGTTTTTCTCAATGGTGATATTCTCACCAATCCCTTTTAGAACCAGTGACACGAACATATCTATTTTTCCCACGTCAAATGAATATAAACTCCCATAAGCATTAGATATATTTGCACATATATGCATACACACAAATATGCATGTATGTGTATGTATCTCAATGGAAAAATACCATGGACCCATTATCAAAAGACTATTAATCAAAAGCATGTTCACTTGTCTTCCCAGAATAGTATCATTTTTTATTGGCATGTCGACAATTTTTAGTAAATATAAGCTTCATAAGACAGAGGTTCTTATTTTTTTCCCACATATTTTTTTCTGATGAATATTATTTCTTTTCATTGCAATATAGGTTTTCATGGCAAATAAATTAATCATCATATTTATATCTTCCTTGAAACCAGTCATGGTACCATTTGTATTTCCTTATCTGACAACCTTAAGATCCAAGGATCAAAAACTAAAGATCCCAGCCCCCTCAGGAGTTCAACTCTCTATTCCACTAGATGCACAGAAGACAGTCAGTACACGCTTATTTTGCTGACTTAAGGACTACAACCTACAGACCACACAGTACTACGTATGTGTTTTCCTAAAATAGCAGAAATACAGCAATAACAACAATGTACTCAGACATAATATGTTAGTTTTTAAAGTCAGTGGGAATCTAATTGGAAATGAGTAGTGGTGACAAGCCTTCCTCTGCCCCATTTACTGAGAGCCTCTGCCGTCACTGACAGTGATCACCAATTATGTGTCTCTACAGGGCCTGAGCTTCTGACCCTAGAAGGGGAAGGATGCAAAGAAACAGAAGGTATATATATTTTGTGTAAGGACGCCTGAGGGTCCAGGTCTCTGTCAAAACTCCTACAACTTCTAGCCTAATTTAGAAAGTAGAAGACCAACTTAGGGAGAAAACACATATCACAAAGAACCTTTCAGACTTCGAGTTTGTAAACATCAGTCTCGGCATCTAGTTTAGTCTTGAACTGTGCTGAATACACCACTACTGTTAAGTGTGAATCTATAAAAATGCTCAGAAGAGTCAAGCCAAAATTTGAACACTGCTCTAAATTAATAGTGCAAAAGATGAGTTTAAAAACAAAGTTAGAGTCACCTTTTTGCATATGTCAGTGAAACATTATTTTCATCTGTTTTCAATTACAGATTTTATTACATCAAAAATATATTAATGAATAGGATTGGATTTATTTCCTTTTTCTTCCAAAATTCCCCTTAAATTTACTATTTTTTATTGTTTTTCTAAAAAAATATATATACATATAACAAAACAGATTGTTAAGCACTATGAATGTTATGAGACAAAGACCTCCCTGCAAATTTTTCCATCTTCAAAGAAATGAGCAGTTTTGGTTACAAGTGCAAAAGTTAGCCGTGTGTACTCATTCTCAGTAATAAAGAAGCAAGGTGAGCTCCCCAGGGCGTTACAAGTCAACACCTGGCAATGGTTGGGTGAACTAAGAAGGGGAACTGCTCATGTGACACAACCTCTCAAAACCCTTTGTGCTCCCAATGGGACAGATGAGGCTGTGGAACTCACAGTGACTGTCTAGGGCGTGTGACTGGCTCCGATGACAGGGAAAACTGTGTCAGACTGCAAAGAGAGATGCTGCTACTACTTCAAAAGACACATGGAAAACGGAATCATCCATCCCGCTACTCAGATCTAAAGGGGGCTGGATTGTTTGCTACCTACAGGATTGCTTATCTGGGGGGAAAAAAAAAAGGCAAAATAGGGGACTTGAAACACTAAGGACCACTGTCTACCGCCTTTGAGATGAAGGATGGCAAACCTCATTTCACAGATATTTTAAGTAGCTGTAAAGCCCAAGTGGCTCCAATTTTAAGCCTGTGTTTAGATCAGGTTTGAAAAAGGGCTGCACCTCTTTACAGTAACTAGGCACCACTTCTGATGCCAATCTGTGCTTTGTGTCTGAAATGGGCGACCACATACAAGAAAGCAGGACCACCTACAGTAGGCAAGGCGTGCCACAACCGATCTCCTTGGCACCCAGACCCACGTGCGGGCAAAATGCTTTCATTGAAAAGAAAATAAACCTCAAGATTATTGCCAAAATCATGAGTGGTATCACATCATTAATTTTACATTTTAAATTCTTCCAGAGATATATAATCATGCCTTTCCAGCAAGTTTCGCACCTGACTTTTTTTTAAAAAACCAAACCCCCCTGAGTTAGTGAAACGCCCTGCTCTCTCAGGCCCCTTGCAACAGCTTGAAGAATGGGCTAGATACAGCTTATGGCTATGCCTCTTTAAAGTTAGAAAATCTAGTTACTCAAACGGAAACTACAGTTGTTTGAAATGAACAATACTTACCGGGAAGAGCAGTTTCTGCAACTCCTGATAATTCTTTTTGACTATTATTGTTTGCCCTTCTTATTTAGGACATTAAAGTCTCCCTTTTTCCATCCTGAATGCTCCTAAAGTTACAGAACAAGGGGATCCAACCTGGCTGTCTACGACGGGTCAGTGATCAAACAGAAAGTCAGGCAGCAGCCAGATTCCGCCCATCTCTTATGAATTACCAGGAGCTAGGACTCCTCAGCTCCTGCTACCTTCAGGGAACCCCTGTCCAATGTTAGACAGGACAATAAGTCCTTTCCAAACAAAGGTTTAATATTCTCAGGTGCTTGCCCAGCTTCTAAACTCAATGATTTTCAAAAAAAGGTTATTTTATGAATACCATTTCCTGCACAGAACAAGCAAATTAAAACAAAAAAAAAAGTGACCTCATCTTTCTTATAAGAAAAGAAACACAGGTTTAGATGGAAAATATACCAATATTGTATTGCCCTAGTGATCAAAGCCTGTTTATTTAACCAACCTTATCTTGAAATAGTACCAGTCTTTGTATGAGTTTAATTTACTTAAAGTATTTACATTCACATGAACAAACCTGTGCATGAGACAAAACAAGACACAATGCTTTGCTGAACTTCAGAACAAGATGCAAGTTGTTCATCCATATAAAGAAATACTCATTCCAAGCGCTTTTGACAATGCAGAGAGCACTCAGCCAGTTCTTTCCCAGCATCCTTCTCCCAGAGGCACTGGGAAGCTTGAACAGTTGGTGGCACTTATGAGGGAAAGCAAAGCAGAGAGCTACGGCTGCTGACTTCACACTACAAATTTTAGTGCCTGACCCAGCAGAGGGTGCCATGAGGAAAGAATGTACTAAAAATTAACTTTAGGAAAAGTTAGCAAAGATTTTTCAAGGGCCAAACACTTCTGCCACAAATGACTTCTATTGCAGAACCAACCGCAAGCAGTGACAAATTTAACAGGCATGACTTAACAGGCAATAATATCAGAAACATTTACCCTTCCACCTCAGGAGTGGTTCGCCTGTCTAGGAAAAGCCGAGGTGCCCTAGTAGACTCTGTCCTTGTTCAGGACCTGTGGTTGAACAGAAACCTTAGTCCACACTGTTTACCAGGGTAATGATATGCATGCGAAACAAGTCTTTCCAATGCAGAGATCTGCAAAAGGTACTTACACAGCCTCCAGCAAGAATTTCTGCTGCAAGTGGGACCGAACCATCTTTATGCATAAATTTATCCCTCACAAAATCATTCACCTTGAAGAAAAACATTTATAGAAGCTGATGAAAAACATAAAGAAACTCATTAAACACATATAAAACATATCTATAAATGTTATTTTTTCCTGTCTATTAATTTTGAACTGCATAAATTAACAGATGTTAAAAGAGTTTGAGAAGCGCTCTTAATAGCATATATGTAAGTTTTTAAAAAAGTAAATAAATATATATGTATTCCTGATGTTTCAGAGAGAACAATATTAAAAGACAGATGACTGATAAGCCCTAAACTCAAATGTGTCCTGTAATTACAATAGCATAAGGAGAGAGACATATTGACAACAGAAACAAAATACATACTTTTCATAACTTAAAAACTATTTATAAGGTTTGATCAAAAATCACTTTCAAGTCCAACCAGATTTATTCTAAAATAGTATTTCCTCTCGATGATGAGTGCATCACTGAGACAAATTTGGCTGAGCAGATTTCCCAGCTTAGTAGAAACTCAGTATGTAAAAAAATGTCTCAAGGAACATCAATAGCATTAATCAATTAATTAATTATGATGTTCTCAAAATGGTATGCATCACAAGCAATTTTAAGGATCAATCATGTTTTTGGAAGATAAAAGCCAAATAAGATTAGCTGTCCCAAGATCACATAATAAGACAGTAAAAAAAAAGAATTTCAGGTGCCAAGGCTACACAGCCCAATCTAAAAAGTAGAGTTGAACTTTCTGGGGCTTTATGACCTTAGCGATATAAAGGCAATATCTGTCCACTCCACAAACACTTTCTGAATACCTTCCACCTGTCATATGGGAGCCAGGCACTGGAGAAACGATCTGACAGAGGACCAACTTCAACTAGAACTCAGATCCCTCAATATGTGGCTTTGGCAAAAGCTTATAGAATACACCCTAAAAAATGAATTCTATAAACAGCATGTGTAATTAAATGAGTTCATGCTTTGGAGTCAGAAAATTCTGATTCTGAATTCTAGTTTTCCTACCCACGAATTGTGTGAACACAGGTAAATACTTAAACCATGTGGGCCTCACTTTCCTTATCTATAAACTGTGGGTCACACTTTGCTTGAGATTGAAACTGTAACAGATAATACATGTAAGCACCTAACATGGTAGGTAGTGAAGGAAATCTAGCTGCTGCTGCTGCCATTACAACAATGATGATGATGATGGCGATCACCAAAAGTCTCGTTCAAATATATTATCACACTTTTGGATGTTCAGTGTTAAATGGTGAATAATGAAAAGTTGTGTATGGTGAGTGTCCTACATTCAAATGAGCACCTCTAAAGAAACACAAACCTGCTATTCACATAAGAATATCTGCTAGATTCTTGAGTGTCTGCAAACTCCCTTTATAAGAAGCATCAACACAAAAGACTTACTGTAAGTTTTATGGCCTTCTCTGGGGCGACTCCCAATAACTGTGGCAACAGACCTAAAAAACAACAAAAAGTAGAAGTTTATTAAATAAATTAGCATTAACTAAACAAATCAACAGCTCTAAAGAGGGGATCACCATCTAAAAACCAGGGCAATCTTCGCTGCAATTTTCTGCTATTACCTTTAATGGGAATACTCAAAATGGAATGTTTGAGTACTAATGCCTAACAGCCACATCAGGCCCAAGTAAATTCCCTCTCACATTCTGGATCGTTTGCACATCCGGTAAATCAACAGTATTAGTGATAGAGGAAATCTCATTATTTCACAACAAGTTTGCACTTTCTCTCCTGTCTCTTAAATAAGTGGACTTTAGTGAACGTATTATTTTTTTCTAACACTTTTCTCATTTCCCCACCCCCAAATGTCCACCGAGTTCAGCCATTCATTCACTTAGCAACTATGACGTGGTGACAAGTGCAAGACAAACTAGGTTCTTGCTCTGACTGGTCTCAGATGGAAGGAGGGAAGAGGCATTCCTAAAGAAGTGACAATTGGAGAAAAATGCATTCCGGGAAGGGGAACAGATAGGGCAAAGAAAGCAGAATAGGAAGAAGCCTGGTGTGCTCAAAAATGAGAGGAAACATCAGTGTGCCGCCTCGCATGAAGCAGGCACAGGGAGAGGCAGAGGCAGGAGCCAGATGCTGGAGTCACATTGTAGGCCAGGATCCTGAGCTTGATATGTTCCAAGTCAGATGAGAAAGAATTGGAGGATTTCAATCAGGAGAGTGACGTGCTAACTCAACTTTTAAAAGACCACTCCAACTGCTGCGTGGAAAATAGACAGGACATACTGATTTTGTGTGTGTGTCTGTGTGTATTGGGAGAGGAGACAAAGAGAAAGAAAAATGGGTTTGACTGCTGTTGCTGGATTTTTAGCATGAACACCTGGGTAGAGACAAGGACGCCTGTGGAGAGTAAGAGGTATGGGTGGAAAGCAAGGGGCTCTGTTTTGGACATGTTAGGTTAAGTGGGAATTAAGAATCAGAGCACAAGGGGCAGGTGTGGCCTTTGAGAGGAAGGGTCACTTCCAGGAAAGGCAGTCACAGCAGTATTGGGCCTACATTTCTGAACCAAAAAATGGTATCATTTTCATTTGTTCTTTCTAAGAAAATAAAAGCCTTTTCTTGGAAACACACAGTAAGCTCACCCCAAGAATCAGAATATATTGTTCCCTGTGTCATACTGCTGTCCTTGAGAGGGGCTTCACGGTGTCATCCTTTGTCAGTAAGTACAATTTTCTAATTCATCTATAGAAAAAGGTCCACTTGCAGCCTCTCCTGAGAGACCAGCCCTGTCTGTACCGTGTTCCTAAAGGAGCAGCTTGCAACCAAAAGTCACTAGCTTGAGGTCTGTACATATCCAACCTGCAGATGTGTTTTACTCAATAGCCTGCAGATGTGTTTTACTGAATAATTTGAACTTATTGTAAAGATAGATAGATTGATAGATTGATCTGACAGCCCTGGGCCTCTTTCTGACATCACAGCAATCTGCTCCAGTTGGACGGGGCTCTGCCCTTTAGACAGGACCTAAGCATCAATTCACCAAGGTCCCCACCATGGCCTAATGCTGACATGGCAATGAGGACAAGTGTCAGTTGTCATGCATCGTTTTTATTGCTCTGCTGATATCCTCACCATAGAGGAAATGTTTCTGTGTGCTGTGCCTCTACAGAAAGGGAAAACTAAATAGACCATGACAGTTTCGTGTTTCAGGAAAAATGGCAGAAAACTCATTTCACTGTGGAACTAAGTGATGAGGATGCTGATGCCAAGGAAAATTTTCTTAAAAAACATCTAACATACGGTTTATTATGTGTCAGGCACCATTTTAAGCACTTTACTAACTCACTAACCCTCATAACCACCCTGCAGAGAGGAAACTGAGGCATACAGAGATTAAGTAATTTGTTTTGAGTTATCCAGCTGATAAATGGTGAGATTGGGATCCAAACCTAAGCCCTCCGGCTTAAGAGTCTATGCCTTTAGACAACACTCAACTCTGTCCCGTGCCTAATATGCAAACGTGCATCTGCCTCTCACATCCGGCCTATTTGTTCACGTCGATATCCTGCCTGGATGCTATAAACATTTGAATTTGCAATGTCTTCTCTAGACAACCATATTTTTGAGCCCCTGGGCCACAGCTGACTGGACAAGGGGAAGACACCCAAAAGACATGCAGCCAGTGAGTTCAGCAACCTGGGCCCTATGACCTGGTACCAAAAGCAGAGCAAGCCAGTCAGGATCCTTCTCCCAAGAGCATGACAGAGTCCTCAGAGGTGAGGAGCAAGTTAGCACAGAGCCACAAACTGAGAAGATACCCTGTGGAATGGGGAAAGCAGCCAGCTGAAGCCATGTATGTGCTAACGCCATGAGGAAGCAGAAACCACAAAGAAGAAAAGGAAGTGGGTTGGCGGAGAGAAGAGAATGTGGAGCAAATGGACACCAAAGAGAGAGAACACACAGCCCATGAAAGATGCAGGGGTGGGAGAGCCAGCCTTGACCATACTCCAGTCCCTGCTGAGGCCAGGTTCTGGTGAAACCCCAACCTGGGATCCTTCTGAGATCTCTGCCTTCTCTCTCTCTCACATGAACTCTCATCAAAAGCTCCCCTATGTGAGTAGGGCTATGCTCTTTATAATCTAAACGAACCAAAGTGGCACAGAAAACCTGGCTATGGAGTCATCTGGGCAAAGCAAGTGCTCTTATACAAAATAAGCACTCTCTCCTCCCATACTAGACTCACTTATTAATCTTATATCATATAACATGAGATAATATGGTATCTGTAATATGAGAAGAAAGGCTTTATTTTTACTTTATGAAAGTACATTAATTTCTACTAGTAAAATGCAGGGCTAAGCTGTTTAAACTACATCTTAACATTTACAACATTTCATTTTATTCTCTGCATTCAGGTCAAGTACCAAAATGTTTAGCTACATATTTACTCGCTAGATGTATTTTTCTCATCATTAAATTGTAGACCAAAACCATGGATGGGCTGAAAGCACTGTGATTTAAATGATGATCTCTTGTCTCTGTAACTACCCTGTGACAGTCTTCTAAAATGACTAATAAAAAACAGCCCACGGAGCCAAATGACTACAGCATTAGATACAATCACTTCAGCCAGCCTTTTAAGCTATTGAGTTTTGTCTTTCTCACTATAAATTTAGTAATGCACTGTGAACAGCAAAAAACGAAAGAGAGAACCCTGTATTTAAGACTAAATATAGGGCAGCAAATATTTATTTGTTCCGCAAACATTTATCAAATGCCTTCTGTGTGCCTGGTACTGGAAGGAACGGGGAAGAATACAATAAGATCTGTGCCATCCCTTGGAGAAATTCTCGGTTTACCAGAAAAGGGAAACCTAGGTGTCTCCGTGTGCCAGAGGGGACAAATCACCTAAGAATAGAGTGGTGAGCGCCTCAGCCCAGGGATATCAAAGTACTTCGGGACCACAGTGGAGAGAGCTAGTTATTCTGCCTGCAGGAAGGAGGACAGCATCAAAGAGGACATGCTTGACCTGGACCTTTAAGAATAAGCAGAGGTTCAGTGGAGAGAAGAGACATGAGTAGAACAGAGGGCAAGGTGGTCCAGGCAGAGGGCACAGTACGTGAAAAGGCACCAAAACCTCAAGATCATGGCACTTTCAGGGTCAGGGCAAGATCACTGGAGGCTGTGGTTAGATCACAGACCTTGTAATAAATAACAGTAGTGTGATAATGACAACAGCCCATATTTGGGGGCATTTACCACACGCCAGGCACTACTCTATGTGCTTTATGTGAATCAACACATTTAATCCACGCAACAAGTCAACAATTCGGTGCATGTTACTTTTATCCCCATGAACAGATGAAGAAACTGAGGCAGGCTTCAAGGAGCCTGCCTAAGGTCACTCAGCTGTTAGATGGGGCAGTAGGTTCAACGCAGGCAGGCTGGCTCGGGGGTGCTCTCACCTGGTGCCCTGCACTGCTTCTCTCCCAGGCCGCACTAAGGAGCTTGGACCAAATTCTGTAGATGCACAGTGTGGCTTTTAAAGTACAGAGTAAAGTTCATAAAGGAAAAAGTTCCAGAGGCAGGTGAAGGACAGATGGTATGAGCAGAGACCCAAGGCAAGGAGAGTAATTAGGAGGTCAAAGTAACACAATCGAAGGCCCCAAGTTTCACTCTATTAAATGAATAACTTCAACTCACTAAGAATAAAACCGAAGTACAAATCCATTCCTAAGACCTGGGCCAGATGTCGGCCCTGAGGGAGGTCCTGGATAAGTACCATTCTTGCGGTGACTACCCTGGCCAAACAGGGAAACAAAGGTGGCTGTGGACTACCGTCACAGATGCAGGCCTTGACACCATTAGTCCTGGGTAAATATCCTTTGGGAGGTCTGATGCTCTGCGGGACAATGAAAAGTCACAGAGGAGGGAATTTCAATCACCCTCCTGGTTCCTTGACTTCAGAGAGAGGAGGGGTAACATGGCTCAGTAATGCCTAAAACAGCCAGGCTCGTTAAGGCCCTTCAACACGATCACACTGAAGTTTAAAGGACACGTGTGTTTGACATCTGGGTAACTCAGCAGAAAAACTAGGCTTCTAATACAAGATGCATCTGTTGAATTCTGGAAATTCATTGTACCATTAGAAACAGAGAATGGATGTGTGTGTTGTTTCTAACTTGTCAAAACAGCAGTCTATTTTCCAACTGCCTCAAATGAAATTTATTAGTGTGGTTAGTTTTCTAATCTTCTCATTTTAGTTCGGCTCCATCAGCACATATGGCAATGCTTCCTTGGCAAACTTTACCAGAAGGCTGCTAATGCGAGAAAAGATTTACAGGGTACAATATTAATATAGTATTTTGTCTTCAAATTTCATAGGGTTGAGATATAAATCACACTATCCCCTCTGATTCCAGTCCCTTTGCAACCCAGTGAGAACAGAGCTAGAGGTGTGGGAACTGAGCCCACATCAGGAACCTCCAACTTAAGCTTCATATGGGACCCCAAAAGGAGGTTCCTGTGAGTATGTGCTAGATCAGAGGATTACTATGCTATTCTTTACTTAAAAACTTTTCAGAAATTCTAGAATCTCAGAGTTGGAAGGGACTACACAAAACTCATTAATAATGCTGCCCTAATTAAAACTACTTAGGGGCCGGCCCCGTGGCCAAGTGGTTGAGTTCACGCGCTCTGCTTTGGTGGCCCAGGGTTTCGTTGGTTCGAGTCCTGGGCGCGGACATGGCACCACTCGTCAGGCCATGCTGAGGTGGTGTCCTGCATGCCACAAGTGGAGGGACTCACAACTAAGAATATACAACTATGTATTGGGTGGTTTTGGGGAGAAAAAGGAAATAAATAAAATCCTTAAAAAAAAAAAAACTATTTATTTCAATGGCATGGCAGCAAAATGAAGGGCTTGGCACATGGCCTTTAGAGGTAGACAGACCTGGGCTGGAACCCCACGTCTGCACCTCTTCCATGCTAAGTGACCTTGGGTACATTATTCTTTGAACGCCAGGTTCCTTACTGGTAAGCCAAGGATGCTAATTATGACTCACTAGTTTATTATGATAATTATATGAATACATGTACACAAAGAGCCAGACACTGTTCACAACCTATATTATGTATTCAAAAAAATGTGATGTTTCTTTCTACCTGACTCTTCAAGGCATATCCTTGATTCTCTTCTTGCTTACAAGAAGCAGTTCAGCCTGAATAATGTTCAAGCCCAGAGTTAGCTAACTAGTATAAGGCTGTTCCCATGGCTTTATGCCCATCCTTAGAACAGCAGTGAGGGCACATACGGTCTGACAGTGTCTAGTGGCCCCGCCCACTTTAGGCAAAGACAAGGGAGTAGTACAGACATAACAATACATCTTCAACTACATGTTTTGTTTTGTTTCTTTCCCTGAGGAAGATTTGCCCTGAGCTAACATCTGCTGCCAATCTTCCTCTTTTTTTTGCTTGAGGAAGATTCACCCTGAGCTAACATCCATGCCAATCTTCCTTATTTTGTATGTGGGTTGCTGCCACAGCATGACTGCTGACAAGTGGTGTAGATCCATGCCCAGGAACTGAACCCAGGTTGCCAAAGTGGAGTGCACTGAACTTAACCACTAGGCCATGGGGCTGGCCCCTCAACTACATTTTTACTGTAGTTAAGAACTTTAATTTAGTTAAGAACTTAAACATTTCTCAACCTCTGATGATAAGCAACTTTTTACAACATAATTTCTACTGAGTGGCAGGAGAGCCAGGTGATTAAGGGCATGGAGTCTGGAGCCAGGCTGGTCCAGAATTTGCATTCAGAATGTTATTTATTAGCTGTGTAATGGGCAAGTTATCCAATCTCTTTGTACCTTAGTTTCCACATCTGTAAAATGGGGATAAACACAGTACCATCTTCATGGGGTAGTTTTGAAGATGAAATGAGTTAATATACATAAAGCCCTTAGAACAGGGCCAAGCACACAGTAAGTACCACAGAAGTGGTTTTGGTTGGTTGTTTTTATCTTTATCAACATCACCATCATCATCACTATCCTCCTCTTCTTCCTTCATGGAAACTGGAATCTAGAGAGGGTAAGCAGCTTGTTCCAAGTCAGTAACTGCCTGGTGACCATGCAGTGGCACTCAGAGTCGAATTCAGGTCCCCACTATTTTCAATCACAGCTCCAGAACCCCTAACACTCAGCTCTTCCCTGTTCACTCTAGTGGACTTACGGCTCCAGCTTCTTTCTCTGCTCTACAAAGGCATTTCTTCTGGCCCAGACTGTTCTGAAACTTTTTTCTGAGCCCCGCTCACACTGGGCTGTCACCCTGTACTGACTGGCCCTTTCACACAACAAAAGGAGGGTGGCTACGTGAGAGGCATCCACATCAGGCCTCCATCTCTTCCTCTCCAGCTCCTGAATGTTAGGTTCTTTAAACACTGGAAGCACCGAACAGCAGAGCCAAGTTGTAGGTTACGGCCTGGTGAATGAGTAAGTCAGGGAATAACTTGGGAATGGGGTTCAGGGAAAGCCAGTGGGGTCAGGAGCCAGGGTGACGTCCATGGACAACAGTAACCACATGTAGCAGGTGTCCCAAAAGACCACGCTGGACGAGACAACAGGAGCATAGATGTTGAGGGGCCACAATAAGGAAGAACCTCCACAACTAAGGCAGCGTTTCAAGCTCAGGTCAGACAAAAGCAAGTTCAAGAGTGCCCAGCCCAGCCCTGAGAAAGGTAGCTCAGAGCACATAAAATGGGGTAGAAGACACGCAGGGCAGAGACAAGCAGCAGAATTTTGTACAGGAAATTAATGCCTAAGAGACCCCTACTGCTATAGCTAAAGCCCCCTCCAGCACTTTTTTTGTGTTATCTAGTTTCAACCCAGAGGCAACCCCTCCGATGTTAAATTCTTACCCTCCTGACCTCACCATTGAGGCCACTACACTTGCCCCTATCTTCCCAGAGAACCTTCCTTGCTTTCAACATCAGATTAACCTTCATTCTGGAGCTATCAGCACTCTGCGCCCCTGTCCCACAGCTTTTATTCCTGCTCCTATTTCCATGGCCTTCTCTCTTCACTTGCTCAAGCATTCTTCCCTCCCTCCTCCCCTCCCATTTGTCTGTCGGCTTTTGACTCATATTGCCCCCAGGCATAAGGCATTTCCACCCTCCCAACTACACTATCCCCTTTCACAATCCTCATTACAATCCAGTTCTCTACCAGCTCTTGGGGTGCTATCCCAAGGGACTATACAGAGGAGCTGGGGAAATGGCAGGGGCAGGGGGCAATGGCAGATATTAAGATTTAGACGCTTGTTTATCTGGGTTAAATGTTTTACTCAAAATGTTAAGAACCATCTGCTATCTTAGCTATGGCTCAGGATTCCTTTGGGAGACTGAGTGTTACAGTAAGTGAATGATACTGATCATGGTCTAGAAAAAACTTGAGTTCCTTTGACTCTTCCTCTATGTTGGGGCTTTCCAGAAGTGAAGATCATTGGGAAGATGGATTATATCCACCCCTTTAGTTGTTCACTCTGGTATATGGCAACTTTCAGGGTTCCAGTTATCTTTTCTTGTATCTAAACTATTTCCTTGCTGCTGAGGTTTAATCTATTTCCCTTGTTTCAGTCTCAGCAATGACAGTAGCTCGTTATAAATCATCCTTCTTGAGGCCTGGAACTAATTTGTTTATTAATATTCTCTTCTCCAGGCTACGTCTAGTTTCACCTTTTTGTCATCTTTCCCAACTTTCCAAGCTCATCACTGCTCTCATCTGGCCCCCTCAGGCCTCTGATAACACCCCACCCACCTTAGCTGAAGTTTGTGTTACCTTAGTCTCCTATTTTAATGCCCTGTGCTCAGTACAGTTGGCTCACTGTAGATTTCTGGAGATTCAATTACCCAGCTCATGAACTGTTCAAGTCTTTCATTCATTTTTATTTGGTCTCCTATAACCAAATATCTGCCTTTTGATCTTTTCACAGCTTAATACCATAAGTGAAATTGGCCAAGAAAATAAGACTCAAACCCATCCATTTGCACTTATTAGATGTTTTGGTAGACGAGGATGGACACCCATGACTCAGCGAAGTTCATTGCGGTTTGCTCCAAGATGTGTGTTCTTAAGCTATGCAAAACAGAGTTGTAGGAACTCCTATCATCTTATTTTGGTGCTAGGATTTTTAAATTTATTTTTAGCCACAAGAGGAATCTCACTGGGCATCCATGTAACTTGGATACTCTCTTATATAGAACCATTAACCACAAGAAGAGACCTAGCTTAAACTAGCTGTCTGACAAAACTTCCTTCTAGAATGCAAACATATCAATAACTTCTGGAGATATCACCACAATATCCTCTAGATGTCACCTTGAGAACATTCCAGGATGGAAGATAACTGCTTTTGCACCACACAGACAACTTGAAACAGATACATTTAAAACTTTGCAAGCCTGGATCAATGCACTGATTAAAAAAGTTTTCTGGCAATTACCTAAAAGATTAAGTTGTGTTCCAAATTAAGTTTAATTCATAAAATGATCTAATTTCTCTTTCTGGCAGATTTTCTTTATGGCTTTTCCCATCGGCAGAAACAAAAACAAAAACCTTTCTTTAAGAAGTCTTTCTCATGGATCCTAATTCCTCCTGAATCCATCTTTCTCCCCAACATCCTCCCCAAATTATTTTCCCATTTCTAAGACTGCTCATCTCATTACTTGAAGCATTTGAGGGAGGAGAGAGTAGCAAAGTTTGAAGGCAGAAATCAGTTATTCCCGTAACATTAAGAGCATTTAAGTATGGATGATTACCCAATCAATTGTTTCTCTTTAATAGCCAAGTCTATAGCAGGCCAATAACTGACTTATTTGGTCATGCGATTCATGCAAACCAAATAAGCTGTCAGGTAATTCATTAAGGATTTTAAACACCTGAGTTGTCTCCAAACATCAATCTGGAGACAGGGGAGAAACAGACGAAGATTTTTTTACAGGGACTTCAGGGAGATCTGGATTATCTTGGTGTTATTTCAACCGGGGTTGTGATTTTCAAAAATTACAGAAAAACCTAGGAAAAGCAATCATTTTCTTGCAAAGAAAGCAGTCTGTATTATAGAGAAGGTTTGCAGAGTCAGTCTCATAGGATTTCTAACAACCAAAACTTACCCCCAAAATGAGAGACTCCCGAGACAAAGAAACAGAGTAAGACCTAACCAACTCACAATACCAAAGTGACTTGTGGCTGTCCGAGGCACAGGACTCGACGTCCACGGAAGACACGCGCTAACAATCCCACAGCGGTGGTATCAGTCTCCTCTGGACTACAGGGCAGTGACTCAAACCTGCTCCCTGACTACGACTGGGTAACCGCCAGAACTGCGTGCAGATGCTGGCACGTACCAGAGAAAAGAAAAAGCGATGGAGTGTTGAAAGTGTTCTTTAAAAATAACTTTCATTTTAGCAGTTCTACGAGGAATTACTTCTAAACACAAAAACAGCTTCCCTTTAGAGATCTGTATTCTTGTCACAAAAAGAAAAGCAGAGAGATGATTATTAACCTTATAATAAGGATACATGCTGTAAGCAACTTTTTTCAGGGCCAACTGCCAACTTTTTTCCAAAATATGCATAAAGATAATTTTAAAATAGGGGAGAGAACTTACTTATACAACATTTCCAAATTACACTATTCAGGAAATATTAGCAATTATATATGTCTTGATGCGGAAAAATTACATGTTAAGCAAAATTCCATAATAGGAAAAAATATGCTCAATATTTCAAAACATGTTTATAAATTAGAGATGTACACTGACATCTTCTCAAATACTGCCAGGTGAAGCATTAACAGTAGCAATTCTAAATTCTCAGAATTGAAATTTAAGTTTTCCCCGGGAATAATAAAATTTTTAAACAATAAAATTACATTTAATGAGAAATTTATAGTCAAAGAATCATGCATATCTTGACTTTGTATACAAAGGTTAGAATACTGATTCTTAGAAATACTTCAGGTTTTTTTTGTTTCTATTATAGTTTTTTGCTAGTAATAATGGTTTCCCATTTCATCTGATCTGTCTTACCCAATGATAAGCATTTACAAGTACGCAGTTATATACAATTATTAATTAATGACTTTGTGCAAGGCACTAAAGGGAATTAATTGGTCCCCAACCAATTAATAGAAATAAGTCATCTACGAAATTAGACTATAAACCATTTTTTTAAAAACGTGAACTGCCAATCATCTCTTTGCTCTCAAGATCCAAATTACAGAATGGAACTAAACAAAGTCTTACAGTAAATCTTCTGTTTTAAAATCGTCTACTAGAAAAGAGAAGAAATCAGGGAGAAATGAACACAGGTGACTCCCAGAACTGATCTTATATTCACACCCTACTTATCCTCTCACTGAGGACCCCTGAGGGTTAAGGCATTCAAAACAGGTTAGATAAATGGCTATTTCTAAACCAGAAAAAGGGTGAGGAGCCGCCTCTTTGGGGTTCAGAGTGAGCCTCCATTTCTCTCTAATAGGCCGGCACACTCCCCTTCCCTGAGGGGCTAACACCGGCCCCTTCCATCTCACAGAGGTAATAACTAAAGCAGCAAGAGGTCTGTGGGGTGGCGCATGCCAGCGCAGCCCTCAGCACTCAGGTGTGCTTTAAGCTGTTCTGTCCATGGGGTCAAAAGGACAGGTCAAGGAAAGAAATCCAGATGCAACCAAGAAGCAGGACCTGCTGGGTGTGGTCAAAGAGGAAAGAGAAGGGATTCCAGATTAAAACAAACTGGGTCAACACAAGCACATTAAAGACATTCAGCAGGACAAAAAAAGAAGAAAAAAATTTCTCACAATTCTAAGGGCATCCATGGCATTTAATTCAATACCAAAGGAAGCCCCTAACAGCAGTTTGTGAAGCAACGCCAAGGCTCAGACGTGTGTCCAACTTGAGGTTCAAAGCTCTCCCTGCAGAAAACAACCTGCGAGAACGGGGAAGGTGGTAGCCTTTGCCTGAATCACTGCAAAGCAGGAACTGTGACATTAACCTTGTAGTAGAGGGAGACATTTCATTTGCAAGGTTTGCTGTCACCAGGAGGGAAAAGTATTTCAAATGGAAGGCAGTGACCCTTGAAGGGTCATCATCAATCACCTGGGGTCAAAGACCTTCCCAATTGTAAGACGAGGTAGGGGGTGAGGGAAAGAGGGCAGAAAAAGATCAAAAGACCTTTGATGGGCGTTATCTACCTACACAATAGAACCTGCAAAATGGAACTTCTCTGGAGTTTGAAAGCTCCCAGTTTCTAAGGTGAGAGATTTCAAGAGGGGTCTTTGTTTTTCTTAACTTGGGTGCTTAAGGTAAAGACTAGAGTCAGCAGATGGCAGAAGAGGCCCAGAGGCACAGGTCCCCATGGCTGCCACTTCCAAGGTCTGTCGCCACCGAGTACGAAAGATTAATTTCTTCTTCTAGAGCAAGTACTAGTCGGAGCGGGGAAGGAAGATCCTGCCAGTTTTGCGGTTGCCAAATGGTAATGTGGCTCAGCTTCAACTGCCTTGAGATACTGTGTTTTCCTGGATGCAAATAAACTTACTTCTTTTCCCTTCGTAGAAGGCAATCACAAAGAGAGGGCTGGGAAGCAAAGTCCTGCCTCTTTAGGCCAATGTAGTGGAAAAGCAGGCAGGGTCTTGGGATCCTTTCTATCAGTGATGACATATTTTGCTACTGTTCTCGTTGCTTAATGAAACTTAGACGATGAAAGAAGCAGCAGGGCACAGAAGGACTGCCTGGCTAGAGTGGTGTGTCAATCAGCTCCACTGGGCACAGAGTCCGAGGAAAGGAAGGGGCACCCTGAACTCAGAAAGAGACAGTAGAGGAGAGCTCTCCTGAATCCTCAGTTACCCGTTTGATAGACTTTTTCCTGGTATATTCAAGGACGATCAATCCCCCAGGGGCTCTCTGTCCTGTCCCCAGGATGCTTGCCTCTATTAGCTGGTGATTGAAGTTGTTTCAAGAACATAAACAATACGAGCTTTTTAAAAACTCACTGAACACATTTATAAAAATAATTTTAAGAAACAAAACGTACGACAGAGCAATACAAAAGGCTTTCAGATTACGTGCTGTTCTGATTAGCCATGCCCTAGAAGCCTCCAGCCTACTTCCATTAGCATGGATAATTGAGAATCTGCTGCATTTCCATTTTAACGCAGTCTCTCTAACACATTTCAGGCATTCGGATGGAAAAACCTTTGAGTATTATTTCACCTTACACGAATTTAGCACATGGCACTAACCTCTATACAGTCCAAAGAAGCCTTCATAGCGTAGCACTTTCTTAAAACAGTCAAAGCTGTTTTTATACATAAGTTCTCCCACAAACGAGCCAGTTGATCGTTGGTTCTGCATGCGAGTTTTTACAAGATCAATAGGATACACGGCAGTAGCTCCGACAGCTAAAATCAAATAATACCAATATTTCAGAAGGAATTAAGGTCAGTTGGAGGAAAGGGGAAGCTCGTGAAAGTCAGAGAAGACTGATAAAAGGAGAGAAACAAATTTTGCATGGGCAGATTTTAAAACTGCACTAACTTTCTATACTCTTAATAAACAACTGTGGATGTTCATTCAAGTGTCTCCTTATAAAAGCACATCGTAGACAGTTCAAATTTAAAGAAGCACATCACTACAGCCTAACCTCATTACTAACCTGTCTTTAGAAAGCCGATCTGCAGATAAGCAAGAGAAAAAAAGCCATTCCCTCGTCCCTGGTCACATGCAGGGATGGGGAAGAAGTTCCCTTTGCTCTTGTCCCATCTCAGGTACAGACTAGTAACTGGCTTGGGGAAGACCAGAGAAGGCTTTGCCCTTTAATATTTCTAGGTGGAAAATCAGAGAAAAAATAAGAGGAACAAGAAAAATAAAAAGTTTGCATTCATCCGTGACTAACCTCCAGCAACAGAACCCAGACCAAACCTGTAGGCCGACTCTGCGACTTGTAGGAGAACTGGTCGAGATGAATTGACTGAGGACTTCTTTGCAAGCACAGCAGTTGGAGAGCGGGAAGACAGGAGGTAGAAAGGATAGAACAAACAAGAGCACAAATTATTTTTAAAAATTACCCCTGGGTTCTAAATTCACGATACAACTAAAATGTCAAACAGGAAGGTAGGGCTAGATTCTCTAAGTTCTTAATACTGAAAAGTTATTACTGCTGTTAATGCTTAAAATCAAATTTAACAGAATGAAAGGCATTATGTACCCCCCAAAAATGTTATGAACCTATTTTCAAATGTTCAATTCTCATTAGTCACCGAAGAGATACAAATTTAAAAACATTAATGAGAGATCATTCTTCATCAATCAAATTGGCAGGTTTTGGGGTTTGTTTCTTTGTTTGCTTTTAATGGCAATACTCAGCCTGGCAAGAGTTGATGAAAACAGGGCTTCTCAAAACTGCCATTTAATCAAGTATAAACTGAAGGGAAACTTGGTAATATATACCCAAACCCTTAAAATGTATATGACCTTTGACCTTGCAATTCTACTTGTAAAACGTTAGGGTAGAAAATAATCATGTACGGAAACAAGGATCAAGCTACAAGAATGTTAAAAGAAAAAAAATGGGGCTGGCCCCACGGCCAAGTGGTTAAGTTCACGCGTTCTCTTTCAGTGGCCTGGGGTTTCACCAGTTCGAACCCTGGGCGTGGACACAGCACTGCTCATCAGGCCATGCTGAGGCGGCATCCCACATAGCACAACCAGAGGCACTCACAACTAGAGTATACAACTATATACCAGGGGGCTTTGGGGAGAAGAAGAAGAAAAAAAGATTGACGACAGATGGCAGCGCAGGTGCCAATCTTTAAAAAAAAAAGAATGTTAAAAAAGATACTGTAAAAGAATATATGATATTAAGAAAAATGTTCATAAGGTATTATAAAGTGAAAACTGGTTAAAAATAATATGGCTGGGAGACAGGTATTCACGACACGATTCTACCTTTTTAAACATTTGAACTATTTCATGATAATCTTTTACAAACAATATTAAGGACTGTGTGCAATGTTATTTTTTAATGCAATTATTTTTTTATGCATATAAAAATAATACTAACATGTTGGCTATCCTACCACCCAGAGACATTCAAAATATTTACAGTGGCCACAACTAGGTGGTTGTATTACAGGTGATGGTTACTTTCTTCTCTTTTTGTCTGTCTTTTCTAAATTCATAATTCAGGCCAGTCAGTTGTTATTTAATTGTTGTTCTTTTTTTTTTTTTTTGAGGAAGATTAGCCCTGAGCTAACATCTGCTGCCAATCCTCTTTTTGCTGAGGAAGACTGGCCCTGAGCTAACATCCATGCCCATCTTCCTCTACTTTCTATGTGGGACACCTACCACAGCATGGCTTTTGCCAAGCGCTGCCATGTCTACACCCGGGATCTGAACCGGCGAACCCCGAGCTGCTGAGAAGTAGAATGTGTGAACTTAACCGCTGTGCCACCAGGCCGGCCCTATTGTTTTCTTTTGACCTATTATCCTTACAGTGTTCTTGATGTCAGAACATTTCAGAGTATTGCATTTCTCTGTCTACATAAATAAAATAGTAATTTTATGTCACAGAGAGTTGTCAAATGAGGGTGGTATATAGTTATTGTTTAATAAATACCTGTTGAATGAATAAATACATTCAATAAAATTAGTTTTTTCAAAAGCCACAATAATTAAAATCCATGAACAATAAAAATAATTACCCACTCCAGCTATCAACCTACTAAATTTTAGTTGCTGTCAATGTAACACAATTCCAATACAACGAGATAATTTGGAAATTCCTTCAAAGTCATTTAACCGAAAATAGCTTTACATAGAAATAACGCATCTTTTAGAATGTAAAACATTTCTTCTGCAAATTCCATGGGGTGTTTTCAACTCTATCCCTGTATAGCTGGAAGTCAATAGTAACTTTATTTTGACAGATGCATCCATAAGACAGGCACTGTTTTATTTACATGGATATACATGCAATGCTTAGAGAGGTTCTGGAATCAAAATAATGAGTGAAAATACTATGAAAATAATGGTGGGCTGTGCCCTACCACTATCACTAATTCTTCATCTAAAAAACAAATAAATGAAATCCCAGACTTTTATTTAACTTTTCTGAAGCTAGAAATGTAGCATGCTCAAGAAATGAGACAAGAGAGATTCCTACTCTTGCACTCCTCTGTTGAGGATAACTGCTAGCACCGAGCCTGCCGGGTGGGTGACCTCCATTGCTTGAGTCTGTCAATGTTGTCAGGCCCAGTGGGGTTCATATAGTAAAGAATATTCCAGGCAAGGCCATTGTGAACTGCTCTAAACCTCTAAGCAGCAGCCAGTCACTTCCTGCTGTAAATCTCATCAATCTCATCTAACCCTTTCACGGCTGGTATCAACAAGCACCCATCATAAACTCTCAAAAGCTGCGGAGGGCATGAAGGAAAAATTGCGGGATACCACTGCCAGCTGGAGAACAGGAGGAATCTAAACAAAAACTTCTCTGCTTTTTCTTAATCCCCAAATTTCTACAATAGCTAGTACCACAGAGACGAAGAGATAATCATCTGGTAAGCAGTGTTTAAAAATCAAAGGGAGGGGAGAGCAATGTTGCTTCAACCTCTGCACGTGATTACACAGTTCTCTCTCCCGCACTCGGGGAAATCAGCTTCCGCTTTTAACAGCAGCCAGCTGGTTTTCCAGAGGTGCCTAGTTAGGATTTACTGAGCACACACCCACCACTTCGAGTTACACCGTGCACACAAAACTCCCCACTGCATTGGGGTGGGAAAGCACTAAAGGGAGGGGGTCCTGGCTCGAGGCCTGCCAGTCCTAAAAATGTAGCCCGCATCAACCCATTGTGGTCAAACTGGCGTCTCTGTACAGACCCAGAGCTCCATGCCAAAAACTGTTAAGTCTCCCAGGATTCAGAGATGGCTTTGCCTTAAAGGAGGTATTTTTCTAAAACGATGCTCGTCTGTGAGTGGATTTACTTTACAAACATCATGTGAGCCCCACACAGGCCATGAAGGCTTTTATTCTCTAATCGTGATCTACAGAAAGTCGAGCAAGAGTTAAATGAGGAGGTCCCATGTCTTAAGTTTCTGACTCCCACAACTTCAAGAGATCGGTTTCTGTTAACCATAAAATAAAATTTAGCATTCCTCAAATTGTTTCCACATAACTTATGAATCCTTTCACAGAGAAAATAGGTCTAAAAGCCTTCAAACTATGACTCCAGACTAAACAAAATTATCTCATTTTGATATTCAGAAAAACGGAAGGCATGGCAGTTAGACAATGCACTGATGAAGTACCTCTCTGCGGAGCAAAGACGGCTTCCATTTGGCAATGCGCCGCTTCGCTGGGGACAGCGACACCAAAATAGGACGCCTTCCCCACATCTCTCACCATGAGATTTAGTGAAGAAGAAAAGCTCTTCTGCCTATTCATGGAGCATTAGGTTCCCAATATTTAGGAAATCATCCCATCTTCGAGAGAAATAAGCAAACACTAGTTATCTGTTAATCAGAACATCTCTAAGTAATTTCTCCTTTCAGCCTTTTGAAATTGTCTAGATCTTTGGTGCAAAGTGGAAAAATGGCAGGTCAGATACCAGTGCCAAAAAGGCAATTGCAAGTGAAAAGGGGTGGGGGGGGCCCACTCAAGAAACCCCAGGAAACACATTTGCTCCTGTGCCCACCTGCCTCTGGGCCTCAGCCAAGTTGAAAGGCAGAGTTCCCTCTTCCAGAGGAGCGATTCGTTCAATGTCTGCTAAGGTCATTCGTCTGGAGGGAAAACAAACACAAGCAATGACAAAATACAAATTTATTAAAATTTACATTATGGGACTTTAAAACGTTCCTTTTCTTGTTTCCCATATTTCAGTCGTCTTTAAATTGGCTTCTTTCTTTCTAGGTTTGCTTCCCTCCTCCCACTCCTACCTCCTAAACTTCTTTTATTAAGCTAATGAAGAAAAAAAAAAGGCCAACTTACCCCCGTGGCTCATATAAATCTGCTAACTGAAACAAGATGTCAACTTCCATGGGTGTAACCTGACCAAATTTCTGAGCTGCCAGAACAAACTCCTCTGTATGGAAAAAGAGTTAAAAGAGAAAGATTCAAGAAGGAATAGCCACTAAACGCAGCATTAACTCAAGGCACCGGAACAAGTGAACATCAGAAATTTCACTATCATCAGTCATAGAATTCAAGTCAAGACAAACAGGCTAAGAATTTTTGTAGTTCTTTCATTCATTAGGAAAGAGGGCGCAGCAGAGTTTCTCTGACACTGACTTTACAATCTTGGTGTCACCTGAGGGCTTTGAATAAATGACACAGGATCTTAATCAAATTGCAGGTCAGAGAAAACAAGGAAGCAGATATGAAACATCACATGCATAGGTTCCAGGAGGTTGCATTAGTGAAGCTGTGGAATTCCTAAGGGAATCCTCGGTTTAAAAAAAATCTCACTGAAATGCTGATGTCTTGCTCCAAAACTACAGATCAACACACACTGTCACCAGTATAAGTTTATGGAATTTCTCATGCATCTCTGAAGGCCATTTTAGAGGCTGCCAATTAAGCTCAGGTTCTAGTAAGATTTGAAAATATTTACGAAACTTTACATGGTTCCCTCATTCAAAGACTATCTTTGGTTTATTTAAAACTTGCCAAAGATTGCTTTGTTTGCTTTTGTTTGTCTGATCAAAGGATGGAGAACACACATGTACCATATGGTTAATGTGTGTCAGTGGGATAGAAAAACCTATAAAATAAACCCTTGGTTGCCTTCTTCATCCTAATAATAATAATACACCAAGATACTTGCAGGCAAGAATTCAGATTTATTCTCACTTACCCTTAGTCACCTCTACATCTTTCCTGTTGCCAGCCAGAGTGCTGTAGATCTTTCTAATGAGTTCCATGTTGTTAAGAAGCGAATTAAATCCATTAAAATAGGAGAAACTAACTTGATGGGACGTGGTACCTCCAGCAGCCTTAAGTAAGTTGAAAATAAGAAAGCAGAGAAGAAAAATGAACAAAGAATTTATAGAATGAAGAAGATTCAGAAGTACATATATAAAATGCTAGTTTTGGAAGTAATCAGGGAAGTGTGTATAAGAAATGGCCATAAGGATTTTTCTTTCACATTAAAAAAAAAAGCCATAAATGATTTTTAGAAGTAACTGCAACTAATCATGACCAGAACTTGTACTCTCCAAACAAGTCCTAGAAAACTAAATAAATACATGTGTAGGATTATAACAACAGGACCAGTAGTAATTTACCGAGTTCAAATTTCAATTGGAAATGTTTTATAAGTTTGTTTATTTCAACTAATGAGCAATTCTTAAAAGCTTAGACATGTAAAAGTATATTATACACATGCACACGTGTGTGCTTAAACATGCAAAACTATATTATACCAACACAAAACATGCTATGAAAAGTGGTCAATCTAACATTAATATCATGATTTGTCATGTTACTTATAAGTAGCAATAAATAATCATTTAAGTACAGACTTTACATTGGTGGGATTTCTGGCAAACAAGCATATTATGGTAAAATTATGAGATGTCATATGCTTTGATGGAGGTTAAGACCGGTCAGAATTCTGATAATCAGAATTTGTAAGAAACCATATTTCTTCACAGGGGCAAGGGAAACAGACAGCACGTCCATTATGAATGGAACTTCAATTTGAGGTTTCCAATTCTATCGTTCCCTAACAAGGCAAAATATTTTTATTAGGAAAGCACTTCTTTATAAGGTAACAACCATATAAATCTTCACTTAGTAATCATTTAAAATAGCTGACATGAGAGTTTAGAATGGAGAAGGGAAGGGGGGAACCAATAAACGGAGCTGGATTAACACAGTGCCAGAATGAGAAAGGCCTTGTCATAAGGCCATGTCTCCAAAAAGAGGCACCAGGAAGCAAAAAAAAAAAAAAAAAAAACGAAAAATGACAAGCTACCCTGAGTTCCTGCCTATGGTAAGCATTGTGGGAAACTCAGATGATGGTGAAAATGCTCAAAAAGGCTTCTCCCTGGGATTAACAAGAGGAGAGTTATCATTGTTTAAGCGTCCCCAAATTTGAGAGATCATCAGAATTATCTAGGAAGCTTTAGAAACTAGGTTATAGGACCTCCCCACCTGTAGATGATGAATCGGTAGGCCTGGAAGAGACCTTAGGATCTGAATTTGTAATTATCATCCCTGGTGATTCTTATGGTCCATGATCAAGGCTTGGGAACCACCACCACAGAATGTTCCAGGACACTCTCTGGGACCTTGATGTGAAGAGAGTGGCTGCACAGCCACCAGGATGGAAGCTCTGTGACACAGAATAGTAGGGCTCCTCCTGTCACATGTGCCACTGTGGCCTCAACACACACGTTAAAAGAACAAGTGAATCTAAAGTTCAGGGTTCCCATTCTGCTGACTACTCAAACAAATATATCTGTAGGCATCAGTTTTTTAAAAAATTTTACCTTGGAGAATAGACAAAAGTGAAGATGAACATTCGACATACCTCAAAATATAAAGCAAAATTAGTATGTGATCATAAATTTCTTTTTCCTTTTTTTAAAAAAAAGAACCAGTTAATACATTTCTTTAAGATATTCCATATTATCCAGGTAACAAATTAACCTATCCACTAAAACTAGCCCAAACACACACTGTCTGTAAGTTTGGTCATATATATGATCACATTAAGAAAATGTTAGTGTTTTAAAGAGGAAAAAACTCTACATAATTTGTAAGAATTGTTCTTATAATCCCTTATTTACTGAGCTTACGCTAGGTAGAATAAACTACTTCATTAGAGCAAGTTACAACTTACAGCTACCAGACATTCTTCTACAAAAGGTGTCAAGACGTGGCGGCGGATGGTGACCATGATGTCTCTGAAGTCAATGGCTGTGACTTTTCCGGTCCTGGCATTGTCCCTTTGCACAAAGGCTTGCTTTGCATGCTCCAACTGTATTTCCTACAAAGAAAGAAGGTGAAATACTTAATTTATGTTTCTCAATCACTATAAATAACTTCTCAATTTCAAATTAGGGTGAAGAAATACAGATTATATCTTGATTTAACAGCTCCATCTGCTTGTTAAATAGCACCCACCTCAAGCTATTTTCTCTTTCCAAAGAGAGAACTTTGCTCAGACCAGTGAACATAAAGTGGAAAGTGCATTCCACCTTATATCTCCTACTCAAAGAAACCGAATCACTTCCATGCCCTGTTAGAGTCCAAGGACACAAAGAAAATAAAAACTGGAATGAAGTTTGGTAAGCTCAAAGATGTGGCCAAACCCAGCTTAGGTGATGCAGATGATCAAAGGAAAAACACCTACGGGGATATTAACCTCTCTCCACAGCGGAAAAATTCTTAATGGTAACCTGGTCCACAAACATGTGACATAACAACAGACTGAAAAGGGCGGTTCTCTTATGGAACATGCTACTCCTCTAACAGGGTTTCTTAGCCTTGACATTATTGCCATTTAGAGCAGGTTCTCCCTTTGTTATGCGAGGCTGTCCTGGGCATCCCTACCATCTCTCTTCCCATTAGATGCCAGTAGCTCCTTCAGCCCAAGGCCATTACAATAAAAAATGCCTCCAGAGAGGGCCATGTGTCCTAATTGAGGACCACTGCTTTAGAATTAGGAACTGGATGGTATGTGAGTCAGAAGTAGCTAAACCATGGCAGGACCAATGGATATTTGTTTTAATTCACATGGTCTAGAGGGGAAGCCCAATCTTAGACTTCTGTTGCTATTCCCAGGGGATAAGTGTACACACAAAAGAAAACACAGCCTCCTATCAAAACCCATCACATGCCATGAAGGAGAAGCACTCGTTCTGCAGAGAGCATTTTATTATCGTCCTCGGGCCACTCTGCCCATTTCCCAAATGGGCCTTGAGAGTGAGATCTAATCTCTATGGAATTAAAAAGCATCACTGATGTGGTTCTCAAGGACTTCAAATTATTCAAATAAAAATAAGTTTTTTCTTAACATTGGTGAGATACTAACTTATAGTTGAGTAAAAACATTTGTCCTTATGAAGTAGTGCAAACTAAACTATGGGAGAAATGACATGAGTTTGATAAGGCTTTAAAGCACTGCATCTCCCTTCTAGCCAGCCCTGGTGGTCTAGTGGTTAAGATTCGGCACTCTCATCTCCATGGACCTGATCATTTCCCGCTAAGGGAAACAGACCACCCGTCTGTCGGTTGTCACACTGTGGAGGCTGTGTGTTGCTGTGATGCTGAAAGCTATGCCACAGGTATGTCAAATACCAGCAGGGTCACCCATGGTAGACAGGTCTCAGCATAGCTTCTAGACTAAGATAGACTAGGAAGAAGGAACTGGCCACTTGCTTCTGAGAAACTGGCCATGAAAACCCTATGAATAGCCCTGGATCATTGTCTGATACAACGCCGGAAGATGAGAGGATGGCGCAAAAAAGACAAGCAGCGTTCTGCTCTGGTCTACACAGGGTCACTAGAATCGACGTTGACTCAATGGCACTAACAAACAAACTCTCCCTTCTCTTCCCCGAGAGAGGCAGGCAGATGAACGAAGACTGATAAAATATTAATGGTAATTAAAGGGTAATGGGGACATGGGGGTCATTATACTTTTCTACTTTTGTATAGTTTGAAAATGTCTACAATAAAAAATTTAAAAAGACAGTATAATAGAGAATCAGAGTTCCTATCCTACTCAAAAACCTCTTCTCAGTTACGGCATCTGCCAATTTGACCCAGCCAGTTCCTGCTGAAACTCTCTTCTGGGACCCTCATCTTTCTAGTGCCTCTTCCACTCACTCCTTAAATAGGAGGCATTTGTCAGACCTTTAGACTCAGGTCTTCTCACTCTACTCTCCTGGACAAAGACCTTCCCTCCCAAGGCCTCAAAGATTTCTTATAAGGCTTGACTCCCAGATCCGTTTTCTCTCACTCCTACCTGCTGGACCACAGAGAATATATCCACGTGGGTACCCTGTAAAGGCCAAAAAATCACACATTGCTGAACCCACTATTACATGTCCCCCATCCAGCCCTCAATCCTGGTGTCTCTCCTATGTCCAAAACAATTATTGGCATCTTGTTTCCTGGTTATCTAACATGGAAATCTGTCGCTTTCAATTCTCTAAGCTTCCTTTCCCCCAGAGTAAATCAGTTAACAAATTGTGTCACTTGGACCTTTGAAAGTTCACTCAAATGCATCTTTTCTTCTTCACTCCTGATGTCACTGGTTCAGGCGCTCCTCAGACCGCATCGGGCCCAACTGTCAGTGAAGCTTCTCTCTGACCTCTGCAGTCCACCTTGTTCACATTAACAGCTGCCTTTCAGAATCTCAGATATGACCTCCATCCCCCTCTGCAGAAACCTCTGATGGCCTTTCATCATAAAGAGCCATCTCTGAAGGAGAGTATTCAAGATTCGATGAGGAGTTACTCTCAGCCTGGTCTCTAGCACCCCATGCCCAGCCCTGCCAGATCTTCCACACCTTGGGGCCTTTCTTCACATTCTTCTCTCCACCTAGCATAGACTGCTGGCCCTTTCTCTAGCTTCTGGAATCCCACCACACCCACCAAATAAGTACATATAACTGGGCCTCCTAATGGAAATAACTGATCCGATCTCGTGCCCCCTGCCTGAACCTAAATTATAAGACTTGTCTGAGTCCATCTTACATTAAAATCAGTTGTTTACACTCCTGTCTTTCCTCCTACCTTGCCAGGGAAAAGAGACTCTGTCCTGTTCATCCCACTTATGGTGTGGGCGGAATGCTTTAGACATAGTAGGCACTCAATAAATCAGAGACATAACTATCGGTAATCGGTATTCTGTAAAACCAATTGAATGAACAAATCATGATCTATTGAACAAAAAGGGGTTCTCTGTACAAGTGCTTCCAATTTAAGAGGAAGGCAGAAGCCAACTGTTAAAACACCCTGTAGTGAAAAATGACCACAGTATGTATTCAATCGAAAGTAAATGAACACAGCTCCTTTGAATTGCCAGACCCACTGCTAAAGCTATCGTAAGCCAAGATTACTCTTAACAATAGTAGAATGTGTGTTCAGTTATTTACCATTTCCCCTAGTTTATAACTTATAGAGTCTTAGCAATCCTCAGACACTTAGACCAAAAACAGCATCGCTTTCCCGGGCCACCCCATCTCTTCAGAATGCAGGGAGCAAGGACACTAACACCAACCTAGGTGTAATGCCAAAATGGGTAACGGACACCAAGTGGGGGCCAACACTCACAGTGCGGACAGGGCGTGCACTTCTAATGAGGATGGAGCCACTACACATCTCTGTGCCTACACTTCCATGATTAAACATTTACTAGCAGGGATTCCTTGCTCATGGAATAAGAAAGCACTTTCAACCATAATGATGACCAACTTGAGAATACACTTGTAACAGCTCTTAAACAGTGGGGACATTATAAATTCCAGAAAGAACAAGAAGCTAGATCTATGTAGTTTTCTAAAGAGAAGGATATAATAAAAAACATTTACTTAGGTGTTTCTCCAACTTTGAAAGTAGTTTACTAAAGATGTGGGTTGCCTTCTGAAGAACATCTGTCTATGCCGTGATGGTTTCTTCTTCCAGGTGAAGAAATGAGACTTAATTACCTCAACTGATACGACCACCATGATAGCATTCAGCGAGCATGTTTTATGCACCAGACACTGTTCTGAAGCACTTTACAGGAATTCATTTAATGTTCACAGCCATCCTAGGAGGTTGGTACCATTATTAACCTCATGGTAGCAGTTGAGGAAACTCAAGTCTCCTGACAGGAAGCAGCAAAGCTAGAATTCAAACCCTGGCAGTTCCGCCCACTCACAATGCTCCTAATACTTCACTCTACTGCACGGGGAGCTGGGCGAATGCTACTGTCAGGAATTTGATTACAAAATATATTTGACACTTAGGAATCTTAATAGATTATGAAATCTCATGAAAAAGTAAAAATTCAATTCGCTTTATTCTTAATGAACCAGATATTTTCGGTTGCCAATTTTCATGAGAAAACAATAAAATTCCTGAAAGTTTTTCATTATGGCTAAAGTCTTCTGTGCACTCAGAGTCCCAGATTGTTCTCCCAACGATGGCAGAGACCATGCAGGAGAGAAACCAAATCTAAAAGGCCTTGTCCTGGCCTTGCTTTCTGTTTGCTGCTTTCTCATAACCCCAAGAGACTGAAGAGGAGAAAGACAAATAAGGAGGCCTGTGGGAGCTAACACATTGGTACTCCATAAATACTTAACTCGAGAATGAAACACCTTTGAAATAAAAATCCAGGCTCACTACTTATGGCAGAGTGACTTAAAATCAAAGCTCTCCATTGGCACCTCCAAAGCTATTTAGGGAAAACTGAACGCGTACTTAGGGCTATCAAGACCCTGACCTATTCTCCATCCAAACCCAGAGGGATAAAACTGGGACAGAGAGCATTTGGTACGCACGGAATGGAGCCTGTGTAAGAGAATGTTCATTTCCTAAACGAAAGGGACCAGACTGGATAAACTCATCATAAGTGCAGGGTAGGGAAGAACAATGGAAGAAGCAGTAGTTACATTCAAACATTTAAATCTGAATAAATAAAAAGTTCTTAAAGGTTAAAGGACTATCAGGTAAAAAAGAAGTTAGATGGGCTCTCCACATTTCTTAAGAAAAAAAATCAAAGGAGAGAAAATAGAGATCAGGTTTCAGCACAAAAACACAGAAGTATTTAATCTGTACAACTATTCAACAAAGAAATGGGCTACCATGTGAAGTAGCAGGCTCCAGTCACTGGAAATATTCAACTATAGGCTGAGGAACATGTGACAAGGAATTTATTTATTTTAATAGAGAGGATTATGGAAGCAATATGTTATGATGACAAAAACCTGCAGTTTGGAACAGGAATGGGCACAGCTCAACATCAGTCCTGACACTCCTAGCTGGGAGAGCTTAGGGGACCGTGTCTGCCTCTCAGACCCCAGCAACACCTACCATACAGGGTTGTAAAAAACAGACGTCATGCATGACAGGCACTTAACAAACAGTAGCTTTGATTTTTGTCAAGGTGAATGGATTAGAAACCTCTAAAGCCCCTTCCAATATAAGTTCTTTGAGTCTTTCAAAAAATTACCTGGTAAGGAAGAGTGGTTCTGCTGAGTCATTTTGAACTAGCCACAGGAACAGTGTGAAGACCAGACAGGGTGGAGAATGACAGTAACAGCTGAATGCTTCAACACTTACTCCAGGCCAGGGGCTATGCCAAGAACTTCAAAGACAGTATTTCATTTAAGCCTCACAATAATTCTGCAAAGTAATAATTATCTTCTCTTAATAATTACATCCTCTCTTACAAAGAGGCACCTGAAGCTCAGGGAGGTTAAGTAACTAGTCCAAAGTCACACAGCTAAGGAGTGGCAAAGCTGAGATCTACACCAAGATATTGTCTGATTCCAAAATTGAGATTTTTAACCAATAACTTATGCTGCCTTGGGTAAAATCATAAGTAGATTTGGACAGATGACTGGAAAAGAGATTTTAAGAAAAGTTTTGGTGATAACTTGTATATAAAAACGGAGCAAGATATATCTCAAAGACTTCTCCCCTGAGATTACGGGGGAGATGGGAGAATGTACCACAAAGGAAAATACTTAAGGAGAAAGAGATGAGGTGGTTGACCACAATGAGAAACTTGGAGTGAGACGAGTTTAAGTTATAAAGAAAAGTTAAGCTATAAACAAAAGAAAGCTGGAGGTGCAGGTAAAAGTTTAAATCGGGGAAACGCAGATAGGATTTTAGGGAGAAAAGCCAAAAGGCTAATATTTACTAAGTGTTACTAAGTGTGTGCTACGCTCCAGGGACTGTTGTTTTTTCCTGCTTCATCTCTTTGAAGCCTCCTGACAAGCTTATAAAGGGTGCTCTACCATCACCTCCATTCTGCATACAGAAAAAGGAGGTGAAGAGCAGCTGAACATCATACGACACTAAGGATGAAACCGGATATGCCCCTGGGGGGGTCTGGCTCCAGAGCCATAATCAACCTATATGGACTGCCTCTTCCTTTTAAGGGGAGGCCTACCGAAAACCAGAAGGAAAAAGCAATACTCGTAGAAACATATGAGATCATCCCACAGTACATACAAAGGGCAGGCAGATGACAAAAATCTAACTGATACTCAAATAAGTGAGTACAGACAATAAAATCGAGGGCCTGAGACCTTGTGGAAACCCAGAGAGGTGGGAAGCTGGCATAGCTCTGCAGAGAGCTCTTCGTGTCGGGCAATGGGGTGCTTGCTAAATGGCGCTGACGGACACAGCAAGGACTAAAGAGAAAGGGCCCTCCTCCACCTGAGGCCACAAGGTCATGGAGCGAGCAGGGAGCTGCAGAGCTCTCTCCAGGGCAGTTCTGCTCAAGCACAGGAAGGGAGGCCCAATTTCTCTTTAACATTTGCTAGGGAACTGTTTTCTGTTCCCTCTATGCTGGTGCGTGATGATTAATGGAATAGGC
Source organism: Equus caballus (assembly GCF_041296265.1). Taxonomy (NCBI): domain Eukaryota; kingdom Metazoa; phylum Chordata; class Mammalia; order Perissodactyla; family Equidae; genus Equus; species Equus caballus. Next base: position 43,661,206 of record NC_091687.1, read on the forward strand.
TTTTACTGCAGCAGTTTCCAGCTACTTCAACACACACATTCAGATTGCTGTAGGGAAAAAAAAACCAAACTCTTCAAAATTGCCTGCTGTACAGAAATAAACATATGTAGGGGTTACACGACTTTAGGTCTAACAGTCACACTTCTAATAGTTCCAGGCCCCATCATTTCCTTAATAATCTACAATTTTCAAGTGGGTATATTTTGAATGCAAAAATTCTCTCCACCTCTATTCAGACATGTAAGTTTGTGCTTCACCCTGAGAACAATTTATCAGGAACAGAAAAAACTAGATCAATAGACCCTCAAAACAAGCAGCAGATCTATATGATTTATGTTATAAAGCCAAGAACACCAAAAAAGGTCTCTGGATAGTTTGCACTTTTGTGTTTTGTACAATTGTGAAACTTAAAAAAAAAAAGTCTAAACCTTGAATAAAAGAAAGGAATCATCAGTAAGGATACGATTCAAAAGAATTCCTTTTTAGGGGTGGCGACAGAAGAATTCTGGGGAAGAAGCAGGTATAAAGAAGGTTTGCTTAAAAAATATGGTTTCACATTTAGCCCTATTTCAAACAAATTCTATATTACCTCAAGTATCAGAATCTGTATACTATTTAACATAAGTATCTACCTCATTTCCATAATCCTATGCTAATTCGGAGAAAAAATTCTAATGAAAGATCCACATATTCTTACATGGTGGAACGCAGCAATGAAATAGGTAGAGAAATAAGCAGTTCTCATTTGTAACATTTTTCTGTGCTCCCTGCACTCAGCTCAGGCAGTCAGACTTTGAGAGTCCAGGGTGAAATTTCATCCCTAATTCACTGGGTGGGGCTTTTAATTGAGACTCTCTAGCAGCAGTGTCGCATGTGGCACTACTCGCCCAGCAACACCTCGGCAGAAACCAAGTACAGAGTTTTTCCATCTCAATTTCCTTGCTCTTCTGATTTACTGTTAAACTTCACAGTGGGTAACTACTGGGGAGATGTTGTATGGAGTGTTCATTTTTACCAGGATGTTACTGTAAAAGCCTGCACAACAGGCTGCTCAAGAAAACAGCAAGCTGACTAACACCATGCACACAACTGCACAATGAATTCCGATTTCCTTTGCGCACAGAGTAGAAAGTGCAATGTGCATGAAATGTGTCCTGCATCTAATTCTCCAAGTGACCAGGGTATTATCACATTTCTGGTCACCCTTTGCTAAACTGGCAATGGCTGCCATTTGGAGACAATACACAATCTAATCTCTTGGAAGGGCTAAGGGCCAGCAACATTTGCCACTTTTACTTTTTATTTCATTCTGGAACATCAAGTGGTGCTCTATCTATGAAACAGTACCAAAGCTATATTGCAGACACCACCTGGTCCAACTTAAAATCAACATAAGAAACATTCACTCACATGTTAAAAATGCAAATATAGTCACGGTCTCTAGCTACTAAACATCCATGGTCTAGATATTTTAACTAACACAGATGGCAAGTTGGGGGACAAAGGAGAGGCACAAATGGCTTGGGTTACTCAGTCCTAAGCAAGGACCTAGTTAGTTGTCCACTAAGCTGTTTAAACAATTGTGGCTTCAGCAAGTTCTACAAGTGATTGTTTTTTGTTAACTCCTGAAATGTTCTATCTATTCCAAAGCTTGAGAATTTGACATAGCCATGGTGGAAGGTTATGTTTTCCTTTGTTTGGTTGTGGGGGGGAACAATTTCTTTTTTAACATATGTAGGCTTTTGTGTTGAAAGTTCTACGTTATACCAGGAGGCTATAGCAGATACGGTAGCAAACCATAAGTGATGGTGACTATGAAGCCCAGATCACAGCTGACTAGGAACAGGGATTCTCCTGCCTCTAAAGGGACATGTGGCAACCACCAGCACCTGGGAGCCACACGCTTCCAGAGCTCTACTCTCTGGGCTCAGAACCTGAATAACCAAAATGTCCATTTTACACAGAAAAGACAGGCTGATTTGTACGCCATGCCAACTCATAAACCAGAATAATGTTCAATTTGACTTAAGAAAAAGAACTAAAATCGTTCAGTTTCACTATTAACATGTATATGTCTTGGCATCCAACAAGGTTGTCATGGGGCTCATGTGATCTGATGACAAGGGTCTTTACCAATGTGAATGGCCAGTCTGGGACACGAGACACAGCTCTGATTCCCAGGTTCTATTCCCAGCTCTATCAACTATGATTCACCTCTCATAAATGATGAGGATGAGGGTGTCGTCATCCTTGTCTGACAAAAGAGGCACCTGAATATAGTTATGGTAAAAGACTCACACCTTTGTGATTAGGGCTCTCAACTGGGTCATAACCTCACTCTTAAACTCTATTTGATGAGAAGACATTAGAGAGGATTTTTAGCCCCATTCCCTCCCAAGTCAGCTATCCTGTTTCTTGGGTAACTAGAATTCACGAAACTAATGGAACCCCAACTTCAAAACCTGGCCTCCCCACCAATTTAAAGCACTGATGATTTCTTTATGATTCCTCTTTCTAGAGTAATAGGAGGAAGGCCTCTGGAAACAAGAAATTTCCTGGCTCCATCAAACGGGGAACAGAATTCCTTAGAAACACCCATCGGTCAGGCTCCTATAGTATCACCCTAACTCTAAGGAACCAAGGAGAGGAGGTTTAAACAATCCAGCAACACATACATGAAAGGTGATTACAAGCAAAGTACTGCTCTGTAGCCCCTCAGTAACAACTCCTCTTCCTGTGCTCCTCATCTCAGGAAACCACCACCATCCTCCCACTTGCCTAAGCCTAACACCTAGGAGTCCGCCATGATTTCTGCATATCCTTAACTGTCCCCATCTTACTAAATCACCACGCCTGGTCAGGCCTAACCCTTTAACTTCCCTTGAACCCAATTACTTTGGCTCACTACCGTTACCATCCAACCCAGGCCACAGTTGTTTCTCTCTTGGATTAGAAAGTAACCAACTTGTTTCCCTCTCCTCGATCATGTCCCTCTTCATTTGATTTTCTACACAAGAACTAGAGTGATCCTTCTAAAACACAAATCTGATCCTGTTTGCCTCTCTGGGCTCCCGTCAGCCTTACTGGATTCTGTGCTTTTGAACAGTCAGGGCTGTGCAGCCCTGACCACCTAGAACATCACAATTCAGGATGCTTGCTGGAAAGGCCCTATCCAGACTCTCTGGGAGAGAGAGGCCCTGGACTCTGCATTTTTCCTTTAATTTTTATTGAGTTAATGATAGGTTACAATCTTGTGAAATTTCAGTTGTACATTATTGTCTGTCACTCGTGTTGTAGGTGCACCTCTTCACCCTTTGTGCCCACCCCCCACCCCACCTTTCCCCTGGTAGCCACTCATCTGTTCTCTTTGTCTACATTTTTAAATTCCTCATTTGAGTGGAGTCATACAGAGATTGCCCTTCTCTAACTGGCTTATTTCACTTAACATAATTCCCTCAAGGTCCACCCATGTTGTTGCAAATGGGACGATTTTGTTCTGTTTTACGGCTGAGTAGTACTCCATTGCATATATATACCACATCTTCTTTATCCAATCATCTGTTGATGGGCACGTAGGTTGCCTCCATGTCATGGCTTTCGTAAATAATGCTGCAACGAACATTGGGGTCCATAGGACTTTTGGAATTGCTGACATCAAGCTCTTTGGATAGATACCCAGTAGTGGGACAGCTGGGTCATATGGTAGTTCTATTTTTAATTTTTTGAGGAATCTCAATACTGTTTTCCATAGTGGCTGCACCAGTTTGCATTCCCACCAGCAGTATATGAGGGTTCCTTTTTCTCCACAACCTCTCCAACATTTGTTACTATTAGTTTTAGATATTTTTGTCATTCTAATGGGTGTAAGGTGATATCTTAGTGTAGTTATATATAGACATATTTTTTTTATTAAGGTTATGAGAGTTAACATCCTTGTGAAATTACAGTTGTACATCATTATTAGTCATGTTGTAGGTACACCACTTCACCCCTAGTGCCCTCCCCCCACCCCCCTTTCCCCTGGCAACCACTGATCAGTTCTCTTTGTCCATATGTTAACCACCACCTATGAGTGGAGTCATACAGAGTTCGTCTTTCTCTGTCTGGCTTATTTCACTCAACACCATACCCTCAAGGTCTATCCATGTTGTTGTGAATGGGACGACTTTGTCCTTTTTTATGGCTGAGTAGTATTCCATTGTATATATATACCACATCTTCTTTATCCAATCATCAGTTGCTGGGCACTTAGGTTGGTTCCACGTCTTGGCTATTGTGAATAATGCTGTGATGAACATAGGGGTGCATCGAATTTGTGGAATTGCTGATTTCAGGTTCTTAGGATAGATACCCAGTAGTGGGATAGCTGGGTCATAAGGTATTTCTATTCTTAACTTTTTGAGGAATCTCCATACTGTTTTCAATAGTGGCTGCACCAGTTTGCATTCCCACCAACAGTGTATGAGGGTTCCCTTTTCTCCACAGCCTCTCCAACATTTGTCACTCTTGGTTTTGGATATTTTTGCCATTCTAACAGGTGTAAGGTGATATCTTAGTGTAGTTTTGATTTGCATTTCCCTGATGATCAGCGATGATGAACATCTTTTCATGTGCCTATTGGCCATCTGTATATCTTCTTTGGAGAAATGTCTGTTCATGTCTCCAGCCCATTTTTTGATTGGGTTGTTTGATTTTTTGTTGTTGAGTTGTGTGAGTTCTTTATATATTATGGATATTAAGCCTTTGTCAGATACATGACTTGCAAATATTTTTTCCCAGTTAGTGGGTTGTTTTTTTGTTTCAATCCTGTTTTCATTTGCCTTGAAGAAGCTCTTTAGTCTGATGACGTCCCATTTGTTTATTCTTTCCATTGTTTCCCTTCTCTGAGAAGGCATGGTGTCCGAAAAGATCCTTTCAATACTGATGTCAAAGAGTGTACTGCCTACATTCTCTTCTAGAAGCCTTATGGTTTCAGGTCTCACCTTTAGGTCTTTGATCCATTTTGAGTTTATTTCAGTGAATGGTGAGAAAGAATGGTCAATTTTCATTCTTTTACATATGGCTTTCCAGTTTTCCCTGGACTCTGCATTTTAAAACAATCACCTCAGCAAATTTTTACACTAAAATTTGAAAAACATTGCTAGAGATTTAGGAAAATTAAAATCAACTTCAGTTCCACCTGTCTGATCTTGAACAAATCCAAAAACATCTCCAAATCTTCTGGGTGTTCATCCTTCATACAGAAATGATAGCAAATGCTTAACACCCGAGGTCATTGTAAGAACAAATACAAGTAAAAGCACTTTCTAAACTGGAAAATGCTATAGGAGAGGTTGTTAATACAACAGTTTCTAGTTAACAAGCTCTATGGCATTTGGTAACAATCCTAGACTTTTCTATCCCGAGATTGGAGCCACTGGAAACTATATGTAGATTATCTTAAAACTGTAATAATTATACGTGAAATATATACCTGTGATTATAAAACATTAAAAATCAATTGGACGACTTGATTCCAAGATGGCGCCGTGAGTAGTCCTCTTTGTCTCTCGCCCTTCGAGTCTACAATTATTTGGACACTTATCGCTTGACAAAGGATATCCAGACAGCATCTCAGGACGTCTGAGACACCCACGCGACTATACATCGGAAGGCGGACGGACTTTCCTCCGGGAGGATGTGGAAATAGGTGAAAACTCTCCGACCCCGACGGGCAGCCTAGTACCCGCAAGCGGCTTTCTTCCAACGGACGCCCCCAGAGGATCCACACACATCTAGGGCAGGAGCGAGAACACAACAGAGGAGCGACGGTGGAAACAGGTGACCAGAACCCTACTTAAACCCCCTGCAATTACTCCTAAACGCAGAGGGAAACTTTGGAGTTGCGCACCTGAGCCCGCGGGGAGAGTCTCTCCCCGCCATTGGCGGGGAGACCCAGCCTGGTGCTCGGGGCGCCCGGAGGGTCCCAGAGAGACGCCCGCCCCGGGGGACTAGGGATTGCCGGAGATCTCGGAGAGGACCGGGGCGAGGGAACTTTCAAAGGCGGGTCCGGCGACCCGGAGGGGAAGCGCCGGAGCTCCGCCAGGCAGCAGACAAAACTCTCTGTCTGCCGGTAGCAGAGGGGCCACGCTGAGCACTCAGGGCTCCCGGCAGAGGCCCGGAGAGAAGCCCAGAGGGCGGGGCGACCCCCAGCTGCCGTTGCCCGCCCCGTGGGACTAGGGATTGCCGGAGATCTCGGAGAGGACCGGGGCGGGGGAACTTTCAAAGGCGGGTCCGGCGACCCGGAGGGGAAGCGCCGGAGCTCCCCCAGGCAGCAGACAAAACTCTCTGTCTGCCATTAGCAGAGGGGCCACGCCCAGCATTCAGAGCTCCCGGCAGAGGCCCGGAGAGAAGCCCAGAGGACGGGGCGACCCCCAGCTGCCGTTGCCCACCCGGTGAGGCTAGGGATTGCCGGAGATCTCGGAGAGGACTGGGGCTGGAGAGAGTTCCAGAGACCCAGCTTAGTAGCCTAGGGGGAAACCCTACAGGCTCACAGAAGCCTTAGGGAAAGCCTCTGCACAGCACCAGTAGAAGGCACCCAGCCGCCAGCCACAAGGCTGGAAGACCCCAGGGCAAAAGCAGCATAGCTAGGTGTACTAACCACAGACTGTAGAAGATGCCAATAACTCTCCTGCGACCCATAGAGGACAAGTGAGATTTGGTGGGTGCCGACAGCAACGGAGCGACAAATATAAGTGATCCCACCCCTGGCCGCTGGAAAAGCCCATAACACCGTTGCAGACCCCAAGGAGAGAGCGCATCTAGGTGGGCAACAACAGTAGGCCCCTGCAGCCTGAAGCCCCCCGTGACGGCCCCCACGGCAGAGGAGGGAATCCAAAGGGCCACTGTGGCTACGAAGAGGGGCCCAGGCCCAGTTAGCAACTACGGACAGGGTTCCTGGTTGGTGAAGTATAAACAGCTGCTCCCCCCACCGCAGCAGCTGAAACAAGTGAAAGGAGCAACTAAACTCTATCTCCATGCGGAGGCACAAATCAACATCATCAAGCAATATGAAAAAATACATTAAATCTCCAGAACAGAAAGAAAGTAACAAATACACAGAAAACAATCCCAAAGAAAATGAGATATATAACCTAAATGATGATGACTTCAAAACAGCCATCATTAAAATACTCACTGAGTTAAGAGAGAATTCTGACCGACAACTCAACGAGTTCAGGAGCTATGTCACAAAAGAGTTTGATACGATAAAGAAGAACCAAACAGAAATATTGGAAATGAAGAACACAATAGAGGAGATTAAGAAAAATCTAGATGCTCAAATCAAAACTACACTAAGATATCACCTTACCCCCGTTAGATTGGCAAAAACATCCAAAACCAAGAACGACAAATGTTGGAGAGGTTGTGGAGAAAGAGGAACCCTCATACACTGTTGGTGGGAATGCAAACTGGTACAGCCACTATGGAAAACAGTATGGAGATTTCTCAAAAAGTTAAAAATAGAAATACCCTATGACCCAGCCATCCCATTACTGGGTATCTATCCTAAGAACCTGATATCAGATATCTCAAGAGTCCGTTGCACCCCTATGTTCATCGCAGCATTATTTACAATAGCCAAGACGTGGAACCAGCCTACATGCCCAGAAACTGATGATTGGATAAAGAAGATGTGGTATATATACACAATGGAATACTACTCAGCCATAAAAAAAGACGAAATTGGCCCATTCACAACAATGTGGATGGACCTCGAGGGCATTATGTTAAGCGAAATAAGTCAGTCAGAGAAAGACGAACTCTATATGACTCCACTCATAGGTGGAAATTAGCATATTGAGAAGGAGATCTCATCGGTGGTTACCAGGGAAAAGGGGGGGTGGGGGGAAGGTACGGAGGGGGAAGTGATGTACCCACAACATGACTAACAAAAATGTACAACTGAAATCTCACAAGGTTGTAATCTATCATAACATTAATAAAAAAAAATAATAATAAAAAAAAAAAATAAAAAAAATAAAATTGAGTTTTGGGGCTGCCGCGTGGCTAAAAAAAAAAAAAAAAAAAAAGAAAAATCTAGATGCTCTGAACAGTAGGGCCGATAATATGGAGGAAAGAATTAGCAATTTGGAAGATGGCAATATAGAATTGTTGCAGGCAGAGGAGGAGAGAGAAGCAAGACTTAAAAGAAATGAAGAAACTCTCCGAGAATTATCAGACACAATTAGGAGATGCAACGTAAGGATTATAGGTATACCAGAGGGAGAAGAGAAGGAGAAAGGGGCAGAAAACCTATTCAAAGAAATAATGGCTGAGAACTTCCCAAATCTGGTGAGGGAGATGGATCTTCAGGTGACAGAAGCCAATAGATCTCCAAACTTTATCAATGCAAGAAGACCAACTCCACGGCATATAGTAGTGAAGCTAGCAAAAGTCAACGACAAGGAGAAAATATTAAGGACAGCCAGGCAAAAGAAACTAACCTACAAAGGAACCCCCATCAGGCTATCAGCAGATTTCTCAGCAGAAACTTTACAGGCTAGAAGAGAGTGGAATGATATATTCAAAAATCTGAAGGACAAAAACCAACAGCCGAGAATTCTCTACCCAGCGAAAATATCCTTCAAATACGATGGAGAAATAAAAACTTTCCCAGATAAACAAAAATTAAGGGAGTTCATTGCCACAAAACCTCCTCTTCAGGAAATCCTCAGGAAAACCCTCATTCCTGAAAAATCCAAAAAAGGAAAGGGGCTACAAAACCAAGAGCAGAGGAGATAAGTAGAAGGACAACAACAGAGAGTAGCAGCTCTACATCAGAACAGATTAAACCATGGGACGAGAAACAAAGGAAACTGAAGAAAACCGGAAAACAAGACACAAAATGGTAGTGGTAGGCCCCCACGTCTCAATAATCACTCTAAATGTAAATGGATTGAACTCCCCAATCAAAAGACACAGAGTGGCAGGATGGATCAAAGAACAAGATCCAACAATATGCTGCCTCCAGGAAACACACCTCAGCCCCAAAGACAAACACAGACTCAGAGTGAAGGGATGGAGAACAATACTCCAAGCTAATAATGAACAAAAGAAAGCAGGTGTCGCTATACTAATATCAGACAAGGTAGATTTCAAAGCAAAACAGATAAAGAAAGACAAAGAGGGACAGTATATAATGATAAAAGGGACTCTCCACTAAGAAGACATAACACTTATAAATATATACGCACCCAACACAGGAGCACCAAAATTTGTAAAGCAACTCTTAATAGAACTAAAAGAAGACATCAACAACAATACAATAATAGTAGGGGACCTCAACACACCATTAACACCAATGGACAGAACATCCAGACAGAAAATCAACAAGGAAATAATAGAATTAAATGAAAAATTAGACCAGATGGACTTAATAGATATATATAGAACACTTCATCCAAAAACAGCAGGTTACACATTCTTCTCAAGTGCACATGGAACATTCTCAAGGATTGACCATATTTTGGGAACCAAAGCAAACATCAATAAATACAAGAGAGTTGAAATAATATCAAGCATCTTTTCTGATCATAACGCTATTAAACTAGAAATCAACTACAAGAAAAAAGCAGAGAAAGGTGCAAAAATGTGGAGACTAAACAACACGCTTCTCAACAAACAATGGATCATTGAAGAAATTAAAGAAGAAATCAAATATTATCTGGAGACAAATGAAAATGAGAACACGACATACCAAATCATTTGGGATGCAGCAAAAGCAGTCCTAAGAGGGAAATTCATCGCAATACAGGCTCACCTCACTAAACAAGAAAAAGCTCACGTAAGCAACCTCAAACGACACCTAACAGAACTAGAAAAAGAAGAACAAACAAGGCCCAGAGTCAGTAGAAGGAGGGAAATAATAAAAATAAGAGCAGAAATAAACGATATTGAAACAAAAAAGACAATAGAAAGGATCAATGAAACAAAGAGTTGGTTCTTCGAAAGAATTAACAAAATTGACAAACCCCTAGCCAGACTCACCAAGAAAAGAAGAGAGAAATCGCAAATTAATAAAATCAGGAATGACAGAGGAGAAATCACAACAGATACCAATGAAATACAAGAGATCATAAGAGAATACTATGAAAAACTATATGCCAACAAATTGAACAACCTGGAAGAAATGGACAAATTCCTAGACTCCTACAATCTCCCCAAACTGAATCAGGAAGAAATGGAGAATCTGAATAGACCAATCACAAGTAAGGAAATAGAAACGGTAATCAAAAACCTCCCCAAAAATAAGAGTCCAGGACCAGACGGCTTCTCTGGAGAATTCTACCAAACATTCAAAGAAGACTTAATACCTATTCTCCTCAAACTGTTCCAGAAAATTGAGAAAGATGGAGAACTCCCTAACACATTCTATGAAGCCAACATCACTCTGATCCCCAAACCTGACAAGGACAACACAAAGAAGGAGAACTACAGGCCGATATCACTGATGAACATAGATGCAAAAATCCTCAACAAAATTTTGGCTAACCGATTACAGCAATACATCAAAAAGATTATACACCATGATCAAGTGGGATTTATACCAGGGACACAGGGATGGTTCAACATCCGCAAGTCAATCAACGTGATACACTACATCAACAAAATGAAAAACAAAAACCACATGATCATCTCAATAGATGCAGAGAAAGCATTCGACAAGATCCAACACCCATTTATGATAAAAACCCTCAGTAAAATGGGTATAGAAGGAAAGTACCTCAACATAATAAAGGCCATATATGATAGACCCACAGCCAACATCATACTCAATGGACAAAAGCTGAAAGCCATACCTCTGAGGACAGGAACAAGACAAGGGTGCCCACTTTCACCACTCCTATTCAACATAGTTCTGGAGGTGCTGGCCAGAGCAATTCGGCAGGAAAAAGAAATAAAAGGAATCCAAATAGGTAACGAAGAAGTAAAACTCTCGTTGTTTGCAGACGACATGATCTTATACATAGAAAACCCCAAAGAATCCACAGAAAAACTATTAGAAATAATCAACAACTACAGCAAAGTAGCAGGGTATAAAATTAACGTGCATAAATCAGTAGCATTTCTATACACTAACAATAAACTAACAGAAAAAGAACTCAAGAACTCTATCCCATTCACAATCGCAACGAAAAGAATAAAATACCTTGGGATAAACTTAACCAAGGAAGTGAAGGATCTATACAATGAAAACTACAAGACTTTCTTGAAAGAAATAGGCGATGACATAAAGAGATGGAAAAACATTCCTTGCACATGGATTGGAAGAATAAACATAGTTAAAATGTCCATACTACCTAAAGCAATATACAGGTTCAATGCTATCCCAATCAGAATCCCAAGAACATTCTTCACAGAAATTGAACAAACAATCCTAAAATTCATATGGGGCAACAAAAGACCGCGAATTGCTAAAGCAATCCTGAGCAAGAAAAACAAAGCCGGCGGAATCACAATCCCCGATTTCAAAACATACTACAAAGCTACAGTGATCAAAACAGCATGGTACTGGTACAAAAACAGGTCCACAGATCAATGGAACAGAATTGAAAGCCCAGAGATAAAACCACACATCTATGGACAGCTAATCTTCGACAAAGGAGCAGAGGGCCTACAATGGAGAAAAGAAAGTCTCTTCAACAAATGGTGCTGGGAAAACTGGACAGCCACATGCAAAAGATTGAAAATTGACCAGTCTTTTTCACCACACACCAAAATAAACTCAAAATGGATCAAAGACCTAAAGATTAGGCCTGAGACAATAAGTCTTTTGGAAGAGAATATAGGCAGTACACTCTTTGACATCAGTTTCAAAAGAATCTTTTCGGACACTGTAACTCCTCAGTTGAGGGAAACAATAGAAAGAATAAACAAATGGGACTTCATCAGACTAAAGAGCTTCTTCAAGGCAAGGGAAAACAGGATTGAAACAAAAAAACAGCTCACTAATTGGGAAAAAATATTTACAAGCCACTTATCCGACAAAGGGTTAATCTCCATAATATACAAAGAACTCACACTGCTTAACAACAAAAAAACAAACAACCCGATCAAAAAATGGGCAGAGGACATGAACAGACATTTCTCAAAAGAAGATATGAATATGGCCAATAGACACATGAAAAGATGTTCATCATCGCTAATCATCAGGGAAATGCAAATCAAAACTACACTAAGATATCACCTTACCCCCGTTAGATTGGCAAAAACATCCAAAACCAAGAACGACAAATGTTGGAGAGGTTGTGGAGAAAGAGGAACCCTCATACACTGTTGGTGGGAATGCAAACTGGTACAGCCACTATGGAAAACAGTATGGAGATTTCTCAAAAAGTTAAAAATAGAAATACCCTATGACCCAGCCATCCCATTACTGGGTATCTATCCTAAGAACCTGATATCAGATATCTCAAGAGTCCGTTGCACCCCTATGTTCATCGCAGCATTATTTACAATAGCCAAGACGTGGAACCAGCCTACATGCCCAGAAACTGATGATTGGATAAAGAAGATGTGGTATATATACACAATGGAATACTACTCAGCCATAAAAAAAGACGAAATTGGCCCATTCACAACAATGTGGATGGACCTCGAGGGCATTATGTTAAGCGAAATAAGTCAGTCAGAGAAAGACGAACTCTATATGACTCCACTCATAGGTGGAAATTAGCATATTGATAAGGAGATCTGATCGGTGGTTACCAGGGAAAAGGGGGGGGTGGGGGGAGGGTACGGAGGGGGAAGTGGTGTACCCACAACATGACTAACAAAAATGTACAACTGAAATCTCACAAGGTTGTAATCTATCATAACATTAATAAAAAAATAAATAAATAAATATCTGATAGAATTCACCAGTGAAAAAATAAATAAATAAATAAAAAAAAAAATAAAAAAAAAAATAAAAATCAATTGGAAATGAGAGTTACATACACCACGAAAGGCTTTTTTATTATCATATTTGGCAATTAATGGGTAGCAATCAGGAATGCTAAATGTTCAGCAATGCATCACTGTACACCCCCACTCAGAAGCACAGCCCCTTCCAGGAAGAGAAACTCTTCATAGCCTTGGCCCTGGAGAATGTGTAGTATAGTAGTAACAGCATCATATTTTTGAATCCCTCACATGTCAGTGATCTTACGGAAGAAGCTAAGCTCTGGAACAGCTGCTCTGTACTCTTTTGGGGTACTGCTTTGGGAACCTAATGAAAACCATGAGCATTTTGCCAAGAAAATTACCTGTAAATGCAAAATTTTTCCCTAGAGTCTGTTTATTCTTTTGCATATAATAGGGGATAATGATAAAATTACCTCTCAGGGTATTGGGGGATGCTATTATTGGAAATAGAGTATTTAAAAGCACTTTGTAAATTATACAGATTGTTACTATTATTACTTCTGTTTTTGAGACTGACTCTTAATATCAACTGTTACAGAATAATTTGGTAGAAAAGTTTAAGAAGACTTTCTTTCACTATGTGCTCACCATTGTCTACAACGCTCACCCAATAAGAAGAGTAATGGATCTGAATAGACATTTCTCCAAAGAAGATATACAAGTGGCCAATAAGCACATGAAAAGATGCTCAACATCATTAGTTACTAGAGAAATGCAAATCAAAGCCACAAAAAATCTCCCTAAGAGCCTCTAACGTGAAAGGCCTCAGTCTCCTCATCTGTGAAACAGGCAGTTAACTAGATGACATCATGCTGGTGTCTGGCTCTTTAAGTTGGTACTTTGGATGGCTGCACTAACCACACTCTGAATGTTGGTTTCGGTTTTACAGCTGCCATAAAGGTTTATGCCACAAAAGAGCAACCTGTAGAGTATACATTTTAGACCTGAGTGCATTTGCTCCTTTTGAGCTGTCACACGGATAAACACAGGAACAACTCCTGGACTTGTAAATTATAAGTGTCCCAGAAGTCGTTATCTTTGCACCTCTCAGCCCTTTGCAGAGGCCTCTCGACAAACCTTGCATGCTCAGTAAGCATCTGCTGAATTGGGTGGTTTGCCCCATGCGAGTAATAATCACAGCACAGAAAATACTTCCAGACAGGGTAGAGAGTTTTATGTCAACACCACTTAGTTCCATGGGGTACAGAAACGGAAAATTTCTCCAAAGTGTTTTCTAAAAATTCAGTAAATTAAAATCTTTTTTTCAGCTAGCAACCATAAAACTAGAGCTTTGATCTAGAAGCTGAGAGTAGAGGTATGTGGAAAAGTTTATAGAATATTTTAAAATACCCACACATACCCACATATAAAACTGTATTCACACATATATACCATCACTCACGCAGTTCAGTGGAGATGATACAACTGGGCATTAAAGAACAGTAGCAGTAGGTACAACAGTATTAATGGTGGGGTAACAGGACTGTGGCCCACTTGCTTCTGAAAACCTTCCCTGTCAACGAGGAACAAGACTCTAGGAAGGGGGCTTTGTGTTCCTGCTGCTTGCTTCAATATTATCATTTAGATGCAAAGTACAAACAAGGCTCAAAGAATATCAAATTGATTCACCACTTTATGAATTTAGAACAAAAGCACAGAAAACCACACACCAGTGAACAACATTCAAGCAGTGACCATGACCAGCACCACCTTGGTGGGTGGGGAGCTTGTCCAGACAGTACACAGATGAACACGTGAACATGGAGAGTCCTCACAGCCACATGGTGGCTTATAACAAACACACACTTGCTTAGATATAGTAAAACATTTATTAAATGAAGAAAAAAGAAATCTGACCTTGCAGAGGATGGCACTGCCCACCAATCACAAACACGTGTACATATATAATCATAGGTAACTTTACACATGCAAGCCTAAAGTTTGAGTTGGCTGAACTACCTTCTAGGACCTTCAGGGGGATTGAGCAGGGTTTTCTCTATACACCGCTGAGGCTCCTTGAAAGCACAAGCACTTCTCAGCTGCCCCTACAGTTCCTCTTTCTCATCAGGTGACAGGTAGCAGCATGCACCAGGCAGTTCTTTTACATTTCAAGCAGCTAAACATCTGCTTTCACAACCTTGGCGCCAGCCAGGTAGCTGGTGCCTGCTTCCGAGCCCTGCCCTAGAGCAGAAAGGCGGGAGCATGCTTGACAAAGCAAGAGCTGGCAATATGGGAGATTAAGTTCTCTCATATCTTTAAGAAGTTCCCTACATCCAGAAAAGAGCCCAAAGGAAGCAAACAAAGCATTTGAAGTAGAGGTTTGAAGCTCTATCTGCATTCAGAAGAGTTCAAAGGAAGCAAACCAAACATGTGAAGTGGAGGGAGGGGGGCGGTGACCCAATGGAGACATCAAAACTGGCATTTCACTGGCATTCATATAAAGTCTATCATGATACTTCCATTAATTCCTTTAAATCTGGGCCTGCAGTGGGACACAAAAGCAAGGGCCTAACCAAGATAGTTATCCACCATAACCATTTTAATCTAGTAGAAGTTTAGCACTTGCATTCTGGCCACAACCTCAAATTCATCCTGCGCAGGACACAATGGAATGTTTTTCCACTCACCATTATAGAATGGAGTCAAATGTAAGTGAACACCCTACAAAGTGCAGCTGGAAATCTACTCAGTAATCCCTGAGTCATCCGATCTTTGACTCTGGCTTCTCCATATCTTGAAGAAGGCCTAGAAGCCGCTGTGAGTGGTTCAATTGAGCTGACTCAATTCAGCATAATTGATACTTGCTTAAAGGGAAACGCGATCATCCTCACTATTGCTAACATGCCATTAAGACTAAAAGTTAATTAGGCTGTATTCCATAAAGTCAATTTGAGGCATTTGTCTCAATAGCATTATTGTAATTATTCCTCATCAAAATGAATACCACCTCCTACTGCGCGCCGATGTCTTGTGTAAACAACATCAAAAATCCAACTCACATTCCATTCTCCACCTGAGTTATGTAAGTAGGTTTGTGTTTATATACAACTGAAAACGGGTACTCATAGGCATTAATATGTTTGAAAAAAAATACAAAGGCAGGTTTAAGACATTTTGTTTTAAGTTTCCAAAGACCAGGAAAATAAAAGCAAACTAAACAGCATGACAAATTTTATATATCATAACAACATCAGTAAAAGTCAAAAGAGAAGCGCCTATTAAAGTCAACTTATTACATATGCTGGTGCCTGAGAATGAAGACCACAAAATGCCAACTGAATGAGCACACGGCATGGCGTATGTGTGTACGTCCTTGTACCCTCCACCTCCACTCCACAATCGTGTTTCCGACCACTCCTCAGAAAGCTCTGGCAAGGTCTTGGGCACACAACAGAAGCAGGGGCACCCAGGACACCCACTGAGGACACTTCTAGTGACAAAGAACAGAAGGTGATTTCCCGGGCAAATTTTTCCTCAAGACCCAGAATTTAAACACATCAAACTAACGGCCTTAACCGAGTCTCATTAAATACTATATTTAATAAAATAGAAATAAAATTTAATTGTTAGAGAAACAAAACAAATGCATAAAAATCCAAAAGAAACACTAGTTTATCACATAGGCCTACATATCATATATTCACCTTTAGTGACGAAATGCTAATATTGGAATTAAAACATTTTTAAAAGTATGCTTCAGGAGGAAAACTAAACTGTAATCATATTTTGTTACTACTCTTCCACGGGCATCATCAGTGGCCCAACAACATGACCATAACTGAGGGAGGGAGGTAAAGAGAGAAAGGCAGGAGGGACTGGGCCAGGGAAGGTGCACCCCAGAAATGGAGACAACTCCCCCTCCCACAGAGTTTAATCCGGGACGAGAACAGCAAGTGCTCTTAGAACAGTGATTCTCAAACTTGGCTGCACGTTAGAAGCATCTGGAAAGTTTTAATATCCCAATGCCTAGGCTGTCCCTATCCCCTCCACCCCATCAAATCTAATCTCTAGAGGTGAGGGACCCAAGCAACAACAGTTTTTAAAGCTCCCCAGGTGACTCCAGTATGCAGTCAATTCCAGACCCAGTGCCTTGTCCATAAAAGGCCTCGGGTGAAACAATTCCAAGGCTAGATGCTGATGACAACATCTGGCTATTTCTCAAGGAAAACAAAGTATTGGTAAATACTAGTAGAACCAGTCATAAGCCACGAGTTCAAGTTCCAGTTCTGCCCTTCCTGACTTACCTGACTTTTCAGCAAATCATGTGATTTCCTGGGGCCTCAAGGTATATTCCTTTTAAACATGAAGAGGTTCTACACAGTTCATAAGAGCCCGTTTAATCCTATGGTTTCTACACACTAATAAATACTTCCAAATAGGATCGTTTGGCCAAGGTTGGCAAGTGGGAGGTAAATCAGGATCCCAGTCTTACTTATTTACTTTTTTTAACTTTTTAAGAGCTAGACCCACCAGTAAAAACTGAGTGAATTCTGCGTATGTCAGGTGTCTTTTTCTTTCTTTTCCAAAATGCAGTTGAACAAATTCTGAATCCCAGTTAAATGGAATATGTTGATGAATTGTGGTCTGTCCAAAAACTTGCTTAACGTCCTCTGAAAAGAGAAAAGAAAGGTTCATCAAAACAAAGAATATCAGTTCTTCCTTATAAAATCTGTTATTAAACGGACATTGCTAATTTTGTCTTATAAAAATAACACAACTTCAAAAACACAAACAGATTATAAAACCATGGCAGAAATAAAAGTCAGAATCCTCATGGACTCAGTCAAGAAATCAAAGTTAATAATCTCAGCAACTAAAGGGGGAAAAAAAGTCAAATGACTTAGGTTCAAATTCCACTACTAATAGTAACTAAAATTTCTTAGGCACTCACTATGTGCCAGGTATTGTTCTAACGGCTATATGTGTAAGTTTTCAGTGGTAAAATAGAAATTAACCTAGATCATCTGTAGCTCATTTCCAGTTCTAAATTTCCATCTCTGTATGAAGCAGGCCCAACAGAGATTTGAGGAAGGCTCCCACAATCTTCTAATCTAGACCAATAAATTATCCAATGAGAAATGACATTCAAATGACAAAGATGTGACCAAAAGAAAAAAAAAACAATTTTTTTACACTATAATACAATTATAAACAAATAATATATAAATAAAAATGGCTTTCTGGCAATTTTTCCACCAAGCATTCTGAGGAAATGAAGATTCCTTTCTGCCAAGCATCCTGGTGAAATAAATTTTTAATGTAATAATTGTAGGATAGCTGTCAAAAATGAAATTCTCTTTTCTTGACCTCTCCTTCAGTATCCCATAGAAAGTAACAGAAGCTATTAACCAAATATTGGCATATAAAGCTAAGGTACTCATTTCCATTTTAATATTTATATGGTCTAAAACTGTAAACATATATATATATATGTTACTAAAAATTAGTGAATGAATTTAAGATGTCCCTTACCCCAACCCACAATCTTATTTTTCCTATAATTAAAGTAACTAACATTCACTGTTTACTAGAGCCCTAACCTGAATTCCAAAATGTGAACTTTGAACACCAGGTCTAGAGCCTTTTCCACTATTCCACTATTCTTATGCAAATGCCCGCCTGAAGTACTGAAATCTAGTCTCTCTGAAGTATAGAGCCATCTGTGACCCCTAAGACATATCTCATCTCTACAAACTGTCAATCCTATAGACCTGTACTCTTAATAATAATCTGTTTTTTAAAACTATCTCTATATAGTATGTATACATTTGCAGATACGTGTTGTGCATACACACATTTATTGTACATCTTGTCTTCCCACATAGATTATTAACACCTTGAGAGCAAAGGCTGTATTCTAGACATCTCATTCTCCCAACATGGCAGGCACAGTGGTGAGCATAGAGCACTAACTGCTTACTAAGAAGTGGTTGAATTTAAATAAGTCACAAAATGTTCACAACAGTGCAACAGGTTAAGGACAGTGGTAATAACCCTTTGAGGCACTATAGTTTCCACCTTACCAAGAAGCTATTTCAACAATCATTTCCTAAGATTTTAGCGAAGTGCCTAAGAATCACCCACCCGTCTCCAGCCCCAGTCCGAGCCTGATTCAAATCGACTGAAGGACTGAAGAATCTGCATTTCAACCAACATTTCAGGTTTTTCTGATACAAGGATCCACGACTTTATTTTGAAAAATATTGTCGTAAAAAGTTATAAAAGGGTTAGAGTCACTCATTATTTTTTAACTTCCTATTGAAACAGACAAAAATATGAAAGGAAGGAGGTAGGAAAGATTCTCCAGACCAGCAAATGTGAAGCAGTAATGTATAAACACAGGTCACTTGTAGACCTAAGAGGACATGCAGGGCTACCATGTTGTATCATCCAGTGAATGACGTTCACTTCATGGACTATTGGACTGGTGCTCCCTGGAGCTGGACAGTTTACAAACTACATGACCCTGAGAATGTGGCCCTATTATCAGTTCTCAGCTGTTCTAACATACTGGCTGTTGTAAGAATGCCAATTCTTAGCTAGCTAGCTATCAAGTTCTAAGTAGCCCAGCTTATAAGCACTGTACTAAGCCCTGCGGGAAGGGGAGGGGTGGTAGAAGACATGGTGCTGTATCCAAATCGAATCCATAAGAAATAATTAGACAATAGATCCAAATAGTACTGGCTATCCAACTCCTACTGGGTAAACTGTAGGAGTTCCTCATGGCAAGGAAACACAAGTTTAAGGAGGGAGGCACTTAGACAAGTGGAAGAAAAAGGCTTCTTGGAGAAGATAAAACTTGACCTGGGTCCTAAAGGCTGTCTAGTATTTAATCAGATGGATCTCTAAGGGAGTTTTTCAGTGGAGAGCAACAGCTTGAAGAAGGGTTCATTTCTTTTGAAATGAGTTAAGGGTCCAATCAGAGGGCTTGGGACCAAAGCCACCAGGGGTCACTGAGACATGACAAATCCTGCTCCAGGAAGTTAAAGACACTGGCATCACTTGGCAGCAGCAAAATTTATTATTTTTAAACCCCAAGGACTTGATGCTACATTTATGTTGAAGAAAAAGTTGCTATGGGAAGAACAGTTGGTCATAGGACTCTGCAGAAAAAGAGATGGAGATTTTTTACCACTTGGAACAGTTTTTACAAAATTTATTTTTCACTCTCCTAACTTCCCTAATAGAGGTTATGTACTCAATTATCATAAGATTGCCAAGCCAATCTAATTGGACAAACCAAATGATACGTGCAAGAGAGAAGGAGGATAATTGGTAAAGAGGAAAACTACCAATATTTCTACTCATTTTCATGGCTAATCAACTTTTAAAAAATTAAAATATTAAGTTTTGCCACTCTGGAAAACTCAAATTTTCTCCAAAAATATTTTATAGGTTCATAAGTCTTTGAATATTCCATCCTGCTCTGATAAGTCATTCTGGGGCATTCATTTTCTGAAATGCTTGGTCTCTACATTTTTCTGTAAGTTCATGATTAGAAACAACATCCATAAGCCCAACAGTCACAATGGGTTCCTGGAATTTTCCCTCTTCACTTTGGAAAACACTGTAATATCACCTCAGGTTAACGTTCTTTTCTCCTTTTAGGAGGCACAAATAGCTTTCTAGCTTAACATTTGACTGTCTAAGATTTCTCCATGCCTTGTGAGGCTATGAGACCTGAGAGTACTCCTCCTATCATATAGCTGGAAAATCAGAAACTAAAAACCAAAGCACTTTTTAAGTTCTGCTCTGTACTCCGGCTCTCATTTGAAATTCCATGAGCTTACCATGAAAGACACCAGGAGTCAATCTTAGGGGCATCCTATCACTAAACCTTTACCATTCCCCGAGATTTCCAAATCTAACTGTAGTCCTGAAGAGGAAAAAGGAAACCCAAGATGTTCTAGGCTTTTTGGTGACTTTTCAGTGAATTATATGTACGTAACTATATATATAACTAGGACTCATAACTCACCAGCTGATGGCTTTCAAATAAGCATCACTTGGCAGATTTATCACTAACTTAGAATTAAAGAAGTTCTCTCCTAGTCTGAAACATAACATCTTAAAATCTTACCCCAAGGTTGAGGTCTTAATAGGCAAAGAAACAAAACTGAATGAGCAGCGGAATACGAATGAAGCACTAGAGGTATGTTTTGGATATTGAAGGTCATTTTTCTTAGCTCAGCCACTCCTCCTGAATCTAAAAACAAATTAGAATGCTTATCTCTTAAAGTATAATCACTGTTATTTCAGTCTGTGCCAAACGAACTATGGTTAGAAGGTCTATGGTTCCCATATCACCAAATAATGGGAATATTATTTAAAGCAAGACTTCCCCAAATAAGCTCAAGGAAACTGAGTTTATTTGTGGGACTTTGCTTTCTCCACAAATGTTCCACCCTAAAAGTCTGCTTTTTTTTTTCTTTAAAGATTAGAAAAGACAATTACAAAGTAGCAATTGTTTCTTTCCTAAATATAACCTTAAACAGTCAACTAGGGGCCAGCCCCGTGGCCGAGTGGTTAAGTTTGCGCGCTCCGTTGCGGGTGGCCCAGTGTTTCGTCGGTTCGAATCCTGGGTGCGGACATGGCATCGCTCATCGAGCCACACTGAGGCGGCATCCCACATGGTACAACTAGAAGGACCCACAACTAAGAATATACAACTATGTACCAGGGGCTTTCGGGAGAAAAAGGAAAAAAATAAAATCTTTAAAAAAGAAAAGTCAACTAATTTCTCCTAAATTAGTAAATTTCCAAGGCTACAGAGTATGGTTGTAGTGGAAAGAATTGTGATTTTTAAAAGCTCCGCCACAGATAAGATGATCTTGTGTATAGAAAGCCTAAGGAATGCACTAAAAAAGTATTAGAGCTAATAAATGAGCCTGGCAAGGTTGACCGATACGAGATCAATATACACAAATCAACTGTATTTCTATACATTGGAAATAAGCAACCCAAAAGTGAAATTAAGAAAAACAATCCTATTTATAACAAACTCAAAAAGAATAAAATACAGAAGAATAAATTTAACAAAAGACATACAAAACATAGTCTAAACTACAAAACGTTGAAAGAAATTAAAGACAACCTAAATAAATGGAAAAACATACTATATTCATAGATTTGAAGACTTAATATTGTTAAGACGGCAAAAGCCCCCAAGTGATCTATAGATTCAGTGTAATCTCTATCAAAATTCCAGCTGGCGTCTCAGCAGTAATTGACAAGCTGATCCTAAAATTCAGATGGAAATTCAAGGGACTCAGAACACCCAAAACAATCTTGAAAAAAAAAAAGTTGCATTTCAAATTTACTGCAACGCTACGATAATCAATACTGTGTGGTACTGGCATAAAGATAGACATACAGACAAAATGGAATAGAATTGACAGTCAAGAAATAAACCCTTACAATTACAGTCAACTGATTTTCAACAAAGGTAACAAGACAATTCAATAGGGAAAGATTAGTCTTTTCGACAAATGATGCTAGGACAACTGGAAATCCACATGCAAAAGAAAGAAGTTGGAACCCTATCTCACATTACATATATAAGAGCTAAAACTGTGAAGCTCTTACAGGAAAACATAGGCATAAATCTTTGTGACTCTGGATTAAGAAATGGTTTCTTAGATATGAAACCAAAAACATAAGCAACAAAAGAAAATAATACATAAATTGGACTTTATAATTTAAAACTTTTGTATTTCAAAGGATACCATCAACGAAGTGAAAAGACAAACAACAGAATGGGAGAAAAATCTTGCATGTATCTGATAAAGAACTCTGGAATATATAAAGAACTCTTGCAACTCAATAATACCAAGACAATTTTAAAAATGGGCAAAGGAGTTGAGTAGACATTTCTCCAAAGAAGTCACACAAATGACCAATAAGCACATGACAAGATGCTCAACATCATTAGCCATCAAGGAAATGAAGACCGAAACCACGATGAGATACCACTTCACCTCCACTAATAACAAGTGTTAGTGAGGATATGAAGAAACTGAAAGCCTCATACACTGCTTGTGGGAATGGAAAATGGTGCAGTCACTTTGGAAAACAGTTTGGCAGTTCCTCAAAAAGTTAAACATCGTTACCATATGACCCAGCAATTCCCAAGTATATAGCCAAGAGAAATGAAAACGTATGTCCACACAAAAAACTTGCACACAAACGTTCACAGCAGCATTATTCATAATAGTCAAAAAGTGGAAATAACCCAAATGTCCATTAACCGAAGGATAAATAAACAAAATGTGGTATACCCATAACAATGTGATATTATTCATCAATAAAAATATAGTACTGTTACATGCTACACCATGGATGAACCTTGAAAACATGCTAAGAAGCCACTTACAAAACACATATAAATGATTCCATTTATACAAAATGTCCAGAATAGGCAAATCCATAGACACAGACAGTAGATTAGTTGTTGCCTAGCACTGGAGGCAGTAGGAGAAAATGGGAGTGGGGAATGGGGACTGCTAAGGTATGGGGTTCCTTGTTGGGGTGATGAAAACCTTCTAAAATTGACTGTGGTGATGGTTGCACAAATCTGTGAATATACTAAAAACCACTGAATTACACACTTTAAGTTAGTGCATTATATCTCAATAAAGCTGTTTTTCAAAAAACCTGGGACTGTCAGAAATGCCTCTTACTAATGAGTGACATTTGGCAAATTACTTACCCTGACTCAATTCCCTCAGTCTGTAAAATAGGAATAAAACATCTTTCTTAGAGGGTTGTTCTAGAGCTAAGCAGGCCTCATGCAATGTTCTAAACATAGCAGGTGACCATTACAATGGTAAAACTCCAAAATCTAAAGTCTTAATTATTATGAAAATTGTTATCTGGGCACCAAATATTTATAAATGGCACAAAAAAAATTAGGTACAGCATGATTCGGAAATATCATATTTTACACATTTCTCCAAAAGCAATAATTTTCCTTAAATATTTAAAATCCATCCTTCTCTTAGCTCATATAATAAAATTTTGAATGAAAAGTGATCAAAAACTAAGTAATTTTCTATTATGTTTCTGAAAGTATGAAATTAAGAAAGATTAAGAACCTCCACTCTTTACTCTGAAGATTTTTCAGATACTACAAATATTTAATTGGCAAATTACTTGCACATGCCATTAAGTGGTTAGATTGAATGTTTTTACAAATTCTATGGGCTCTTACTCCTTAACCTCCACCACACTATAATCTGAAATCATCAAGGTCTTCACTTATGCAAATTTTAACTTTCTACGTTTTTGTTTCCATACAGAATAACTAAATTAATGTACTTTAATTTCCAAAATATTCATTTTTTGAAGCTGCAAATCAATGAACACGAGTTTCCCATTAAAATAAAAAAGGTTCATCAAGCTACATTATTTCAAACACTGAGCCATAATATCGCTCTCATGGATCCTAAAAATTTCAGTAATACAATAAACACAAAAGGATGTTTCTGTTAAACTCAAAGTAAGCCCTCTCAGGGGCAAAGGAGAGTCACTGAAAGGCTGCACTTTCTCTCTGAACAGCTTCACTGGGGTGCTTTCTCTAACGTGTGCTAAATCCTCAAAGAAAGTTGTGGTTTCCCTGGAAGGGAAATAATATTCCACCCTGCTGATCTGGTTAACAACAGCTTATACGGCCATTGTCTTTTAAGCAGGGAGCAAAAGACAAATTGTTGAATTCGTAAGTTAAATAACATAATGGAGTAAGTGGATGCAGACCCATCAGTATTGCCACATGCTCCAACATCAAGGTTGCCATTTCAAACCCTTTTGACAAGTGCCTTTTTATATTAATCACAGTTAATGGTTTGAAGAGGAAAGAAGTATTCTGGCTACAATTCAGCCTCGCTCAAGGAAGTTCTAGGGGGAAAATGGGTGCCATTAAAACAGAGTAAGTACAGAATAAGTACTTCACACACGCAGCCCATCTCATTAAAATTGAGTTCTCTACAAGCCCCTGTAAACTTTTTAGTATTATTATTCTGAACATATAGGCACAGTGATGGTAAGTATCTTTCAAAAAACAAGCACACACAGAGACATACCGCACACACACAGGCAAGCTGAACTGAATATTATATTGAAGTCAAATATAGTGTTAGCATATGTAAAAATTAGGGCTAATTTAAAACTCTTCCGGTTCTGTACTTAGAGAAGAGTGAGACTACCCTGATATGAGGTCATGTGGCATCCTAGAAAAGAACATCATCCTTCTAGTAGCACTGGAAGATTAACACTGTGGTTCCAATGAAACCAGTCAGCTTCCCCTCTCTGTTTCCACAATCCATGAAAGAAAGCCATAAACTACACCAGCCATTGTTCAACTGCAGCACGAACCACGTTTCCTTGAAGAGCTTGTTCAAAACACATTCTCAAGCCCCGCGCCCAGAGATTTTGATTGGGGAGATTTGAGATGCAGCCAGGGAGTCCACAGTTGTAATGAACACCTTCACACTATTACAATGAGAACGTGTGGTCTGCCTTATTGATAAGAATCCTTCCTATTCTATAATCTGATGGATCTATAAATCCTCAAGATTAACATACTATTTAAGTCATCATAGCAAATGTTTGTTAACAAAAAAGGTTAATGGCTGGCAGACATTTAGCATTTGACATTAATCTTCTATCACATGCATTACCCAAATCAGCAGCAAGAGAGGCCAACTGGGATGCTTTCAATCTGCTAGAAAAAGTTATTTTCAATTGGATAGAATAAATCGTTAGCAGTCTTTCATAATATCAAAAGAAGGTCAGTTAAAACAGTGTTTGGAGGCACAGAGCAGACCGTGGTCACTCTCCAGATGTGTAAGCTTGCTTTAATCATCCACTGTGTTAATTAGTGTTAACTTTCGTTACCACTAGAGAAGAACACAACCAAAAAATTCCGACTCTTTGAAATTTTTAAAGCAGTACAAAGAGTTCTAATTCATTCTCTAAACGCAAGTATAATATCTATATTGTTTTAAAAACCAATTTCCTAAGCTAGCTCCCTTAGACGGATGTGATCAAAAATAATTTTCTTGCAAAAGCATTAACATACAGTTAACCCTACTTATATGCTGCAAGAGCAGATGTACTACAAATGTACACCCACAGTGATCCCATCCATATTAGTATAAAACTGTTTTATTTCAATTAAAATGTCTAACGATCAACCCCCAACATATACCTAAACTGTAATTTTCTCTGAGAACTTCCAATATGTTCTTGATTTTGTTTCCTTTATCAACCTATCAGAGCAAAAACTGCCTTGCAACTGTTGGAAGAAATCAGTCATTAGCAGCAAAATTACAGCAAATTTTCCAATTTAGAAAAACTGTATTTTTATCTCTCTCTCTTACTGAAAGAATAATGGTATAATTTTACTATTTTTAAGTGAGCAGTACAGTTTAAAATAGTCAAAATTTCCCAGTGCTTCAAGTTTTAGGATTTACTGTGAGCTTTGTGTTCTCCACCTCTTCTTTCCTATTCACAAGCTCTCTTCTCCCTTCACCTTACACAAGCACACACACGTGTGTACACCCACACACACACCAGGGGCAGAAGCCCCCAACACAGCCTCTCCATACTGACAGTCTTCGAAAGAACAGGTAACCTTCAGGCAGTAGTTAACTAAGGAGTGGCTTCACATGGTTATTGTGATTTACTCTCCAATTGACATTCTTCCACCTTCTCAACAGGCCTTCCCCTCCACCCCCACTCTATTTTTAAAATGGAGTGATGAAGTAGCAAAAAGTACAATATTTTAGCCATTTGAGCATGGACGATTCTCAAATTATCCCACCAAATGGAAGTGTTCTCTGATACTACTATCTTTCAAAATTGAAGCCATTATGGTCAATCGTGCAAATCCGTATTTAGCTTTTCGTAAATAGTGGATTTTTGACCCAATGAACTGGAACAGCTTCTGAACAGTCTCTGGGATCTCAGACAACACATTCAATACTCAGGCATGCCACAATTCTATCAATGTTGAGGTTATTTACTTCAAAACTCACACTGTTCTTACTCAATATTCTTGTTCTCTATTGGAATGTATATAAGAAAATATACTTGGGTCCCAAAATAATATAAAATAAAATCTACTCTAGGACAATAAGTTCCTTTCATCACAATACACATTATTTTTGTGAAATGCCAAAATCAGAATCAGTAACAAAGAACTTTCCCCAAATAATGCTCTTTCCGACTCTTAACCATTTTCCCCCTCAGTTATCCTTTTGAATATTTCGTTTTCCAAGTGTCTTTACAAAGATAATAATAAATGATCTTCTTTCCAGTGAGCTTAAAAAATGATGGCTAAAGTTCTGTCTTCTTCTAGTTCAATATTTACATTCCTCTAGTTTTTTATATTTAGTATTAAATTTGGGTGCTTACCTTCAAAACTTCTCATTACCATACTTTTAACTCTCATTTTCTGCAACCTGAATCAAAATGACTGAAGTGGGTTGTTTCCACATATTTCCTCATGTCATCTAGCCTGTCTGACTGCCCAGAGCATAACAACTTCATTTTCATCACAGCAGGTGCTCCTGGACAAAATCTAACTGTGAACCCTGAAAGGGCCCCTCCAAACACCAACATACATGTCAGAGAATTAGCTAGAAAAGGACATTAGAAATCGCCTCATTAGTTCTGTGGATTTTGTTTAGGTCTCACACATAAAAGAAAGGTCTTTTTCAAATAAGTCTGACAAAGTTAAAGAGATTTATTTTTCTGTAGGACTTCTAGGAGCCTTAATAAACTAAAAATTGTAGGCTTTATGATTGTCTGGTAGGAGAATCCTTTTTCACATGCTTACTACCATAAATAGGATACACCACTATAAAGTACCCAAACTTACAATATCATTCAATAGTGATGATTAAAGGACAAGAGGCCACTGCAGATTCCAATAAAAGAGGAAGACTGGGCTAGTTTCTTTCGGATTTCAGGCCAAATGACAGCTGAAGCAGTGAGCAAGCCAAAGACTCCCAGTAAGGTACAGGGTGTAGACTATCTTACACTTGAAGTTTTTAACAGCAGTGCTGGAAAACTCTTAAATAAGATATATGTCCCTCTATAAAAAGCAGTTCTAATCTTTCAGTGGATCACTGAGCCCTTTGAGATTTACTAAGAGCAAATGCTCATTTAGACAAAATATTACTAACAACTGTGGCCATTCATGGACTCCCTGACACTCATCCAGAACCCCAGAGTTGAGAACCCTTGTCTTTAAAGTTCAATTAAAAACTGCAGACCCACACACACCACTGCCGCCACCACCACCACATACTTAACGAAATTGGGAGCTTATGTTCACATACTAAAAATGACAACTTTAAAACTGCATTAAAAACATTTCATGAAATTTTGTTCACTGTAATGGAAAAGATAAAGAAGTCAAAGGAAGAGAAAAACATGTAATGGCATCATGCAAATAAAAATTTTACATTTCAACCTAAGGAAGTGCTATGGTATAGAACATACTTTGAATTTTCAGGGGTCCAAATGTGACTTTCACTAGACAAAAGTAAGATTCAGGTCCTCCATCACTACTGAGCTAGGCCATTACTGTTGCCTACTGCAGATTCAACAACTGAAGAAATATTGATAAATAGGAATAGTTAACATTAAAATAGCATCATGAAAAGACCGATGACTAGTGGGTGCACTAAATATATCAGATTAACAGTTTCATTAATCACACACACATACTTTCTTAAAATTCATAATGAAAATGCTCTGTTCTCCCAGAATCATTAAATGAAACTTGGGAAAATAAAAGTGTTTGAAAAACAACCATTTACAACGTGTCTGCACCAATGTGCTCAGAGGCCCCATACGCCCTTTCAAACCCTGACTTTCGGTTCCTCCACTGACAAAATGGGAGTGATGATCTGCCTGCTTCACAGAGGGCCTGGAAGCCTACACAATGACCACAGGCACTTCTGCCTCAGGCTTTGCCCCACGTTCCAATTAATGCAACAAAACCCACCTTGCCCAAGCATCATTTCTATCCTGTCTCCGTCCTCGAAAGGGCCCTGCGGGACTCCCAATTGCCTCTCCTATCAAATAAAAACTGCTCAGAGCCCTGTGGCGGGTGCTCCATCACATGGCACCCACGTCTCTTAAGCTGCACATTCCAATCAAGGGCCTCCTCTACTACCCTCAACCTGTAAAAGACCACCTCCCCACCCACCCCCACGCTGTGATTCCCTGTCCACTCGGAATTCTGTTACATCAAACGAGAAAGCTTCCTGGGTAAAGCCCACGTAAAGGGCATTTCAACAAATTACCTGGATGTCTGTGTGACCGAGGCAACTTTCTATGTATACTGAGAACTCTAATCCAGGTACGTTCTTCCTAATAATTACTTTCCACTATGGCCATATAAACAAAATCTTAACTAAGGCATTTGCTTACTGTGCTTTACTTCTTCGCGAAGGAGTGTTAAATCCCCCTAATGTCTGATATAGACTGAGAAACCAGCATGGACTAATTGGCACCTATCTAGGTTGTGAAGGAAGGGCCCACCTCACAGAGCATACCCACCACCAGAGGGAGGCAGTATGCCATAGTGAACAACACCTGGCTGTCACCAGGCTGCCACCCTGGCTCTACCACGGTCAACTCCAGGACTGTGGACAAGTTACTTAACCTCCCCCCAAGGCCAATTCCTCATCAGAAAAAAGAGAATTATAATGGTATAGATCTCCTAAATTGTGGGGATTAAATAAAAAATTACATACAAGGCACTTAAGCCCAAGGGTGGGTATATAGTAGGTGATCAACAAATTTAAAGATTCAAAGGATGGTTACACTCCTTCTCTCAAGAGATTGTGTAAAACCACAGGATTCTGGAGCAGGACAAGCTCAGTAGCTACTACCAGATCCCTCTTCCTTTCCTTTGACCCCCTTTTCACCCCACAGCCAATCAGCAGCCACATCATATATGATTCGTCCTTAAGAATGGCCCTGGAGGGGTCCAGAGATACAAGTCTAGTCCAGGCCTCCACTACCCCTGCTTAGACTGTTGTGGTACCTCCCAAGTGACCATCACCTCCAGACCCCCACAGCTCCAACCCTTCCTGCAATACAGCGCACATCACGTCACCTCAGTGTTCACAGATTCTCCTCCAGATCTGCTTAGATAGCCTCCGTCCCACCTACCCACTTTACATTACAGCCAGTACATCCTGACATCACATTTTACATTTTTTATTTGCTTGCTGTCTCTCTTCCTAAAATGTAGCTCTCTGAAGAGAAGGATGTTTAAGTCTTGTCACAGCTATATCTCCAGACTTACAACATAGTAAGCATTCAAGAGCTATCCCTGTCTTTACTTAGTCTTTTATCTCATCCAGTTAAATGGCTTCAAACGCCGTCTATTTGCCAAAAACCTCCAAACTTCTACCTCCCAGTTCCACACTTATCTATGTACCTGTCTGACATTCTCATGAAGATATCCAACAGGCATCAAACAAACACATCCAAAAGAAAGCTCCTGTATTCCCCCATCACGCCCCCAACAAGCCTGCTGTCCTCCCCAATTCAGTTGATAATTCTAGTCTTCCACTTGATCTGGCCAAAGATTTTGAAATCATTCTTGTCTCCTCTCTCTCTTTCATAACACTTCCAATCCATCAGAGATTCTGTTGATTCTCTCTTCAAAATATCCCTATCATGGGGCCAGCCCTGTGACATAGCAGTTAAGTTCGCATGTTCTACTTCAGCGCCCTGGGGTTTGCCAGTTCAGATCCCGGGTATGGACCTACGCACTGCTTGTCCAGCCATGCTGTGGCAGGCGTCCCACATATAAAGTAGAGGAAGATGGGCACAGATGTTAGCTCAGGGCCAGTCTTCCTCAGCAAAAAGGGGAGGATTGGCACCAGATGTTAGCTCAGGGCTGATCTTCCTCAAAAGAAAAAAAGAAAAAAATTATCCCTAACCTCACTCAGGTCCAAGCCACCAGGATCCCTCACCTGGATTACTGCAATAGCCTCCTAACTGTCCTCTCTCTTTCTACTGTGGCCCCTCCATGGTCTATTCTTAACACAGCAGCCAGAGAGATCCTGTTAAAACATAAACTAGATCACGTCACTCCTCCGCTAAAAAAAAAAAAAAGAAAAAAATCCTGCAATGGGTTCACTTACCATCAAAGTCCAAGTCCTAGTCTTGGCCTACAGGGCCCTACTTAATCAGACCTGTTACTTGTCAAGCTCCTCTCTTACCAGGCCCCCCCTGCCTCACTCAGTTCACAGGGGTCCTCCTTGCTGTTCCTCAAACCTGCGAAATACAGTCCAGCCTTCAAACCTGGGCGACAGCCGTTCCTTTGGCTGGGACAGTCTCTTCCCTCCTCCATCTCCATAGCTACATGAACAATTCCCTCAGCTCTTTCAAATTTGTGCTCAAAGTCACTTCTCAATGAAGCCAATCCTGAACACTCGATTTAGGACAGCTCTATTCTCATACTCCTGAAACCTCCTACCATGCTCTACTTATTTTTTCCACATCACTTATGTCCTAACAAACTATATAATTTACTTATTTATTATTTTTATTTTTTTCCCCCTGCTGGACTGTAAGCTCCATGAAAGAGGAAATCTTTGTTTTATTTACTCATATATCTCAAGCAATTAGAACAGGCTTGGCACATCATAGTTGCTCAATAAAAGTCTGCTAAACTAATATGTTGGATAAATAAATGTATTTGTTGAATGACTGAAAGAATTAATCTCTTTTCCCAGTTATTCAAGGTCATCTTTAGCAGCACTCGAATCTATCTCTACAATTTTATCTTGTACTCCTCCCTAAGTTCCTGTCATAGGAACTCCCTGTGAGGCCCTGATCCCATACCTCACCGTGCTCCCTCCACTCTAAGCCTTTGCTCACGTGGTCTCCTCCACCTCAAATCCTCCTCTCTCCACCCCACCTCCAAGCCCATTTTGAACACAACACCTCTGTCTGCATGAGTCTTCACACTTTTCACGAAGTTCTTTTATATCCCATGAGGATGTTCACCTCTTTCAAAGACAGACAAAAAAAGTTGCACAACCCATTAGCAATCAGGGAAATGCAAATTAAGGCTACATGGTGAGATATTACTAAAATAAAAGTGACTGACAATACCAAGTGTTAAAGATGTAGAATAACTGGAACTCTCATAGACTGACAGTGTGAAAGTAAACTGGTACAACCACTATGGACAACTGTTTGGCAGTATCTCCTGAAGCTAAATATTCCCATTTTCTATGACCCAGCAGGTCTCCTAGAAATGCCTACACACACACGTCCCACCTCCCACACACCCAAAAATATGTAAAAGAATGTTCAAAGCACATTATTTGCAGCAACCAAAACTGGAAATGTGCAGATGCCTATCAACAGTAGAAAGAATAAATAAATTAGGATAGAGTCATACAATGGAATATTATAGAGAAAAGAAAAAGAACAAAGTATTTAAACGCACACACAACAAAAACATGGATGAATCTCACAAATAAAATTAGAACAAAAGAAGTCAGAATGAAAGAGTATGTTCTATATTGTTCCATTTTTATTAAGTTTAAAAACAGGCAAAAACCAAATGACAGGGATCAATGTCAGTTGTTACCACTGGGACTAGGGGCCAGTAACTGAGAAAAGACCTGTAAAGTGCTGGTACCATTCTCTTTCTGATCTGGATGGTGATAAAACAGTATATACACTGTGCAAAAAATTCATCAAGATGTATACTTATGATTTATGCATCTTCTGCATGTATGCTATATTTCAATAAAGTATACTTTTAAAAGTTAAAAGTAAAAAAATCGCTATCATATAATATGCTAAAAATGCAAATGAAAACAGAACAAAACATTTTTTCTCTACACACACAGAATCACAAATTATTAAGTAGCATTTCCCACTTATACTGATATCCTGTAACACACCTGTTGATATGTCAAAATACTTAAAAATATATCTGGCATCAGAATAAGAAAACAGTGAGAACAAGAATATTGGAGATACCTTTTCCCTCAAAAGAAATAGGAGACATAATGAACCAGATATCAAAGGAACAAAATTGTCCTAATCAAGATCTTTTCATTATAGCAAACTCAGGGAGTGATCAAACATGAAAATACGGTAAACATAAACAAGGCCTCAGAGAAAACAGGGCAAGGTTTCACTGAAACGTGACACTTGACTATCTGCCCCTCACACCACTGGATTTCTGTTTAGTGTATCGGAATCAGCGTTAGCGGGAGCATGAAACTGCCAGCTTGTTGACAAACACCAGTGCTTACTGAGCTTAGTGATACTAGCCCTGCTTCAAACAAGCTCGTATGTGGAAACGCAATATGTAAACAGATAAAGAGTGTAAGTGCTTTCCTCTGATGAAACGCAAAGCCGGGAGACACAAGGGATCTGAGGCCACTCGCCAGTTCCCCTACCGCCCACGGGAGGGCCCCAGATGAAACTCTGTATAGGGGGAGAACCAGGCTCACCCATGACAAGTGACTGAGCCAATCACGGAGGTAAAAAAGGGGCCCTTCCTCTCTCATGCTCCATGCTTACTCCTCCCAAAGATGCACCCCCAGGTAGACAACCTTCTGAAATACAAAGAGTCATTCTTGGGTGAAGGTTTACAAGGAGCTAAGGAAGTGACCAGAGCTAACCGTGCCACTATACAGACCTCATAGAGCCTCATATCAACAGACAGCCAGGTCACAGGTTGGAATTCTCTTAATACTATGGCTTTAGGAGACCAGGATTGACCAGGTAAGTCCTCTTTTCTGCCCAACTCCATTTTTTCTTTTTTTAATTTCCTCAACCCCATTATGAGTTTCCCAGAAAACATACTTATTGCTAGCTTCTTCTGAACATATCTGCTGTTGAAACTAAACTCCCTAGGCTGCCACATCCCTGAAATGATTTTGTTTACTTGAACAAAAGCCTGTTATACACAGCACCCATCTCCACTGGATGAATCTACCCTACCTTATGAAAAATGTTGTCAGCTATAGGGGCCGTCCCCAGGGCCAAGTGGTTAAGTTCACGCACTCTGCTCCAGCGGCCCAAGGTTCTGCCAGTTCAGATCCTGGGCACGGACATGGCACCGCTCATCAGGCCATGCTGAGGTGGCATCCCACACAGCACAACCAGAGGCACTCACAACTAGAGTATACAAATATGTACTGGGAGGGTTTTGGGGAGAAGGAGGAGGAAAAAAAAAAAAAAAAAAGAACACTGACAACAGTTGTTAGCTCAGGTGCCAATCTTTAAGAAAAAAAAAGGAAATCATCCCTCTTAAAAAAAAAGTCAGCTATTATTTTGCAATTTGATGATCATTTGGGTCTCTTCTTTGTACTATGCATCTCTCTTTCAGTTTAATCCTAAATAGGGATTAATAGCTCAGAAAAGCCCAGGCTACATTTTATGGTACCCGCAGGGTGAGGACCCCATCAGCTCATCATAAATGGATAGGGGACATGTGCTGTTTATGTTTTGTGAAACAGGCAGATGGTGGAACAAACCACCTGGGGAAGGCAGGGTACTGGGCGGAGGGCTGTACATTCTTTGACAACAGTCATATGCAACTGATGATGTAACCATAATTTTAGCTCCTTGGAAGCCCCAATTTCTTATTTCAATCTCTATGTCCTAAGAGATAGGATACTGTTCAACAAAGAAAAAATGGCAAGGAAACTCCTGAATAACTGGCCAGTGATTAAACTGAAAGTTTAAAAATAAAGGGCTTTCCAAAGAACAAGAAAAAAAGAAGAAACATAAAATCCTTTGTTCTCTTGAGTTATTTCTTTTAGTAATATTATTTTTATAAAGGGCTTTGTTTTCTAGACAGCACCTTTATATGCGGTAGATCTTTTAGTCCTTACATAGTGTTGTAAGGTAGGTTGTTACCCTGATTTTAAAGATGAGGAAAATAAGGCTCAGTAAGTTGAACTGACTTGCCCATCAACAAACCACTAATAAGCAGCAGAAACAGAATTCTCACGCGACTGTTCTTCGTTCTACAGTTCACAGATGACTCCCGTCTCCTACATCCTGCTTCTTCGCCTGTTCTTTTCTTGTAATCACACTAACGCACACAGCCCTCTCTGCACTGGTCTCTTGTTTCTTTCCTCCACCCGGCCAGTGGTGTGGCTGGTGCCAACAGAGCTCACCACTTCATGCCCGTGAAGGGAAGATTATTGGAGTCAAGGAAAACATCTGAGGTCCATTCCTCATTGTCCCGTCTCTAGCCTAGCTTTCTCCCAGTCCTCCTTCCAGACTTGTTGCAGAAAGGAGGGAGACGAGAGAGACCACACCTGCACTAAACCCAGTCAAACTTACAGGGTTTTCTTTGTTCATCCCAAGGAAACGCTATCATAACATTTTCATCAAACTGGCTTCCACTGGTAAATCAATGCCACCACGAGCTAGCTGCTCATTTATTACTCGAAGATTTTAATGGGGACATTTTTTATTGGTGTTCCACTGAAAAGTTGTGGTCACAGTGATGCTAAGAGGAATTAGGTGATGGAAAAGGAAAAAACTAAAATTATTCCAGGGATTTTTAAATATTAAATAATCCTCATGAAGTGTTAACAGAAAGCATCTGAACTTCTAGGTTATGTGAAACAAAACCAGGCAAATATATGTGGTTTTGTCTCTGCCCCAGTGGATCTAGCCTTAAATAACTGTCATGCCAAATGGCCATGGAGGAATGGGTGGGGGAGGGGGATGGCTGCTGGAATAAATCTATCATACTGTCTTACCTATACTTGATGTATTATCTTCATTTCTGATAAAGCAAATAAAGACTTGAGAGGATAATTAATTTGGCTCAGAGACAAAAGTGGCAGAGCTGGAAGTAGCTAAGTCTCTCTAACTCCAGAACCCTTCCAGAACTAATTCCAAAACAGATGGTTCTATATTACACCATCTGTATTTTCCCCTCATCTGTACATTTCCCACAATCCATCATATAAGACAAGCCCAAGAGGTCTGAATGAATGGGAAACTACAAATAAAGACAACTGAAATGGACACATCAGCCATCTCCCCTGAATGCACAATCTGTATGCACAAAAGGGCTCCTAAATTCTTCTTGGGTGAGGCTCTCTCTAGCAGGGTCACACACACAGACAACACATGCCGGACACTACACGGTCCAAGGGAAACATGGTACTTCCTGTCAAATCCATCTTTAGTAGCCAGTTTATTTTTAAAAAAGAACTTACCACAGCCCCACCACTTCCTGGTCTTCCCATTCTTCTAATACTTAAAAAACTTCAGAGTTTTCTGCAGTTTGGCAGCTAATCTCCCTGAAGATGCTTCTGCCCTTCAAAATAAAGACGGCAGCAGCACAGCAGGCACTGTCAACCCAGGTGGGGGGCCGCATTGTTGAGGAGAACGAGGTTCTTCACCTATCACTCTGAACTACCACCTTGTGCAGCACCCCCGGCCTCAGGCTACTCTATGAGGACAAGGGAAGGACACCAAGTACTGGGACACGAGTGCCTTCTGTTCTTGGGCAGTTTGCTAACATCTTCATTCTATCAGTGCAAAGCACTACTGATTGTGAAGGGGATGAATAAAAGCCCTGTCTTGCTCTCACATTCTATGACTCTCATGAAAAAGTCATGCTGTGTCTTCCCTCATCTTAAAACTAACCCAGAGTATCCAAATTACTAAACTCAAAACTTATTTTTTCAAATAGGGAGATGTTTGAACTGGAGCTCCAAAACACTGAGATATCTTTGTTTAAAGGGATACACGAAATTCTTAAAAGCATTTCCATATGCTTCATTCTCGGGGAAAAAAACAATGTTCACACAGTCTGAGCTTTCTTAGGTGCACACACATTCACGTCCCTTACCGAAAGTAACTTCTCCTTTGCCAGCTTTGTCAAACAGCTGAAAGGCCACCATGAACAAAGCATCTGGGGCACACAGCACAGATTCAAATGCTACAAATTCTTGAAAGGATATTAATCTGCAACATAAAACAAGCACAAAGCATAAAGTCAGTAGCTTGTGGAAAATAAAAGCATACACAAATATACACTAAAGAGAAAAAGAAAATGTCATTGTCAAAAATTAAAACTCAAACCTAGAAACATTGACAAACACTTAAGATTTCCCTTTATATAGAGTGGACTGAAATAACAATGTACAGAATCGAAAAGACATGACAGGTTTGAGGATATGGTGACACATTAAATGCATTATAATTTCAAATGTAACTGTTTTACCCAACATATCATTTTTGTTTCAGGCATATTGTTAGATTCTAGAGTTAAGGCTTAGATACTTTAGATTAAGATGTGATTTTGTAATAGCAAAATAGAGAAGCTTTGACACTCATTAATACCTTTATACACCATGAAAAAATGATTCCCAGAGATTCATTCATTACCGATATCTATTGACCACTTGTCGACTGAACTAGTGATGATGCTGCGGGGCAGGGGGTGGAATACAGATAAATAAGATTAGAAATGTGACTCCAAGGAACTTCTAGTCTGGTGAGGCAGATAACACTGGTCTAGAAACAGTATACAAAACAGACAAATCATAAGACAGAGACCAATAGGAAACAGAATTCTGGTAAGAAATGAAAGAAGCCTTTGTGGCAGAAACGGAATGTGAGCTGGGTAGTGAAAAATGAGTGAAATTCAGGTATGTAGTAATGGGTGTAGAAGGGAGGGCATTTTAGGCAGGGGACACGCCTGCAGAAAGACAGGTGCAAGAAAGCTAGGGAGATTAAAAGTACAGGACCAGAGATGGGCCTGAAGACAAGCAAAGGGCCCAGTCAGTCTTCTCTAGGAAATAAGGAATGATCGAAAGTTTCTGAGCAAGGTCATGACAAGATCAACTCTATCCTTCAGGAACAGCATGACAGGCCACAGATGCTTTGACTTCCAAGAAGTAAACAAATTCACAAAAGCTTTCCTAGAAATGTTCTTTGCCTCGATTTTGTATTTTAAAATTTAATTGTCCAAATAATCCAATGATCCATTGAGATCGTCCAAGTCTCTGGAGGATATAGAGGGAAGACGACAACAGGAGTATTTTCCTATGTTTCACAGAACACTTAATCACTTCTCAACATCTTACAGAGAGAACATATTTTTTTTTTTTTAAAGATTTTATTTTTTCCTTTTTCTCCCCAAGGCCCTCCGGCACATAGTTGTATATTCTTCGTTGTGGGTCCTAGTGGTGGCATGTGGGATGCTGCCTCAGCGTGGTTTGATGAGCAGTGCCATGTCCGCACCCAGGATTTGAACCAACGAAACACTGGGCGGCCTGCAGCGGAACGCGCGAACTTAACCACTCGGCCACGGGGCCAGCCCCGAGAGAACATATTTTTATACAAAATGTTACCAAGTTAACTTAGCTGTTTCCCAGAATGTCACCTGATTATAATAATGTCACAAAGAAAGGAAAAACTCATGGTGTGTTCAATACACTATATGTCATTTCCCATTCAAGATACATCCTTCCGAATGCATGGAAACATTCAGGAACAGCATGTTTAACAGAAGAATATTTGCCCAGAACATTTTATCCTCTACCATACAGCCTGTCTCACTGAGAATCGATGGGCAAGCAACACCAGGGGTGGGAAGGGAAGGGAAGTAAGTTTGAGTCAAACATTCCCACCTGGCCTCAAGGAGTTTACAACCTGTTGTGGGGAGGGGAGGTAGTCATGCGCATATATACCATCAGAACGCAGCAGCTGAGGGTCAAAAGAAAAAGAAGAAGTAAAGCACTAAGGTGCACAAAAGGAGGGTGATTTATTCTGACTAGAAAAATTGGAGAATGCTGCAAGGAGCTGTAGCATTTAAAGAACAAATTTTGAAGTTGAAAAGATCTTAAGAGATCATCTACTTCAACCTCCTCCTTTTACTTTTGAGATAACTAGAAGTAGTTAATAACTCGTATACGGTGAAACAATTGACTTCTGGCATTTAAAAAATGGCCTAAAAACCAGGTGTCTTGATTTCCATTTGAGATAGAATTCCAACTGATATGGGAAGATGGAGAGAAGAAAGAAGGGTAGAGAGAGGTCATTCCACACTGAGGAAAGAACACAGCGAAGTATAGAGATGACAAATGGGGTGTGCTGTGTTCAGAGAGGGGCATAGGCATCACTGACATTGTATCTAATAGGTCATGAGGAGTCAAAGAGTGGCTTGACTTGTAATGCCAGCCACCTATTGAGCACCTTAAAAGCCAAGTTACAGAATCTTGTCTTTTTTGCAGGCAGTGAGAAGTCACTGAAGGTTTTAGAGTTAATAAATATCAGGTTCAGATTTTTGTTTTAGAAAAGGAACTCGTGTAGAAGACGAATTTAACAGAAGACGAATTTAACAGAAGAAAGATGAGATGTGGGGAGACAGCCTGACAGCAGAGGTCTAACCCAGAGCTAGAGCAGGAAGACTAAAAACAGACGGAAGGCTAGAAAACACAGTTGAGGCAGGAAGGACAAAACTTGGTAGCGATGGTATGGCAGAGGCTGAGGGACAAGAAAGAGTCCAAGTTATTCCCAAGACTTCTAACTTAGATAACTGAGTGAGATGATGATAAAGAATAAAAAAGGAAAAAGAGAGAAGGGACTTGTGAGAGAGTAAGACCAATTCTGATTGTGTTAAATTTGCGGTACCAGTTGGACACTGAAGTATGGCGTCCAGCAGGAAACCAAAAGGACCAGTGTGGAACTCAGTACAAATGGGCTGATATGGGTTGACTGTGTCTCCCAAAAAATTTATGTTGAAGTCCTGAGCCCTAGTACCTCAGAATATGACCTTATTTGGAAATAGGGTTGCTGTAAATGTAATTTGTTAAGATGAGCTCATACTGGAGTAGAACGGGCACCTAATGAAATATGACTAGAATCCTTAAAAAAGGGGGAAATTTGGACACAGACATGCACACAGGGAGAACGCCTGTGAAGATGAAGGCAGAGATTAGAGTGATGCTTCTACAAACTAGGGAACACCAAAGACTGCCAGCAAATCACCAGAAGCTGGGGAAGACGCGTGGAAGAGATCTTCCCTCACAGTCCTCAGAAGGAATCATCCTTGCCGACGCCTTGATCCTAGCCTCCAGAACCGTGAGATAATAAATTTCTTTTTTTTTAAGCCATCTAGTTTGTGGTACTTTGTTATGGCAGCCCTAGCAAACTGACTGAGGCCAAGAATTGGAAACACAGACTGGGGACTTTTTAAACAAAGGATACTTACAGCTGTGAATGAAACCGCCAGGGAGCATTCCAATCAGGGATGCTCGCTCACCATTCTCTAGACCAGTGAGGCAGTACAGAGGAGAAACGTGTTTCTGATTGTTTGTTTTCTTCTCACCACCACTCCTCACGCCCCATGACCCTTCTGAGCAGGCACCAACGACCACACAGCTACACTGCTCACCGGTCTAACGTGCTGGCAGTTTGTGAAGGCAGAAAACAATCCTATTTGCTAAATTATCCCCACACAGATGGTAGATTAGTTAAAAGCGAATCACACAGTATGTTATCTACAAAAGGGATATTTTAAGTTTAATGACTTGAATAAAGAAAGGCTTAAATACAATAAAAAGAGCATCTTACCTCTCAAAATGGTATGAGAAACCTGAAGACTAACTATGTGCATGAACAAATCCTCCTTGGCAATGTCACCGTGGTTTCACAACCATAACTGGCCAACGAATACTCTGGTATTTTAGGCATGTTACAGACACCAAAAAGGTATGTAATTTGGTAATCCTGTTAGATACAAGTATTATGCATCTATGTAGGAGGTATGTAAGATGAACCATGAAATCATAATGTCTTACTGTTCATCAAGATCATTTTGGATTTTCAAGATAATCTGACTAGAAGGCTATCAGAATAATTACACAGTACTGTATTCATTCACAGCATGATATCTAAAAACATTTATATATATATATTTTCATATAAACAGTACTTCAGTCTTGCTTTACAGATTTGATGGGTATTAGCATAAGTTACAACAAAGAATGCAAGCTTAATCAAGTTCAGACCTGGCTGGTGAGCTCAGATCCTTTTCCACCCTCAACTTCCAAGACTTCTCTGACAATGTTAGATGCCCTCTAAAATAAATCACACATTTCTGATAAACTCTGGGACTAGTATCTCAGGAACAGTACTTGACACTGATGCTCACCTGCAACAGCTAAGAATAGGACATGGGTCAGCTACCATGGAAGCAAATACAGAAGTCACATTCTCATAGGCTACACCATTCAGAGATCAGGGGAGGGGAGGTTTCTAACTACTTTATTTCACGGTTCTGACACCACCAGAGGTTTTTGGGGTTTTTTTTTTTTTTGGTTTTCGGATTTTTTTGAGGAAGATCAGCCCTGAGCTAACTACTGCCAATCCTCCCCTTTTTGCTGAGGAAGACTAGCCCTGAGCTAACATCTGTGCTCATCTTCCTCCACTTTATATGTGGGACACCTACCACAGCATGGCTTGCCAAGCAGTGCCATGTCCGCAACCGGGATCCAAACCGGCGAACCCCGGGCCACCGAAGCAGAACGTGTGCACTTAACCGCTGAGCCACGGGGCTGGACCCAGAGGTTTTTTAAGCAAGTCATTTTTGTTTTCCAAACCAGTAGAGCTGTTGTTCTCCTTCTGAAATTCATTTATAAAAGCACCAACTGTACAACTCCTTTAAGTCCAGGTAAAACAGCTAAAACACTAGATACCAGTATGAAATCCTGAGCCAAAGAGGAAAGAGATTAAAAGTAGATTGCATCTGTACATTATGCTTAGGACAATGTAAGATTACAGATCTATTACATATACAGAAATATACTAGAAGGATACACACCAAAATGAGGACAGTGCTTCTTTATAGTAGCGTAACTTTAGGTCTCTTCTCTCCCACTTCTCAACTTTGCAAGGGACAGCTCTTAGCCTATACTTAAAATATAATAGAGAATACAGACTGAAAACTAAGATATTATGGGAAAGCTGGTAACATAAGAGAACTGGAGATAAATTACTCAATGAATTCAAAGGAGGGAAAGATTATTGTTAAATTGAGAGAAAGGAGGAGATGGGGAAAGTTAGTGAAATTAGGAACATAAGATGTCAAGGGGAACATGTGATCAAGTGGACATGTAAGATCAGTCTTGCAGGACAGGTAAGACACGATCAAGCAGAGATGGGAGGTAGGGGACGGAGAAGACACCAACAGCAGGGAGGGGCTTCAGTGCCTATTACACCTGCCGGGCATGGGCCAGTGCTAGGAATACACAGATGTAAAGGGAAAACTCTGTTCCCCAAGAACTGTGGCCCAGAGGGGCAGATGATGAACCAAGAACCAAGAAAGGAAGGCGGGAGGTGAAGAGCCACAAGAAGTGCAAGTTTGTCAGAGTGAGGGCAAGTGCAATGGAAGGTATCGTGCTCATGTCCTGAGATGACAAAAGTCTGAGATTTTTAATGACGTGATGAATTTGTGCTTCAGACCATTTAATCTGGCAGAGGAGTGTTAAATGAACTGGAAGGAGAAGAGCCTGGAGTTGGGGAGATGTGTTCGTTAAATCCAGGGAAGAGTCATGAATGCCTGAGAGAGAAAGAAGGGCCCCACATGACAAAGGGATGGGAGTATACGGTGCTATGTTCTCCAGAGGACAATTGGGCAACACGGCAAGAGTCTTAAAAAGGCCCACAGTCTTTGACACGACAATCCCACTTCTAGGAATTTATCCTAAAAAATAATTAATGAACACGTGCAAATTTTATCTGCAGGGATGTTCAAGCAGCATTGTTGATAATAGTGAAAACAACTTCAATATGCAACAATATGTGACTGATTAGATAAAGGAACATTTGTCCACAGAATACTATCCAACCACTACAAATTGCTATAAACAAATTCATGTTATTAAGTAAAAACTGTTATACAAATGTATATAGAAAATGATCCCATTTTGTTAAAAATGGACAAAAATAATATTTTATACAGATATACAAAAAGTTTGAAGGACATACACCAAAAGTGTTAGCAATGGTTATCTCTAGGTAGTTAAAATATTAGAACTTTAAGTGTTTTTTTCTATTTTCTAATCTTTTCAATAATACATATACTGAATTATTTTTATAAGAAAAAAAATTTATCTGAAATAAAACAGCAAGGACCTAAACTTGGTTAGTGGCACAAGGACTGAATAAGAGATGCAGGCATGGGGCGGGGTGGGGGGAG
Organism: Equus caballus; assembly: GCF_041296265.1. Taxonomy (NCBI): domain Eukaryota; kingdom Metazoa; phylum Chordata; class Mammalia; order Perissodactyla; family Equidae; genus Equus; species Equus caballus. The sequence continues at coordinate 43,704,392 of NC_091687.1, forward strand.
TGAAAACAGAAACAAACGATCAGAAAGAATCACATTGATTCTGGGATCCAAGGTGGATAACCGCCAGTTCTCTTCTCCTGGCTGTTGCTTATTCTCGCTCAGCAGTGCCTTATACCCCATGTGGTCCCTTTCATCTCCCGCCTGGCTCCTATCTCCAGGCCAACTCTGTGGCTACAAAAGTTGAAGCAACTGCACATAAGGATCTGATCTGTTCAGACTTCAGGAAGTTTGGTTGTAGACAATGCACCATATCAAAATCCAATTACCACTTTGACTTAAGGTTCCTAACCACAAGAGTGCTTCGCAAAAATAACTTCTTATAACCCTCCTCTGTGTGTTACAACAGAAACCAAACAATTGTCCAGGATTAATGGCAGAGATAAAAATAAATGGAAAATCTTAACTCCAAAAACGGGGTTCCAACCACCAGACCACCCAGGTTCAAGTATCTGTGAATGTCAAGGAAACAAACCCCAACAGAAGTGGGCTGTCTTGTGATGGCAAGTTTATCAAAAGACCTTTGGCCTCCATGATTTTCATATCTTTGATACTTTTGGGGCTTCCAGCTCTTATCTTCCTCCCAAATACCTTGCAAATATACACTGTTCAGGCCACCAAGCAAATATGTACCCTGAACCTATTAGATGCCAGGCAATGCCCCAGGCACTGAGGATGCCTTGAGTAAGACTGACAGATTCCATGACCTCAAGGAACGACATTCTTGTGGAGAAGGCAGGCAATGGGCACAAACACAAAGGTAAGATGATCCCATAATCAGATAACCGCTCTGTAGAGGACAAAATAAAGGAATGCATTAAAGCAGGGCTGCTAGCCCCAGTGAGCCTCTAACTCGTCTGAGGAGGGACCTGAGCAGTCATTCATTTTTCTAAACTTCCCAAATGATTCTACCATGCAGCCAAGCCTGAGGATGATGGAGAAGAGAGGCAGCTGCTCTGCCTAAGGTCCTCAGGAAATGCCTCTTGGGAGGTGGCATTAAAATCTGAATAATGAAAAGGAGGAACCACTGGGAAGATCTGGAGCAAGGGGATTTGGGGCAGAAGAAACCTCAGTACAAGGGCCAACCCTAAGACAGGCCAACCTTGGCAAGTCGCATGGGGCAGGGAGATGCCTGAGCCACTCCGGAGCAGAGGAGGAGGGAAGCCAGAAGGGAGACCGGGATGAAGGAGAGTGCAGGGCACACACTGCTGTGCGCATTTTATCCCAAGTTTACATGGGAAACAGTCATTGCTGGAGGGTTTTACGCAGGGCTTGAAGTGACCTCATGGAAAGAACAGTCAGGACACTGTGGAGTACAGACTGCAGGGCGAAACAGTAAGTCCAGTCAGAAGCGGCCGTAGTGGGCTGGACTAGGGTTGTACCAGGAGAGAGAAATGAGAAGTGGTTAAACCCAGGATACATGTTCTAGACAGAGCTAGGGGAGCTGGTCCCAGTCACAGCATACAGCTTTCAAAGCCCAGGGGCAGGTCACACACACACTGGGGACACTCGGTGGCCTGTGGATGCAGGTGATGTGGTAGCCAGAAGCACAGACTCGCAGGTCCCGAAGTTACTGAGGACATGAAAAGTACTAGTTAGGCAGATGACGAAGGAGCTCATAAATAAAGATTTTATTTAATATGCCAGCTGATGGTCGAAGAGCAAACAAACTAAGCTTCACAGCCCCAATTATGTAAATTCATCACAATTGTTCTTAACGCGCTCCAAAAGAGACAACGAATTATTACCTAACTTTATATTCTAAAGACCCTCAGTAATACGGTGGAAGGAGGCCCGAGTTCTAGCTTTTCCTTTGCCTACCTTGCTGAATGATCTTGCAGGGCAAGTAGGGGCAGACTCCTTTCCTGATCTACAAAAGGCGCTCTCTCTAATGCCTTTCACTTTACGATCTCATTTTCTCCCATTTTCTGTTACAGGGAGCCATTCCCTGCCCACTCTGGCTTCAGCACCGGCCTTGGCATTCCCTGGAGTGCATCTGTTCTGAGGCCAGCTGGGCTCCCCAGCTCGACCAGGCACTCACTCAGGTTCAAATCTCACTGTAGCGTTTGCCAAGGGCCTATTTAAATTCATGGCTCCAGTGAAAATCTGGCAGACTGAATATTGTTCAAACAAGTAGGCTACTGCCTGGCTTTAAAAACCTATTAAAGATTTTATTGGCAATTTTACTGTTTTGTTATCATGAATTTAACGTATAAATACCACTTCCGCATATATCACTGCCTCTATATTGCCAAAAAAAAAAAAAAAAAGATAAATCTATAGGCTCTTGTAATTGTGAGCCTAACTCAGTAAGTGATATACCCATACTTCCAGATCTACCTGTCTGTCCACTGCCTTGCAGTTCACTCCAAATAGTACTCGAGCTGCCCAAGGCTGACTGTGTTAACTAGTGGGATTTATCGAGGGCATTCTTGTACCTTCCACATTTTCTTCCTTATCAGAGAGATCAAACACATTTACCAGGTTTGATGCATCCCTATTAGACTTCTCTTTTGCTAACGGTTAATTACACACTAGAAAAATATCCTACACCTCCTCTATACCCCATTCCTTCTTCCCTGCCCTCTTAAATAATACTGCCCAGTGACCTCAGGAGAACCTGTCCCTGTGTCCCGCAGCCTCCCCCAACCTCCCATCTTTAACCTTTGAGTCATACAGAAGCTCTAATCGTGGCCAATCCCCACAAGAGTGATACTGCATCAAGGAAAAGAATGATCACAAGATTTCAAAACTAGAGACAAATCAGATTCTCTATCTCCACAGACTGGAGCAATATTCTGTTATTTCTTAAATACTAATAGATATCATTAAAAAAAAAACCTTAAAAACTATATTACCTTGTTCCTACTTTGTATAATTACCAATATTGACAGGAGAAGATAATAACGTGCATCACAAATATTCTGTATTTTAATTACATTGAGGGTTAAGCAGCATTTTGAGATCTACTGAAAAACTTGAGCTTTTTGTTTTTTAAGGAAGTGTACTAAGTTAAAAAAAAACCAAAACTCATTTTAAACTGGGGATTGCTTTTAAAGTGGGGAAAAAATTTAAATGGGGGAAAGAAAGGCCACTGGTGAAAAAAGGGGAAAGGAGTTGTAAACTATATTGGAAAATCAACTTAGGCAAGCAAAGTAGATTTAAAAAAACAATCTAAGTTTCCTACATCTTCTCTTACTCTTTTAATTAAGGCTGGATAAGGCGGCTTCAACTTTACTAAAATAGTAAATGAAGGAGGATAGGGGAGATAAATCGCAGATAAGAAATCAGTTACTGAAAAGCCAGTAGGCACACAAATTTGTCAGCTGGCCTTTTCTAAGTGCCCACTGCTACCGGCCCATCCCTCTGCACGAAGCACAGGTTAGCTGTCAGGTTGCCGCTGGATATCAGTTACTTGAAATGCCTCCTGGAGAGCCCACCCTGCCAAACCTTTTGCTCCTATCACTTCTGTCTCCAGTTTGATTGTTCCCTTGGTTTAGAGCTGAAAAGCACAAAAAGTACCCTCCACTCAAGAGACTTTGTGAGCACCCAAGGCACAGAAGACAGCCCGAGAAACAGAATATTCTCTCATGCATACTTTTAGCAGATGCCTATATTCACCTATGGGTTCTTTACTCAAATAGCATTTTAAAATACCAAAAATTGATTGAGTTAAACTATTTTCTTAATCAGAACACACTGCCTTTCTCAAAGTGTTTTTTTGACTCTCTGAAGCAAGGTAATGATGATTAAAATGATATTCGAAAACAAATAAAAGGCACCTCAGCACAGTCACAGAAAAAAATGACAAGAGTCAATGTGCTACTTTCTTTCATCTGCCAATGACGAACTCCGAGTTAGTCACTCTGTTAAAAAAAAATAAATAAATAAACAGTAAACTAGATTTTTAAAAAAATACATAAAGTTTTACTGATTCCTCTTCGAGAAACATTATCGACTACTCAGGAACATTGAAACATTTTCTTTCATTGAATTATAAACTTTATGTTTTAGATAAACATAAAAATCTTTTTTGATGTGATCGCAACATAAGCCTTCAGCAAAGCAAAAATTAAGTGACTAAAATAGCCCTTATCATATTTCTAAAAATAAAATTATTCATGGTGTGGGCAAGAAGAAATAAAACGACACAGGCTTGAGCCAGAATATCATACACAAAAAACAGCCAACATTAATATCTGCTGTGCCAGCTGAATTCAAATTAACCCAATTTTACATGTTAATTAAACCAGCTATTTTGTTCTTATTGTATTTTTGCTTCTTAAATAGTGGAGTCTACAAGTGATTCCCAACAGACTTTTTCCAACAACAATGACGTATTCATTTACTTCTATTATGACCACACAATACAGTAACTGAGCAGTAATTTTTCACAGTCAATTACATGTGTGGTTCTTTATGCTTAAAGATGCTGAAATAATGTGTACTATAGAGCCATATGCCTGAAGCTCTAGTCTGCCTGAGGCAGTTGCCTGGGTAACACATTTTCTCTCTGGTTTAGCATAACCCTTCAGTGAATATCATTAGGTGTCATTTAATAGCAAACATTAACAGGAACTTCAATACACTACTTAGCTAGAGTCATTTTACCCATGTAAACAAGTGCTTCATCATTTATAAGAAGCTTAAAATAGATTATGATTTTCTGTATTTAAGACTATGAAAAAGAAAAAAAAAGTGCCACGTGTTGATTCTAAATTGAATTTGCATAAATTTCTAATAAGAGAACTCAGATGGAGTTTCAGGGGTAACACTGCTCATCAATAGGGTCATAATAGTCAATATAAGCAAAGAAAGATTAGGCTTTTAAAATTTACTCAAAGTTGTGAAATAATTCCATCAATTTCATCTCAGATGGTCAAAGACTGTTTTATTCTCTTTCCTAACAAGGGGAGGAGATAAGGTACTCAAGTTCAGTAACAAAATGAATTTAAAGAATAAGGTGTTTTGGGGCTAGCCCTGTGGCCGAGTGGTTAAGTTTGCACACTCCGCTTCGGCGGTCCAGGGTTTCGCCAGTTCGGTTCCTGGGCCCGGACATGGCACCACTTGTTAGGCCATGCTGAGGCGGCATCCCACATGCCACAACTAGAAGGACCCACAACTAAAATATATACAACTATGTACTGGGGAGATTTGGGGAGAAAAAGTAGAAAAAAAAAAAAAGAAGATTGGCAATAGTTGTTAGCTCAGGTGCCAATCTTTAAAAAAAAACAAAAAAAGAAGTTGTTTAAAAATCAAGGCATATAGTAACAAATAGAAAGTTTGGCACACATTGTGAATTATCTAAAACATTTTAAATTATTAAGAATTTAATGAAGTATACTCTAGTTTAGATATGACAATATACGGTTTAGACAGGGTGTTCCAGGGCAATGCCTGCATTAAGAGTAGCAGCCGTCCCCAGTAATCTCCATCAGCCCTCCATCCCCTGCCACCCCAAACAAGCATCCGTGTCTAAGAAGAACAACGTGCTTGCTCTAAAAACATATGGTCTCAACACTTAGAGCCTTCCCACCACCAGATTCCCAACCACTCCTAAACCACGAAATGATTTTTCTGACACACATCATAATTCCGTGTAAGCCTAAACTCTCAGCCTATAAGCAATTACAACTTACCCTCTATTATCTGCATTACATAAGGGCCTCCAAGTTTTCAATGTTAATTTTAAAGGACGCGTACAAAAAAAATATGAATCGCCAATGGCACTGCTCCCTCCAATATACTTTCTCACCTTTCCCATCACAGGAGAAAGGCAGACTTCAAAATCCTGGAAGCGGGGGTGGGGGAACTGACCAAGGTTCAGGGGACAGCCCCAGAGCTGTCCTCAGTCACCCTAAGAGCAACTAAAGAGAAAGCCCTGCCAAGAATAAGTGAGTTCTTGGCTATGTGGATTGAGATCCAAGATACAAATATAACAATGAACTGGGATCTTTCTTCTCCTTCTCACACCTGTTTCCTAATCCAAAATACGGAAGAACTGACCACAAAAAATGGAGTGACTTAGCCGTGGGTGCTATGCTTTTACCTCCCACTGCTCCACGATATTCATACAGCTGTTCACAAAGGTGAGTAAAACCTCAATCACCATGTCAGTCCTGGGGCTGAGATGCGGTTGGCAAGGAAAAAATAACTTGGTATTAAATGTCTCTATGCCATTTTGGTTTCAGCACTCTGCTTTTAAATAAGGTAAATCACGAGAAACAAATCGACAGCAAGGATAAATCTTTAAGCAAAACATTTTCAAGATATAGTGGGATCAATACGGATTCAGTCACATTTCTGGTGTCTCCCATGACTATTCGTGATCTGAATGATTATCGGAGACACTGTAAGATTTCAAACAAAATTTTAAAAATGAAAACTAAATCATATAAACTGTCACTAGTGGGAAAAGTAGCCTAATCACTTAAGAAATATTAATGAGAATTGAAATAAAAGTGATTTCTGATTATAATATTCTGATTAAGTAGTGTTTCTGAATTTTACCCCAAATCCACATAAACAGAATGCTATTTCCATCCCTCCCCTCCCCATACAGATTGATTAAAATTTTCTACATGTGAGGCCAGCTTGGTGGTATAGTGGTTAAGTTTGCATGCTCCACTTCAGCATCCCAGGGTTTGCGGGTTCAGATCCCGGGTGCAGACATGCACACTGCATGTCAAGCTATGCTGTGCCAGCATCCCACATACAAAATAGAGGAAGATGGGCACAGATGTTAGCTCAGGGCCAATCTTCCTCACCAAAAAAGAAAAAAAAATTACTACATGAACATACAGTCCTGCGTCACTTAACAACAGGGATACGTTCTGAGAAATACATCATTAAGCAATTTCATTGTCATGCGAACATCACAGAATGTACTAAAGGGGATCAAAATTTGCCAGCCTGAAATGTCTCCTTAACATGAAGATTATTTTAGGCTGATTATTTTTAAGAAACAAAGGACTCAGAAAGTTTTTCTTGTTACCACCCCCTTAACTGCCTAAAAGGATTCAGATTCAAAACCTGTCTCAGGAAGTGGGCTATAACCTTGGCATAACATGAAGTAGGTGGTAGATAGGGAGGAACCTAGAAAAGCCTGTTTGTTGGGCTCCCCTCCGTGTTCTTCTGTTTCTGTGTGGCCAGATAAATGCTTGTTTTCCAAAAGTTTGCTCCTTTTCACCTACCTGTGAATTGCCTTCCTTCCCTTTGAAATCCCTGACTCTCCCTACCCCCAACATCTTCTTTGGTCTTTAGCAGAGCATGGTAATTAAGGTGAGGGCTTCAGCCATTTTGGTGAGTTACTCAGTCTTCTTGGGTTTCTCCTAAGTATACATGTTCTTAAATTTGTCTTTATTTTTCTCCTGTTAATCTTTCTCACATCAATTTAACCCTTAGACCAGCCAGAAGAATCTAGAAGGGTAGAGGAAAATTTCTTCCTCCCCCACAGTACTTACACAAACCTAGATGGTATAGCCTACTGCACACCTAGGCTATACGGGACTAATCTTATGGGACCACCATCGTATATGCGGTCCATCCTTGACCGAAACATCGTTACGCAATGCATGATTGTAATTTGCTTGCTTAAGGACTGGCAGAACATCTCGTAAAGAAACAACAAATTTTTCGTATTTAATTATATTTAGCTATACTGTAGTCTCCCCTTATCCATGGAGGATACGTTTCAAGACCTCCAGTGGATGCTTGAAACTTGGGATAGTGGCAGAAGTTTTATATCCTACGTTTTTTCCTATACAGCTCTTCCTTGAATTACAATGGGGTTAGGTCCCAGTAAACCCATCGTAAGTTGAAAATATCCTAAGTCAAAAATGCATTTAATAAACCTACCGAACATCCTAGCTTAGCCCAGCTGACCTTAAACATGCTCAGAATACTTACAACATCACCCTTCAGTGCGGCACAATCATCTAAGACAAACCCTATTTTATAATAAAGTGTTCAATCTCTCACATAATTTATTGAATACTATACTGAAAGTGAACAACAGAATGGTTGTCCGGGTACAAAGTGGTTTAAGGGTATCGGCTGTTCACCTTAGTGATCGCGTGGCTGACTGGGACCTGCAGCCCGCTGCTGCTGCCCTGCATCACCAGAGAGGATCATACCAAATATCAGCAGCCTGAGAAAAGATCAAAATTCAAAGTGCAGTTTCTATGGAATGCGTATGACTTTGGCACCATCTTAAAGTGGAAAAATCATAAGTCTAACCATCATAAGTTGGGGACCATCTGTGCATACGTATTTGAAGTCCGACAGCAAAACTAGCGCAAATTTCTTTTCCCTTCTTTACAATTTCATGGATAGAAGATTCATTCTCAATGTAGATCTCAGCATCCTCAACATAAGATTTTTTCCTTTCCTTATTAAGTTGAAAACTTTCACCTTTTCCCTTAAAGGAAGCACTTTACGGCTTCTCTTTGGCACATCCATAGATCCAGCATCACGAGCCTTGCTCTTTGAGGCTGTGATTAAGTAAAATAAGAGTTACCTGAACACAAGCACTAGGACATCGTGACAACTGATCTGATAACAAAGACAGCCACTAAGCGCCTAAGAGGCGGGCACCATATACGGCGTGGATATGCTGGACAAAGGGACGATTCACCTTCCAAGTGGGACAGAGCAGGATGGCGCGAGACTTCATCACATTACTCAGAATGGCACACAATTTAAAACTGATGAATTGCTAACTTCTGGAATTTTCCATTTAATGTCTTCAGACTGCTGTTGACTGTGGGTAACTGAAACCACAAAAAGCGGAACTACGGACAAGGGGGGACTACTGTACAAATAACCACCAACAAAATACAATGAATTCACCTATTAACACAGGGCCCCATCAATGTAGATTCTCATTAAAAGAACCAAAAGCATTTATTGTAACTGTTTGAGCCTGGTCTACTTAAGTTTATATTTTATTTTACTTTTGGGAAGAGGCTATGTAAATGCCCAAAAACAGGTAAGAAAAGAAAAATTTTCTCTCCTAATTGATCCGTCATGTTTCCCCATCCTATTCCACACTATCTCTGCATTCATTAACAAGTTCTATTTCTAAACGTCTCATAACAATACTAAGCTTTTTTAAATGTAGGCAATTACAACAGAAAACAGCAACTGTAAAGAATAATCAAAATTAGAAACTGTGGGGAGTATTTTATATTTTTGCAAAAGCAAATTAAGTTACAAGACTTGAGAGTCTTGCTTTTTCTAGGTACAATTATTATTAATTGTGGAAAAGCAACATTAGCGTTCTAATGCTTTTTCCTTTAGAAAGTTGGTGACTGTCTTCTTTCCTGACTTTGAAAAAAAAAAAACCTCTAGAAGAAAGCACTGATCAGGAAATCATAAGGCGACAGAAAGAGGGTTTCAGTATGAATTACATATTCAGCCAATGCTCAGGGTTTCAACATGAATTATCTGTTCAGCCAATCCTTAGGTACTTTCAAGGGGGGTTTTCCCCAAATGGCAATGTTAACACCCTTTGTGAATTTAAAAAACCATATTCTAAACTAATAGCTAGAAGAATAATGTGAACTAAAATTTATTGAAAGAGAAGAGACATGGCTGCATTTACTTAACTCTGCTGCAGAAGGCCATAACTCACTCGACCATAAGCAGAGATGACAGGAGCAGAGGGACAGAGCTGACTAGAAGAGATGGGCAGAGGGGCAGTGCCCAATGGAGCCCAGTCAGGGACGCCCTGACCTTCACAGGGTTTGGAAGAGGAAGGGCAGGAAGATCAAAAAGGATCAAGAACCTAATCCTATGGGTGGTTTTCTCAATACAAAGAGTCAGAGTAATTTTACAAAAACCAGAATGACCCCAGACTATTGTGGTACCAGCCTATTTGGAGAGGAAAAGTGAAGACACAAGAGAAAAAGATGTGCTAAAAGTTTTAGCAACTAGTACAGACAGAGACTGCATAAAACGTGCGAGTGTTCCCAGGAGAAAATGACAACCAGAGCTTCCAACTCGGTGAATTTCACCATGGAACCGGAAAGACAACCTGAGCATCTCATCCCCTCACCATCTTGATACAATACCTCACACATTCACCGTGCGTATGTATCCAATCCATTCAAACCAAGTCAACAAACACGGACGGAGTGCTACTGTGAGCCAGTCATGCCGTTCTAGGATCTGCAGATTCCGCAGTGAACAAAACAGACAAAAATCTCTCCCCTCACGGAGCTCAGTCAAGTGTGTGTGATGAAGCGGAGGAGAGACAATAAAACAGTAAAATTTGATGTTACAAGACAACCACTATGAGAAATACTATAGTAAAGAGGGGAATGGAGTGTTGGAGGTACAATTTAAAACAGCATGTTCAGGGAATGCCTCCCTAAGAAGATGTCATTGGAACAAAGACCTCAAGGAAGTGAGCGAGCTTCTTGGGGGAACAGGAAGTACGCGAGCTTCTTGGGGGAACAGGAAGTGCAAAGGCCCTGAGGTGACACTGAGCATGGTATGTGCAAGGTGCAGCAAGATGACCAATGGGGCTGGAACAAAGTACTTAAAGGAAGAAGGGGAGGAGATGAAGGAGTGGGGTTAGGGAAGGAGAGAGTGAGCGCTGTAAGGGCTTGCTGGCCACAGGAAAAACTCTGGCTTTTATTCTCAGTGAAATGGGGAGCTGTACAGGATTGTGAGCCAGAGAGTGACATGATCCAACTTAGGTTTTTGCTCTTAATTTAACAGTTTTATTTTTGAAAATGTACATTTACATGAACCTGCAGAGAGAATAAAATAAAGCAGAACTACAGTGATATGTACATTTGCTACCCTGCTTCCCCTTTTAAGCATCTTTACCAGCAGCAGGTGCATCACCATCTATCCTGAACCTGGGCTCTATGTAGAAATCAACCTGATGAGCCTTTTCCTAAGCAGCTCCTAAAGGGATGCCCCAGTCAGGGACCCTCAAATCATCAGCCCTTCAGAGAGGACCACAGCAGCTGTGAACTTAAGAGATGGAAACTTCTCTATAGTTATCCCATGGGCCTTTATGAAACAAGACCAAGTAATTGAGCTTGTCTTGGAGTTTCCTTTCAGACCTTTTCTCACACTGGGGGTTGCCTCAAAACGTATCCTGGGTCTTTGTCTTTCCTGGCTATCTTTCTTGGTCAGCTTTCTGCCATCTTCCTTTTTCATATGGTCCTCATTGGTATCATGAAGCCTGAAAAGCAGCTGCTGCTACTGCTACCTTGCTAAGAAATCAGACAGAGGAGTTTTACTATATTTTGAGGGTAAAGCCAACCAGATTTGATGAAAGATTAAATGTGAAGTATGAGAGAAAAGGAGGAAGAAAGGATATCTCCAGGGTTTGGGATCCAAGCAACTGCAAGATAAAGATGCAGAGACAGCAAATAGGAAGAACAGTTTTGAAGAGAAGGATCAGGAGCCTAGTTTAGGACACCTGAGGTTTGAGAGGCCTATGGGACGTGCAAACAGAGATCTTCAGGAAATAGCTGGATGGATGGGACTCTAGAGATCAATGGGGAGGAGAGTGCTGGAGACACAAAAGTATAAGTTTTGAAGTATTTAGTACCATGAGATGAGATTACCCAAGAAGTAGTTAGAAAAAACCAGAAGTCCAAGGACTCAGCCCTGAGAATGGGAGATGAGGAAGAATCAGAAAAGGGGACAGAGACAGGACACCCAGGGAGGTTTGAGGACAGTGTGGTGTACTGAAAGTGAAGAGAGTATTTCAAGAAGGCATGAAGGAACAACTATCTTAATCTGAGGACTACTATTATCATTGGATTTTGCTTTGTGGATGTGTGATGCAATAGAAAACACATATACTGGTCACTACTCGCAGTTCCTGGCATAGAGCTCCTAAAACCCTGACAATTTCCTAGGTGATAAGAGCACTAGGAAATTCTTTTCTTCTACTATTTGGTCTTTGACCCTGCTTCCTGACATAGAGTTCCCAAATCCCTTGGAATTTCCTGGGTGACAGCAGCGTCCTTTGTTCTGATGAAGCGACTCTTGGATGGGAGCTGGTCATCAGAAAGACCAATGATGAGGAGCTTGGAATTCTCAGCCCAACCCCACATTCTCTAGAGAGGGGAGAGGGGCTGGAAACGTAGTCAGTGACTGATCATGCCTACCTGAAGAAGCCTCCATAAAAGTCCCAAAAGTACGGGCTTCAGGGAGCTTCTGGGATGGTGAACACATGCCAGTTCTGGGAGAGTGGGGAGCTCAGAGAGGTCACAGAAGCTCCACATCCCTTCCCAGATACCTTGCCCTATGCATCTCTTCCATCTGGATGCTCATCTGTACCCTTTATCATATCCTTTTATAATAAACTGGTAAAGAGTAAGTGAACTGTTTTCCTGAGCTCTGTGAGCCATTCTAGCAAACTAATCAAACTCAGAGGGAGTCGTGAGACCCTCCAAGTTATAGCTGATCAGTCAGAAGCACAGGTAATAACCTGGTCTTGAGACTGGCATCTGAAGTGGGGGGGGGGGGGGGGGGAGGGCCGGTCTTGTGGGACTGAACCCTTAATCTGTGGAGTCAGATGTTATCTCCAGGTGGATAGTGTCAGAACTGAGTTCAGTTGTAGTACACTCAGCTGGCATCACAAAATTCTTGGTGTGGGAAAAACCCACACACATTTGGTGACTAGAAGTGTCAGAAGGGAAGTGTTCTGTATGAGTAGTAAAAGAGACTCACACAGGAGGAAGAGGGAGTTTTTCCTAGTCAGGATCTTAACATGAGCAGACTCAGCAGAGGAAAACCTGAGGGGAGTGGATTCAGCAGGAATGGGCAGAGACGAACTGCCGAGGGCCAGAAGAGACAGTGTTCTTGATGAGCTTTCCAGAAAGAGCAGAAGTAGGGTAGAAGCTGGAGGAGGAAGTGGAATCATGAGATGTTTTTCTTAATATGGGAAAAATACTGTAAGGTTTGTGTGTTTCCAGGAAAGATCCCAGTAATGGGGGAGGAGAAGCGGGAGGTGATAATGCAGGAGAGAGAGAAGGAATGCTGGAACAGTATCTGTGAGGGAAGTGAGCAGGGAGAGCTGACTAAACTCTTCCACAGATGTTATCACCAGGCAACAACATTCAAGTGTTCACAGAGTAAGTAATAACCCAACTAATCAGATGAGAAAACTGGCCCCGAAAGGTTAGGTGACTTGTCTAAGGTCCCAGGGCTTTTCAAAGACTTAGTACAATGTGAATGTGATTTTTCAATCGCCATCAGTGTTCCTTCCACTATACAATGCTTTTCCCATTCAAACAATGCTGTTCTGTCTGAAGGCAGCAGTTACCAGAAGAATGAGTTATAGCAAGATATGTACATCACAGTCCTTTTCCCGTGTGAGTGGACAAGGGAGGCCGACAGCCTCAGAAGCATTGGGTGCAGGAAAGTGGGGAGAAAATGGAAGGAAGTAAAATGATACGCTGAGTGTAATCACGGCTTATAGTTCATTATGGTACGTCCAGTTCTGACAAGAGCCCTAACAGTGGTCTGGGAAAATATCCTTATAACCCGAATAACGTAAACCTTAAAAGCAGTGGTACACAAACTTTAACAGCTATTAGAATAAACTGGGGAAATGATTAAAAATGCACATTCTTATGCTATGCAACCATAAGAAGGATGAGGAAGATATCTCTACACATTTATAGAGTGACTTTTAGGAAATATGATTAAGTGACAAAAGTAAGTGAGTGAGTATGAGAGTGTGTGTGTGTGTTCTAGGGACTAACATTACACACATGCTGTGATGGTTAATTTTATGTGTCAACTTGATTGGGACCTGGAATTAAACATTATTAAATGTTAAACATGTCCAGATTAAATATTATTTCTGGGTGTGTCTGTGAGGGTGTTTCTCTATGAGCAGTGGACTGAGTGAAGCAGACTGCTCTCCCCAATGCAGGCGGGCATCATCCAATCCGTTGAGGGCCTGAATAGAACAAAAAGGTGGAGGAAGGGAGAATTCGTGCTCTCTGCCCGACTGACTAAGCCCACACATCCATCTTCTCTTGCCCTCAGACTGGGACTTATACCATCAGCTCCCCTGCCTCTCAGGTCTTCAGATTCAGACTGAACTACACCGCTGAGTTTCCTGGGTCTCCAGCTTGGAGATGGCGGATAGTGGGACTTCTCAGCCTCTACAACTGCATAAGTCAATTCCTTCTAACAATCCTCTCCCTCCCTCTCTCTTCACTCCCCCTCTACGCCCATATATATCTCCTATTCAGTCTGTTTCTCTGGAGAACCCTGACTAAAACACACGTACATGTGCACATACTACATATACTCTCTCACAGGAATATTTATTTACATAGCTGCCTTTCGGGTCCGAATGCAGAGAGAAATATGAATATGAATATACACACATACCAATTTGCTTATATTTGGGGGAGAAACGCCCTGTGGAAGAAAACAATAAAGACTAAGGGAAAAAAGAGTGACCTATGGCAGGAGGGCAGAGACAGGGTGAAGAGGACAGGCATGTCAAGTCAGACTTCTCTGAGTAGATCTTGCTCCTGTTATATACTTTTGACCTGGGAAACATATGTTTTACATATGCAAAAATTAAATTAAGTCTAAAAGAAAAAAAGCAGTCTCTAAAAATTGAAAACAAACTGAAACGAATGAACCTAATCTAGCAATTGGTGGCAAAACCACACAGAGAAATGAATTATTTCAAATAACCTTAGAACACAGTATTTTCACTGTAATATATTTAGTGGGATACAGTCTACGCACAAATAGAGGTGAAAAGAAATCTTAAACTTCCTTCAGTATCTAATTGTTAGCAGCAATACTGATGTTATTATTTAGAATATATCTTACATATTGGAAATACATAATTCTGTTGCTGGTAACCAAGATTTTCAATGAAAGAGTTAAGAGATAAATAGGAAAATCAAAGAACTAAAAATACTTTGAATTTAATTTTGCCCATTTAACTTTGAATTTTAAATACCAGTATGAACTAAAGACCTTTTTCCTCCAACTATCCATTGAAAAGCTCTCAAAGCAATGACAACCCAAAAGTAAGAAGCACACCTAACACCCAGATTGTGGTCTCTAAATATAAAAGAAGAAGGGCTCCATGGGGCCAGCCCAGTGGCTTAGTGGTTAAGTTCACACACTCTGCTTCAGTGGCCCAGGGTTCGCAGGTTCGGATCCCAGGTACAGACCTACAAACCACTCATCAAGCCATGCTGTGGCAACGTCCCATATACAAAATAGAGGAAGACTGGCATAGATGTTAGCTCAGGGACAACCTTCCTCAAGCAAAAAGGGCAAGACTGGAAACAGATGTTAGTTCAGGGCCACTCTCTCTCAACAACAACAAAAAAGAATAAGGGCTCCACGGAAGAGTGGCCAATTCCAGGTGTGGAGCAGGAAATACATAAAATAACATCCTGTTTCGCCAGAAAGCAAGGAAGCTATCAAATATTAATGGATACTATCAAAAAAGACACAGGGGAAAATATAAAAGGACTCCCACTGGCCAAAGATGAGATAAACACAATTGATTAAAAAATGTCAAATATATTATAAAAAACTGTGAATTCATAATACTCAATATAAAAAAGGCCTCCATTCCCACCAAAAAACAACACCCAACTCATTGAACCTTTAGGAATTATTACAGCACCAACTCCTCAATGCTTAAAATTGGCTCAGATCAAGGAAGTGATTTGGTTGACTATTTCTAACCCAGACCTCTCCCCTGACATAAATCCATACCCAAACATCTAACAGACCACCTCTACAACTGTATGTTTAATAGGCTCCTCAATATTAACATGTCCTGAAGAACTTGTAGTTTTGCTTTCAAACTTATTCCTCCCCTAAATTCCCTCAGTTGTTTGGATTGTCTGCTCCCATATCTCATATGCAGTCTATCAGAAAATCCCAACTCAGACCACTTCTTCCATCTCTAAAACTAGCGGTCTAGTCCTGTCATCTTTTCCCTTTCTTCCACTCTATTCTCTAGAAATCAGTCAAGGAGATCCTTTCAAAATGTAATTCTGATCAGATCAGTCCCATGTTCAAAACTCTCAAATATTTTATTCCATATTTGGAATAAAATACTACAAGATCTATATAATCTGGCCCCTTGGTACCTTTTTGACTTCTTCCACTTTCCTGCTCATCACCAGTCTCTAGCCAAGCTGGTCTCCTTGCTAATTCTCAAAGATGCCAAGCACCCTCCCATCTCAGGTTCTCTGCATCTGTTGTTCCCTCTACCTAGGAAGCTCAACTCATCAATTCTCTCATGGCTCACTCTCTCACTGAGGTCTCTGCCCACATGTCACTAGCATTTTATTCCAAGAGGTCCTCCCTAACCATCCTATCAACTGGAGCACCCCAAACCCACAGTCGCTCACATCTTCTTCCCTCGTTTTAATAGGCCACCTGCCACCTGCCTGTCTATCCCCATATATCTATCGGTTTACATTGTGTATTTGCTATATAAGAGCACAATGCTTATCTGTTTTGTTTAGAACAGTGCCTGGCACACAGCTGGTGTCAATAAATATTTGTTAAATGAATTAAGAAATCTGAAATTAACCTAGATTTTTCAAGTATTGAGGTTCTCTCAGATTTATAACACAAGGCCACTTTACCTTACCATATATCCTTTATTATAGAGACTAAGTTACTCTATTATTTCTATGAAAGTTATCTTCTTTCATCTCTTACTTTTCCAGACTGAAGATCCCAAAATCTTTACATCAGATTGTGATGGAAGTCTTACCCTCAAAAACCTTCATTAAAGTCTGAGAATCTCACTCTTTTTACTAGGAAGTGACTCAGTGACAATTATGCCACAATCAATGAGAAGGTTAATAGGCACTAAAATCTCCTCACATTTCACTTCAGGAATTCCTCATAGATTAGTGCAAGACTGTTTTAATTTAAGCAACTGCTACGTCCTGTGCCTATGACACTGACATTGATAGAGAAACAGATTTGCAAGGAGTCAGGAAACAGAGCTCACATTGATTACCTTTCCTTTAAAATTTTACATTTGAGTTTTAAACACCTCTGGTGCAGCTAAGCCAAGACCAGATGAGACAACCAAATAAGGCAAGAGGCAGGGAGCAGTATTTGCTCTTTCAGACATTTTCTGAGCACCTTCACCTGCTAGGAAGGGTATGGAGAAAGGGTTGGTACTTTCAGTTGGCCCAGTAAAGACACAAATTCTGAGAATATGGTATGCAATGGTACCTCAAGGTTGAGACTAAGAACGGTAAAAGGGGAAAAGTGGTCCAAAAACTATTCCTGGGTTAAAAAAAATAAATGTGAGAAATATAAGGACAGTTTTTCATACACAAGTCTGTGGGTGTGGAAGATAGTTGGGGTGGCTCTCATGGAGGTTTTAAGTCTGCCTTACTTTGGCCAAATAATTAGTCTTAGTGGCTAAGAATCTTGCAAAGGGCATCGGAACTTCTAAGCAAAGACATATGCAAAGCTCTCGTGGAAAGGTCCATTTTCAAGGTTCGTCTCTATACACAGAAAGTTCCACGGTAGAGCAGAATGGGCACAAGCCAAAAAGAATGGGGTCCAAATTCTAGTACCAGCACTCAGTAGCTGTGTGACTTTGAGGAAATTATTTAAACTCTGATTCTGCACCTCTTTTGTAAGTGGAGAGTGAAAGTACCTATTAAAGACTTATGAAGCTTAAATAAGGAAATGGATAGAAACTGTTAGCACCAGATCTGGAACCCTACATGTGCTCAGTAACTGTTGGCTTCTTTCATCCTTTGGTCTAAACATCTAGGAAAAAACATCAGCAGAGCTCCAACCCCACAGAATATTTTTGCTTTAAAAGTTCTTCAAGTAATAAAATTGCCCATCCCCAGGCACCCCTGCCCCTCTGCAAAGATCCCTACCTCCCAGCATGCACAATCTGGAGTCCACCAGGACGAATCTCATTGCCCTGTATCCTGTGCAACCTCCACCAGCAGCCCCAGACTCTCACCTTACCCTTTATCGTCCACATCTAATCCCAAGGGGCCTCTGCACCTTCCGTATTGTGTCACCATTCTCCCAGAAACCCTTCCACTGTGCCTTCAACAAGGCATGCGGAGCAAGATCTCATCCTCAATCCCTTCTCTAAAGGGATCCCTTTCAGAGGAATCCTCTAAATATCCCTTCACTTTCTTGCTCTAACCAATACCTAGCTGTTCTTTGACACAATGCTTCCTCACCAACCCCCTCTTAAGCAGTGACAGGCTTTTCTCTGCAATCCTGGGTTGCACCAAGCTTATAAGCAGAGTAGGTGTACTCCTTCCCTCTCACTGCGTCTTCCAGACCATCCCTAACCCTTCCTTCCTCACCCTCAGTTTAAATACTCACATCATCTGAATACACCACTCAGCAACCCTCCTTGTTTCTATCACCTAATAATGCCTGATTCATACCCTCCAACCATATTTTAGCTGCTGGCTCACTGACACTTTAATATACTAATTCTTCAAACACCTAGGCCTCCCACTTACTTTAACTCCTCTCCTCCAATGACCTTTTCTCCACCCTTCCTCAGTCACTCACTTCTGTGGTCAGACTCCAGACTTTTGCCATTACCAATAACTGCAATACCTCCTTGTTCTCAATTTCATGCATCTTCTAGTCTTCCTGCTCACTCCCTCTTACACCCCAACTTCAACAATCTTCAACAACGCCGAAACCTACAATTCAATAAGCCTATCACCTTCGCATTGCCTCCTACCCCAACATCCCGTCTTTGCCCCTTATCCACAGTTAACCTATAGTCAATGATTCTAATCACTCTCTTGCATGCCCTTCACATCCCTGGCACCTCTCCTACTCTGATCATTCAATGGACAAGCCCTCAACCCTGGTTATATCCAACACTTCCCACTCCAAGCCAGGAGCTAAGCAGCTGAACTCTGGAAAACACACAGCCTCACAAACTGGTCTACTTTGAATTTCACAACTACAAACCCTCAGGTGGGCCCTCAAGTGGATCCTGCCCAGCATCTATGCTGTGTTCCCTTGTCCATTCACCCTCCCACTTCTAGATGAACACTTAGTATATTCTCTCTCCTCAAACTGCCAATACTCAACCCACATCTTCCCTCTCATCTATATCCCAGAGAAAAACCAAGGAAACCAGAAGAAAACTTCCCCCAAATCCCACAACTTCTACACAACTTCTTTGCCCTTTACTCGACCTGCTCTTCCATTTTTCTAGCTCAGCGCTTCTCAAACTTTTGAGTCTCGGGACTCCCTTACATGCTTATGAATTAGTGAGAATCCCAAAGAGCTTTATTTATGTGGGTCATATCTATCATATTCACTGTACTAGAAATTAAAATTAATAAATTTTTAAAATATGTATTAAGTCATTAAAAACAAATAAACCTGTTATATGGAAACATAACATCTGTATGAAAAATAACTATTTCTAAAACAAAAAACATAGTGAGAAACAAAGCAGTTTTATGTCTTTGCAAATCTCTTAAATGTCTGACTTAATGAAAGACAGCTGCATTCAATCTGCTGTAATATGTTCTTTTGGTGGAAGGATATGAAGGATTTCAGCCTCACATAGATTCATAGTTAGAAAGGGATGGAGTATTTTAACTGCCTTTTTAGATAACTGTGGATATTCTTCTATGAAACAGCATCAAATCCCAATAAGTGACGGTTTCTTAA
The DNA here is from genome assembly GCF_041296265.1 of Equus caballus. NCBI lineage: Eukaryota > Metazoa > Chordata > Mammalia > Perissodactyla > Equidae > Equus > Equus caballus. Next base: position 43,724,072 of record NC_091687.1, read on the forward strand.
AATTGGTTGCAAGGTGGAATCTGAAACGGTATCAGTGAACTTTTCCTACTCTGTTACCTTAAAATTCATGGGTCTATCTTGCATTTTGAATAGATCTTTTACCCAGGCATGATCTTGTAACACTGAGTACTGGTCATCTGAAAAACATTTCCCTAAGTTATGTAGCTCTTCCAAATATTGGCACATTTCATCACACCATATTAAAAAATCACATTAATATCACCACTAGTTACATCTGAAAACTCTTCAAGTGTCATGAAGCTGTTCTGTGAAAACTTTAATTCTTTCAAATAAGTCCTTCTTTCAAATTGAAAGTGTTGTATGGAAAAAATGACTAGTACAGCTAGCAACTCAAAACAGCAGGTCAAGTGCTTTTCCTCAGACAACCATCACCGGACAGGAATGTTCTCTATGCGTATTTCCCATTTCATCACTCAGAATTTTTAAATGACATGTACGCAAGGGTGCGATTTAAGAAAAATCAATTTTTACTGCTGCTTCAAGGACATTCTCAAGCCGAACTGGCATCATCATTACCACTGTTACTGTGGTGAGAATATAAGGACTACTCACACTGTTGGGTTTGGTGTCGCTCCTTAATTGGTGTTAAGGCACCAACAGTTTTACCCACCATTGCGTTTAGAACCATCACTTCAAATACAATACCGTGAAAAGGTCAGATCACGTCTTAGTATTATTATATAAACAGTTTTGACCTCATGAACTCCTTGAAAAGGTCTCAGAGATTCCCAGGGGTCCACGGAGCACACTGAGAACAGCTGTTCTAGATCAACTCACCATGTTCTCACAAGAGGCCACCTCCTTCTCAGACAACACACTAGAATCTCTTCTTTTTCTCTCCTACAGTGTCAATTCTCCACTCCTGCCCGTCATTCCCATCAGCATACATTATGCTTTCTGTATCCACCTTAAAAAGATGCTCCCTGCACACATCCCTTCCCACTCCAGCCATGGCCCCATTTCTCACCTTCCCTTTATAGCAGCAAAACTCTCCAAAGTGGGCCTGAATTGGTCTGTAGAAGAAGGGGGAAGGGTAGGAGGGCTATCCGTACATATGAATCAGAAGTGAAATCAGCACCTAGTCATTAATCAACCCTTTCTGGAATTAAAAAGAAAAATAAACCCAGGCACCTGAGATTCCTAAAGGTTTTCTAATATACCAGCGACATAATACAAACCTTTTTAAGAATTCTTCTTAATTTACTCCTTGCAGACAGTGTCTAGCCACCACATTGCACACATCCCCCTATGATTTCAGACATCAAATATTAACACAAAGTGAGTAATGCAAAAAGAAAGGGGGTTAATCAGACATCTTGAGAGAAAGAAAAAATAACACTGATTCAATGAGAGCTGCTAATGAGGCTTTTTGTTTTGGTAGATTAATTTGGGAGTCTGATGACTAAGAAGAAGATTTAAGCTTCTCAGGTGACTGCTGTTGATTATTACCAAGTTTTTTAAATTAAAGAGATGCCTTTGCTCAATTTTACAGTTTATGAATTTCAGGTGTTTATCTGAAAGCTGTGTCCACCCTAGTAGCGTAGAAAACTTTATTAGCAAATTGAAAGACCGCCACTTATTGATTCCGGACTATATTTGACAGATGATGAGCATTTCAGACTGTGAACGGCTGATGTTTAAATACATTACCCTAATACTCTTTAAGTATTGCCAATTGTAAACCTCATTAACTCCCAGCATGTGGCCAAGGCCTGGATTTCATTGCAACAGCCTCACAAAGTGAAAACAGGTATATAAAAATGATTTTATCTTCAACAACATTATTATATCCTCCTTCACCTTGTGAAGTACTTAAAAGACAATATTTTTTTTCAGAAGGATAAACAGCAAACATGGGAAAGGCAGAGAACACACCTTATTCATATAGCCACGCATTTTTAAACCCTAGATTTCTTTTTTTTTCTTCTTTGGCACAGTTATTTCTCATGCATCAAAATGGGAATTGTCTCAGGACTGATTCTCTGTACTCTGAAGAGAAAGGAAGTATTTGTGGATGCTGATTATATGCTATCATTTTGATTCAATAAAACAGAGGCTGACAAGGTGGTAAGTCGGACGCAACAGCTCCTCACTAAAATCAAATTTCTGACATTCCTTTTTCAAAGGAAGAGCCAACTTCTATTCTCGTGTGGAGTGCAAAGATCTACACTTCAGATGGAAAACATGTAGTTGGTAAATTCATACCCGATCTTAGCAAAGCAAATGGATACCAGAGCCACCTAGTGCCCACTCCACACAGACAGGGGTCGGACCTGTAACAGGCAGAGCATTCTGAGCCCAAGAGGCCAGGCCCACATCTCCAAGCTTATTCAGGCCCCACTTAGTCTTCCCAGGTGAGAGGATAAGGTACTAGTGAAAATAGCTTTTGCGACCCAGCCCTCTTTAATGAGACATCAGTTAATAACAAACAACAAATGGAAACATATTTGCAAAGCTCAAAGGGACACACACAAAATTATTTTTACCTCACTGTTAGTGATAGCTGTGTGAACAACGTATAAAAATTACACTGAGATGATTTACAAAGAAAGCTTCATTCACATTTTAAACAAAAACAATAATGACAACCAAATCTGAAAGACACATCAAAAAGCATATGAACAAATCCAACGGCAGGCAGAGAAGTCATACTTTTAGGGTCTGAGCCCTGCGCAGCTCTCAGGGACCCACCACCTCCTCCTCCTCGCCCCTGAGGTCCACCAAACAAAGGTCTTCCAGGCCTGGGTAGTCAAAGCTTCCCCTCATCTCCCTCAAGAACTTCATATCTTGATTAAACCCATCATTAAATCAATTAGAACAGTAGAATTGGGAAAATCAAAACACAACATGCAATTCCAAGGGAGCAGAAGGGAGGGTGAGGACTGGTGAACTCAAATAGTAATAGCGAGAATGGCATAGCAGAGGCAAATCGTGCCGATCCCTAGACTCACATCCTCCTCTGAGGGCTCTCCACTGCCCTCGTGGTAAGGGCCCCCAATCCTCGATAGGAAGTACAAGTTCCTCCACAGTCTAGCCTCAGCCTACCTCTCCCAACACCAGGCCCTGCACTTTCCGTGCTCCAGGCACGCCAGCCTCTGCATTTCAGAATGTAGGCCTCTGCAACCACTGTTCCCTCTGTCAGCAAAGCTCTGTCCTCTGCACTCCCGCACCCCCACCCCCCTCCCAACTCCTATAGCTCAAATGGCACTCACTGGGAAATCTTTCCTGGCCTCCCAGTCGGCATGAAGCCCCTCTTTATTGTCTCTCACACCATGTCTCTCCTTCACAGAAATTACCACAACATCAATTCACACTTATTTGTGGTTCTCTGATTAACACCTGTCTGCTCCACTAAAGTAGAAGCTCCAAGAAGGGAGGCACTATGTTTTTTCCACTCACCATGTTATCCTGAACATACAGAAGAGTCCAGGCACAGAAAGAGGTTGTCAGACAGCTGCTCTCGAGAAGCTGACTGGACAGCATTCCGCGAGAAGCTCACTGCATGGGAGGCTGACCAAGCCATAGCCTCATGAATCATTAGAATCAAGAGGGCTCCAGAAAAACAGGATCCCTTTGCTAACAAGCTGGAAGTGTTGAGATCCCAAGTTCATGCAGTACACAGGTTTGATTTTCATGCTAGAGCTCAGCCCAATCCTATACACGGCTGAAGTCTTTAGGAATGGGCCATGCCCTCAGGAGACAGCATGTAGCAGGGGTCTCTGCCTGGAAAATGTCTGGAGCTAGCTAAAAGCTACTGCTACTGGAGAAAAGCTATTTTGGGGGGATCAGGCTGGTTGATCTCTCCCCCTGAAAATTCTTTGCAACTACAGGTTTTCTAACTCTCCAAAGAAAACAGCTACATAAGGATATTAGATTCCTAGATATTCGGTATTACCAGGTAAGGGTATTAGCTGCTGTAATAAACTACCACAAAGTGGGTGGCTAAGCAAAACAGAAATTCATCCTATCACAGCTCTGGGGACCAGAAGTCTGCAATCAAGGTGCCAGCAGGTCCACTCTCCCTCCAAAGGGAGACTCTTTAGGAGAGAATCCTTCCCTGCTTCTTCCAGCTTCTGGAAGCTCCAGGTGTTCCTTGGATGGGGCCACATCACTCCCGTCTCTGCGTCTGTGGTTACATTGCCTCCTGCTCTTGCTCGTGTCTGTGTCAAATTTCTCTTTGCCTCTTATAAGGATACTTGTGATGGGCATTTTATCACACATAATTCAGAGTAACACCTTCATCTCAAGATCCTTAATCAAATCACATTGGCAAAAACACTTTTTCCAAATAAGGTCACATTTCCAAATTCCAGGGATTATGCCTTGATATCTTCAGGTGGCCATTATTCAGCCTATCACAATGAGTAACCTAGAATTCGAACTAGAGTTTCCATTCCCTAATACTCTTGGGCTTTCAAAACATAAGGGGATAAACCCTTCTTAGAAGATTTATCTAAGTTTGGTCAACAAATTGCTGTGAAACAGAGGCCAGAAATTGGACTAGACACTGGAGATATGAAAATATGCAGGACCTGGTCTGTACACTCGAGAAACCACAGTTGGTAGACCAGTACCTACCTAAAAATTAGTATTTCAATTCACCATGACATCTGGGTCAGCACAGCTGTCATTATTTTTAAATCCTATAGTTGTCAATCTTCAAATAGTTTTTCAAATTTTAATAAAGTTATGCACTAAAATCCCTTTGGCCAGTCAAGCTAGCCCCAAAGAGGCCTGGCCAGACAAATGGAGCCCACACCAGCGCGTTCCCACTGTTTGGTGTGTGTGTTGTGCTTCCATGGGACAACATGTGGCTTCTGTCTTGTAGTTTTTTCAAGGAACAGTAGTTGATTTGGGAGAATGATTTGTGACTTGTGAACTTGACAAATGCTATGCTTCCAAAGAAAGGGAAAGGAAGGGGAAATGAAGGCATTCACAGTTTTACATTGAGAACAGATGTATGGTTACACCTATTTGTGGAGTAACTACTGAGGAGCTGTGTGTGTCAGCGTTAGGGTTAGGGAAAAGGGCAAGTCAACATCTAAATGGGTCTTGGGCAGGCCTAGGCTCAAACACTGGCTCTTTGCTACTAGCTCAGTAAGTATCAGTACCTCGGGCGAGTTCTTCAATTTGCTCAGTCCTTTTGGAAAGAATTATCACAACACATATGGTGAGCTATAAAATATTTCTACCCTTAGACCCAGGAATCCCTCTCGTCTAAGTTCTTTCTAAGCAGGTAATTAAACAGAAGGAATACATGTCATACGCATGAAGATATTCACTCCAATATTACCTATTGGAGAAAACTAGAAACTGAAATAACTCTATAAGGGCATGACTTCATCAAGTATAGCACATGTCTTTGACAAAAAATGATGGAGCTATTTAACACTGTTACTATGAACAGCATATGGAAATACGAAAATTGATTAATGTAATCTAAAAGATTACAAAAGAGAATTACAATTAAAATGAATTCAAATTATAAAACATTGATGCAGGTTAACAAATCATGGAAGATACTAAAAAATTCAAAATACTTTGTCAAGGTGAGGAGATTATGGGTGGTTGTTTTCCTTTTTAAAACTGAGGTGTTCACTGTTAATATTGTCTTTGCAATTGGAAAAAGAAAGTCATAGGGCAAAGGATTGAGGCCATCTAAGATTGTTTCTGTCACAGTAAAACACCGAGATTAAAGATAACACAAAATCTGAAAGAAAATGTTGAGTTAAAGATTTGGGAGATTCTGAGAGAAGAGGAAGCTCAGAACATTGGATAGGCCAAGGACTCTGGAGCCAGGCAGGCCTGGGCACCTTTCGGCGGTAAACTGCTTGAACACTGAGCACCTCGGTCATCTCACCTGCAAAACCAGGAAAACAAAGCCACCGTTTCAGATTTGTCAAATACTTTTGAAAAATATGTATGTGATGTTGCATTGTAAATGTAAAATATATGTTATATTGCTGGCATCTAATGAACTTAAGCGTATATCTTCGGAGAGTATACGTAAAAAGAAATAAGAAACGCATGTGTGTTAAAGGGGATGGGGATGGAAAAGAAGGCAAGGTACATTGAAGGTATTACAATTATACAAATTAATGCCCATATAATTATATTAATAATTATATGTATTATAATATATATTAATTATATATAACAAAAATATATTAATGTAAATAGGAACCAAAATGTTCACTGGAATAGATAAAAAATAAAAGACAAAGAAAACAACTCTGAAATGTTAAATTTAAGTAGGAAATGTCAATGTGAACTTTCAATTTTTTTAAAGGGTATTTTCCAGCTCTTGCCACTGACAAGTCAGAGAAGCAGTAATGCCCGAGTAACAACAAGCCAGGGCCCAACTCTGTTTCTAAGCACCCTTCCCCACTAAAGGAACCAGGGCTTCTTGGGGAAAAGAGTGATATTCAGGTCAGAGGCAGGAAAAATCCAAGGTGAGCCTGGAATATCTTATTTGCCAAAAGCAAGAAACATTCAAAAGCTGAGGGTACAGGAGCCAGCTTAAAGGGGCACCCACTGACCACACCAGGACACTCGGAGCATCTAAGAGAATAACCATAATAGATTACAGTACACTGAAATTAAAACAAATCCATGAAGTTATACTGATATAAAAGATTAGGAGAGAAAGAAAAGGAGGTGGAGGGAAGAAAGCTTTTCGTTACTGAAGAATACTAGACAATAAGTAGAGGAGAAATGACAGAATTAGAAAAATCACTTTCCAAACACCAGTGTAATAACTAATTCAGGAAAGGATCATCATGGATGCTAAAACTACTGGGTGAAAGGTTGCTGGGAAACAGAATATCCACCATTCTCAAAGTATCTTCCACTAATTACAAAACAAAAATGGTCCCTGTTCCATGGAAATATCTGGCAGACTCCACCTTAACCAGGTGATCAAACTGCGTATCATCCTACCTCCTGAGGAGATACAACAGGTAGCAGAGAATCTCTCCTAACCTGCCCCCAATTAAGGCAATTAACAGGAATCCAGCCATGAGGAAAAGACCACACAAGTCTGGAACATGGGCTTCAACAAAATAACTGGGCCTAGATTTTAAGTCAATGTGATGAAAAAACATTATAAGGGAAGGGTCTGTTCTAGATTAAAATAGATAACTAAATGTAATATAAGAACTTTGACTAGATCTTGGATTGGGGAAAAAAAAGGGCAATGGGGCCTTTGAGGTGGGGGCAGGTGGAGAGAGTTGGTATATTTGAGTATGGACTGGATATTACACTTTTGACATGATGGTTAATTCTCCTAAGTATAATAACATATGGTGGTTATGTAGAAGCAAGTTCTTATTCTTAGAAAATAAATGCTAAAGTAACATGATGTCTGCAATTTATATTTAAATCGTCCAGCCAAAAAACAAAATTATATATGTGTGTGTGTGTGTGTGTGTGTGTGTGTACAAAGTGTGTCTTTTAAAAAAAGCATACAGGTATCAAAAATGTTAACAATTAGTCAATCTAGGTGAAGGGTACATATTGGGCGTTCACTATACTCTTTAGATTTTTCTGTAGTTTAAAAAAATTTTAAACCATCAAGTGAGAAAAAAATTGATCTTAAACATTGAGTCAGATAATTCATGTTGCATGTGAGCTTAGTCACACTTCCTCTGAATCTTATGAGCACAGGGGATGGAGAAGCAACCGAATTTTCCTCAAAAAATGTTCACTAGAATAAATCTATGTTCTGCTGAGCTTTTGCCTCAATGGACTAGTGTGAAATATGCCTCAGCCCCTCCCTGCACCAGCCGAGGAAGGCCCTTGGAGGGCACGAGGGTCTGCTCATACACTACATTTTCCTACCAAGCAAAGAATCCCACCTTGGGGTGGAGACAGAAACAGAAGTAACCTAAGTAACTGTTACTGGAACAAAAGAGAAGGTATAATCCAGCAATCCCTCAGGATATTACAGCCAATTTCCTCCCCACTCCCTTCTAATCTGCAAGACCTTCGTTTTAGAGGAAGTTATTTCCATGCAAGATGGAACAACAGGTGCATAAACAAGAAAAGGGAAGGACTGGTAAAAACTGAGAACATGCTCTGTGCAACAAGAGATTTTACTTTGCTTGTATCTCAAACTGATGCTTGTGGGAAAATCAGACACCTGACAAAGGGAGAAAGCTCAGAGCTAGAAAACACCACCCTAGAATGGCAGGTAACTGCAATCTATCAAAGGGGGTGCTGGCAAGCAGCAAGGGCAGAGGCTGGGTCACTAGTTTCTGTAGAGAAGGCTAGTTCTTGGAAATTATACTTGGTTATTAGGGAACGTTGGTGTTTGTACTACCAAGAGTTTGGAGCCCAAAATTCTGCACTTAATGGTAAAAGCCAACTGCAATCTTATACAGCTTAGGAAAGATTCATTTTTTAAATGTAAACAGAGAAGACTGGTAGGGGGAAAATAATCCAGAGGCATTTTGCAAAGTGTCCCATTTAATTTTAGACACTTCAGACTCTATGCCACCTTGGGCAGAATGCCTTTCTTGGGGATATGGAATCATATCATTCTGTCTGTTAGACTCATAGCATCTAATCATATGTGAGATTTCAAAGTTATTTGAGCAGAAAAAAAGATTATAGAAAAGTTGTCATAGAGCTATGCATTTACTCAGAATTTTTACTATTGCCTTGAAAAATACCAATATACATACAAACACTCTAGTGTATCTCCTCGCCACTCATCGACTACAATAGTTTTGTGAAACTATAAATAGTTCTTTAAATAATGTCAAAAAATACACATATATAACAACTTACAGGAACACTGAAGGAAATGTTAAGAATACTATCTGTAAAATAATGTATTAATTATAATAGGTAGAGAAAGTGCTCTTAAGAGATGGAAAGGTATACAGCGACTTCCTAATCATTAAAGCAACAGAAAGCTATTTCAGACAAAAAAATTAAATAAGATAATTAAAAAAACATACCCATCTTTGGTCTGATCCACCACACCACTTAAAAGTTCCACAGTCTTTGGATTAGGCTGGCTTTCTCCAAAAATGTTCAAATATCGAATGACAAAGTCATTAGGAGACATGAAAAATTCGCCATTTTTTTCAATGCTTGCATACTGTTTAAAAAAAAAAAGACATTTTATTCTCAAAAGTATAGAATCATGAGATCAATATGTGAAAAAGCTCAAAACACTTCAAAAGATAAATATCAGATATGATGATAAACTCTTCACAAGGACAGTTATTTCCCATCACTTCAAGGAAAAAGCAAAAACACATTAAGTTTGCCACATTTCACGTTCTCAACTGGGGGCAGTTTAATCTGATTGTCTAGCCTATGAACACCAATGTCCCCTAACAGACAAGAACCATCTATGAGATCCAGCCCTTTCTATATGTTACCTGCCTTTCCAGGGGTAGAGTTTTCTAGCTCTAAGCCTCCTGTTTGTTTTTATTTTTCCTCACAGGGGACACTGGCAGTATCTGATGACAATTTTGATTGTCATAACTTGGGGTGGGGGTGGGAGGATGCTACTGGCATCTAGTTGGTAGAGGCCAGGGATGCCGCTAAACATCCTACAGGGTGCAGGACGGCCCCTACAACAGAGTGACTCAGCCCACAGTGTCAGCAGTGCTGAGGTTGAGAGAGCCTGGTTTACAGAAATTTGGAAGGACAAATTATGTCCTGTCCTTTAGCAAGGACATATAGCTTTTTTAAAAAAAGAAGAATTAATTATGAAGTCATGGATGGAAACAACCTGATTCTTTTGCCCCATCCCTGCTTCAAGGGCATCAATGATGCAAGAAAGGATGACATGCTGAGCTAGAAAGCAAACTATTAACTGTGTGGCTTCTTGTGAGATTTTATGGAAGCAGGTATGAAATGATGCTCAGGTTAGTGTCCTCTCCATCCGAGAGCAAAAAGAGTCAATAAGAACAGGGAGGCATGCAACGTTTTTCCACAGCCTTCCACCAGGTCTCACCCTTAGTGTGATACATTGTAGCTCACAAAAGTGGGAGCCTGCTACTTTCTGCTCCGTGGGGCTCAAGGGGCTGTGGGAAATGCTCAGAAACAATGCTCAGAAACAATGGGGATCACACAGAATCCTTATGGAGCAGGAAGGCCTCTTGATCCTAGGGACAGAACAGTGATTTGGGGGTGGGGAGGTGAGGGCAGTGAGCTACAAGAAGAACAGGGCTAGCTGGGTGACAGAAGTTACACTGGCCGCTGCAGTGACAGGGGAACACAGTGAAGTGAGGTGCAGTGACAGCATCTCTGCTCCCTCTGTAACCACAGTTAAGCCCGATTAACACTGTTTTAAAAAGTCACTTGTTAGTCCTCCATTTTAATTCCAATGCAGGAGAAGCTCTTGTTTAGATACGCAGTTACAAGCTTTGGAATGTGCCTCTGGCTGGGCTGCACCAGGCTCTGCTTCTGACTCCTACCACCTGTGTCACCTCAGTAAGTAAAGCTTTCTGGGCCCGTGGCTCCTCATCTGCAAAATGGGCAGAACGACACTACCTGCTTCATAAGGCTCATGCCAGTAATCACTGAACAGTCATGTAATACACTCAGCACAATGCCCTACACACAATGAGCACATTATAAATGTTCTATATTACTGGTTTTTATTTAACATTTTTTAGCACAGTACAAAAGAAAAACTCAAAGATGGCCCAATAATCCCACTCTTCTTCAGGTGGCACTGAATTCAGCTTTTGGAAATGTAGAAGAATCATATTTTTATTTTCCTGAGACAAAACAAGACGGAAATACAAAGGGAATGTCACTGCTAATTACAGCAACCCTATGATTTAGAATTATACCTATGCTTGCTTATAGTAGTGAACAATTTATTTATTTAAAAATACAATTTAACTCTTTTCCCAGCAACAGACATTTAGATTATTTCCGGTTTTGGTATTTTTAAACAAAGCTAAGGTAAACAGCTTTGTAGGTAACATTTGTTCAAATTCGTGGCAATTTTCGAAGGCTGGACTCCTGGAAAAGAAATTGTTGAGTCAAAGGAGAGGAAGTTTCAGGCTCTTGATACTTATTATCACACTCATCTCCAGAAATGATTGTACCAATTTACACTCCCACCAACAGTGTGCGAACATGCCCTTTTCCCCACTTTGTCTATTACATTTGTTGCAAATATTTTTCCAGTTGGATATTTTTATATAATTGAGTCTATAGATTTTTTTCTCCTTTGCAATTTCTTCCATTACTCCTAAGTTTAGAAACTAGTCCTTCCTCATCTCAAAACTAAATATTCACCCACATTTTCCCTTAGTCTTTTTAAAGTTAGATCTTTCACCTTCAAATTTCAATACACTGGTACTTCATTTTTGTATTTCGTAACACACAAAAAATACATCCTCCAACTTTAGTTATTTCCACTTAATCTCTTGGTTGTCCTAAGACCACAAATCAATCATTCTCCCTTTCCCCATCTTTCAGATGCCATGTTTACCACATACTAAATTATCATATGATCACTGGGGAAAGGCTGGGAAAGCCAGTCCATCTTCAGTACCAGTTATGATCAGTTGGCAGTGGCTTCCTGGGGTGAAGATGGATTTCAAGGTTGCCCCCAAACTCCCTGGGGGAATGCCAGGATGGGCTAACAGTTCTTGTCATCACAGCAGCAGGCGATGTTTCCAGACCATCCTTGTCAATTGACCTGTCTACTCTTGTAAGATTACATATATCTTAATTGCTATAACTAGAGGGAAAGCTCTGTCAGGACAGGATTTTTTCCTGTCTTTCTCATTGCTGTGTCCTCAAGTTTCCAGACTGGTGCCTGGCAGACAGTGAAACATGTTTAAAAAATACTTGTCAAATGAACGCAAGCTTAAAAAAATACTGTATTACTTCTCTCTTGAAGTTTTCTTGGCCATGATCACACTTTCATTTTCCCCAAATGACCCTTAGCGTCATTTTCAAGCTGCTGACCCCTAAAAGAATTCCATTGAAAATGCAAAGTAAAACTACAACACAATACCACTACTCATACACAAGATAAAGAAATAATAATGGTTGGCAAAAATGTGGAGCAAATGCAATTCTCACACTTCGGTGGTAGGAGAGAAAACTAGTGAACCACTTTAGAAAACTGCTTGGCAATATCTACTCTAACTCAACATACACATACCCACAGGCCCAGCAATTTCCATCGTGTAAGTACATCTCTAACAGAAATGTATGTGTGTGTACATATATGCACAAATACATATATACATGTGTATGTGTGTGTATATACATATATTGTTACCAAAAAACATGCTTTAGCATTGCAATGTCTCCTGCAGCATTATTTTGGATAGCAAAAGACTGAAAAATAACTGAAATGTCAACCCACAGTAGGATGCATAAATGAACTGTAGTATGCTTACACAATGGAATACAACACAGCAATGAGAATGAACTAACACCAAATACACACAACAATGTGGATGAATCTTACAAATAAAGTGAGCATGAATGAAACTAGACACATGAACACAGACTGTTATGATTCCATTTACATAAAGTTGAAAACCAGGCAAAACTAATGTACAGTGATAGAAGTAAGAAGAAGACAGAGGCAGATCACAAGAAGAACGTGCTGACAAAGGCAGCTCCACTGCGCTTGCGGCAGTGAACAGAGGGTCCCCAGGGCAGGTGGACTATACCTTACGGCTACCACATCTTTAAAAGTTATCTAATCCTTCCTTGGGAATAGATTTTACAAGCCTCTCTCCTGAAGCCTCTCTCCCTTACAATTTTTGGAAGTTTTAATAGGATTAAACACAAATTTATGAAATGGGGAGGCTTTTTGGATTCCTTGCACAAACTAATAGAATACTAATTGTGATGGTTAATTTCATGTGTCAACTTAACTGGCCAAGGGGTGCCCAGATTAAATACTGTTTCTGGGTGTGTCTGTGAGGTGTTTCTGGATGAGATTAGCATTTGAATCTGTGAATTCAGTAAAGCAGACTGCCCTCCCCAATGTGAGTGGGCATCATCCACTTCACTAAGGGCCTAATAGAACAAAAGGTGGAGGAAGGAAGAACTCCCCCTCTTTTTTCCCCGCCCCATCGCTTGAGCTGGGATATATCTTGTCCAGCCCTCGGACTGAGATTTACATCATCAGCTGCCCTGGTTCTCGGGCCTTCAGACGTAGACTGAATTACAGCACTGATGTTCATGGGTCTCCAGCTTGCAGACAGTACATCACAAGACTTCTCAACCTCCATGATGGATGGCATGAGCCCATTCCTCTTATAAATCTCATTAGGCAGACAAATTAGATAGATATATATAGCTAGAGACAGAGCTATCTCCTAGAGGTTCTGTTTCTCTGGAGAACTCTGACTAATAAACTAATTGTCACCACAAAAACCACCATCACCCCCAATGAATAAAGGAATCTGTCACTACACTGTATGCTCAGAGGGCAGGGGTCCTATCTGGCCTGCTTACCTCTAGTCTTTTCATACAGGTCTATAAACTGTGAACAAGCCAGGTCAGAACCATAATCATCCCGTTGCCCATTTTTGCCACAAATCATTCACCTCTGGGACTGAAGGGCGAATTCTCCTTGACTGTTTTCCAGCCACTCAGAAATGCTGTGCGCACCAGATCACCATTCTTTACCCTGTCTCCCTTTTATAGAGATGGAATAAGACGCAATTAAGGATTTGAATATGGATTATTTCATGTTATTAAGGAATTACTATCCATTTTATTAGCTGCACAATGGTACTGTGGCCATGAAGGAGATTGTTCTCATTATTTGAAGCTGTATGCTAAAGTACTGAGGGTGAATTATGGTGATATGTAACTCACACTGAAATATACCACTAAATATATATGTGAAACTAATGACAAATATTAATTTAAATTAAGTAGTGGTTATGTGGGTATTTACTGTACTACCTATTTTCCGTATGTTTATAGATTAGCATAATAAAAAGTTAAAATGTAATTAATAATAAATTGTCAATAAATACATTGCATTGATCAAAGAAACGCAAATTTAAAATAAGATGCAATTTTTCAACTACCGAGTTGGAAGAAAGGTTCTTTTGTTGCTGCTCTATCTTTTTAACAATATCTGAGTTGATAACATAATGTGAAGAAATGTAAACTTCCATACTCCTACCCAAAATGTGTATTGATACAACCTTCATGAAAGGCAGTCTGCCAAGAATCAAATGCCTTAAAATGTTGCAAACCTAGTCTTTAATCCAATGTCACTTTTGTGAATTTATGCTAAGAAAATGCTAGCTATATGAAAAAATGTAGGTTCAAGGATATTCATTATAGTGTTGTTATGACAGCAAACAGAGAAGACAACTAACTATCCAATAATAGGGAGTGGCTAGATAAATTATGGTAAAATGGCCATACATAGGAATACCATGCAACAATAAAAATACTGTAGAAATGCATTCGATTACAGAAAAAGGTATTTGTTACATATTATGTGAGGGAGAAAACTGGTTACCAAACAGTAATTTTTCTCTTGTTAGGAAAAAAAAATGTATATACATACACAGAGATAGAGAAGCAGAGAGAGAGAAAAAAAATGGATATATCTATATATAAATATGTATTTATATATGTTGGGATCACAAGCTACTTTTCTTTATATACTTCGGGTTTTAAAATTTTCATCAATCAATATAAACTGCTTCTTCATAAGCAAAAAGTTTTTCAAAAAAGGAATGAACTGTTTTTCCAATTTTGCCTACAAAAATTTTAAAAATATATTCTTTTGTTGACGAAGAATAATTATACAAATCCAAGTTCAATTCACTGCACCTTACTATTACAATTTGTAATATGGTCTATTTCCTTTGTCTAGTCCCTTTACACAGTCTTCCCATCTTCCACTAGTCATTCAGTTACTTCTGACTCTATTCTTCTAAACAGTATACATCACCTCCTTTGCACTCCCTTGAGCTAATGGTTTCCTCCTCAATTTCCCAGTTCTTATTACTGGCACTTCCCTACACCCAGGCTATATATCCAGTGGTCATATTTATCCCCTGCTCTCTCTCATCTATTATACAGTATCAGTCATTTTCATCAAATAGTCCTTCAAGATGTCTTTAACTTGCCCATTCTCCACTCCCTCTGCTGCCACAACCCTCATCAAGTTATTATGGCCTCACACCAGGATTACACCCAAGGTTGTCTACCTCCTGGCCTTACTGCACCAATCAAATCTCAAATGCATCCTCCCCGCGTCACTGGATTACTGAGAAAACCTTCCATGGCTTCCTATTGTTGAGTAGAAATACAAAACTCCCAATTATCTTTCTAATTTTGTCACCCACATCCTGTAATACTCCACAGAGTCCTTGCTTGCCACAGTTGAATTTAAATAAACATTTGACGACTGAGCAAGATCCCTTCAACCTAGAGAGGCTGTTTGCTCCCAAACTCATCTCCAGGCCTTCCCTTGAATGTGGTCCTCTTCCCAGAATGCCACGGCTACCCTCCTCAGTGCCTCTCCAGCTCCCACTCATCCCTGAGCCTCCTCAAGTCCCCTCTCCAAGGAGCCTTCTCTGACACTACCCACCATGGGGACTGTCTGTCCATCCACTTCCTGTGGCATTTGCTTTAACCACACACATGGACCCTTGAGTATGTAGACTTAGAGTCTTTTTTACCTGCTGCATGCCTGGAAATCTGGTCTCCTGTATAAGATCTGAACTCCTTTAAGACATGGTCATCGCTTAGGCCTACTTTGCACATACCACTCACTGCAAAGTTTCATGTGTTTTATTTAAACTGTAAGCACTCAGTACATACCTGTTTAAATCAACGTGAAGCAGCAGTGAAAGAATTAGGCAGACAAAAAAAAGCATGTCAACATTTAGAAACAAAACTGACTACACCTGAACTTCAACTTCCACATCCAAACAAAACATTAACAGCCACTTAGCACAAGAACAGCCTGCTATTCTGCCCTAAGCTGGGAATGTTTTACACCAAGTCCCGCCCTACCTCCCATCCCAGTACCACTGCCCAAGACCCTATGCTCCAGGCCACTCATACACCTGGCACCTCTTACAGCTCTTTGCTTTGCATACGCTGTTGCCTTTGCCTGGAATGGTCCTCCCTTGCCCCAAACCCTCCTCTGCCTTTTCCATCTCATAAATACGTACTCATCTTGAAGTCCAGCTCAAACATCACCACCTCTGCGTAACTTGAATGACCCTAAGAAGATGTTTATAGCCCCACATCAACTTTCTGCCAATTAATGCTCTACTATGCTTATCAACCGTATTACAGCTTTTTCTTTTTTCACATTTAAACACACACACAGTGAGACAGTTAAAGGCAGGAACCATGATTTATGCATCTCTAGTTCCCCAACACCTAACACTGTATTAACATACAGTAAGCAACTTCAAAAAAAGAAGAAAAAGTGGAATTGATTTTAACTCTTTTCCAAAACATAAAATAAGCCAGAATGGGCCCATTGTAGCCCTCCAGGATCCCTCTTCCCTAATCTGTCTCAGTTCCACTGGCTTTCTCTAATCTCCACAGCTGCCAACTCTCCTGCTACCAGCACATCTAGTCCAAAAGGTATAATGGAGCTTCTCTCCACTGCCCCCAAGCTACAGAAGAATCCTCTAACTAGTTTAGCAGAAAGAAGGCTGGAATATTTATTAGGAAGAAAAGTCAGGAGAAAAGTCATAGAAAATCAGCAAAGTAGTCAGGTTTACAGTGTGCTTACTGCTGATCCATACTTAACTGAAAAGCCCAGCCAGAGTGGAGACGTGCCTGGCACAGCCCCCACGGCGCCTTATTCCCTATTCTTGCCCCACCACAATACTGTCTGCGGTAGATGGTAAACAAGAGACCTCAGCATGCTGAGCCAAGGTGGATTTGCGTCGGTACCACACTATCCAGGCCTGATGAGATCACTCGAACCTTTGCCAGATCCACAATCTCTTCCAGAAACTGCTGATCACTGTTTTCTTCAGGGATGATTCCCCCCACATCATCCCCTCAGACTCTAAGTCATACAGAACTCTCACTCAAAAGCCATTGAGTCCTGGCCACCTCAAGGGAAGACAGTACTTGCCTATCTGGTCCCAAAAGATCTAAAGTAGGATCTTAACCTAGCCTCACCAGTTGTCACGTGGCTTCAAAAAGTGGACACAGCTTATACAGCCTTTCCACTGGATTCACACCATGAGACCAATAAGTATCCAAGATGCATCCATCTATTGAGACATTCTAAGTTGTTCCCATTTCCTGTCAGAAGAATGCCTGCAACTATGGCTGGCTTAGGAAATAGAAGTAACAGACAGGTCCTGAGTTCAAAGAATGATTATGACTTTGCCAGCTCAAGTTAATGAGCTCTATCCATTTCTCTAGGCTCTCTGGCAACCCTCTCAGCTGCTCTTCTGCAAGTGGTCTTCCAGAATTACATCCTTAGAGTTTTACAATATAGACCTTAAATACAGATGCTGAAAACTTCTATGCTTCCCTCATACATGCTCATCCCAGTCATGGTGGGCCCAACATGCATAGCAAGAGACACTAGTCTAGGTAAGAAACAAACGCATTTCAGTTTTTTAGACTTTGATTACCCAGAATACCTTTCCACCTTAGAATCTTCATCCTGTATTGTCCTTTCTGGGCTAAAAACAAATTTATAAAGAATTCTGCTGTCTTATACATAAAACAAACCTCCTTACAAATGTATCCTCTTTTCTTCCCAAAACTGCTTATATTTCTAACTATTTTCTTTTGGAGTCTTTGTTTCTCTTGTGTTTGAATTATTTAATTTCAAGCATTTACTGAATCAATATCTAATGCATATCAGGTGCTGAACACTTTCATAAAAGTTTTTTCATTTAACCTTTACAATTTTTTGTAACTTCTTATTATGAAAATGTTCAAAGTAGAGAGAATAGTATAATAAGCCCAATATTACATTTCCCAATTTCAAAAATTATCATCATACTGCCCACTCATTTTTCCTACCCCACTAAAACTAGATTATTGACAAGCAAATCTCAGACATGAAAATCTCACCTGTAAATATTTCAGTGTATATCTCTAAGAGAAAAAGACCTTTACAGTTCCCATAATCAGAATACCGTTACCCAGCCTAAAAATCAATAACAATTTCTTTTTTTTTTTTTTTTGAGGAAGATTAGCCCTGAGCCAACTACTGCCAATTCTCCTCTTTTTGCTGAGGAAGACTGAGCCTGAGCTAACATCCGTGCCCATCTTCCTCTACTTTATATGTGGGATACCTATCACAGCATGGCATGCCAAGCAGTGTCGAGTCTGCAACCGGGATCCAAACTGGCAAACCCCGGCCCTCCGAGAAGCGGAACGTGTGCACTTAACCGCTGTGCCACCAGGCCGGCCCCAATAACAATTTCTTAATATCAAATAAACCTGTCAGTGTTCAAATTCCCTGATTTCTCAATTTTTTTTTAAATAGTAACAGATTTTGATGAGGAAAGTGATGCTCATAATTAATAACTTTATAAGCCATAAATTCAATACATAGCAGAACATCAAGTTTCTCATGTGAAGCCTTGGTCCTCTTTACGTACAGCACAGCTGCATTATTATCATGTTTAGAAAAGGCCCACATATATACTTTTCAAATTATCTTTATGAAAGTGGGCTTTTCTTTTTTGAAAACCTTAATTCCAGCTGAATAACATTAAAAGTGGTTCAGTGTTTGGGAACCTGAGGTAGACTTTTAGAGTATTAATCATTCACTGCCCAATTCACAAAGTAGGTCAAAGTATAACAAACTAAGGAAATAAACTTGTATGTTGTCTGTTGTGATCTACTATCTACTATTATTCAAAGTGAAGCCTCACATGGGGCACCACAATGATGAGGATGATGGTAGTGCTAGTGGTGGTGGTGGTAACAACAACGATGATGGGCTTCCACCAATGACAGACAAGAATCGGCCCTGTGGATGAATGAAGGATTATGAGATGTTTACAAAGAGCTTTAAACTTCTTAGGAGAAAAAGCATTTCATCAAACTGCACAGGTCAATCCTGGAAAGGTAGATAAGTTGCAAGACTAAATCCCCAGCAACTCCTTTTCAATACCTGACACCAAAATGAGATAAAAGAAATTAAAATGTAAACCATGTTTACAGGTTACATGATCACAATCACCTACAAGTTTCCGATACACTTAAAAAAAATAGATATAATTGTAAAGGATCTCTTTTAGAAGTCTTAAGTAAAGATACCTTTTGAGATATTTTAAACATATAACAACGAAATAACCTGCTTGAAAATAATCTTTAAAAGTTACAGAACACAAATCAAATAAGAAACAAAATAGATTCCTTTATACTGACCTTCAAAAATATTGTTCTAAGCTCAGCTGGATCTGCTCTCTTGGTTAAAGCCACCTATAAATAAACAGAAAAATGTTTATATTATTAGAACAAAGCTGAGAAATCAAGCTAGCAGACTGAAAGAAAACAAACTCCAGGTTAGAAATTAGTGGATTTCATTATTGCATTTAAAGCACCAAATTTCCCCAGTGCATAAACAACTCCCCAGATTTTATATTAGACTCCTTATGTGGCTTCCAGAATGATAATATTCTGCGCAAGAAACCATAAAGCTCCTAATATGTAGTGTTTAATGTATATCATTTTTTCAGAAAGAAGAAAAAAGTTGAAACAGATTTGTAACCACCTGGTATTTTTAAACTACACTCCAGTGTGCCCCATACCCTTTCATAGGGGAATATTAAATATTAAAGTACAGCTTGTTTCTAACTATGCAAGAGAACACAGTTATTAAAAAAGTTAGTGAACAAGGCAAATCATATTATCAAACAGAAGGGAATTACTTCCCACAGCCCTATCATGAACAGGCGTAAAAAGTCTCCTCCTCTCCCCAACTTTTAATTTAAGAAATCAGAAGTCTACAAAGATATGACTATTATTCTCCACATTCTAGAAATACAAGGGGCTATGATTGCCTTTGAAGAGCAAACCTTGACAGATTCGCTCAGAATAGGTGTTGTGCTTAATTTTAATTCTCCAGCCCACAAAGTCCAAAAACATTATTGGGGAAAAAGCAAGACAAACTTGAACATGGCTGCCCCAGGCCAACACAAAAGAGTCCTTATGTGGAACCAAACAGTGGGCTTATTCAGTGTCCCATCACCTAATCCTGCTGGCAAAAACCATCATGAGACTGAATTCTCACCAAGCACAGCGTCACTCCATGATACAGCCAAGGAGGGGTTCCTGGAACCACCCCAATACTGGAGCCATGTCGCTATCCATGGGGAGATTTATGCAAATTGTTCTAAATCCCTTCGGTGTGTTTGCAAAGGCTCTTCTGAGATCTTTGGACAATGGGTTCTCTGTCTCTAAATATGTAACTGCCTGAGCTTCTTGGCCTGCCACTGTCAGGAATAATTTTATTAACTAATCACTGGAATGGGAGAGGTAGTTTTTCTGAAACCAGTTGGTTGGTCACCTTATTTCCCAAAATATGACTGATAACTCTTTTAATTTCAGCTGAGTACTTATAACCACCAATGCTATTTTTATCCCTAAGAATTTATAATCTTTTAAAAATCCTGAATTAGTTAGTGTTCTTTGCTCTTCAATTAAGAATGAAAAAACAGACTGATAACCAATCTAAGATGAATGATAGTGCTGACCTAAAGGTTTCAGGAGAAGATTCCCTCCTATAGGTGTCTATTCTATATATAGAGACCTACAGGTCTATATACTGAGAAAGGTGGGACAGGAAGAACACTACTGGAGAAGACGGAACAGCATAAAAATGCCTCCATCCTCTTCTTTATGAGTGGAGAAATTCCCTTTGAGTTCCACATCTCGAGACAGTCCATAAGTAAAAATTTTTTTTTTTTGAGGAAGATTATCCCTGAGCTAACACCTGTGCCCAGCTTCCTCTGTATTATATGTGGGATGCTGCCACAGCATGGCTTGATAAGCAGTGCTAGGATTCGAACCGGCAAACCCCAAGCCGCCAAAGTAGGGCACACGAACTTAACCACTATGCCACCAGGCTGGCCCCAAGTAACATTTTTTTTAAAGGCATATGGTGACCCTTGGTACTCAGTTGGGTTTCTTTTTAAAAGCAAAGGTAAGTTGGGGCTGGCCCCGTGGCCGAGTGGTTAAGTTCGCGCACTCCGCTGCAGGCAGCCCAGTGTTTCGCTGGTTCGAATCCTGGGCGCGGACATGGCACTGCTCATCAGACCACGCTGAGGCAGCGTCCCACATGCCACAGCTAGACTGACCCACAACGAAGAATATACAACGCTGTACTGGGGGGCTTTGGGGAGAAAAAGGGAAAAAAATAAAAAAATCTTTAAAACACAACCATCCTAATAAATCATTAGTTTATGTGACTAAATGAAGGTCACTTTTCTTTAAAAAAAAAAAAAAAAGCAAAGGTAAGTTTCCACAAAGTGAACTATTCTTGCTCCATCTAAATACCACATCCTTTAAAATCTAATTAATTCACTATGCCGTGCTCTTCATAAAGCCTTCCCTGGGCAATGCTACTTCAGAGTGAACTTAGCTGGCCCTACATTTGCACAGCATTCTTCTACTTACTGATCCCGAAATGCAGATTCACTGCTCACCACCAGGACCACACCTCTGTGAGAGAAAGAATACAGCTTTCACTTTGTAATTCTCCAGGGTCTAGGGCACGGGAGAAAATCCATATAGTGAGCCAACACCTCTAAGCCATGTCACCTAACGTATATAAAACGCTTCATTGTTTTCAAAGCATGACTATTACCTTAGTGGATCCTCACAGCACATCTGAGACTTGGAGAGAGCATATTACTGCCCCCATTTTACAGAAGGGGAAACCAAGACTCAGAAAAAGTCAATTATTTCCCCAAAAGTCAGATTTAGCACCAATTTGTGCTTATATTTCTAAGTGTTTTCTGAGCTGAGATCAGACGCCAAATCTTCCATCTCCTACTGTGGTGCTCCTTCCATTGAGCCACATCATAGGCAGCTCCAAACTGACCATAACGTTAACCACTAATATAATGTAGCACACGCCCAGAAATCAAGAATCTCCCAATTTCTTCCCTACCCCCACCAGTTTGCAGTATCTATCCAGTGCTGTGATTAAGAACATGGCTTTAGTGTCAGACTGCCCTCGACTGGGGGCAGGCCTGACCTCAAAACTCAACGGCTCTGTGACCTCTGAGCTAGTTCCTCGACCTCTCAGCCTCACTTTCTGGTCTACAAAATGGGACATGCTGGATGGTTGAAAGGGTGATAGGAGATAATTACATAAAGTGCTTAATAAAAAGGCCACACAATCAATAAATGATATCTATTATTTGTATTATTTATCGAAAAGTATTTACGTCCTACCAGGCTTACTCTTGAAAGAGTCTACATGATGAGTAGCCTGGCTCATAACTTGAGAAGGGAGAAATTAGGAGGATGGAGGGGAAAGGAACTCACGAGTCTTCAAAAACATTCACCAAGCCACTAAACAAACACTGAGGTCTCCCTAACTCATCTCCTCTGCTACCCTAGTCCCATCCAATGCTACTTCTTGAAAACAGACCCAAAGTTTCAAGTACAGCAAATGGTTAATGGCCAGTGCGGAACTCCTCGAGGCCCACTGAAATGCGTATCAGGTCCTGGGCACATTCTACTGAAGCACAGATAACTACAGTTCAATAGGGCATGGATTCAGAAAAACTGCTAAGAGCCTTCTGGGCCCCACCTCTGCACTAATTCCATCTATTTCCCCAATGCTGCGTGGCTATTCAGACTTCCCACTTCTACTTCTACCTCCCACTCTTACCTTCTTGTTTTGGTGTCATTTGCAGTGAAGGAAGAACACTTAACAGCTTCACTGAAGACAACACAAAGCTACAGCGAGAAGTGCCAGTGTTCTGAAGGTGTACTGAGATGGACTCCATCTGGCGGCAAAACCAAACCCAGGAAGTTCTACGAGCTGGAAGGAGGAAGCCACAGAAACGTAGCCTCCCTTTTTAAGCCAGCTCAGAACAGCAGCTGGGCATGCACACTTTGCATCACCTGACAAGCCTTAGCTCATCGGGCTTTAGAAGATTCATCAAACTTTAGTTTCCAGAAGGCTGATTTTCATTGTTATATTTTTTCTCATACACTAATAGCATGTAAATATTTACAGCTACTATTCTTATAATCTAATTGCGTGATTTTATCATTATTCTTCTGAATTTGCATTTACAAGAATACATTCCACCATTAAACCAAAATTTTTACATTAAGAGTTTTAAATAAAGTAACTGGGTTTCAAACAGGGAGTAAATCACCAAGAAGGAAAATGATTCTTGGCAGATGACTATGCAATATTACTATTTGCTACTTAAATCAATACAATAGAGAATTTTATACTCAAGCACATAACATTCACACTAAGCTGAGCTTAAAGAACAAAGAGGGGGGATCTAGAATTGGAAAAACTATGCATTATACTTTTTTTCCATAAACTGGGAGAAGTTTACTTCACTTAACTTTAGCATGGAAATTTCAGGTCAATTCCATGAATCTGTGTTCCACAGAACAAAATTTGAGGCTCACTAAATATGTAAAATTTTTAACATGACAAACATCAGATATAATAGTTTGAATACGTTACCAACAGCATTTGCAAAATGTATATACTAGCTGGGTACATCCTAGATACAAAAAAACAGCCAACAATAACATAACTTCAATGACTGGTTTTTAAAATGGGGTAGCAGGAAGCATAGCAAGGAGAACCAGAAAGATATCTTTCAGGACAAATAAATTCACTCTCATTTTAGTAGAGTTACAGCAGCCAAAAGGAGGAGGACACTGGGAAAGATTTTTCTACACATGGGAATATTTTAAAACTGGCTTTCTTACACTGGAATCAAGCCTCAGTCGCTGCCTCATTACCTTAATAATTCACAGTGGTACAGAATTGTGTACTCAAAATCATCACTAGGGCTAACAGGGGGCAGTAGGGAAGAACCTAAGAAAACCTACATAAAATAAGGGATACTAATTTGAAGACGAAAATGTAAAGAAAAGAAAAGCTCTTCTCTTACATTGGGAAACTAGAGATGTAAGACCACGATCTCCTAGAAGGCATCTCACTCCTCCACAGCCTCAGCTCTGGCAAAGAACAGAAACTAGCAGACGTTCCAAAAGTGCTGATTAAAAAAGAAAGTCTTCCAGATGAGTAGAAATCAAATCTTTACAATGAAAACAGGTAGCTTTTAGGCCACTGGTTCTCAAAGCGTGGTCACTGGACCATCAGCATCAAATAGGAACTTTTAGAAATGCAAATTCTCACACCCTACCCCAGATCTACCCAAGCAGAAGCTCTGGGGGCGGGGCCCAGCAATCTATAGTTTAATAAGCCATCCAGGTGATCCTGATGTTGTTAAAGTTTAAGAACCACAGCTTTTGCTAATGTCCAATTCTGTCTGATTAAGACTGAGGTTCTCAGCCCCAGCTGCAAATTCAAGTCACCTGGGGCACTTTTAGGTTTTATCAATGTCCAGGCTGATCAAATTCAACTACAAAGGCCAATCTAAATAGAATCTCTGAAATGGATACCTTTAAAGCTCAATCACGAGATTATAATTTTTGGCTGGGTTGAGAACCACTGAGTTAGAACCCAAGATCCCAACCTCAGCTAGCTATTTTGACCACATGACACAGCCTTCACTCAGCAATACTTCTTCCATCACCATTCCAAACCTGAAAGGTGTGAAAGCCAAGACAGGCACAGGCTTACACTGAAAAGTCTACCTTCATGAAGTAATTATTTACCTAAGATATGAAATACAAACCAGAAGAGGCAGCTCATCAAAAGCAGACTACTCCATGAGTGCATGTAAACACATGCACACATGCAGTGACAAGCAGAAAAAGGAGGTGGAGGGAGAAATGTCCCTGCATGGTCTTTGTACTTAAGGAAGTAAGTATAGTGGATAGACCTGAATCCCAATGCAAAGCACTACTGGGTGTGACCTAACAGCTTAGAAGCTGGGGCCAACCCTTCTTCCCATGTATCTTCCTGTACTGCAGAGACTGGGAGGTTAAAACCACATTTCCTAGACTCCCTTGCAGCTATGTGGCCTAGGTGCTGTCAGACGAAGTTGGGTGAGATGTGGAAGGCAAAGTTTTGGAAAGCAAAGATTTGGAAGTTGGGGGCCATGCTTCTGCTGTTTCTGCCAGCAAGCATCATCACTGGAATCTGATTTTCCTGTGGCAACCTCCTGCCCATGTCACTTGAAGCATGGTTCTGAAACACTCCCCGTGTGGCAGACAGTTTTATGACTGCACAGGAGGCAACTGCTCCCTTGTTGGCCTGCTCTGCTGTAAGGCTCTGGAAGTCATCCCTGAGAGTGCAACCTGAAGTCTGTTTCTTCACCTTCCCAACAAATTCTGTAAGCTATTTAATACCCTGTAACAAATCTCCCTCTGCTCAAACCAGCTAGATGGATTCTGTTCTCTGCAAGTGAACCTTGACTGATAAAATCGCAAAGGAAAGTTTGGAATTCCTCAAAACCATACAGTTACCATTAACTTGAGAGGAA
Source organism: Equus caballus (assembly GCF_041296265.1). Lineage (NCBI taxonomy): Eukaryota > Metazoa > Chordata > Mammalia > Perissodactyla > Equidae > Equus > Equus caballus. Next base: position 43,749,676 of record NC_091687.1, read on the forward strand.
GAAAGAGGTATCTCATCAAACTTAAGAAAAATAATTTTTCATTGAATTCACTGAGTCATTCATTCCTTATCCTACAGGTTCCCTAAGTTCTAATACAGGAAGAGCAGTAGTTATAAAAAAAGTCACTGAAATATAAATTAGCATACAGACAAGATGCCATGTTAAGCATTCTTCAAACCACAACCTTTCTGTGTAATCCACCCTCAAAAGTTCACATCACTCAACAGTTGACTTATAAAGCACCAGACACCACAAATGTTAACCCGTTGGGTAATTACACAAGCAGGTCATTTCAGGGCTGCCAGAGATGTTTATCAGGACTCAGTAGCCTGTGAAGTGTGTTGGATTTAAGCCTGCACTGTTGTAGACAAACATTAAACAATGATAAAGCCATCACCATTAAAATTCTGTATTAAGAAGCAGAGTATAACAGTTAACAAATGAATGGTGGTGTTGTAGCTGTGGATTCTCTTATGCCAAAATAACTTTAAACACACTAATTTTAGATTTTATTATTATTGTTATTAAGCTAAAGCTAACATTCCAGTAAATGTTCCCAAGAGTAAAAATCTGACAAGAGACACTATGAGTCTTTTCTAAAATAGACATTTTTCTAACTGTTTATATTTTCAACTCCCTACAAGGACAGAAAATTGCCTGCTCACCCTCATACAGGGAAACATCACCAGGTTTAGAGTAAAGATTTGGGTCCCAGTGTGTTGCTAACTTGGTGACCCTGGACAAGTCAGTTAACATCTCTGAGTTTTAGTTCCCTCATCTATAAAATGGGAAAAACAAGAAAATCTACTTACTTCATAAAGTTATCTTAAGGACTAATTAGAATGAAAAAAAAGTGTTCTGTAAATCCCAAAGTGATAGACAATGTTGATAGTGATTATTTGCTACTCTTAAAAAAACATAAGGTGAGGACACAGCTATATATTTCTAATCCCAAATACGAATGGAAGGCAAGGAGGTCCAACATGTATTCGAGCTAGAAATAAGCAACAAAAGATAAGAGGCTAAGAAGAAACACAGTTTATTAAAATTCTATTGGGTGATCACAGTCTCGTTAGGAAGGGTAGAGAACCATCTTGAGGCTGAGGCTCCCCCAATGATGCCCAGAACTATCCCAGAATCACTTGGTGAGAAATCCACCTTAGATCCCACAACAAAAGCAGTTGCCTAGGCTGCTCGTCAGGTCAGCTGGAATGGAAACTTCACAACAAGCTGCTTCCTCGTGTTGGCCTCTTCCAAATCAGAGTCACATGTGGGCATCTAATTGGCAGATCTAGACCACGCGCTCGTGTCCTGGCTGCAAGGAAAGATGGGAAGACTTACACATTCTGCCAGGCAGCCCTTATAATGTTGGGATTTTCTCCAATATAGAAAACTTAGTCAAAAGATGAGGGGGAGATTTCTGGTTTCCAGTCCAGCATGTAAGGCGCTTAGAAGCTGCCACTCTGTCCTAATAACAAGTAAAAAGCTGAGAGACTAAAAAGTCAACAACTCTCCCTAGATCTGTCAGGGAAATGAGGTCAACGGGCAAACCACTGCCCCCAAAATGGGAGAGAGAGGCAGAACATGAGAATCACCACTCCCCAGAGCAGAAACCATGAGCTGAAACTTCCACGGGAATCAGTGTCAGAGTAGGAAAACCTGAACTGTAAAAGGCGAAATGCTGGAGGCTCAGTGTGGACAAGAGGAAGGTTTAAAACCTCCAGGGGGACCTAGACTTAGGGGTTCCCCACACTTTTATGAGTTTTACCTCCTGGAACTCAACCTGATTCTCACAGTGAATATCAGAGAAAAACCACCTTGCACTTCCAGCAGGAGGAGAGGAAAAGGAACCATTTGAAATGCATCAGAACATTCTGTGCTTTATAACAAGGTCTGCCCTCTAAAGAAATTATTTAATAAGAGCCTAACCTGCTGGGGTATTACCAGAGCCTAACTGACTGGAGGGAAGGTAAATACCCAACTCCAGCCACCTGAAGCCATCCTCTCCTACCTAAGGGAAAGAAAAAAACTGGCAAATGCTTGTACACTGTCCAGGGACACAGGCTCTCTAATGGATTGAGACCTAATCACGGGGCTACAGAACACCTCCTCGCCCTCTACGCCCTACCACCCATTACCAAAGGCCTATTTACAGCAGTGCCTTTTATCCAGTACATCACGTCTGGCTATCAGGAAAAATTACAAGGCATACCAAAAGGCAAAAAACACAATTTGAAGAGACAGAGCAAGCATCAAAACCAGACTCAAATATGGCAAAAATGTTGACATTATCAGACCAGGAATTTAAAACAATTATAATTAATATGCTAAGTGTTCTAACAGATAAAGTAGACAGCATGCAACAACAGATCAGCAATATAAGCAGAAAAATAAACATTGTAACAAAAAACAAAAAAGAAATGCTAGAGAGATCAAAACCACTAACAGGAATGAAGAATGCTGCTGATGAGCTTATGAGTAGACTGGACACAACTGGGAGAGAATCTCTGAGCTTGATGGTATCTCAACAGAAAGCTCCAAAACTAAAAAGCAAAGAGAAAAAAAGGCTGTAAAAGAAAAAGAGTGGAACAGAATATCCAAGGACTGTGGGACAACTACAAAAGGTGTAACATACATGTAATGGGAATATCAGAAGGAGAAGAAAGAGAAAAGAAACAGAAGGAATATTTGAAATAATAATGATTGAGAATTTCCCCCAAATCAATGTCAGACACCAAACCACAGAACACTGGAGATCAGAGAACACCAAGCAGGAAAACGAAAATCACTTAAAAGTCAATGGTCTAAATGCACCAATTAATTAAAAGACAGAGACTGTCAGAATGCATCAAAAAACAAAACTCAACCATATGCTATCTACAAGAAACCCACTTTAAATATAAAGACACATACAGATTAAGAGTAAACGAATGGACAATGATACACTATGCACGAACTAATCAAAAAAAGAAATAGCTATATTAATTTCAGACAAAGCCCATTTTAAAGCAAGGAAAGTTATCAGGATAAAGAGGGACATTATACAATGACAAAGGGGTCAGTTCTCCAAGAAGATGTAATAATTCTCAATGGAACAGACTAGAAAGCCCAGAAATAGACCTACATAAATATAGTCAACTGATCTTTGACAAAGGAACAAAGATAGTCTCTTCAACAAATGGTGCTGGAACAACTGGACATCCAAGTGCAAAAAAAATGATTCTAAACACAGACCTTACAGCCTTCATAAAAATTAACTCTAGGGGCTGGCCCAGTGGCACAGCGGGTAAGTGCACACGTTCCGCTTTGGCACCCTGGGGTTTGCCAGTTCGGATCCTGAGTGCGGACATACACCGCTTGGCAAGCCATGCTGTGGCAGGTATCCCACATATAAAGTAGAGGAAGATGGGCATGGATGTTAACTCAGGGCCAGTCTTCCTCAGCAAAAAGAGGAGGATTGGCTGCAGATGTTAGCTCAGGGCTAATCTTCCTCAAAAAAAAAAAAAATTTAACTCTAAATGGATCACAGACCTACATGTAAAACTCCTAGTAGATGATATAGGAGAAAACTTAGATGGCCTTGGGTTTGGTGATAACTTTATAACACCAAAGGCATGATTCAAGAAAGAAAGAATTGATAAGCTGGACTTCATTAAAATAGAAATTTCTGCTCTGAAAAAGACACTATCAAGAGAATGAAAAGATAAGCCAAAGACTGGCTTTGCAAAAATAAAATATTTGCAAAAGAATAGCTAACAAAGGACTGTTATCCAAAATATACAAAGAACTCTCAAAACTCAACAAGAAAACAAACAACTCCATTAAAAAATGGGCCAAAGACCTTAACAGAAGCCTCACTAAAGAAGATATACAGATAGCAAATAAGCATATGAAAAGATGCTGCACATCATCAGGGAAATAAAAATTAAAACAACAAGGAGGGCCTGCCTGGTGCTGTGGTCAAGTTGCATGCTCCCCTTCGGCAGCCTGGGGTTCGCAGGTTCAGATCCCAAGCGCAGACACAGCACCGCTCATCAAGCCACGCTGTGGCGGCATCCCACATAAAACAGAGCAAAAAGAGGAAGACTGGCAACAGATGTTAGCTCAGGGCCAATCTTTCTCACAAAAAAAAACAACAACAGCAACGAGATACCACTACACACCTATTAGAATGGCCGAAATCTGGAAGACTGACAACACCAAATGCTGGTGAGGATGTCGATCAACAGGAACTTTCATTCATTGCTGGTGGGAATGCAAAAATAGTACAGCCACTTTGGAAGACAGATTGGCAGTTTCTTACAAAACTAAACATACTCTTACCATTCGAGCCAGCATTCATGCTCCTTAGTATTTATCCAAAGGAGCTCAAAATTTATGTCCACACAAAAACCTGCTCACGGATGTTTACAGTAGCTTTATTCATAACTGTCAAAAGTTGGAAGCAACCATGATGTCTTCCAGTCAGTGAACGGACAAATAAACTGTGGTACATGCAGACAATCAAGTCTTATTCAGCACTAAAAAAATGAGGTATCAAGCCATGAAAAAACATGAAAGAACTTTAAATGCATATTTCTAAGTCAAAGAAGCTAATCTGAAAAGGTTACATACTATATGATTCCAATTGTATGACATTCTGGTAAAGGCAAAACTATGTAGATAGTAGAAAGATCAGTGGTTGCCAGGGGTTAGGGAGTAGGGAAGGAGAACAGGCAGAGCACAGGGAGTTTTTAGGGCAGTGAAACTATGTATGATACCATAGTGATTGATACATATCATTACAAAATTTGTCCAAACCTATTGAATGTACAATGCCAAGAGTGAGCCCTAGCATAAACCATGGACTTTGGGTGGTAATGATGTATACCACCCAATGTATGGATCATCAATTGTAACAACCGTACCACTCTGATGGGGGAGGCTGTGCACGTGGTACATGGGAAATCTCTGAACTTTCCTTTCAATTCTGCTGTCAACCTAAAACTGCTCCGAAAAATAAAGTGTATTAAAAATAAAAAAAGGACAAAAAAGAAAAAGCTCGTGGGTAGCCAGAACCATCAAGATGAACCTGATTAGGTAGAATCATGAGGCATGGAACTGTATAATCTCCCTTTCTTTTCAAAGAATCCTTGAAGCGGGTTGAATTCTCTTCCTTTATACTTGAAAAAATTGCAGGTCAAACAGGTTGATCTGCCCAAGCCCCATGCCTCTTCTTCAAGGTCACAACCCAGGCTGTCAGGTTGCCTTAGACCAGGGTTCTCGACCTTGGCCCTACAATTTGGGTCCGTCACTCTTTATTATAGGGGGCTGTCTGGTGCATTGCAGGATGTTTAGCAACATCCCTGGCCTCTACTCACTGGGTGCCCATAGTAACCCCACCTCCCAGAGGTGACAACCAAAACTGTCTCCAGACACTGCCAAATATCCCCTGGAGGCAAAACTACCCCACTGCCAGTTGAGAACCAGTGGCTTAGGTGGTGCTGCTCCACTTGCTCATTCGTGCAACACAACCATGTATGGGAAGCCTACCAGGTACCAGGCCCGGCGCCAGGCACTGAGGAGACATGCCAAATAAACCAGAGACCCTGCCCCACAGGGGGAATGACAGACTCATCAACGAGTGGTTGCTACAAAGTGTGTGATGATACACGCTATCACAAATTAGAGAAGCGGCAGAACTAAGGTCATAATTCTGCTGGAGGTGGGGGTCATGGAGGTAAAGTCTTTGGAGTTGGATCATTTATTATTGACTAGAGCAATTAACACTGACCAGCTAACTTCTATTGGGCCCTTAACTCTATACTAGGCAAGGTTCTACAGGTTTTACATCTCATTTACACATGACTAAAATTATTTACACTGGAAAGTCATTAATATCCCCATTTTGCAGACGAGGAAGCCGAGGTACCTAAGACACTTCGTCTTCCATGAGCAGTAATAAATCACAAAGCCAAAAATGACCCTACAGCCCAGGTCATTTTGACACTAATTATACTACCTAGAGGATGTGTCAAGAATTTGGCAAACAGAGATGGAGACTTTAGGTTATCCTTATGAATCATGCTACTGGACAACACTGTAGCTGAAAACAATTTAAAATAGTCTTTTTGATTTGGCATTATGATACCTAAATGCCCTGGTTCAGTAGAAGGCAGACCTGCCTAACGCAGACTAATATTCTCCAGTATTATATGCTGAACTCAGTCTCAATTTTTTTAAAACATCAAGGTTACAGTATAATTAGGAACCAGTTGCAATTGTAATTACCTCTCCCAATATAATTTGTTACATATTAGCAAGTGCCAAATTACTACTGCTCCTTAAATGAATAAAAACTGATTGTGCTGTTCTGAAGACTGGGATGTATGTTCCTGATGGGGAACAAAAGAATATAAAAAGTATATGACATATTTATAAAGTGCTGAAAGGTTCTACTTAGGAGATCACACGTTGCTGGAGCCCAGATAATGCCATAGAAAGTGAAAATGGCTTCTGAGAGAGAATAGCTAACTTAATAAATGCAGAGGAAGAGAAAGCAGCAAATCAAAGGACAATAGAAAAGTTGCTTCCACTAAATAATACCTTACCTGTTCAAAATTCTGCTGTGCATCAACATCATATAACTGAAGAACAGTCAAGAACCCAGGAGGAAGCCAAAAGGAAAAGAGCAGGCGCCCTCTGCATAGCGGGGATCCTCATCCCAAAGACGGAGCACAATTTCACTCAGGCGAGCCCTCCTCCGCCCCCTCCCACAGCCCATGGACTTCTGACATGACTCTGAGCATCTTCTCTGATTCCAAATCCACAGCTCACACATCTATAAAATGCACTCTGTCCCAGGCCCCGCTCTGAGCTTTACAAACAGGAGCACAATGATCCTTCCAACAGCCCTAGAAAGTAAATACAACCATGCCCTTTTCATAGATGAGGAAACTGAGGTACAGAGAGGTTGAGTAACCTGCCCAGAGCAATAATTTGAACACGGAGTCCATAACTTCAACCATTATATCATATTGGCTTTCAGAGGAAAAAAGAGACAGCATGAGACTGACAGAGCAAGAGAGCCTAGAGGTTAAAAGATAACTAAGACACATCAACCAATTGCAATGCCTGGACCTTGTTTAGATGACAATTCAAAAAACTACTGAAAAAATTATAAGACAATAGGAGAAATGTGTGAAATGTGTACCCAGTAGATATTTGATCATATTGAAGAATCACTGAAATTTTTTAGATGTGATATTCTGGCATGCATTTAAAAAATCTGTTGTAGAGAGACACACTCATATTTACAAATACAATGATATTATGTTTAGGACTAGCTTTGAAAACATCAGGGGGATGGGAGGAGGAGAGAGGCTGTGGTATAAATGAAACAATTGCATAAATTGATAATTACTGAAACTGGCTAGATAGGGACAAGGGGGGCTGTTACGCTCTCCTAATTTCCTATGGAAAATTTCCATAATGAGAAGTTTTTAAAAAATGCTGCTATTTTTCTAAGGCCTAAGTCAAATGCCAGTTCATCCAGGAAGATTTTCCAGATTCTCCAACCAGATTCACCTCCTAGAATGCTATTTGCACCTACTTTATGGGCTTTGCAATTGGACATTTAAATTCTCATTCTATCACTTAGCAGCAACATGACCTCCTGTTTTCTCAGCTGTTAAAAAGAGAGAGATAGAGAGGACTGAGGAGTGAATGAAAGCAGAACATGAAACAGGATTTAGCAGTGCCTTGTGCCACAGTTACTTGCATCCTTTCCATATTCAAGTGGCCCAGCTGACTCAGTCATCAGTGGACAGCTGAGCCCCAAGGGGAGCTCTCTTGGCTTGCTGAGCTAATCAGATTTTCTCTTAAGAAACTGAACCAGTAGAGGGTCTGGGCTGAGCTGGCAGCAGGTTACGCTGGCTGATGATGCGGCACTAGTGACGCTTCATGACCTCCCGGGGTTGAACAACAACAACAAAAATTAAACTCATTCCCTACCTTTCATCTTATATGAAAATAAATGCATATAATCAGACAATCTTTAAAAAAAGAGAGAGACTGATAAAGAGTACTAGAAAAACATGAGTGGTTTCTTACATAATATTAAGTGGGGAAGCCGTGTCTAAACATGACAGACAACCCAGAATCCATATAACATAGAAGCCATAAAGGAAAAGATTAATAAATATATAACATAAAAATTAAAAAAAATCAAGCAAGTATGAACCAGTTAAACACCAAACAACTGAGAAAAAAAAATAACGAGCAACAGAGAGGACAAAGGGCCAATGTTTTTAATTTAAAAGTGTTCTTGGAACCAATCAATACAAAAAGGCAAATAACTCAATAGAAAATTGGGCAAAGGTCAAGACCAGGTTCTTCTCAGACAGCTGGTGGACACCAACAACGGGCAAAGAGAAATCTCCAAGAACCACCACAAAAAAAGAACCAGGGGCTGAGTTTTTACTTCCGGAACTAAGATGGGACACCGTGGAAAGCAAGCAGAATCGACGTCAGCCTGCAAGAAAGAAAGTGTGTGAACGTTCAGAAGGAATAAAAGTCCTTACCAGTGGGCCTGGCAGAGCCAGATAAGAGGCCTGACACGTCACCAGGCTCTCCTTTCAAGCCACCCAGATGACCCAGGGAGCTCTGGTGACTTCCTGCTCCAAAACAGCAGCAACAGACATACTGTTAGGACTTCCCAGGAATGTTTCCCTATAATGCAGCCAGGCTTTCTTAGTTAAAAGGGAGAGCGTTTCTCTAGGAGTCCCCTTCTGAAGCAGCCCTCTCTGTGGTCATGGAGATTCATCCAGCTTGCGACAGTTTGTTCTGCCGTGATGACTCTCCACCGTGCACTCTCTTGGAGATTGCCCATGCAAAACTTCTCAAGTACTCCCAAATTGGTATTATTTATTTTGGTGAGGGGTGGAGGAGATTGAGAAAATAGTTTATTAGAAAAAGAGTAAAGTTTCCAACAAACCACACACTTACAATGGAAAATCTCCTCCCTCTTTTCACTCCGCCATGAGGTGCACGCGAAGTAAACAAACAATTCAAGGAACAGTGTCTAAAAGTTATGCAACAGGTACTTTGAGGGCTATCTGTTACCTCCAGATGGTCCCTGTCCTCAGGAGCTTACAATCTAGTCGGACACATCAAATAGAAGAAACATCAAGGACCATTCTTCAGAACCTCAACCCAAGACAACGTAAAAAACGATTCAATATCTGTTATGGGCTGAACTGTGTCCCCGCAGAATTCCTATGTTGAAGTCCTAACCCCTAATCCCTCAGAATGTGACTGGATTTGGAGATAGGGTCTTTACTTATTTATTTATTTATTTTGAGGAAGATTAGCCCTGAGCTAACTACTGCCAGTCCTCTCTGTTTTGCTGAGGAAGACTGGCCCTGAGCTAACATCCGTGCCCATCTCCCTCTACTTTATATGTGGGACGCCTACCACAGCATGGTGTGCCAAGCGGTGCCATGTACGCACCAGGGATCCAAACCGGCGAGCCCTGGGCAGCTGAGAAGCGGAACGTGCGAACTTAACCACCGCGCCAGCACCCTGAAGATAGGGTCTTTAAAAAGCTAATTAGGTAAAATGAGGTCATTCAGGTGCATCCTAATCCATTAAGACTGGTGTCCTTATAAGGAGGAAATTAGGACACAGACACTGAGGGAAGACCACGTGAAGACACAGAGAGAAGACCATCTACAAACCAAAGAGAGAGGCTCTCAGAAGAAACTAACCCTGCCAACACCTTGATCTGGGACTTCCAGCCTCCAGGTTTGTGAGAAAATAAATTTCTGTTGTTTAAGCCACTCAGTCTGTGGCACTTTGTTACGGCAGCCCATTTAGTAGGCAGACCATATTCAAGTTGCTCCAATTGGGCCATTCTTCTATTTATTCATTTTTGGATCCAGGTTCACGCATTGCTTTCGGTTGTCATGTCTCTCCGAGAGTCTCCTTTAACCTAGTCCTTTCATTCATAACACTGACATTTTTGACGTCAGACCAGAGATCTTACAGAAAGTCCTACTTACTGGATTTGTCTGATTATTTCCTCAGGATCAGATTCAGATTCAACATTTTGGGGAAAAATTCTCCAAAGGCCATGTTGTGTACCTCTCATTGCATGACGTCAGTGCGTACACAATGCCAGCTTGTCCCATCTCCTGATGATGTTAAGTTGGATCGCAGATTGAGGCAGAGCTCTCCACTGTAAGGGTACTTGCTTCCTTTGTAATAAGTAAGTAATTTACAGGGAGATACTTTGAGACCATAGGAATTCCAACAATCTTTTATAGAATGGTTTTTAGCATAGATTGAGGACCCTTGCCTGAATCAGTTAATCCTTGCAGATTACGAAATGATTTTTTTTCTTTTTCTACTTCTATCACACCTTCTACCTTTATTAGCTAGCATTCTTCGGTCAACAACAGCTTTACCTCTCCATCTCACTTTGACTCTTTTTGGGGAGGAATAATAATCACTCGGGGGATGATGATTTTTTTTTTAATTCAATGTATTACAATCCATTTGCAATTCATTTGTTTTTATCGTGGTAAAGCATATAAAATTTAACACTGTAAGCATTTTTAAGTGTACAATTTAGTGGCATTACATACACTCACAACGTTATACAATCATCAGTACTATCCATTTCATCAACCCAAACACAAACTCTGTACCCATTAATTAATATCCAATTGATTTTAATAGCTATTATTTTTTTGTAATAACTGTGATACATGCCCATTATAATATATATGTATATACACATGTATATATGGATATATACACAGACACACGTGTGTATTCAAAGAATGAAAATCATAACATACAAGAAAGAACAATTGTGAAGATTAAAATTTAGCCAACTAAAATAAACCACTATGCAAAAAGCTGGTGGACCAGGAAGATAGCATCCAAACCTATTGATCAAACATAACATCTTTGGACACAACCAGGAATTATGTGCCTCCTGATGTGAGTAGCCAGTACCAAGTACCCAGTAACCTGAGAGAGGCATCCAGCAGCACCTAGGAAGTATTCCAGCCAAAAACAAAGTAAAAATAAATAAAACCCTAAACTTGATCAAGCTTCTATATCTAACTATCACTTGTCAGAAAACACTGGGGACAGAGGAACACATGGGGGATGCAATCAGTAAAAAATTCAAATTGTGGGAAACCACAGGAAAGATGACCCAATTCCCTCATCAAATAAACTGTAAGGAAATAAAGAAAAAAAGCAGGGTGGGGAGAGCCTATAGGTTAACAAGATTTAAAAGACACATCAACCACATGCCATGTGTGGACTATATCTGAATCTTGTTTAGAACAAACCAACTGTAAAAATCATAAACTGAGGACACAGGTTTTAAAAATCCTTACAGGTGCTTCAAGGTATGGGAAAATAAAACCAAGAGCCCTTTTCCTAAAACTGAAGGGAAGAACTGAAAAAATAAACAAAATCTGCCCACCAATATAGAGAAATAAAAAGAAACATTCCTGTCTCAGACTGAGCTCTGAGTTAAACAAACAAACAAAGAGTAGGCTCCCTTTTCCTCCTGCTACACTGTTGCCACAGCTTCACATGGAATACAACCGGGATTAGATATGTCCCATTCACAAACTGCCGTGAAGGAAATGAGAAAGAACTAGTGTGAGGCAATACTGGAAAAGTCAGACAACAGCCAAGACCAAGGAGGCGTTAGCTGGCCAAAGAGATCAAATTAGATTCTGTAGGCGACGTGAAGCCACACTGTGTAGATTAAAGAGGGCAATGTAGCACAGTGGTTATGCGCATGGACTCTGGAGCCAGGCTGTCTGTGTTCAAATCATAGTTCTGCCAATTATAAGCTGTATGACGTTGGACAAGCCGCTTAACCTCTCCGTGCCTCAAGAGACTTAATCATTCTGTACAGATGAGTTTCCTCATCTGTATAATGGAGACAATAACAGTATTTACATGTCACAAGACTGTTGTGAAGGTTAAATCACTTCATAGACAGAGTGCCTAGAACAGTGCCTGGCTTTTGAGTATTATATAAATGTAAGTTGCTGTTGTTACAGTTTTTACATAAACTTTCTGAGCCTTCAGTTTCTTATTTGTCAAATGAGGTTATCAACACCTTCCTGCTACCTTGTAAGATGATCATAAAGACCAAATAATGAAGCTTGGGCCTTCATATTACTTGGCTATTTTAATCCCTGCAGACTGTGAGTTCTTGAACACAAGTCCAATCCCTTACACATTTTTGGAAGCCCAGCACTTAGTAGAGGAGCTGGCAAATAACTGGTATCAATAACATACTTGAATACATTTTTAAAAACTGTTAAGTGCTGTATCTGTGAACACAGTACTGCTATTAACACGGCAACGAGGGCCAACCTTAGAAGCTTCCTTTGACAGTTCTGGGCAGAATGGAGAGGGAAGTACAGGGAAGAGACCAAAGGCAAGACCAGCTTGGAAGCTATGGCAAGGCTGTAGCTAAAAAGTAATGAGAACTTGAACATAAATGGAGGGGACAGGACACACCCACTCCAGGGAAGTAGAGCGGTTTAACTGAGCCATCTCTTTGCCCATTGCAAATTCCTGCCAATGGTGTCTCTCCTGGCTGCCCACAATAGGTACTTAATTGAACTAACCAGAAACTTTAGTAGGAAAGTTAAGTTGCAGGCTGAAAGTGAGGAATGACCAAGAAAATGAATTGAACCCCGAGTAAGCAGAGTCTGAAATATCTTTGAGACAGACAAGTTGAGATTTCCAACAGAGCTGAAGACGCGTGGCTGGTGTCTGAGAGCCGCCAAGCTGAGGAGCAACACGGAGCCATCAAGTGCAGAGGGAAGAGGATCTCGGGCAGAGCCCTGGGGGACAGCAACATTTAGGGGGAAGCAGAGGATGAAAAGAAGCCCACAAATAAGAATAAAGGTGTAATGTGAGAGTTAAGAAGCCAACCATGAGAGGTGACATCATGAAAGCTGATGGAAGGCATTCCAGGAAGGAAGGTGGTGGGACACAGGGTCCTGTGAAGCCAGAAATAGGGGGCACAGGCGGAAAGGTTTAGAAGTGAGGTCACTGGTGACCTTTAGGAAAGAACGTCGAGAGAACAGGCATAATTTCCTTCTCAGGAACTTTAAATACGGGTAAGTAGTAAAGAAACGGAGAAAAGTACAACCCTTGTATAATAATCACACATTCTCTTAAGTAATAATTCAGAGACATGTTCCAAAATAACACCCTGGCCCTAACGAGGAATCAAAATGAGCCCTAAGAACTCTAAAATCTATACAGGATTTTGTCACAATGTATTTAATTCTGAAAAAGTTGGACTAACAACCAATTCAAAAGGTGCCACACCCTTAGTTTAGAAAGGCAGCTACATTAATTACATAGTAATGAGAGTTCCAGACCAATATTCTTCAAACTTTAATGTTCATACAATCCCCTGGGGATCTAATTAAAATACAGATTCTGATGCAACAGAATCTTTGGCCTGGAGTGAGGCTGAAGACACTGCAATTCTACCAAGCTCCCAAGTAAAACCAATACTGCTGGTCCTTGGACCAAAAACTTGCAATAGCGAGGCTCCAGGAAGACCTCTCAGACAATCTGGCTGCTAAAGTAGCCACACTATGGCTATCTGGCCACACATCTGAAGCTATCCATTATGATGAGTATTTAATGGATCATGAGCTTTGAAAAAGCACACCATGTTTTGTTGAAGTAGGTCAAATAATATCTTTGTCCCCTAGGTTTCAGTTTGGTAGAAATGTCCCATAGCCTCCAACAGACGTCTCTTGATATTCCTACGGTACTTCATAATTCCCGATGTGCTTTCACAAGTTATACTCCATTTGCTCAGCACAGGTGTCACAGATGGTCCCTGTTTTCCATAGGGTGATACTGAGCACTCGGAGAAGTTAGACTTGTCCACGTTCTCACCATCAGTGGAAGCAGTGGGCCTATAACCCAGGTTCTCCTGCCTTCAAGTCCAGGGCTCTTTCACTAAAGCAGAGCTACTGATTTAGAAGAAGAAAAAAAGTTCTCGCAGCCTCTTCCCACATAAGAAAGCAGCTCTGCGCTGACCGAGCAGTTGGGGTCCTCTGCAGCTCAGCCTACAACTGTGACCAGGATCAGACACAAGCAAATCACATGTCTAACTGCGACAAATTACTAAACATGCGTCTGGGGGTAGAAAAGTCTGTTCAAATCAGGCTTACGATGGGGTTCAGGACACACTACCCCAAATGATAGCACCTCGGCATGCTGAATATCTTAAGCTGAAGGAGTTTGAGAAAACAGCAGAAGCCGGAAGGCCACTTTGACCTTCCCCCTGAGCCACCCTAACTCCCCGAAACAGGTCATAAATCTCCCACGTAAAGGGTACCCTCCCTGCACCAGGAAGTGAGAAGAATTTTCATCACCAGAGATGGGGAATCTGGGGCGAGAAAGCTGACCAAATAAATCTTGTTAAACTCACCTTTATCTTCCTAGTTACTTTTTCACCATTTACTACTCCTAGCCCAAACCTGCCTGTCTTGTCAATTCTTCACAAATTCACTGTTTCTTTGTCTAAAAGCAATAAAAGCTTCTTGCTCTGGTCACTTCTTGAGGTCTTCATTCTCCGGTGAAGGCTCCCATGTACATGTAAAAATTCAGTAAAATTTGTATGCCCTTCTCCTGTTAATCTATGTTCGTCGTTTGGATTTTCATACCCAGCCAGCGACCCTGAGAGGGTCAAGGAGAATTTCTCCCGCCCCTACACTTTTAGTTATACAATTTTCTGACAAATCGTGCTCCACAAGTCTTATGCAAAAAGGTATTTTACCATATAACAGTAAGTGTACCCTGAAATAGCTGACTCTCATATCAAGTCAACAGTTTTCATGGATAACATGTGGAAACTGTGACTACATGTGGAAATCAAGACAAAGCTACCAGCCTAATAACAGTCATTAAATAGAGTGGTTTATTTAAGTTGAATTGCTAAGAATTTCAACACTGCCAACTTTGCTATGTTGTCAGCACCTAAAGTCAAAAGGAACCATCCAGGCCTATTTTCACTCACGCAACTGCACAGCAAATTTCCAAAGGAAATGATGAGCATGAGCACTCCGTCTTTTAAATGTTTCCCATCAACAAACCAGACCACCAATCTGCAAAATCAGCCACTGGGAACAGTTCTGAGCTAACAGACCAGAGCCATCATTAATTGAGTCAGTTTGACCCAATGAGAGCCTGGTTGAAGACGCCATGAAAAAAGGGCTTGCTCAGTTGCTGCTGAATACTTGGCTAAGGGAATTCTATCAGTGGGATATACTTACTACCAAGCAGAGCCAACACACATCTGCAGACTCACACATTCCTCTACTCTAAGACCCACCGAAAGAACACAAGGAGACAGGGCGAGACGGACAGGTGTTTATGAAGCAGCAAATGCCGAGCGGGCAGAGCAGGAACGAATCATGTTCAGCAGGCCTAGTCCTCAGAGATAGTGGAGAACACAGGAAGGAAGGACCCCATTTAAGAACTCAAGAAAAGCAGAGGCTACTGGTAGGACAAAGGTTCAAAGCAGCACAAGGAGCCAGAGCTCCTCCAGCAATCTTATAAAAGAATTCAATATCCAAAAAGACCTGCTCCCTGATTTTCTTGCACTACGCACCGGCTTTCAACCCTTCCCACCCTCCACTCACCCCCCAGTTCTCTATTTGCTGACCAACGCTGGTAAAGTCATGTGATCTCACTGGGGAACATGGATGATACATGGGCAGAGATCTAGTAAGCCAGGGCAGAGACTGCAAGACCAGGATTACTCTTTGCAACGCTTTCCTCCTCGAGCACCTACTCTGACAGAGAAAACCCCTCAGACTTCACAGGATGTAATTCACAGGACTGTTAGAGGCATTGAGGGAGTTAATAATGAAAAGCATTTACAACTGAATTTCATCCAGTAAGCACTCAATAAGTGTTAGCTGTAAGTAACTTAGCTGCTCTTTTATTTTTTTTTTGGTTACCTGCTATCCCTTAAATGTAGCATGTGCTCTCAACTCTCTGCCCTTCATTTGCTGTTTCCTACCACTGGAATGGGTCTTTCCTCTTCATCCATTCCTTCTGAAATACCCCCACAGAAGATGCTTCCTCCTTCCCTGATGCTCCAAAGCCCTTATTACCCTAACCCCACTTAGGGTACTTCCTTGAGAGGTATGGCTGTGGTGTTCTTGAAGGCCCAAATGTTAGTTCAATTCATTTTTCTATCCTCTGTAGGGTCCAATTTGGAACACTGGAAAGAACGCAATACACAATTCTCGATGAATCAATGATCCTAGCAACAACACATCCAAGAATGGACTATCAATACCAGGTGTACTAGTCTTACAGACTAAATTTTCATTATTATTCATGCTTTAATTTGTCCCCAAATTTCATTCTTTTAGTTCTCAGCTAATTTCACCCAAATTATTGGTCCACATCCAGTTTTACACCTGAATATCTCTCATGCCTGAACTGAAGTGCACATTCTCTAAGTTTTAACAGTTTTATCCAGCTTAATCTCATCATTATTAATGTATAAACTCAAGCAATGACAAAGAGGGGAGGTTCAGGACAACCAAAAGGAGGTGAAGAGGAAGGAAAGGCTGAGCCCTCCATTACTACATTTTAAAAATGCATTGTTTGGGGAGTTATATAAAATATAATTTTTAAAAACTCATTTTCATTTTAATACCTGTAGGACAGTGTTTGGAAGTGTTTAAAACAAATACTCAAAACAACACAAATTGCACAGGCAAAACACTTACCATTTACCATCTAACAAGGGAATCCCCAAGGATTATTCCTACAAAAGTAGGCAGCAAGAGAATGGAAGCTTTTTAAGTTCACCTCAAAATACTAAGAGTCTTAGATCAACGTTTCATGAACAAACAAATACCTCTTGCATCGTTAAGTAGTAATCTTCATGAAGAAATCAAAATAAAAGCAGACCAAAGACTAGATTCTAGCTTTCCTATTTAAAGGAAGAGGGACATGAATAACCAGTTACATGTGAATAAATAAAAGACCTAAGAAACTAAGAATAAATGGTCAAGAGATCAAGAAATTGCTAGATGTGACTAAATTCATCCAGAAAATATCAAATCTGCTTAAATATTCAAAGAATTTACCACAGTGAGTGTTGGAATTTGCCTACAATTGCTGAGCTTCAGATTCTTGGCCCAATTTCTTAGATACTCCATTGAGGTGAGCTTCTCTCCTAGACAGGCTTCTCCAGTTCCAAGAGGGGATGTCAATCCTACCCACAGATGAGATTGTTAAACCTATGGCTCTGTATTCAACATGGCAACATGGAATATCTGCACTCTAGGAAAAAGCAAAGAGCATGGCCTTTAACTCAGGCTGCCCAGTAGTGACTAGTAGCTGAAAGAAGCACCCCACAAGGATAGTGCCCAAAGGCAACTAAATTAGTGGCATTCTCAGACTATGATAGACCAGCACAGCTCGTGTTGGGAACCTTTTAAGACTACAATTACTGTACTGTCCTTGAGCTACCAAGAGGGATATGATAAGAAATAGCCTTATGGAACCCAGAGATATATTTGTGGTCATGAGGTAGTTTCAAATGCAGTTCACTCCCAGCATGTAAAAGGATCTGGGGAAGAAATAAGCCCACACATTTATGAACAGCTAATATTCAACAAGGGAGCCAAGAGCATACAATGGAGAAAGGAGAGTCTCTTCAATAAATGGTGTTGGGAAAACTGGACAGCCACATGCAAAAGAATGAAAAGTAGACCATTACCTTATACCATGCACAAAAATCAACTCAAAATGGATTAAAGACTTGAATGTAAGACCCAAAACCATGACACCTCTAGAAGAAAACATAGGCAGTACGCTCTTTGACATTGGTCTTAGCAGCATATTTTCAAGTACCATATCTGACCAGGCAAGGGAAACAAAAGAAAAAAATGAATGAATGGGACTACATCAAACTAAAAAGCTTCTGCACAGCAAAGGAAACCGTCAACAAAACGAAAAGACAACCTAACAATTGGGAGAAGATATTTTCAAACCATATATCAGATATGGGGTTAACATCCAAAATATACAAAGAACTCATACAGCTCAACAACCAGAAAACCAACAACCCAATTAAAAAATGGGCAAAAGATCTGAACAGAGATTTCTCCAAAGAAGATTTACGGATGGCCAACAGGCATATGAAAAGATGCTCCACATCGTTAGCTATCAGGGAAATGCAAATCAAAACTACAGTGAGGTATCACCTCACTCCAGTGAGAATGGCTATAATTAACAAGACAGGAAACAAGCGTTGGAGAGGATGTGGAGGGAAGGGAACCCTCGTACACTGCTGGTGGCAGTGCAAACTGGTACAGCCTCTACGAAAAGCAATATGGAGTATCCTCAGAAAATTAAGAATAGATCTACCATATGCTCCCGCTATCCCACTGCTGGGTATTTATCCAAAGAACTTGAAAAGGTAAATGCATAAAGATACATGCACCCTTATGTTCACTGCAGCATTATAGACAATAGCCAAGTCTTGGAAGCAACCTAGGTGCCCATCAAGGGACAAATGGATAAAGAAGATGTGGTATATGTACACAATGGAATACTACTCAGCCATAAGAAATGATGAAATCCAGCCATTTGTGACAACATGGATGGTCCTTGAGGGTATTATGCTGAGTGAAATAAGTGAGAGAGAGAAAGTCAAATACTGTATCATCTCAGTCATAAGTGGAAGATAAAAACAACGACAAACAAACACATAGCAATGGAGATTGGATTGGTGGTTACCATAGGGAAAGGTGGGGAGGGCAAAAGGAGTGATTAGGCTCACATGTGAGGGGAGGGACTATAATTAGTTTTTGGGTGGTGAACATGATGTAATCTACACAGAACTCTAAATATATTACGATGTACATCTGAAAACTATCTAATGTTATAATCCAACGTTACTGCAATTAAAAAAAAGGATCTGGGGAGAAATGGCCCTCAGATAGCCATACAAGAAAACCTATCTCCCAAAGAAGTGACCTCACTCATGGTCTTCTGTTTGCTTTGGCTCCTAGAAAATTCAGTCACCTCTAGCAAATACATCCTTATTTTCCACTAACCCTACTCCTGGCTTCATCTGACTTTCTCTTTATCCTGTTTTTCTCATCTACTCTGACTCAACTTTGATACATCTTGTTGGATTGGAAATACATGTATATGACGTGAGCCATCAGAAATCCTGAAAAGAGGCAAGTTTAAATGAATAAATAAACAAAAACACAAGTTCCCAAAGAGTAAAAATGAAATGTTTCATTTTCCCTCACTCTCACTACTTGGCTAAAATTCAACCACACTTATTGGTATGAAGTGACAGTTTAATAAAAATACAGCCAAAAAGTTAAGCCTGCTTCCATGTCACTTATTTTACTTCCTACTAGTTGATCAGTCTTACCTTATACTCCATTTATATGCGTATTCCTCAATTTAGCTTTCTCAATTATTTTATCTCCAAATTAAGTAAAATTATTTATCTGCAGATATAAAAATGACAGTAAAGTATGGGTATCTACTCCCACCTAATCTCCTGGAAGAAGTCACCCACCCGGAGGGAACTAATTCATACAAAGCCTGACTGCATGCAAATTTAATGCAAAGAAAAGGTCAAAGGTCAAAAGTGAATCCCAGTGATCCTCAGAGAATCTACCTAAAACAGTTACATATATGCATGTGTACACTAGTACCCACACCCAGAGTACACTCCTGAGGATGGAACTCAGAGTAATTACAGAAAAGAGAAAGGCCACTTAGGCCACATAGTCCAGGAACATGAAGGAGCCTGCAGATTTGGGGAGCCTGGAGAAACTTAAGTCATAGAACAGCATTTAAATATATTTGTCTGCTTACAATTTCCATTGCAAATGTGATTAGTTTGCTTGAATAAATAGGAATATGATGTGTTGGCCATGTTTTCCTCTTGAGGGTTATCACAGAGTTTTGATTAAGGACAAATGTTTGAAATGTTGGGTATATTTAAGTTCATTGCACTTAAAATGAACTAAGAAGTTGTATAGGCTTGATTAAAGGGCTGCCTTCGTGAACTTAAAATTAAAAGCAATAAAATCCAATGATTCAAGTGATTGGGACTAAATATGGTATTCTGCCAGAAAAGGTGAAATGGAGTCCAAAGAGACTGAAATGGTGTCCAGGTTTCAAGAAACGGTGAAAGAGGAAAGGTCAAGCTGTCAGAGTTGCCTTTCCTCTAGGTTAGTGAATGATTCACATTATGCAGAATTCCTTTTAAGTAGAACTTCACAGGAGTTACAGGCTCCCAGGACAATCTGTTTTGTCATTTCTAAAAAGAAGCCTCTCAAACGCTCAAAGGCCGGGATGTAAGTGTTGTCAGATGCGGGGAGGGTGAAGGATGAGAAAGGTGGGGGCGGAGCTGTGGGCAGGTCCTCCGGAGATCCTGTGCACACGCGCGCAGGCCAACTCTCCCAAGCGGTCTCCAACACGGAAGTCAAGGTGACTTCCCCACCCACGGGAGGGCGGAGCCTTTGAAACCTAATAGGATCTGGCTTCAGCGAGGGCTGTGACCCCTGGAAGGAGAAGCCAGGGTCAACAACAACCGGGGTCAAGAGTAGGGGTGCGCTGGGGTGGCCGAGAGGACCGGCTGACCCCGGCCTCCCCCGACCCGGGCGCACCCGGCTTCTCCAGGCCGGCCTTGGCTCTGCCCGCCCAGCGCCAGCCAGACACCGACTCCCGTCCCGGGCCAAGTGGGAAGGTCCATCTGGCAAAGTTTCTGCGGCAAGGTCGGGCCTCGGTCCCCGCACGGGCCGCATGTGCTGCCTGCGAGGGGCGGTCACCTCCCTCCTCTCGCTGCTGCAAGGTGGAACAGCTGCCCCGCGCCCCTTTCTGTCGGCTTTCTCCACGCACGCCCCGGCACGTGCGCGCCCGCGCCTCTCGCGCCCCTTGGGCACCGGCCGGCCGGCGCTCCCCGGGCAACGGGCGACGCTTACCTTGGCGGCCGCCATGCTTCACGCCGGGTGCGGGGGCTGCGGGACCCTCTCAGCGGCTTGCTGGCACTGCGGGCCCGGGCGGCTCCCTTCCCGTCCCGGCGGCGGCTGCAGCAGCGGTACAGGCAGCAGCGTGCGCGCCCGGCCTGCCTCCCCACGCCCTCCCGCCGGCGCGGGTCATGCGGGCGCCGCCAGCCCATTGGCTGGGCCCGGCCCGGGCCTCCTGGGCTCGCGTGATCCGGACGGCCTCTGCCCTGAGGCCGGGGCGGGCCCGGGCCGGGGGGCGGTGGACGGCGCGCCGGCACGTGACCCAGGCTGCGCTGTCCAGCAGCGGCGACCTCTGCGGCCGGGGCGGAGGAACGGTGACAGGGTGCAGGCTGGTCTCCTGGGGGCAGGAGGATTGGCAGTAGTTAGCTCAGGGCTAATCTTCCTCAAAAAAAAGGAAAAAAATTTAAATGTGGTAAAGTGTACATAACATAAAATCTACTATCTTAACCAGTTTTAAGTGTATGGTCCAGTGGTGTTAAGCACATTCACAGTGTTGTGCAACCAATCTCCGGAACTCATTTCAACTCGAAAAACTAAAACTAACTCTATGCCTATTGAACGACCACTCCCATTCCTCGCCCCCACAGCCCCTGGCAACCAGCATTCTATTTCTGTCTCTGTAAATTTGACTACTCTAGGTACCTCATAAAGGTGGAATCACACTGTATTTGACTTTTTGTGACTGGCTTATTTCGTTTAGTATAATGTCCTCAAAGTTCATCTATGTTGTAGTAAGAGTCAAAATTTTAAGATTCTTTAAGACCAAATAATATTTATTTAACTTTTAAAGAAAAAAATAGAAAAAGAATCAAGAGTCTGTTAAGGGTTTTTTCTGGGAATCTTGGAAAATTCAGGAAGTCAGAGTAATGACAAAAAAAATCACTCATAATCCAACCACCAGAGTTAGCCACTGTTAACATATCCTTGTATTTTCTTCAAGTCCTGATGTCATGATGTGTGTATGTAGAGAGAGTCATATTTTTCAATTTAAATACAAGGAATCATACTCTGAGTATAATTTTCCTATGTCTGCTCTAACAAAGCCATCACCTACTTGGTGGCTTATAACAACATAAATTTATTTTTTTAGAATTCTGGAGGTAAGAATTCCAAAATGAGCTGTAAGGGACTAAAATCAAGGGGTCCCTGGAACAGTGCTCTCTCTAGAAGATTTAAAGGAGCATCTGTTTCTTTGCCTTTTCCAGGGGTTCATGGCCCCTTCATCCATCTTCGAAGCCAGCATACATAGCATTTTCTCTCTCTGACTGCATCCCTCACGTGGCCTCTTCCACCTGTGGTCTGCCGCTGCCTCCCTCTTACAAGGACACTTGCAATAGCATTTAGAGCTCACCCAGATAATCCAGGGTCATCTCTCTACCTTCAGGTCCTTAACTTAACCACATATGCAAAATCTCTGCCATGTAAGGGAACACTCATAGGCTCTAGAGATTACGACGTGGACATCCTTTGGGAGCCGTTAGTCTACTTACCAAACCTACCACACTAAGGATGCACATGTATCCACGTGTGGATAAAAGTGTATTTCAACTTACATTTGGAGTCAGACTCAACTGAGCTTCCTCCTTCATTTTAGAATTCCCTAAAATATGAAATTTTCAATAAGTTAAACTGTCATGAGTCCTGAAATAGGAAAGATGCTCCTTGACTCCCACATGACTTGCAAACAACAGCGTGATATGACACATCCTCTGAGAAGATAAAGTAGAAATTGGCTGGGCACCTGCCACATTGCCTCCTACCACTTTGTCTTGTCCTGACAGTCTTAGGTGCCCTCCTGATAAGTGACTTGTCTTGTACTTGTCCCTCCTCTCTGTCCCCAGAGCAGCCTCTTCCCTACCATTTAAAAGTAGCTGGCACTGAACTTCTACTGAACAGGCGCTGTTTATGGGTTGAGTTGTGTTCCCTAGAAATCCTAATCCCCATGACCTCAGAATGTGACTTATTTGGAAATGGAGGATGTAATTAGTTAAGATGAGGTCATACTGGAGTAGAGTGGGTCTTTAGTCCACTATGACTGGTGTCCTTATAAGAAGACACAGAGACACACCAGAAGAACGCCACGTGATCAAAAGGTAAAGACGAGAGTGACTCAGCACAAGCAAGGAGTGCCAAAGGTCAACAGCAACCACCAGAAGCTAAGAAGAGGCAAGAAAGGATTCCACCCAGAGTCTTGGAGGGAGCACAGCCCTGCTGACACCTTAATTTGGGACTTCTAGCCTCCAGAACTGGGAGAGAATAAATTTCTGCTGTTTGAAGCCACCCAGTTTATGGTACTTTGTTATGGCAGGCTGAGAAAATCAATACAGGCCCCAAAGCCATCTGTGCCTTGTATTGCCATATGCCAACCTGGCCTGCTGGGAAAGCAGCCAACCCCAATCATGGGGAAAGCTCGTGGGCTCCCAGGCACACAGCCTGAGCAGGAGCCTGAGCCCTGGGAGGTCAGAAGAGTGAGCAGTGTGTCCTGCTCTGAACTTCCACCTTTCTCAGAGCAGCTGTGCAACGTAGATGCCCTTTGACAATGGTTCTAAACTATCTGATTTTCCTTAGTGTCATTGAAAACAAACAAGCAAACAAAAAGCACTGCTACCACTCCCAGTAGGCTCCCAGGTTCGATTGCTGGAAAGGGTATCCAGCAAGAAGGCTTGCGAAGCATGCAGGAAATTTTAGGCATGTAACTATAAATTGCAACAATGATCCTTTGTGTGGATTGCATTTTGCAAAGGTAATACCAGGCTGGTAAAGGATACGTGTGACAGAGCAAAGGGAGCACCATGAAGTAAGTAAATGAAGAGCTCGCAAGTCCTGACCTTGCAGCCGACACTCGGCAACTCAAGGACACAGAGAGCCAGTCCTTCTATTGTAGTCATTTGTTTTAGAAATCCTGCCGAGTGTCAGATCGAGCGTGATAAGCCTTCTCTGAGAGTGGACTAAAGGTAGGTCAGAGGTGAATATGACCTAGCTTCTTAGTAGATCCAAAGGAGAAAGCTGTGTCAACATTTTTAGAGTTAAAAGAGAAGGAAGGGGAAGGAGAAAGTGAGTCATGATGAGGAAACATAAGACACCTTGAGAAGTGTGATTGAAAACAAATCCCCAAAACTTTGAGGTATGATGCTCAATAATGTCTCAGAGAGCAAAGCCTTGAACAGCTAGTTTCTGAGAGAAGAGCAGGTACACACAACTACTTGAACACCTGCCCTCACCCTCGGCAGAACACAGGTGGACACTCAGTTTCACCAAATATAAAATGTGAATATTGAAAGTTACCCCAAAATGGAAGTGGAGGCCATAATAGCAACCACCAGGGCTCTGCTGGGGAAAAGGTATCACAATTATTAACTTTTCAAATACCTCAATTCAGTGATAAATGACTAAATTCAGTCGATAGTCAAATACCTCAATTCAGTGATAAATGACTAAATTCAGAAGCACTCAAGCCATACAGAACTTTGCAGAAGGCAAAGAAAATCTGATACCTCTAAAATCTGATCCAGCCACTAGGAATTTGGGGCTGAATATATGTTTCCAGTTTCAATTCAAGTCCCCAGCCTACAAGGTTTACTAATGAAAGTATCTTAAATCGGTATTGGGGTGGCAGATGGCACATAGTACCCCCAAAAAGCGCTAAACTGAAAGAGTTATGTGATTGCTGTGTATCCAAAGAGCACAAAGGACTGAAGTACGATTGGGCCCTAGCTGACGCTGACCAGTATTCACGGGATTATATACTTTATTTATACTTCCACAGTGTCTGACTACTGCCGCCTCTGCCAACTTAGCCTCGTATTCTGGAGGACTAGATGCTGACACAGACGCAAATGTGAAGAAGACACAGTCCTGGCCCTCAGAGAATTCACAGATCTGTCATTCAGGTCTTCATTGAATGTTGCCATTTCAGAGAAGTGTCCTGCCCCCACTCCATTCACCTACCGCTCAGGATTTCATTCTATCCCTTATCATCATCTGGCATACATTTATTTATTTGTTATCTGCCTCTCCTATTAGAATGAAAGCAGGGAATGCAACTCTGTTGGCTCGTTGCCGCATCCCAGTACGTGCAACACTACAAGGCACTCAACCAATGTTTGTTTAATGTATGCATTGAAAATGTGAGCTCCTGTCTAGGCCGCCAAGACCAATAAAGACCAAGGAAGGTTATCTCACAGGGCCCACTGAGTAGAAGTTTAAATTAAAGTCACTGTGATGATTTGGTTTCATCCACAG